>NC_092099.1:24364373-24985623 GCF_045679555.1 Salvelinus alpinus | reverse complement strand
ATTTTTACATTTACATTTAGGTCATTTAGCAGACACTCTTATCACACCCTAGTGCCATCAGCCTTCTGATACCAATGCAGGGTTAAAGGGGGCCACAAAAATGTGAACCCATATAAAGAATGGTATAGAAAAGTTACACAATACATTAGAATGTAGTTCAGAAGTAATTCAATACGTATTTTGAATACATGTAACAGAAATACTGCCCATCTCTGGGTGTGGTTCTACCTCTATGATCTCTGTCTGAGCATGTTTGGTCCAGAAGGCCTGGGGAGGAGTGGTACAGCTGACCGCCACAAAGCTGGTCGGTTTACGGTCCAATGCTGGGGTGATCAGCTCACTGCACGCTGGGGGTACAACAGGGAAGTGAACATTAAAGGCAAAATCTGTAATCTCAATCCTGGCCCTAAAATAGGGATGGGGCTGGGGAAATGTAATTTGTTACCTCTCTCAAATTCATAGACAGAGTAATACAACTTTATTTTTTGTGTTATGATAAGACAGTTGTACTAAACTAATAAGGCATTTATAAGCTTTATTCTTCAAGAATCAATGGGTACTGTTCAGGGTTTCCATTTGACCGGCAACATTTTAATTGACCCGGACATTTAAGAAATTTACCGGATCCATATGCATTGGGTGCGTAACCTGTCTAGGGCGTCCGCCCACAGTGCTCAGAATGACAGAAATCACATTTAGAATATGGTAATTCCTATTAACAGAACATCCAAGTCGAGGTTGCAATGATGTGCGGTCCTTCTTACCGAATTACCGAATTCTTATGTGCACTTTGAAAATGTTAGACTAAAATCAAATCAAACTTTACTTGTCACATGCGCCGAATACAACAAGTGTATACCTGACCGTGAAATGCTTACTTTACAAGTCCTTAACCAACAGTGCAGTTCAAGAAGAGTTAAGAAAATATTTCCCAAATAGACTAAAGTAAAAAATAATAATAAAAAGTAACAAAAAATAATAACAATAACGAGGCTATATATAGCGGGTACCGATACCGAGTCAGTGTGCGGGGTACAGGTTAGTTGAGGTAATTTGTACATGTAAGTGGAGGTGAAGTGACTTTGCATAGATAATAAACAGTGAGTAGCAGCAGTGTACAAAATGGAGGGGGTCAATGTAAATAGTCCGGTGGCGATTTTATTAATTGTTCAGCAGTCTTATGGTTGGGGGTAGAAGCTGTTGAGGAGCCTTTTGGTCCTAGACTTGGCGTTCCGGGTACCGCTTGCCGCGTGGTAGCAGAGAAAACAGTCTATAACTGTTTTCGGTACCCGGAACGCCAAGTCTAGGACCAAAAGGCTCCTCAACAGCTTCTACCCCCAATCCATAAGACTGCTGAACAATTAATGGCAGTATGGATAGCAGTAAACTTGGCCCCAGTGATGTACTAGGCCGTACGCACTACCCTCTGTAGCGCCTTATGGTCAGATGCCGAGCAGTTGCCATACCAGGCGGTGATGCAACCGGTCAGGATGCTCTCGATGGTGCAGCTGTAGAACCTTTTGAGGATCTGGGGACCAATGCCAAATCTATTCAGTCTCCTGAAGGGTAAAAGGTTTTGTCGTGCCCTCTTCACGACTGACTTGGTATGTTTGGACCATGATAGTTCATTGGTGATGTGGACACAAAGGAACTTGAAACTCTCGACCCGCTCCACTACAGCCCCGTCGATGTTAGTGGGGGCCTGTTCGGCCCGCCTTTTCCTGTAGTCCACGATCAGCTCCTTTGTCTTGCTCACATTAAAATACGCCTCTGCTGTCTTCAACCAGGATCTCAGCGATCACTGCCTCATTGCCTGCGTGCGTAATGGGTCTGCGGTCAAACAACCACCCCTCATCAATATCAAACGCTCCCTAAAACATTTCAGCAAGCAGGCCTTTCTAATCGACCTGGCTCGGGTATCCTGGAAGGATATTGACCTCATCCCGTCAGTAGAGGATGCCTGGTTGCTCTTTAAAAATGCTTTCCTCGCCATCTTAAATAAGCATGCCCCATTCAAAAAATGTAGAACTAAGAATAGATATAGCCCTTGGTTCACCCTAGACTTGACTGCCCTTGACCAGCACAAAAACATCCTGTGGTGTTCTGCATTAGCATCGAATAGCCCCCTGCGATATGCAACTTTTCAGGGAAGTCAGGAACCAATATACTCAGTCAGTTAGGAAAGCTAAGGCTAGCTATTTCAAACAGAAATTTGCATCCTGTAGCACTAATTCCAGAAAGTTTTGGGACACTGTAAAGTCCATGGAGAAAAGAGCACCTCCTTCCAGCTGCCCACTGCACTGAGGCTAGGAAACACTGTCACCACCGATAAATCTACGATAATCAATAATTTCAATAAGCATTTTCCTACGGCTGGCCAGGCTACCCCTACCCTGTCCTACAGCTCAGCACCCCCTGCAGCAACTTGCCCAAGCCCCCCCCCCACCCCACTTCTCCTTCACCCAAATCCAGACAGCTGATGTTCTGAAAGAGCCTCAAAATCTGGATCCCTACAAATCAGCTGGGCTAGACAATCTGGACCCTCTCTTCTAAAATGATCAGCTGAAATTGTTGCAACCCCTATTACTAGCCTGTTCAACCTCTCTTCCGTATGGTCTGAGATCCCCAAAGATTGGAAAGCTGCTGCGGTCATCCCCCTCTTCAAAGGGGGAGACACTCTAGACCCAAACTGTTATAGACCTATATCCATCCTGCCCTGCCTTTCCAAAATCTTCGAAAGCCAAGTTAACAAACAGATAACCGACTATTTCGAATCACACCGTACCTTCTCCACTATGCGATCTGGTTTCCGAGCTGGTCATGGGTGCACCTCAGCCACGCTCAAGGTCCTAAACGATATCATAACCGCCATCGATAAAAGACAGTACTGTGCAGCCATCTTCATCAACCTGGCCAAGGCTTTTGATTCTGTCAATCACTGCATTCTTATCTGCAGACTCAATAGCCTAGGTTTCTGAAATGACTGCCTCGCCTGGTTCACCAACTACTTCTCAGATACAGTTCAGTGTGTCAAATCGGAGGGCCTGTTGTCCGGACCTCTGGCAGTCCCTATGGGGGTGCTACAGGGTTAGATTCTCGGGCCGATTCTTTCTCTGTATACATCAATGATGTCACTCTTGCTGCTGGTGATTCTCTGATCAACCTCTATGCAGACGACACCATTCTGTATACATCTGGCCCTTTTTTGGATATTGTGTTAACAAACCTCCAAATGAACTTCAATGCCATACAACACTTCCGTGGGCTCCAACTGCTTTTAAATGCTAGTAAAACTAAATGCATGCTCTTCAACCGATTGCTGCCCGCACCCGCCCGCCCGACTAGCATCACAACTCTGGATGGTCCTGACTTAGAATATGTGGACAACTACAAATCAAATCAAATCAAATCTTATTTGTCACATACACATGGTTAGCAGATGTTAATGCGAGTGTAGCGAAATGCTTGTGCTTCTAGTTCCGACAATGCAGTAATAACCAACGAGTAATCTAACCTAACAATTCCACAACTACTACCTTATACACACATAAGTGTAAAGGGATAAAGAATATGTACATAAAGATATATGAATGAGTGATGGTACAGAACGGCATAGGCAAGATGCAGTAGATGGTATAGAGTACAGTATATACATATGAGATGAGTAATGTAGGGTATATAAACATAAAGTGGCATAGTTTAAAGTGGCTAGTGTTACATGTATTACATAAAGATGGCAAGATGCAGTAGATGATATAAAGTACAGTATATACATATACATATACATATGAGATGAGTAATGTAGGGTATGTAAACATTATATTAAGTGGCATTGTTTAAAGTGGTTAGTGATACATTTTTACATACATTTCCATCAATTCCCATTATTAAAGTGGCTGGAGTTGAATCAGTATGTTGACAGCGGCCACTAAATGTTAGTGGTGGCTGTTTAACAGTCTGATGGCCTTGAGATAGAAGCTGTTTTTCAGTCTCTCGGTCCCTGCTTTGATGCACCTGTACTGACCTCGCCTTCTGGATGATAGCGGGGTGAACAGGCAGTGGCTCGGGTGGTTGTTGTCCTTGATGATCTTTATGGCCTTCCTGTGACATCGGGTGGTGTAGGTGTCCTGGAGGGCAGGTAGTTTGCCCCCGGTGATGCGCTGTGCAGACCTCACTACCCTCTGGAGAGCCTTACGGTTGTGGGCGGAGCAGTTGCCGTACCAGCCAAATTTCTTCAGCCTCCTGAGGTTGAAGAGGTGCTGTTGCGCCTTCTTCACAACGCTGTCTGTGTGGGTGGACCAATTCAGTTTGTCCGTGATGTGTACGCCGAGGAACTTAAAACTTACTACCCTCTCCGCTACTGTCCCGTCGATGTGGATAGGGGGGTGCTCCCTCTGCTGTTTCCTGAAGTCCACAATCATCTCCTTTGTTTTGTTGACGTTGAGTGTGAGGTTATTTTCCTGACACCACACTCCGAGGTGTCACAAACACCTAGGTGTCTGGTTAGACTGTAAACTCTCCATCCAGACTCACACTAAGCATCTCCAATCCAAAATTAAATCTAGAATCGGCTTCCTATTTCACAAACAAAGCATCCTTCACTCATGCTGCCAAACACACCCTCGTAAACAAACTATCTTACCGATCCTTGACTTTGGCGATGTAATTTACAAAATAGCCTCCAACACTCTACTCAGCAAACTGGATGTAGTCTATCACAGTGCCATCTGTTTTGTCACCAAAGCCCCATATACTAACCACCACTGCGACCTGTATGCTCTCGTTGGCTGGCCCTCACTACATATTCGTCGCCAAACCCACTGGCTCTAGGTCATCTGTAAGTCTTTGCTAGGTAAAGCCCCGCCTTATCCCAGCTCACTGGTCACCATAGCAACACCCACCCGTAGCACACGCTCCAGCAGGTATATTTCACTGGTCATCCTCAAAGCCAACACTTCCTTTGGCCGCCTTTCCTTCCAGTTCTCTGCTGCCAATGACTGAAACGAATTGCAAAAATCACTGAAGCTGGAGTCTTATATCAGCATCAGCTGTCAGAGCAGCTTACCGATCACTGTACATGTACACAGCCAATCTGTAAATAGCACACCCAACTACCTCATCCCTATATTGTTATTTATCCTCTTGCTCTTTTGCACCCCAGTATCTCTACTTGCACATCATCATCTGCACATCTATCACTCCAGTGTTAATGCTAAATTGTAATAATTTTGCCTATATGGCCTATTTAATGCCTTACCTCCCTGCTCTTCTACATTTGCACACACTGTACATAGATTTTTCTATTGTGTTATTGACTGTACGTTTGTTTATGTGTAACTCTGTGTTGTTGTTTTTGTCGCACTGCTTTGCTTTATCTTGGCCAGGTCGCAGTTGTAAATGAGAACTTGTTCTCAACTGGCCTACCTGGTTAAATAAAGGTGAAATAAAAAATTTAAACATTGAGGGAGAGGTTGTTGTGCTGGCACCACACTGCCAGTTCTCTGACCTCCTCCCTATAGGTCGTCTCATCGTTGTCGGTGATCAGGCCTACCACTGTTGTGTCATCAGCAAACTTAATGATGGTGTTGGAGTCGTGTTTGGCCACGTAGTCGTGGGTGAACAGGGAGTACAGGAGGGGACTAAGTACACACCCCTGAGGGGCCCCAGTGTTAAGGATCAGCGTGGCAGACATGTTGTTGCCTACTCTTACCACCTGGGGGTGGCCCCTCAGGAAGTCCAGGATCCAGTTGCAGAGGGAGGTGTTTAGTCCCAGAGTCCTTAGCTTAGTGATGAGCTTCATGATGAGCTTCATGATCAGCCTGTCAAAGCACTTCATGGCTACTGATGTGAGTGCTACGGGGTGGTAATCATTTAGGCAGGTTATCTTCGCTTCCTTGGGCACAGGGACTATGGTGGTCTGCTTGAAACATGTAAGTATTACAGACTCGGTCAGGGAGAGGATGAAAATGTTAATGAAGACACTTGACAGGTGGTCCGCACATGCTTTGAGTACACGTCCAGAAATCCGTCTGGCCCAGCGGCTTGTGAATGTTGACCTGTTTAAAGGTTTTGTTCACATTGGCTGCCGAGAGCATTATCACACAGTCTTCCAGAACAGCTGGAGCTCTTGTTCATGCTTCAGTGTTGCTTGCCTCGAAGCGAGCATAAAAGGCATTTAGCTCGTCTGGTAGGCTTGCGTCACTGGGCAGCTCGCATCTGGGGTTCCCTTTGTAGTCATTAATAGATCTCAAGCCCTGCCACATCTGACGAGCGTCAGAGCTGGTGTAGTAGGATTCAATCAATCCTGGATTGACACTTTGCTTGTTTGATGGTTCGTCTGAGGGCATAGCGGGATTTCTTATAAACTTCCGGATTAGTCTCCCGCTCCTTGAAAGCGGCACCTCTAGCCTTTAGCTCAGTGCGGATGTTGCCTGTAATCCATGGCTTCTTGTTGGGATATGTACGAATGGTCACAGTGGGGACGACATCGTCGATGCACTTATTGATGAAGCGGATGACTGAGGTGGTATACTCCTCAATGGCATTGGATGAATCACGGAACATATTCCAGTCTGTGCTAGCAAAACAGTCCTGTAGTGTAGCATCTGTGTCATCTGACCAATTCCGTATTGAGCGAATCACTGGTACTTCTTGCTTTAGTTTTTGCTGGTAAGCATGAATCAGGAGGATAGAATTATGGTCAGATTTGCCAAATGGAGGGTGGGGGAGAGCTTTGTATGCATCTCTGTGTGTAGAGTAAAAGTGGTCTAGGATTTGTTTCCTCTGGTTGCACATGTGACATGCTGGTAAAAATTTGGTAAAACTGATATAAGCTTGCCTGCATTTAAGTCCCCGGCCACTAGGAGCGCTGCTTCTGGGAGAGCATTTTCTTCTTTGCTTATGGCCTTATAGCGTTGGTTGAGAGCGGTCTTAGTGCCAGCTTCGTTCTGTGGTGATAAATAGACGGCTACAAATAATATAGATGAGACTCTCTTGGTAGATAGTGTGGTTGTCACGGCCGTTGCTGGAAGAAGACCAAAATGCAGCGTTGTGAGCGTACATTTCCTTTTTATTTAAAATGTCGCCAACAAAACAACAAACGAAGAAAACAACCGTGAAGCTTACAGGGCTAAGTGCCACTAACAAAGATAACTACCCACACTGAAAGGAGGGAAAAAGGGCTACCTACAGTGGGGAGAACAAGTATTTGATACACTGCCGATTTTGCAGGTTTTCCTACTTACAAAGCATGTAGAGGTCTGTAATTTTTATCATAGGTACACTTCAACTGTGAGAGACGGAATCTAAAACAAAAATCCAGAAAATCACATTGTATGATTTTTAAGTAATTAATTTGCATTTTATTGCATGACATAAGTATTTGATCACCTACCAACCAGTAAGAATTCCGGCTCTCACAGACCTGTTAGTTTTTCTTTAAGAAGCCCTCCTGTTCTTCACTCATTACCTGTATTAACTGCACCTGTTTGAACTCGTTACCTGTATAAAAGACACCTGTCCACACACTCAATCAAACAGACTCCAACCTCTCCACAATGGCCAAGACCAGAGAGCTGTGTAAGGACATCAGGGATACAATTGTAGACCTGCACAAGGCTGGGATGGGCTACAGGACAATAGGCAAGCAGCTTGGTGAGAAGGCAACAACTGTTGGCGCAATTATTAGAAAATGGAAGAAGTTCAAGATGACGGTCAATCACCCTCGGTCTGGGACTCCATGCAAGATCTCACCTCGTAGGGCATCAATGATCATGAGGAAGGTGAGGGATCAGCCCAGAACTACACGGCAGGACCTGGTCAATGACCTGAAGAGAGCTGGGACCACAGTCTCAAAGAAAACCATTAGTAACACACCATGCCGTCATGGATTAAAATCCTGCAGCGCACGCAAGGTCCCCCTGCTCAAGCCAGCGCATGTCCAGGCCCGTCTGAAGTTTGCCAATGACCATCTGGATGATCCAGAGGAGGAATGGGAGAAGGTCATGTGGTCTGATGAGACAAAAATAGAGCTTTTTGGTCTAAACTCCACTCGCCGTGTTTGGAGGAAGAAGAAGGATGAGTACAACCCCAAGAACACCATCCCAACCGTGAAGCATGGAGGTGGAAACATCATTCTTTGGGGATGCTTTTCTACAAAGGGGACAGGACGACTGCACCGTATTGAGGGGAGGATGGATGGGGCCATGTATCGCGAGATCTTGGCCAACAACCTCCTTCCCTCAGTAAGAGCATTGAAGATGGGTCGTGGCTGGTTCTTCCAGCATGACAACGACCCGAAACACACAGCCAGGGCAACTAAGGAGTGGCTCCGTAAGAAGCATCTCAAGGTCCTGGAGTGGCCTAGCCAGTCTCCAGACCTGAACCCAATAGAAAATCTTTGGAGGGAGCTGAAAGTCCGTATTGCCCAGCGACAGCCCCGAAACCTGAAGGATCTGGAGAAGGTCTGTATGGAGGTCTGAGGAGTGGGCCAAAATCCCTGCTGCAGTGTGTGCAAACCTGGTCAAGAACTACAGGAAACGTATGATCTCTGTAATTGCACACAAAGGTTTCTGTACCAAATATTAAGTTCTGCTTTTCTGATGTATCAAATACTTATGTCATGCAATAAAATGCAAATTATTTACTTAAAAATCATACAATGTGATTTTCTGGATTTTTGTTTTAGATTCCGTCTCTCACAGTTGAAGTGTACCTATGATAAAAATTACAGACCTCTACATGCTTTGTAAGTAGGAAAACTTGCAAAATCGTCAGTGTATCAAATACTTGTTCTCCCCACTGTAAGTATGATTCCCAATCAGAGAAAACGATAGACAGCTGTCCCTGATTGAGAACCATACCCAGCCAAAACATAGAAATAAAGAAACATAGAAAACAAAACATAGAATGCCCACCCCACATCACACCCTGACCTAACCAAATAGAGAAATAAAACGGCTCTCTAAGGTCAGGGCGTGACAGTGGTCTACAGCTTATCATAAGGTACCTCAGGCGAGCAATACCTCGAGACTTATTTAATATTAGACATCGCACACCAGCTGTTATTGACAAATAGACACACACCCCCACACCTCGTCTAATCAGACGTAGCTTCTCTGTTCTGCCGGTGTATGGAAAATCCCGCCAGCTCTATATTATCCGTATCGTCGTTCAGCCACGTCTCGGTGAAACATAAAATATTACAGTTTTTAATGTCCCGTTGGTAGGATAATCTTAATCGTACGTCATTAATTTTATTTTCCAGTGATTGCACGTTAGCAAGAAGAACGAATGGCAGTGGGAGTTTACTCTTGGGCAGCCCGATCCGCGGCCCTTTTTCCTGCGTCTTTTCTTCAAGCAAATGACGGGGATCTGGGTCTGTTCCAGTGAAAGCAGGATATCCTTCTTGTTGGACTCTTTAAAGGAAAAAGTTTGTTCCAGTCCGCGGTGAGTAATCGCTGTTCTGATGTCCAGAAGTTATTTTCAGTCATAAGAGATGGTAGCAGCAACATTATGTACACAATAAGTAAAATAATAAGTTACACAAAACTCAAAAAACAAACAAAATAGCACAATTGGTTGGGATAATGTAAAACCTCAGCCATGTTCTTCGGCGCCACACTTACTTTATCTCAGCCAACAACACGTGCACGTGTAACAAACAGCAAAATCACTAGCCTATGTCAACCTACTACAGTAGAAAAGTTTAGGCTACTTATTCTATTGATCAGCTTGTCGAGAAAGATATTGTTTATTCCAAACTCTGGGACAGATTCAGAATTCATACAACCAGTTGGCCTAGCAAAAGTCTGATGTAACAGATGAGAATGTTTAGCTTAAAATGTTGCTAAACTATTATTTCTTCACATTATAAGCGATGTGCACAAGGCAGTAGGCTACGCGCGGGTGTTCATTCCATAATGCAATAAGCAGCAACACACTGTTGTCAAAAGGGCACTGCACATTCGAGCGGTTTCATGTGACAGAGCTGAAAATATCAGTTACAAATTTAGAAAGAGAGGAGATCTAAATGGCTACTTTGAAGAAAGTTAAGACATGCCTCATAATATGTATTAAAACATTCAGGCCTCTTTCTAGAGCGCCGACTTTCCTACCTGAAGATCACTGACATCACGATTTGACGTTGTATTTTTCAGAATTTACAGTTGTCTTGAAAGCACCACAAGATGTTGCAGCAGCACCTCTTGCGCTGTCTGACAGCGTGTGATAAATAAGATAGCCTACATAACAAATATACTGTACACGCGCCAATTTAATTCCATTAAATCATGCAAATGAACCTATAGACCGATAAGCATGACCAGTCAAATGTATTTCCATCGACTGGTATTTCCATCAATGAATAGGGTAAAAAGCATCATTTCGTAATGGGACCCTGACAATTGACCAGCGGCAATTTTATTTATGGGCTTTTCAATTTTTTTAACTGGACAAAAGCCGGCTATTAACCGCTAACGGAAACCCTGGTATTGTTATAAATATCAAAGACAATTGAACCAGAGTGAGAAGGCTTTCAGCAACATCACTCACCCAGGCTGAACTCCAGCACTGGCTCATCTGGGTCCTGACTGTTACCTACAAGAACACAAGATATTTATATATATTTTTTACAACTACAGCGACAAAAAAGACAAGTTTATGCACATACTTATTTTCAGTGGGCAAACATACAAGAATACTGTTACTACGGTAACTATGGTAACATGGCCCTTACCTGCCAGAGTCAGCCCCATTATCTCAGCCGAGAGGTCAAAGGTGTTAGCCCGGTACACGGACCATGGCCGGTGACGCGGGCTAGCCTTCCCCTTCCCCGACATCATGGCTGGGGGTTAAGGGTCAGGGGGTAAGGGAGGTTGGAGAATGGGATTTTGGGTAAGGAGTGGAGGGGTGGAGGGGGTTAAGAACAAATACCACACGTCCTCCTCACACACACACACACTCTCTGCAGATCAGATCCCTATGTGTGTTTTGGAAGGATCCTTTCCTGTGTGATTATCTCTTCAGTCTCTGGACTCTTAGTGTGGAGCTGGAGGGAGAGAGAGAATGACAACAAAGGTATTAGCCACGTCAACATAGAATGTGAATAGATGGAGTGGACACTTCACCTGATCTTTATTTGACATCTATATTACCCTTCTCAGTTGAATTAATCAGGTATTGTTACGCTGGTGATGCACATACACTGTAGCTAAGGAGTGTCATGAATAGAACAATGGCAATGCAACACAGCTGCATCTCCTATGTGCTATTCTAGTCAATTCTACATCTACATATGTCAGGTCCATAAATGTTGGCACTCTTGATAAAGATTAACAAAAAAGACAGTATAAAATAAGCTATATTGCATGCTCTATATTATTTTATACTAATACAATTGCTCAGAGAACAAGTAATTTAAAAAAACATCTAGGGCTCCAGGACCAGTGGAAGCAAAATAGCCCCATAACATAAAATATCCACCACCATATTTTGAGGTACTTTTCTACATACAGTTGAAGTCGGAAGTTTACATACACTTAGGTTGGAGTCAATAAAACACGTTTTTCAACCACTCCACAAATTTCTTGTTAACAAACTTTAGTTTTAGCAAGTCAGTTAGGACATCTACTTTGTGCATTACACAAGTCATTTTTCCAACAATTGTTTACAGACAGATTATTTCACTTATCATTCACTGTATCACAATTCCAGTGGGTCAGAAGTTGACATACACTAAGTTGACTGTGCCTTTAAACAGCTTGGAAAATTCCAGAAAATTATGTCATGGCTTTAGAAGCTTCTGATAGGCTAATTGACATAATTTGAGTCAATTGGAGGTGTATCTGTGGATGTATTTCAAGGCCTACCTTCAAACTCAGTGCCTCTTTGCTTGATATCATTGGAAAATCAAAAGAAATCAGCCAAGTCCTCAGAAAAGAAATTGTAGACCTCCACAAGTCTGGTTCAAACGCCTGAAGGTACAACGTTCATCTGTACAAACAATAGTACGCAAGAATAAACACAATGGAACCATGCAGCTGTCATACCGCTCAGGAAGGAGAGGTGTTCTGTCTCCTAAAGATGAACATAGTTTGGTGCGAAAAGTGCAAATCAATCCCAGAACAACAGCAAAGGACCTTGTGAAGATGCTGGAGGAAACAGGTACAAAAGTATCTATATCCACAGTAAAACGAGTCCTATATCGACGTAACTGAAAGGCCGCTCAGCAAGGAAGAAGCCACTGCTCCAAAACCTAATCCAAGTGCGAATGCCGTTTATCAAACTCCACACATACCAGTGGTGGATTTAGCGTTGAAAAACGGAAGCATAAGCAGAAAGCTTTGAGACATCTACGATAAAATATGGTGGTGCATCTTTGATGTTATGGGGCTATTTTGCTTCCACTGGTCATGTTAAGGTAAACAGCATCATTAACTTTACTCAGTACGAGGACATTTTAGCCAAAGACCTGGTTGCCTCTGCCAGGAGGCTGACACTTGGCCGCAAGTGGATCTTTCAGTAAGACAATAACCCCACACATGAATTAAAATCCACAAAGAAATGCTTCATTGACCACAAAATGTCATTTTGCAATGGCATTTCAGTCACAGGACTTGAACCCCATTGAAAACCTGTGGTTTGAATTGAAGAGGAAGTCCATAAGAGCAGACGAAGGATATCAAGGATCTGGGAAGATTCTGTACGGAGGTAAAGTATAAGATCCCTCCCGTTGTGTTATCCAATCTCATAAAATATTGTAGGAAAAGGCTCAGTGTCATTATCCTCAGAAGGTAACGGTGCTAGAGTATTGAAAACAGGGGTGCCAATCATTTTGACCCCTATCTTTTTGAGATCTTTTTTATTATTTGTTTAACAAAATCTTGTTCTCTGAGCAATTGTATTAGTATAAAATAATATCATGTCACAATTTTTTGAGCATACAATATAGCTCAGTATTTGTATAATTTATTTATACAAATACTGAGTTATACACTGAGTGTACAAAACATTAGGAACACCTGCTCTTTCCATGACAGACTGACCAGGTGAATCCAGGTGAAAGCTATGATCCCCTATTGACGTCACCTGTTAAATCCACTTCAATCAGTATAGATAAAGGGGAGGAGACAGGTTAAAGAAAGATTTAAGCCTTGAGACAGGGATTGTGCATGTGTGACATTCAGAGGGTAAATGGGCAAGACAAAATATTGATGAGCATTTGAACGGGGTATGATAGTACTGTAGGTGCCAGGCGCACTGGTTTGAGTGTGTCAAGTGTTGCAACACTGCTGGGTTTTTCACGCCCAACAGTTTACCATGTGTATCAAGAATGGTCCACCACCCAAAAGACTTCCAGCCAACTTGACACAACTGTGGGAAGCATTGGAGTCAACATGTGGTAGCATCCCTATGGAATGCTTTCGACACCTTGTACAGTCCATGCCCCAACAAATTGAGTCTGTTCTGAGGGCTATAAAAAGTATTTTTTGCTAATCTTTATCAAGGGTGCCAATAATTATGGACCTGACTGTACTTGCCTTCAAGTAGTCTTACATCTATACTTTAAAGTTGACTTTCCAGTTGGTGCTCCTCTATAATTCATCGTTCCTGATTCCTAACAACACATTGAAATATTCAACAGCTCGGAGACAGGGATGAAAACCAAGAAAACTTCCGCTTTCATGAACTGATGGGAGAGTTGAGTGTGATCCGGAAAACGCCAAGCTCCAGAGCCCGGGGGGACAGCGAATGTGTGTGAAGTTCTAGGAATCTTTGGATATTCCAAAAGGAAAGCATCTGACAACAGTGAGTGAATGGTGGAAGATGAGGTACACCGTGATGGATAATCTGTGCACAGTGGCAACTGATTTTTATTCAATTTAATTCAAATCAAATCAAAGGGCTTTATTGGCATGGGAAACGTGTTAACATTAAAAAGCAAGTGGAATAAATAATAAACAAAAGTGAAATAAACAATCAGAAATTAACAGTAAACATTACTCACATTTTTTTTTTTAGATATTTCAAATGTTATATTACGGCTATGTACAGTGTTGTAACAATGTGAAAATTGTTGTGGTACAAAAGGGAAAATAAATAGACAGATAAATATAGTTTGTATTCACAATGGTGTTTGTGCTTCACTGGTTGCCCATTTCTTGTAGCAACAGGTCACAAATATTCCTGATTTGATGGCACACATTGGTATTTCACCTAATAGATACTGGAGTTGATCAAAATGTGATTTATTTTAGAATTCTTTGTGGGTCTATGTAATCTGAGGGAAATATGTGTCTCTAATATGGTCATACATTTCGAAGGAGGTTAGGAAGTGTATCTCAGTTTCCACCTCATTTTGTGGGCAGTGGGCACATAGCCTGTCTTCTCTCGAGAGCCAGGTCTGTACATAGTCAAAGCTTTCCTTAATATTGGGTCAGTCACAGTGGTCAGGTATTTTGCCATTCTGCCATGTGGAATGTGACTTGGCCCTAAACAGAGAGTACACAGTGGTCAGGTATTCTGCCACTGTGTACTCTCTGTTTAGGGCCAAGTCACATTCCAGTTTGCTTTGTTTTTGGTTAATTCTTTCCAATGTGTCAAGTAATGATCTTTTTGTTTTCCCATGATTTGGTTGGGTCTAATTGCGTTGCTGTCCTGGGGCTCTGTAGGGTCTGTTTGTGTTTGTGAACAGAGCCTCAGGACCAGCGTTCTGAGTCGATTATTCTCTAGGTTCATCTCTCTGTAGTTGATTGCTTTGTTATGGAAGGTTTGGGAATCGCTTCCTTTTAAGTGTTTGTAGAATTTAACAGCTCTTTTCTGGATTTTGATAATTAGTGGGTATCGTCCTAATTTTGCTCTGCATGCATTATTTGGTGTTTTATGTGTTTTTGCAGAATTCTGTATGCAGTCTCAATTTGGTGTTTGTCCCATTTAGTGAATTCTTAGTTGGTGAGTGGACCCCAGACCTCACAACCGTAGAAGTCAATAGGTTCTATAACTGATTCAAGTATTTTTAGCCAGATCCTAATTGGGAAGTCGAATTTTATGTTCCGTTTGATGGCGGAAAAGGCCCTTCATGCCTTGTCTCTCAAATCGTTCACAGCTTTGTGGAAGTTACCTGTAGTGCTGATGTTTAGGCCGAGTTAGGTATAGTTTTTGTGTGCTCTAGGACAACGGTGTCTAGATGGAATTTGTATTGTGGTCCTGGCAACTGGGCCTTTTTTGAAACACCATTATTTTTGTCTTACTGAGATTTACTGTCAGGGCTCAGGTCTGACAGAATCTGTGCAGAAGATCTAGGTACTGCTGTAGAACCTCCTTGGTTCGGGACAGAAGCAAACAGTAGACATTTGACTTCAGATTTTAGTTGGGTGAGGCCAGGTGTTGCAGACGGTTCTAGTGCCCTCGCCAATTCGATTATATATATGTTGAAGAGGGTGGAGCTCAAGCTGCATCCCTGTCTCACCCTATGGCCCTGAGGAAAGAAATCTTTTTTTTTTTTTTTGCCAATTTTAACCACATGTTGTTTGTGTACATGGATTTTATAATGTTGTATGTTTTTCCACCGATACCACTTTCCGTCAAATTCTATAGCAGACCCTTCTGCCAAATTGAGTCAAAAGCTTTTTTGAAATCAAAAAAGCATTGGTTTTATTTGTTTTTGTCAATTAGGGTCTGCAGGATGAATACGTGGTCTGTCGTACAGTAATTTGGTAAAAAGGGAATTTGACATTTGCTCAGGACATTTTTTCACTGAGGAAGTGTGGAGTCTGCTGTTGATGATTATGCAGAGGGTTTTCCCAAGGTTGCTGTTGGTGCATATTTTTTAAATCTTATTTTCAATGACAGCTTAGGAACGGTGGGTTAACTGCCTTGTTCAGGGGCAGAACAACAGATTTTTACCTTGTCAGCTCGGGGATTCGATCTTGCAACCTTTCGGTTATTAGTCCAATGCTCTAACCACTAGGCTACCTGCCGACTATCCCACAGTAGTTATTGGGGTCGAATTTGTCTCTACTTTTGTGGATTGTGGTGATTAGTCCTTGGTTCCAAATATTGGGGGGAGATGCCAGAGCTGAGGATGATGTTAAAGAGTTTAAGTTTTGCCAATTGAAATTTGTGGTCTGTATATTTTATCATTCATTTAGGATACCATCAACGCCACAGCCGTTGAGTGTAATTGGAGAATCCAGTGGGTTCTGGCAGTCTTTAATAGTTGATTCTAAGATTTGTAATTGATCATGTATATGTTTTTGCTGTTTGTTCTTTGGTATAGGGCCAAAAGGAATGTTGAAATGGTTTATCTATACATCTCCATTTTGGATAGATACTGTAGCTCTAAAGTGTGTTCCAATTTTCCCAGAAGTGTTTAGATTTGATGGATTCTTCAATTACATTGGGCTGTTTTCTGACGTGCTGTTATTTCTATACTGTTTTAGTGTTTCACCATAGTGAAGGCTCAGGTTTTCTTGGTTGGATGGGTTTCTCAATTCTCTTTCTTAGGTTTTTGCATTCTTCATCAAACCAAGTTGTCTAAAATGGATTTAATTTGTTGTTGCCAATTGTTTTTTGGTAGATTTCTACACCATCCTCATTCCATCTATAGCATTTTTGAATAGTAGGCAGTTATTTCGAGCTTTGGTTTCGCATGATTCAGTATTGCACTGTTCAGTAGACGGAGATTTTGCTGGGATCTGATAGGGGTGTCAGTGTGCTGACTGAGAATGCTGTCGTGTCTTTGGCATCATTAAACTGAAGACGTATTTATCAAATAACTCTCTGTAATTATTATTACGTGATTAAACTGATTAATCATGTAACTGTAATTAACTAGGAAGTCGGGGCACCAAGGAAAATATTCAGATTATAAAGTTATAATTTTCCTAATATAACTTTCAGATATTTGAATATCTGATCACTTAGTCTTCGAATTAATTAATTATTTATCTCATGTTAGTCTCATTCCAAACGTCGTAAATTGCTGGTTATCTGCACGAACCCAGTCTTCACTATGAGTCATCCATACATCAATTGTCTTAAAATATTTATTTACTAACTAAGTCATTCACAGAAATGCATAACCAAACAGTAGATAGTTACAAGGAAATGATAACGGAGTTTCCCTAGTGGGATAAACCGGTATCGCGGCTTGGTGCACAAAAAGGGAAGTGGGGGTCAACTGAGATGAGACACTACAAAGTTGATAATTATAACAATTGAAATGCTAATCCTTTGCACATGAACGCTCACTCAGGAATAATTGCAATCAATATATATATTTACGCTTAGTGTGTCGTCGGGATCTCTGTTGAAAAGTTAGTTTCTGTTGGAGAGTTTGTCTGCCCTCTCTCTGTCTCTGTCGTGGTTAGAATGGATAGTTCAGAGTGACATTCATTCATGTCATTATAGATAGATGTTTCGGCAGTTGTCGGTCTTCGCGTTCAATGATACCGAATTCCTAGCTGCAGACTAGTAATTAATATTAAAGACTTGTTTTTATTCTGTCGGTATCGATAGTCTAAGAGTTTAACCACGTGGTATGGTTAAAAGATTCAGCCATCTACTCAAACCTTAGCTTATACTCATGTCACGTTCCTGACCTGTTTTCCTTTGTCTTGTATTTATTTTAGTTGGTCAGGGCGTGAGTTGGGTGGGTTGGTCTATGGTTGATTTTCTATGTTGGGATTTGGTGTTCGGCCTGGTATGATTCTCAATCAGAGACAGCTGTCAATCGTTGTCCCTGATTGAGAATCATACTTAGGCAGCCTGGGTTTCACTTGTGTTTTGTGGGTGTTTGTTCCTGTGACTGTGTTTGGGCCACACAGGACTGTTTCGGGTTTGTCACGTTTGTTGGTTTTGTATTTTGAAGTGTTTTGTTGATTTTTCATTAAATAATGAACACTAACTACTCTGCATCTTGGTCCGATCCATGCTCCTCCTCGTCTGAGGAGGAGAACGACTATGACAACCGTTACAGAAACACCCACCATAAAAGGACCAAGCGGAGTGGAGAAGGACGGCAAGAACAACAGCAATGGGGAAAAGAGGAATGGACATGGGAGGAAATCCTAGACGGAAAAGGACCCTGGGCAGAGCCAGAGGAGTGTCGCCGCCCCAAAGCGGAGCTGGAGGCAGCGAAAGCGGAGAGGAGGTATTATGAGGCGAAAGCAAGGCAGAGCGGCTGGAAGCCCGAGAGGCTCACCCAAAAAATTATTGGGGGGAGGCTAAAGGGGGGTGTGGCGAAGCCGGGTAGGATACCTGAGCCAACTCCCCGGGCTTACCGTGGAGTGAGAGGGCGTCGTACTGGTCAGACACCGTGTTATGCGGTAAAGCGCACGGTGTCCCCAGTACGCGAGCTTAGCCCAGTGCGGGCTATTCCACCTTGCCGCACTGGTAGGGCTAGGTTGGGCATCGAGCCGGGTGCCATGGCACCAGCCGGCGTACATGGCACCAGCCTTACAGAGGGTGTCCCCGGTTCGCCAGCATAGCCCAGTGCGGGCTATTCCACCTCGCCGTACTGGCAGGGCTACGGGGACCATTCAACCTGGTAAGGTTGGGGAGGCTCGGTGCTCAAGAGCGCGTGTCCTCCTTCACGGTCTGGTATATCCGGCGCCACCTTCCCACCCCAGCCCAGTACCATCAGTGCTGACACCACGCACCAGGCTTCCAGTGCGTTTCCAGAGCCCTGTTCCTCCTCCACGCACTCTCCCTGTGGTGCGTGTCTCCAGCCCAGTGCCTCCAGTTCCGGCACCACGCACCAGGCCTACTGTGCGCCTCAGCAGGTCAGAGTCGGCCGTCTGCCCAATGCCGCCTGCGCTGCTTGCCTGCTCAGCGCTGCCTGAACTGTCTGCCTGCCCAGCATTGTCTGAACTATCTGCCTGCCCAGCGCTGCCCGTCTGTCCCGAGCCGTCAGAGCTGCCCGTCTGTCCTGAGCTGCCCGTCTGTCCCGAGCCTTCAGAGCCGTCCAGCCAGGACCAGCCAGAGCCGTCCAGCCAGGACCAGCCAGAGCCGTCCAGCCAGGACCAGCCCGAGCCGTCCAGCCAGGACCAGCCCGAGCCGTCCAGCCAGGACCAGCCCGAGCCGTCCAGCCAGGACCAGCCCGAGCCGTCCAGCCAGGACCAGCCCGAGCCGTCCAGCCAGGACCAGCCAGAGCCGTCCAGCCAGGACCAGTTCGTGTTGAATTTGACTGGATAGATGAAAGAAAGTGGACACTGCTTTCACTTCTTGTTTACCACCAGATCAGTGAGTACTTCAAGGAAAGGTGTCTTTTTTAAGTATTGGAAGAATGAAATCCAATTAATTGTCTATCTATGTACTGTAGTATTTGCAACAAGGGTTGCTATCGTTAATCAAAGATCACAGATCTAGCTACCAGAAATACATGTCTTATGTTTATACTGAGTTGAGCTTGCCAGTTCCTTATTCTACACTAACATGGTATATATAAGGAGCTCTGTTTCTATGTATAAATATGTGTATTATTAATGACTGTTCTCTCACCTCTAATCAAGTCTGCATATTTGCATCCAATATGAATTTTGTCACAGAGATGCTTACTGCTGCAGCAGATACATCTAGACAACTGAATGAAAACAGGAAACAGGAAACTCAGTCTGTCACCTTGCCCAACTGTCAAACACAAACGTACAACCATGTCCTCCTGGTCACAGACCAGGGGGGGGGGGGGGGGGGACTGTGACTCACTCACTCACTCACTCACTCTCTCACACACACACACACACACACACACACACACACACACATCAGAGTTGTTTTCAGGGCAGAAGAGCCCACACACGCCCTTCATTTGATTTGCTCATTGCATAACCCTGTACAATCACATCAGTTTAAAAACAACTCTGTTTCCTTCTCTCTCCTCTCTCTCGATCCCTTTCTTGCAAAATGATCTCTCACCCTCTCTTCTCTGCAGTATTGTTAACAGCTGATCAATGCGGTTCTGTTACACAACACACACACCACTTCTGATTTCAGCAAGACAGAAGAGGCAGAACGGAGTGGTGGAGGAATAGGAACCATAAACTGACAAGTAGAAGATTTTTACAGACAGGGGGAAGGCATTTTGAAGACAACACTGAGTGACAACTGTCACTTGAGTCAGAATCACAGAGCACAGCCACAGAGGTGCTAGTCTTGCTTAGCCATGAGGTTTTAAAGTACGGTGACACAAGTGATATGACTGACCTGGTCCACTTCTTACTGATATGCAGAGACACAGCAACACATCAAGGATGTGATACATTTAGGTAGAGGGTAAATTCCAAAATCCACTGCTCAACAACTTAATGTTTTATTTTATTTAACTAGGCAAGTCAGTTAAGAACAAATTCTTATTTACAATGACGGCCTAGGAACAGTGGGTTAACTGCCTTGTTCAGAGGCAGAACAACAGATTTTTACGTTGTCAGCTCGGGGATTCAATCTTGCAACCTTTCGGTTACTAGTCCAACGCTCTAACCACTAGGCAACCTGCCACCCCAACTTAACAGCTTTTCTTTTTCTAGAATGGAGGTAGCAGATAATAAAATACTGAAAAGATAACATAATAAAATAAGTGAACATGAAAAAGACGAGATCAGAGACAGAGAGAGAGAAGATAAAAAAAGAAATAAAAGAGAAAGTAGTGAGAAGTACTTCTGAGATAACTAATCTAACCTGAAAGGATCTTGAGCTCGCAAAGACGGGCAAACGTTTTCCTTTCCTGTGGCATGTCTGACATGCTTGACATTTCCTCTTACAGAAGCTCCTGCACACACACAGGTGAGTGCATGCGCACACACACACACACACACATACGTTCCTTCCCATCTGTCTTCCGGATCTGTTTATTGTCGGGTAAATAATATATCAGTACTGGGACAAAAGAGCACAGGAACTCAAGCTGAGCCTTGTGTGTAAGGGCAGATGGATGGGTATGTGTGTGTGTGCACATGCAGCTATTTGTTTGTGACTGTGTATGATACTTGTATAGAGACTCTCATGTGTGTGCCTGTGCATCCATCCAGAGGGCTTCTGTGTATGCAAGTCTATTTTGCACACACACACACACACACACACACACACACACACACACACATTCCTACTCATGAAAACATAGGCAGTCACAGAGGAGTGCACATTCACCATCATACAGACATAAAGACTCCTACCCTCCCAGAAAGGCTGCTCGTTTACACATTCAATCACTGCCAGGGTAATCTGGCAACACCGTATGAAACCAGACAGTGGGCAATTAGCACCACTAGAAGTCTGGTAATGGGCGCTGGTATCATTAGGCTGTATGAGTCATTGTCAGTGGGATCGGGCTTTAACACATTGTAATCCTCATAGCCTGGGCCCCTGGGGCTCTGGGAGAAGGACTGTGTGATGCCCTGTCTTTCTGGATCTGAGGCACAGCCATGGGGAGCCAATCAGACATCAGACATCCATCACAAATCATTATGATGATGACTTGTAGTTCATTATCAGTGGATGTGGCCCAGCAGGAGGGATCAAACCCCACAACACTGGTGTTGCATCAAGCACCCTGCTACAGGAGACTGAAACATCAGAACTGTGGATATCTGACCCAACGCATCACTGGGGGCACACTGCTTTCCTTCCAGGACATCTACAGCACCCGGTGTCACAGGACCGCCAAGAAGATCATCAAGGAACTCAGCCACCCGAGGCATGGCTTGTTCACCCCGCTACCATCTAGAAGGTGGAGACATCACAGGTGCTTTAAAGCTGGAACCGAGAGACTGATAGAAGCTGTTTATCTCCAGGCCATCAGACTGTTAAACAGTAATTACTAGCCAGCCTCCAACCAGTACCCTGCCCTGAACCTTAGACACTGTCACTAGCCTGCCGGTACTCTACCCTGCACCTTAGAGACTGCTGCCATATGTACATAGAGTCATTGAGCATTAGTTACTGTAGACCCCTTTCCTGCAGTCATATGACCTAGTGGCCTAATGGGTGGAATGTTATTAATATTTTTCATAATTCCATAATTAATAAACATTATTTGAAAAACTTGCAGAAAATCCGGTGTTTCTATGTCAAACGATTTTGTTATATTTCAGTCTTCTGTGACGTATATAAAGTGTACATATTGGGATGCAAACTCAAAATGTAATACATTTCAACGTAAATTTTATCTGACATGGTACAGGTGTCTTATTTTTTTAAAGCCCATAACCATGCATGTGAGGTGTATACTTTTGTTTCAAAGTAGATTTGTTTAAGACCACCAAGAAACACCTTGTGTGACCCTGATTTAGCACACTGCAGTAAAAGGTTAATAATGTTTACATAACGTTTTACCCACTTTATATGTACAGTATATACTGTATTCTAGTCATGAATCATCCTATATAACTACTGTTGTACACACCTTTTCTATTCACTTACTGTCCATATTGTCTTTACACACCATTCACATACATACAGTTGAAGTCGGAAGTTTACCTACACTTAGGTTGGAGTCATTAAAACTAGTTTTTCAACCACTCCACAAATGTAATGTTAACAAACTATAGTTTTGGCAAGTCAGTTAGGACATCTACTTTGTGCATGACACAAGTAATTTTTCCAACAATTGTTTACAGACAGATTATTTCACTTATCATTCACTATATCACAATTCCAGTGGGTCAGAAGTTTACATACACTAAGTTGACTGTGCCTTTAAACAGCTTGGAAAATTCCTAAAATGATGTCATGGCTTTAGAAGCTTCTGATAGGCTAATTGACATATTTTGAGTCAATTGGAGGTTTACCTGTGGATGTATTTCAAGGCCTACCTTCAAACTCAGTTTGCCATCATGGGAAAAGCAAAAGAAATCAGCCAAGACCTCAGGAAAAAAAATTGTAGACCTCCGCAAGTCTGGGTCATCCTTGGGAGCAATTTCCAAACGCCTGAAGGTACCATGTTCATCTGTACAAACAATAGTATGCAAGTATAAACACCATGGGACCATGCAGCCGTCATACCGCTCAGGAAGGAGACGCGTTCTGTCCCCTAGAGTGTAGCTCCCTCCAGTAACCACGAGCACAACCGTTCCTTGATTTTAACTGGCAGCTTTATTCTGTAGTTTTAGTCAGAATGATCACCTTCCGTGAGAACTATAAAGTAAATGAAAATACAGTTAAGCACACTCTTACAACATTCTTGTCTTACGAGTAACTTATTAGCTTGGTATAACTCTGAAGTGCTTACATAGATAAACAGTTTAGCCGGAGCTATAACAGTATCAGATTAAACACACGAATAAAGGAAAAATACCTCATTGGCTGCTTATTATAGAAGGGAGGAAATCAAACTTCACACTTATTATTCCTGGCATGAATTCACGCTTCATCCTTAATTATTATAACGTTACCATCCTAACATACACACTTCAACCTTTACGTACTACACCCGATGACATAAAAACTTAGCTAACACAGGGCGGGATTGCCTTCACTTCAAAGGTGTGTTGCTACGATAATGATCCCCGTTACAACAGTTATTAGCCACGTAGTTCCGCTTGTCTTATCATTTCCCCCGCATAGCGAACACGTAAACAATTCAAACAAAAAACAACGACATAGACTAACAGGTTAATTGTCAGTTACACTCCCACCAATCACCGGTGATTTCTGTGAAAGGGGTCTGCAGGTTTCTTGATCGGCTTCCAGGAGGGTGACTGTCTTATGGATGGGCCTCTCCAGATAGGTGGGTTTGGTGATGCGTTTACCTCTCTCATCCAGGGTTGAGTCGCTGATCAGTAACTTGAATCTTCTCACCCGCCCATCTTGTCCCGGGTACACTTCTATAACCTTTGCCAATTTCTACTGGTTGCGTGGTGCAGTATCATCTTGCAAGATGACAATGTCATTAATCCTTGCGTTTCTTCTGTCTTTATTCCATTTCTGTCTGTGTTGGAGGTTTAGGAGGTACTCTTTCTTCCACCTTGACCAGAATTCATTGGCTAAGAATTGTACTCTGCGCCATCTCTTGCGGAGATAAAGATCTTCCTTGATGAACTGTCCAGGTGGTGGTAAGATAATTGTGGACTTCATTGTCAAGATGTGATTTGGTGTGAGATATTCTGGACCTAATGGATCATTCAGATATTCCGTAGTTAGGGGCCTACTATTTAAAATCGCCATGACTTCATAGAGAAAGGTACGCAGAGAAGCACTGTCGAGTCTTCCGTCTGACTGATCAAGAATGGATGTTAAGACACTTCATATCGTGCGCATTTGCCTTTCCCAAACACCACCCATGTGACTTGAAGATGGGGTGTTCATGATTAACTCGCATCCAAGTTCCTTCAGTCGTGTTTGATCCATTTCTTTCAGGGCGTCCACAAACTCGCGTTTTGCGCCAATGAAGTTGCTGCCTTGATCACATCTGATTTGATGAACATTACCACGTATGGCAATGAATGAACACAGGGCATTGATAAAGGCATCGGTGGTTAAGTCATCAAGCATTTCAATGTGAACTGCTCGAGAGCCCATGCAAGTGAGTAGGAGCCCATAACGCTTTAACTCTCTTCTTCCGTCCTTGGCATAGAAAGGTCCAAAGCAGTCCATCCCGCAGTATGTGAAGGAAGGCGTGGTCTCCATGCGTTCCTTCGGAAGATCTGCCATCCTTTACTCTTCTGTACATCTTCTGAATTTCCTGCATTTCACACATTTGTAGATGTGAGAGGAAACTGCATTGCTGCATCCTAGGATCCATATACCGTTGGATCGCAGCTCATTGATCGTCATTCCACGTCCTTGGTGTTGTACTCATTCATGATAGTGCTTGACGAGCAGCACTGACAAGTGGCTATCTCTTGGCAGGATTGCAGGATGCTTCACATGGGAATGAAGAGTTGCATGAGCCAAGTGACCTCCCACCCTGAGGATACCTTGCTCATCCAGAAATGGACTCAATTTATGCAACTTGCTTGCTTTATCTTCGGTCTTGATGTCTTTCTGGTGCCTAAGGTTGTGTATCTCATGGGAGAAGGCTGCTTCTTGAACCATCTTTATAATGGTGAGCTCTCCCTCTCTCCTTTCTTCTATGCTTGTAGCTTCACTGGACCTCAGTTTTAAGCCTATGGCTTCCTTGACACGTCGTTTGAGCCTGGCAATAGCTTTCACCACTCTTGCCCAGTCTGAGAACTTGTGAAGGTGATCTTTCTTCCTTTGCCTGGGTATCATGGACCAGGGATTTCTGCAGCTCTGGATCATTTTCTGAGAACTCTCCCCCATTGACTTGTCCTTTGGGAAGTTCTTCTTGCCAAAGAAAGTCTGGACCTGTGAACCAGTTGGAAGCCGTGAGCTGTTCTGATGTGAGACCTCTGGAAGCATGATCCGCAGGATTCTCTTCAGAGGTCACATATCTCCATTGTTCGGGATCTGTGCTTTGCTTAATGCTTTGATTACGGTTAGCTACAAAGACATGGAATCTTCTGGCTTCATTGTTGATGTTGCCATGAACTACCTTCGAGTCTGTCCAGAAGTATTCCTGTAGACCTTGTATCTCTAGCTCCCTTTTGAGCATGTCACTTGTTCGAACAGCTACCACCACTGCTGAAAGTTCCAGTTGTGGTATGGTCGTAACCTTGGAAGGGGCGACTCTCGACTTCCCCATAACTAGGGAGCAATGAACTTCTCCTGCTGTGCTGATTGTTTTGAGGTATGAGCACTCTCCATAACCTGAGGTACTAGCGTCAGAGAAGTGATGGAGCTCATAAGTCTGTACTTCCTTGAAACTTGATGGCAAGTAGCCTCGTTGGATCCTTACTTCAGAAAAGTTTTGTAGACCTTGGAGCCAGAATTCCCACTGGGAACGTAAGTCATCTGGAAGGGGATCATTCCAGTCGATCTTGTCACGACACATCTGCTGCAAGATCTGCTTTCCTGCCAGGACAAAGGGTGCCACAAACCCAAGCGGATCATATACAGAGGCTACTGTAGACAACACTCCTCTTCTTGTGAGTGGGCGTTCCTTGACAACTACACTAAACTGGAACTCGTCTGACGCGACACACCACAGTACACCAAGCGCTCTCTCGATGTGTGGTTCACCCAGAGCCATATCCAGGTCTTTGGAACCCTCGGCACGTTCTTCCTTGGGAATTGTTGCTGTTGGAAATAAACTTGTGCAACCGAAGTTTGCGGAGGCTGCAATGCTCTCTTGCTTCTTTCACCAGCTGGGCCACTTCAACTTCAGACGATACGCTCGTCAACCCATCATCAACATAAAAGTTCCTTTCTATGAACTGGATAGACTTCTCACTGAAGCTTCCTCGTCCTTCGGCAGCAAGATGTTTGAGACCATAGTTGGCGCAACCAGGAGATGAAGCTGCACCAAACAAGTGGACCTTCATACGATACACTGAGGGTTGAGTCTCTAGATCTCCTTTCTCCCACCAAAGGAACCTTGGTCTTCTGCTTTCACATGAAACTGGTGGAACATGCGCTCTACGTCACACATGATTGCAACTGGACCCTTACGAAAACAACAAAGGACACCCAGCAATGTGTTTGTCAACTCTGGACCGGTAAGGAGATGGTCATTCAAGGACGTCTCTCGAAACTTAGCTGAGCAGTCAAAGACGACTCGTATCTTCCCAGGCTTTTGTGGGTGATAAACCCCATGGTGCGGGATGTACCATGCTGGATGCTTGTTAATTTCCTCCTTGGAGACCTTCTCAGCATCTCCACAAGCTATTTTCTCTTCCATGAATGCTGTGTAGTCCTTGTAGTACTGCTTGTCTCTCCTTAGCCTCCTTTCCAGGCACTTGAGACGGTGAACTGCACATGTTTTATTGTTCGGTAGGTTGGGTCTTTCTTCCTTAAACGGCAGCGGCATCTCGTAATGTCCATTGTCCTTGCGTCTGATGGCCGCTTTCATTTTTGTCAGGAACCGGATATCCTCTTGAGATATGAGGTCCTCTTCTGCAACTCTCTCGTTGAAGTCGGATTCAAGCATCTTGATAATGTCCAGTGCTGTGATTACCTCTCTTACGCGTGTTCTACAAACATAGTGTACTTGATTTGTGAGGTTGGAAGAAGATTGAAGGCTTGCCATCACCTGTCTAACGATAACCCGATGACTCACTCCAATAGCGTCGCCATAGTCGATAAATGGGTTTCCATAGCCGACTATGCTCCAGCCAAGGTCTGTTCTCTGAGCAAAGGGCTGATTTTCCTTACCAGACACAATTTCTCTTGGAAGGAGAGCCTGGGAGCAGTTGTAGCCAATTAAGAGGCCGACATCACAGCTCTGTTGAGGAGCAATCTCCTCTGCAATGTGTTCAAAATGAGACCATGCTCTTGCAGTCTCTGGAGTAGGAATATGATCTCTGTTTGCAGGAATAAACTCTCTCGAGTAGGTCGTTGGCAGAGGGATTTTCTTCTCCAAGTAAAACCCTCTAACCTGCAAACCAGACAGCTTCTGGCAGTGCACGATGGTATTCCTTGAAGCCATTGTAGAGAGTTTCAGTTGGACTGGCTCCTTCCTTGTATTGAGAGCTTGTGTTGTCTCTTCAAGGATAAAAGTGGGGTCGCTCTGGGTGTCAAGAAGTGCATACATGAGAACCTCACGATCTGGCTCGCTTGTGGTTGACACCCATACTGGAATAATTGTGGAGGTGTGAGTGTTGTTAATGTCCCTCACGACTCTGTTAGATATGGCCTCACTTGACGCTCTTGTCCCCTTATCTTGTGGGGGCTCTGTCTTCCTATCCCTTGACCTTTCTTTAGTACGATCTTCATGCAGGTAGGATGGATGCCTCCTCTGACACGTGTCACAGGTGTTCCTGTTATCACAATCTTTTGAACGATTCCCAGGCCTTAAACAGCCAAAGCACAATTTATTCTCTTGAACAAACTTCTGTCGCTCTGCGACAGAAGGCTTATCCATGTGAGCTTATCCATGACCTTCCAACATTTGTGGAGACTGTGACCTGACTTCTCACAGAAGACACAACTAGTAACAGTATCTTTCTCATCAGAGTTAGTTGCTAATACCCTTGCTCCGGGGCTTTGAATGCTTGGCGTCTTAGGTTTTCCATCTTCGCTTGGTTTCAAAGCATGAAGGGATGTTACAGGATTGCAAGCGATCTGAAAAACTGAAAATCTGTGTGCGAGCAAGGAGGCCTACAAACCTGACTCAGTTACACCAGCTCTGTCAGGAGGAATGGGCTAAAATTCACCCAACTTATTGTGGGAAGCTTGTGGAAGGCTACCTGCAACGTTTGACCCAAGTTAAACAATTTAAAGGCAATGCTATCAAATACTAATTGAGTGTATGTAAACTTCTTACCCACTGGGAATGTGATGAAAGAAATAAAAGCTGAAATCATTCTCTCTACTATTATTCTGACATTTCACATTCTTAAAATAAAGTGGTGATCCTAACTGACCTAAAACAGGGATTCTTTACTAGGATTAAATGTCAGGAATTGTGAAAAACTTAGGTTAAATGTATTTGGCTAAGGTGTATGTAAACTTCCGACTTCAACTGTATATAGTTATATTCCAGACTCTGGACCGGATGCTAATTTCCTGCAATTCTATTCATTTTGCCATACGGTTTTGCACTGGATTTTTGACATAGCGCACTCTAATACATCGACTGTTGTACATATCATTCTTAGTATATCTTGTGTAAATTAATCTGGTGTTTATACATACAGATTGCATTTTAATTACTGTCACAGTGCTATTTGGTTGTTAATTGTATTAGACATTTCTTGATTGATTTTATTTTGTATTTTTGCGTACTGTTTGACATTTACTGCATTGTTAGGAGCTAGTAACATAAATCTGCTAAACTGTGTACGCGACCAATAAACTTTGATTTGATTTTGATCTTTCAGAGATCCATCACAGATCAGACATCCACAGTCTGCAGGGTCCTGTCAAGAGAAGGGATAGCTTTATGGGCTTGAGGATGGGGGAATTTAGTAGATGAGCGGTTTGGGGAATTTGAAAGGGAGGCTCCTCCTTCTTGGGCAGGGAGGATGAGAGAGGGGATTTTGCATTGTAATGAAAGGTGGTGGGGGGGAATGGTATCCTGCTTTTTGAGGAGAGCAAGTGGTAAGAGCAATTGGTCTTGCCTTTCAGAGGGTGAGTGGGGTGGGGGTTGAGAGAGAGGTAAAGTAGCGGGTCCTATGGGGTTTGGGGTACTTAAATTCTGTGATGGAGAGGCTGAAAGAAGGGGTCAGGGTTGAGAGGAGGCCAGCTCAAAGTCAGCTGCTCAGACAGCTCAGACACCCCTCTCCAGGGATGCACGGAAGGTGAGGACAGTGACCCAGTTAGGAGGACCTGGCTCTGGCTGTGTGGTACCAGACATCCTGCAGAGACTGTCAGTACTGGCTGGACTGGAGCATCTCTCATCCTCATCTATTCCCCTTCCTTCTTCCTTCTTTCCTCTCCACCTCCCCTTTTCCTCTCCCCCTTCCTCTCCCCTGCCTACCATTGTCCATCTCTTCTGTGGTTTTCTCTCTCTCTGTCTCACTCTATTCTCTGCTCCCCAGTCTATTTTTCTCTCATCTCATCCCCTCTCCCCTCTTTATTGGTCTATTTCCATATCCTCTTGTCTCGTCCTTTCACCTCTCTTCTGTTGCTCTCTCCTACTGTATCCCTGCCAACCACTGTGCTATTCATATTTTTATTTTATGATTTTTAAAATGTATTTAACATTTATTTAACTAGGCAAGTCAGATAAAAACAAATTCTTATTAACAATGACAGCCTACCGGTAAACTGCCTTGTTCAGGGGCAGAGTGACAGATTTTTTACCTTAGGGTTTCGATCCAGAAACTTTTCGGTTACTGGCCCTACGCCCTAACCACTAGGCTACCTGCCGCCTTAAACACTAGGCTACCTGCCGCCCTAACCACTAGGCTACCTGCCGCCCTAACCACTAGGCTACCTGCCGCCCTAACCACTAGGCTACCTGCCAATAGATCTATTGATCCTGTATGGAATCAGAATATGGGTTGAGCTGACCTTGCTCTGCACTGTTAGGAGCATAGAAATAAGATTGAAGCTCCAACCCTGGCAAATGACTAGTTTACTCATTGGTACACTCGCAATGGTTGCCTGGTATTGTGATGCAATAATGTCCATGTTGTTTTGGAATGTTCTATCAACTGATGATGGATTGCCATGGTAATGCAGAATGTTCATTCAAATGAAGCTAACTGCTGTGGCTCATGGAATGGAATGTGTTTTTTGTAATGTCAGTTGAGTTTACTCAACAAACAATAACACAGATTGAAGGGTACACTTCCTGATTTTACTTCCTGGCATGGGTACACTCAAAATGGCTTTATGTCACCACTGACTTGAATGGAGATGCCCTTTCTATTAATTCTTATTTCTAAGACTCTGGATCTGTCTGAAAGTACACACTATTACCTATTCAGTAGTACACTACCAGAGCCCTAAGTGACTGACCAATGTGGTTGTAGTGAGCAGAATGGAAATATATCATTTGACATGTGGAATCTCTAACTGGCACACATGTAGGAGCATAGATACAGAACCCTGACAGAACTGATATATTGTCTATGTGTTGGAGAATGTACTGTAGGTGGTGGTAACTCTGATCTCCCAGGCCTAACCAATCAATCTCTTTCATTGATCAGGTAAAAGCTGAGGTTTAATATCAAACAACCCAGTACATTCTTTAGCCATAGAGGAGATAAGTCTTTGTGTAAATCCCATTCTAAACAGATGACTCTCCTATCCTTTCCTTCATCTGCACTGTGAAGGTGTTCTTAAATCAGTGTTGATAAAGACAGAGATATTAAGAGAGGAGGTCACTTGAGACCATTGAGATACACCCCTTATGGCGGTTTAGAGACACAGAGCACACTCAAGAGGACCCAGTCTCAGAGGTAAACCTGACACAGAATGAGGAAGGAACCCAGGACAAAGAAGCTCTTGTTACACCTGGACAACAAGGTTGTTCTCCCACACTGTCAGACAGCATGAGAAAGTGACCTTTATTAATATTAATGAGGAGGAGGAAGATGAAGAAGCAAGACCTTGATCTTCATAATTATGCTGTTCTGAGTCTGACTCTATCTCTCTTGCACGCACGCAAGCGCACGCAAGCGCGCACACACACACACACACACACACACTCTACTGGTCATGGAGCTTTTAATCATGTTGAAGCTATAAATTCTTGCTTAGTGGACTGCTTTACTGACACTTGAGGGTCTATGTTAAAGACTTGAGAGAGATAGCCTTGCGCTGCTTAGGGTCAATGGTTTTAATCAGTCTGCGTTCATCACGCACATGCACACACATAGCTGTCTTGTCATAATAAATAAACTGCTAAAAGATTAAACAGATCAAAGCTAATCCTTTCCAGAGCATAATGGTTTTGAACATCTCGTTCATGCAGTCACTTAGCCCACAGTTAAATACAAACACACGCAATACCACTGCCTTTGCTGTAGGCCTAAGTGATGCTGTTCTTTGTAAGACTGATCAGTGCGTCAACAAACCACCCGCAGTTTGTCTAGGGCTATACTATAGGCTGTATGATGCAGATATAAATAAATTAGGCTACATACACCATTGGATAAATATAGTACCTGAATCAATCATACTATTATTTTTATTCTATTGCATTAGGCCTACATCAGTCTCAATGAGTGTTATTGCCTTTGATGCTCCGACAATAACAAATATTGTGTCATGATGAAATCTGCTATTCTGAAGCTCATTCAAAGGGAATTCGTTGTTGGTAGTGCTTATTGAATGAGCAGTTCCGTTATTCAGAAATATGCTACAACGGGATGGTCATGTCATGCAAACAGACCTTTTTTATTTGACATCACAGAATAGCGATTTTATAACGTGTTTATTGTGGGCTGTCAATATATAGCCTAATACATTTCAGTGATAAACGCATACGTATTTAAATATACTTACTTTATGAGACGGGTAACGGGTAACCATCCCTGTATTGAAACGGTAAGTGTGCTGTTTATCTGATAGCCTAGTGATGCTCATCTCGGTTCCTCCTTGAGTCGACGGAGTCTGCAGTGGTACAGGACTTGCCCTAACCCATGCTCCGAGTGACACATTTTGACGTAATAACCCTGCTGCGAGGCCCGCCCATCCATTCCAGTAGGGCCTTTGCGCGCTCCATCTGCAGTCTCGTGCTTCATAAATTGTGGCGATGTTGAACTGAAATAGTAATTGTGACTCCACATTTGCTTTAGGCATGAATGATATTAAATATTAAATATTGTGCTTATTCGTTTGTATTGTATTGTTCTTCTGGCAATATAATGTTTGTGTCATCATCCCAAATCAACTGCATTATACTTAAAAACACTTCAACTTCAACCAGTAAAATGGCTCTTTGGCTAGCTTTTGCTACAGCCTATATCAATGAGCGTTAGCATTCTAGCTAACAACTGCTGCATCCAAAATAGTTATGTTGCAAAGATCACCACGAAATATAATCTTAGCGAATGTTCAAGCAAGAATTAACACACCATTGCAAGTAAATGAGAACCCCCAAAAGTTATTTTGTTTAGAAGTAATAAAAAGGTACATCTAGGCAGACTGGTGCAGATGGCGTTGGCTTTCATATGCCTCGATCACACCGATAGCTTTCTTGCGCAAAATGGCACACAGCACCATCTGGATGTGGCCAACAAAAGTTCAACATTCACCTGATGCTACCATTTCTGTCAAGTCGTTTTTACACATACAGTTTGATGCATACATTCGATAAATCCAAGGTATGCACCACACCGAACGCACTGCAACTGCCTCTGTAACGCAATGCTGCAAGGCAAACGCAGCGTTCCATTGGAAATATATGTAGTTCTGGTGTACCAAAACGCAATGACAATGTAGGTGTGATCGAGATGTTACTACCACCAAGAGTCGTGCCAGTGTGTCGTGTAGTGTGTCTCCTAACTTCGTGTATTCATGGTTACCAAGGGAAGCCAGGCTTCCCCCCCAAAATTACCAATAATGTATCTTTCATTTCTGTGTTTCATAACTTTCCTTAAATTTGCAAGAGGCTGAATGTATCTAACCGGAGAATCTATCTGATGCTGTTTGGTCAAATAGAGTATGACATTGTTGCCGCCCATAGCATTAAATGTAAGGAAAGCCAGAGAGCATTTGGCCTCCCTTAATAAATAAAAATAATAAAAATAATAGCCAATCAGTGTTGAGCTCAACTGAGTGAGCTCAACTGTGAATGGTCCTGGCACATCAAAAGGAAGTGTCAAGGGAAGCCAGTTTAGATTTGGCTTCACACCAAACACATCACATCAAAAGCTAAATGTAATTTGCAAAAAAAACTTGAATTGTTGCATCTCGTTGTGTTGTCCTCCGGTTGCTAGCTAGCCGTGAATGGAGATAGAGATTTGGACTTGTGGTTTTACTTAATTCTCCATATTGGTCAATGATTATAACGGTGATTCTGATCCAACTATAAATGTATACATTGTGCCCCTGGCCTGAGAGCATGGAAGCTCAGTGTAGCTAATTAGATGTAATAGGCTCATGTTAACCAGCTGGCCGGGGGCATCGTTGCCCATGACAGGAAGTTATCTTAGCTAGCAAGCATTTTAGTAGGGTGAGTCAACATGTTTTTCTACTTACACACACACACAACCACCCACACACATCAGTACCATGGACAGCCACATCATATTTAGCTTACATTGATTGGACTAAATTGTTTTTGGTATATTTTAGTTGTCACTGTATTAGACTAAGCATAGGTGATTTGAAGATGTTGAAATGCTGTTGGAATATTGGAGGCAGCTCCTGTTTTCTTTTTGACTTGCAGTAACTCTCCGTGGTTCTAAATTAAAGGTTGTTAGTTAGTGAAAATGTCAGAAAAATTAACTTGCTTGACCATGCTGTAGGTCATTTGTTACATGCAATGTGCTTTGTGGACTTCACCGGACAGATGTTGCTCTCCGGTTTTGTGATGAAACCGTCTTGGCCTTAGGCCCATATATCATGGTGGTCTTGGTAGAGATGGAACAATGTTCACAGTCTTATGCTGCGTTCATGACAAGTGGGAACTTGAAAAATACTAATATAATATAAATACTAATATAAACCGGGAGCAAGGAGTTGAGTGCATTCAGTTGCTTTAACCTCATTAAGAACTTAGATCGGCTAATGGCAAACAAGCTGTGTCAACTACAAACTAAAAGTACAGCTATTATGCTTGTAAACAAGTTAGTGTTAAAAAAACACTAACTAAATAATGTGTTCTTGTTGTATTTAACTGCTGAAAACGCTGTTATCAAGGTAATTTCCTTAGTAGGATATGTTAGAGTTCAACATGTGGGAGCACAGGGATGATAGACGAGTTTCTCACTAGTAATTACAAGTTGGAGGGGCGTTCGTGTGGATTTTCCTCAGTCCTATCGAGATGTCAATAGTAACAGAGCTAAAACCACCTTGTAGGAGAAAGAAATCTCACATAAACTTGAACATTCAGTCATCCATCATCAAATAAAACATTTAATAATCCTGAAGTTATGGAACTGCCGTTTGCACATTCACAAGTTTAGATATACTTGAATTTGATTGATCTATCATTCAATAAAATGATTTTGTCTTCATAACATTCAGTAGCATTTGGGTCATTGTAAGGGCAACCCCATTCAAAATAAGAGGAAAACTTCATATCAAAATAATAATTAAAATGTTTTATTTGATTGATAATTAAGCCCACTTTCTGATAAATCAATTCATTTCAATAAAATCAATATGGACTATGGGGTTTAAAATTAAAAGCAAAAAATATATAAAAACGTCCATTGAAAAGGTCCTGATACCTTTGTTCCACAGGATCCTGTTAGAAAGCAGTGCAATGAGGGTAAACAGTGGTTAAAAAAGAAGTTACCAACAGACACTGATCTAAGACACTTTTTGAAAAATAATTGTATTCCCCCCATAGGTTAGAATTTAGGAAATGTAAGCTTATCCTAGATTTGTGGCTGTGGACTACCCTTACTCAAGCTCAATTCAGTGCTTGACCCTTTCCCTCAAAGTGAGTACTCATTCATTCCCCCACAATGGATTTAAAATTACTGGATTGGCGTGGACATTTTCACACCAATCTAATTATTTTCTACCCTTAAGGGTAGAATGAGTACACACTTCGGTGAGAAGGGAGAGAAAATGGAATTCGGCTCCAGAGGTAAGAGTAGGTTCTTCACCTGCTGCCCACACTCATAGGGTAGGTCAAAATCAGAGCATTTTGGGAAATGAAGTACATTTTCAGGACAAAGAAACCTCAAGGCATTCCTGGACTATTTGTAGTGGTTATAAAGGAAGAACAGGAGTACATTATATTTATATTTTGTGTTTTTTTATGTTATTATTGTCTCTCACAAGAGACATATATAAAAATGTGACTATTCCTAGGCTTTATTAACACGACTGTATGTGCCATTGACATGATGACCTATGCTAGTTTATTTTAGCATTGACCCCCTCACTCCTTTTACAGAGGGCTGCTGGCCTAGGTGTTTGTTCACGGTTAACCCTGTTTGGTGTACTGAAGGGCGGGAACAGCAATGCTGATGATGACCCGTTTCCTTTCAGGGTGCTGTGATGTCATCACTTTGAGACCAAACCAACAGAACGGCAAAGCGGAGATGTGGCTCCGTCGTCAACAGCTACAAAACAAACAACGAAACACCCCGCTGACATGTCAACAACAAACCCCAACAGTTCTGTATCAGTTCTGTCTCCAGTGCTGTCTTTAGACCAGACATCTCCTGAGGATGGTAGTTTCGCATCGGTGCTCTTTCTCTCTCTCTCATTCATTCACTCTCACTCTCTGTGTGTTTTATCAAGTTTGGCCTCTTTCCTCTTGCATCTCCTGTCCCATTTGGGGACTCTTACCAGCAGCAGGGCGACGGCTGCTAACGCCAGCCCCACCCCCAGACTCGGTGGCCCGCAGGGACTAAACTCCTGGGCCAGCCCCGAAAGCAGGGGGGCGAGCACCCGACCCACCGCCGTCACCGACTGCCCTGCCCCGATTAGTGTGCCACTGGCATGAGCTCCCCCTTTCTGCAACTCAAGGTCTGTGATGCAGGTGCGTCCGATGGTCGTGGAGATGGCGAAAAAAGTGGAACTTAACAACACGTGCCAGACACTCGGGGCCATGGCATAGAGCAGGATCAGGCAACACGTGAGGACTGTAGAGTGTAGCAACAGTGCCGGCATGTCGTTACCGTACAGTTTGGTGACGGGCCCCACCAAGCAGCCGGCCAAGGCCCCCAGGGTAGAGCTGTAGCTAATTAGATAACCTGTGGCTTTGGGCTTCAGCATGAAGCGCTCCTCCATGGCCAGAGAAAAGTTACTGTAGTACAGCATAATGGCGATGGCCATGAGCAGACGCACCAGGAACAGGTCCCACATGTCTGAGGAGGCCACCGTGCGGATCTTGGAGCCCACTGAGGAGAGCTGACGCCAGGCAGGTTGGAGCAGTGACACCTCCCCCCAGTCCAGGTCCCAGCTCCAGACCCTCTGGTTTGTTTCTGGAGCCCCCGATCCTGTGACTGCTGGCCCCGACGCTGTAGTGTGGTTGTTGCTGTTGCCATGGGATGAGTTTTGCTGTGTCGAGGTGACGTGGTTGTCGTTGACGTGGCAGCTGGCTTTACTAGCTCTGCTGTTGTAGTTAGCATTGGCCCGTGGGGTTAGCGCATCGCTCCAGGGAAGCAGCCAAACCAGACCTGGATGGAACACGACAAACTCAAGGTTAGAAAGCACATAGACTGGCTAGGTATTTGCTGTATGATAATATCTGATTCTATCTGACTGGACACACACACACACTACAGGCGCATCAAAGCCGGGACTGAGAGACTGAAAAACAGCTTCTATCTCCAGGCCATCAGACTGTTGAACAGCCAGGTGGTGCACACTCACAAGCTATCACACACCTCATACACATGAGTTCTCCTGCACTCACATATACACTCACTAACACACACACACTCCCATACTAACAACACACGCACTTACACACTATCACTCACAATCACACACAGCCAACACTGCTGTACCATGTTATAGAGACATTAAACACTGGACACTTCCCGTTTCTTTTAAACAGTTTTTCACACTGTGTATTTACATACTGTATTCTTCACAAAGCTCATTCTAATGCAAAAATCACTGAAGCTGGAGTCTTATATCTCCCTCTCTAACTTTAAGCATCAGCTGTCAGAACAGCTTACCGATCACTGTACCTGTACACAGCCAATCTGTAAATAACCCATCCAACTACCTCATCCCCATATTGTTATTTATCCTCTTGCTCTTTTGCACCCCAGTATCTCTACTTGCACATCATCATCTGCACATCTATCACTCCAGTGTTAATGCTAAATTGTAATTATTTCGCCTCTATCGGCCTATTTATTGCCTTACCTCCCTACTCTCTACTTTCGCACACACTGCACATAGATTTTTTCTATTGTGCTATTGACTGTACGTTTGTTTATGTGTAACTCTGTGTTGTTGTTTTTGTCGCACTGCTTTGCTTTATCTTGGCCAGGTCGCAGTTGTAAATGAGAACTTGTTCTCAACTGGCCTATCTGCTTAAATAAAGGTTAAAAAAAAATAAAAATAGAAACATCTACTACTATACATTGCATTTTAGTTACACTGTTTATCCACAGCACATATTTATTTACATACTGGATTCTTGACATGGCTCATTCTAATATATCTACTGCTGTACATATCATTCTTAGTATATCGTGTGTAAATTAATCCGATGTATATGTCGTTGTCATTCTGCCCCTGAACAAGGCAGTTAACCCACTGTTCCTAGGCCGTCATTGAAAATAAGAATTTGTTCTTAACTGACTTGCCTAGTTAAATAAAGGTAAAATAAAATAAAAATATACGTATAGATTGCATTTGGATTACCGACACAGTGCTAGTTTGGTTGTTAATTGGATTCGTTACGATATTTCTTGATTTCTTGTTTTATTTTTTTTAACTTGTGTACTTGTTTGACATTTTACTGCATTGTTAGGAGATAATAACACAAGCATTTCACTGCACTCGCTATAACATCTGCTAATCTGTGCACGTGACCAATAAACTTTGATTTTATTTTCACTATATTGCTTGCACCTATCCCATCCTTTCACATTCACAAAGTGCGTAGAATTAAGGTGTGATGTAGAATTGGTGGGAATTGGGAAAACCAACATAATTGCCCTACACCCCCTTTTCTGCTCTCCTGCTCTCCTGCTCCTCCCCTCTCTCCTTGCCCCTCCCTCCCTTCATCTCCCCTCTCCCCATCCACCTGTGTTGAGGAGGAAGATTGCGGCACAGGTGAAGGAGGAGGTGTAGAAGCCCCCCTCGTGCTCTGTAAGGTATCCCCCCACCACGGGTCCCAAGATGAAGCCCACGCTGGAGGCAGCATTGAAGTGTCCCATCACCAGGGGGCGCTCTGTCTCAGACACAAGGTCAGACAGCAGGGCCCGGCAGATAGAAAGGGAGTGCTTGAACAGCCCTGGAGGACAGAGAGAGAGGGAAAGGACACAACACGGATAAAAATACTGAACAAAAATATAAACGCAACTTGTAAAGTGTTGGTCCCATACTTCATGAGCTGAAATAAGAGATCCCAGAAATGTCCCATATACACAAAATGCTTATTTCTCTCAAATTGTGTGTACAAATTTGTTTACTTCCCTGTGAGTGAGAATTTCTCTTTTGCCAAGATAATCCATCCACCTGACAGGTGTGGCATCAAGAAGCTGATTAAACAGCATGATCATTACACAGGTGAACCTTGTGCTGGGGACAATAAATGGCCACTCTAAAATGTGCAGTTTTGTCACACAACACACTGCCACAGATGTCTCCAAGTTTTGAGGGAGTGTGCAATTGGCATGCTGACTGCAGGAATGTCCACCAGAGCTGTTGTCAGATAATTTTATGTTAATTTCTCTACCATAAGCCGCCTCCAATGTTGTTTTAAGAGAATTTGGCAGTACGTCCAACCGGCCTCACAACAGCAGACCACGCCAGCCCAGGAATTCTACATCCAGCTTCTTTACCAGCGGGATCGTCTAAGACCAGCCACCTGGACAGCTGATGAAACTGTGGGTTTGCACAACCAAATAATGTATTGCACAAACTGTCAGAAACCGTCTATGGGAAGCTCATCTGCTTTCTTGTCGTCCTCACCAGGGTCTTGACCAGACTGCAGTTTGGCATCGTAACCGACTTCAGTGGGCAAATGCTCACCTTCGATGGCCACTGGCACACTGGAGAAGTGTGCTCTTCACGGATTAATCCGGGTTTCAACTGTACTGGGCAGATGGTAGACAGTGTGTATGGTGTTGTGTGGGCAAGTGTTTGCGGATGTCAACGTTGTGAACAGAGTGCCTAATGGTGGCAGTGGGGTTTTGATATGCGTAGGCATTAGCTACAGACAATGAACACAATTGCATTTTATCGATGGCAGTTTGAAAGCACAGAGATACGGTGACGAGATCCTGAGGCCCATTGTCGTGCCGTTCATCTGCCACCATCACCTTGTGTTTCAGCATGACGATGCACGGCCCCATGTCATAAGGATCTGTACACAATTCCTGGAAGCTGAAACTGCCCCAGTTCTTCCATGTCCTGCATACTCACCAGCCATGTCACCCATTGAGCATGTTTGGGATGCTCTGGACCTACGTGTACAACAGCGTGTTCCAGTTCCCGCCAATATCCAGTAACTTCGCACAGCCATTGAAGAGGAGTGGGACAACATTCCACAGGACACAATCAACAGCCTGATCAACTCTATGCGAATGAGATGTGTCCCGCTGCATGAGGCAAGTGGTGGTCACACCAGATACTGACTGGTTTTCTGATACAAGCCCCTACCTTCTTTTTTAAGGTATCTGTGAACAACAGATGCATATCTGTATTCCCAGTCATGTAAAATCAATAGATTAAGGCCAAATGTATTTATTTCAATTGACTGATTTCCTTATATGAACTGTATCTCAGTAAAATCTTTGAAATTGTTGCAGGTTGCATTTATATTTTTGTTATATTTTTGTGTAACAGAATGTTACTGATGAATTATGTCTTTAATGTATGTATTTATGTAGGTAGTGGACATCACGCTGCAATCAAATTGACCCTTTGTGGAACATCAAAGTATTTTCTTGTTTTAACATACATGTGATTAAGATTCACATAAAAGGTAGAGCTCTTTCAAGGCCAAAGCCTCTGAAGCAGGATGTTTCCCCCCCAGACAGACTCACCCACAGGTATCCTAGCCAGGACAAACAGGCTGATGCTGGTGGACATCCCCAGCAGGCCGTAGCCCAGAGCACTCAGCAGCAGACACGTCAGCATAGAGTACCGCCTCCCCACCACGTCACTCCAGCTTCCCTGCCAATCACAACCACCATCATCACATCACGGGAAGTGGCATATAGGAAAGAGTAGTATTTTCTCACATAATAACACAAGGCATTAAACATCTCCACAATGTTGCTGGATACAGTGTTCATCTCAATGGTTAGTACTGGCTTCCTTTCCTTCAAAGCCCCAGGTAGACGAGGAAAGGAATCCACTAAAAACTATTGAGATGCAGCCTGGCTGCCCAACAAACAACATATGTATGAGATAATGAGAGCCTGCCCCTCTCTCTGAGGTCGTAACACGAGGACATGAGTGTGAGTGGTCAGGTGACCCCAAACAGAGGAATTCCACAGCCTGGTCCTCTTGGCCAAGCAACCCAGGCGCCTCCACTCAGTCTCTCATTACACTGATATATGAATGACACACACACTTCTATGCACAGCTAGAAATACACACACACGTAGGTGGGCCTACACACGCAAACACATAACACAAAACTTGACTAGATAGCGTGCATGTAGAAATGGACACACACACACAATGACGATATAATGAAATCAGGGTAAATTGAATTTGCTGTGTTCTGGATGTGGCCTGTGAGGATTACCATAGAGACCTGGCTGTTCCCTCTTCCCTCCATCACACTATCCCTCCCTGCCTGTCTGTTCACTGGGACCACAAATGACTCCTTCTCCTCCTTTAATTTGTCTCATGACCCCTGAGATTTAAACCAATTTCAGGAGACCATGGGGGAGGGGGAGTGCCTTACACAACTCAACTATGAGAATCTCGATCTCTCTTCAGAGAAGGCCTGACTCAGTGTACAGTAACAAGTCAACCTTGTTAAGAGACATGGATTCAGAGGAATGTGTGGATGTTAATTGAGTGTTAATGGTTAGGGCATGGTGGAGCATCCAGCTCCAGTCCACTGCTGGTGTACAGTCAGAACCTCAGATGTTGATAAATGACACAAACACCATGTCAGGAGAGGTCTTATGGTAGGGTTGTGTGTGTGTGTGTGTGTGTGTGTGTGTGTGTGTGTGTGTGTGTGTGTGTGTGTGTGTGTGTGTGTGTGTGTGTGTGTGTGTGTGTGTGTGTGTGTGTGTGTGTGTGTGTGTGCGTGTGTGTGTGCAAGCATCACACTGGTATAGCACAAGGCATACAGTACTAGAACACAAATACCTGTCTTCAGAACACCAAGAAAATACTTACAACTATAGTGCTAGAGAAGAGTTGTAGGATCCCATATGTGGAGCCTGAAACATTAATCAATGCATTAGGTACAGATTATGGCACATTAAGGACATTTATGATTACAGATAGTCTACAATGCATGACGCTATAGCGCTTTGCATAAACTATCAGACCCTGTGACCTCAATCAGCGCCCACAGCGATATGAAGTTATGAAATTAGAGATATGATTGAGCACATCAGCTGGTGATTTCAAACAGTTACGCTACACGCCATTCCTTAATCTGTCATCCTTAGATGCCTGATGTCCTCAGAGGTCTTCTTCATTTTGGTCAATATTTGGCAATATTTAATGCATTAAAAGGAATTTTACAATGTATTGGTTTGCCAGCTCCCGCTAAATTATACCACCACGTCTGATGTACTGTATGAAAACATCTTACAAACTTTGACGCTGATGTGAACTCTTCCATATTTACTGTATTATATCATCATCATCCTCCTCATCATCATCCCACCTACCTACTAAGCCTGCCACGGTGGGGCTGGCACCCAGGGCCTTGACATGGTGACTCAGCAGGGGAATTATCATGCTTACCCCAAACAGGTCCTGGTGAGGAGAGAGAGAAAATAAATGATGAATGACACCAAAGACTTGAGTGACTGCAGTAGGTGTACATTCAGTTTAAACACTGTTGAGCTACAGTAACTACATTGTCATAGACAATACATTGACATGTAAACAAACAATAACCAAAACAAAAATCCAGGAAGCAGTTGAATGATGTGTATCATGATGTGTATCATGATGTGTATCATTAAGGGTTAATGTGACTAAGGGTGAATGTGAATGTGACCGGCCTGACAAATCACCCTTTCTAATAATCAGCATGCATCAACGCACCGGCTGCTTTAAAAAGTTCTAACTGTTTATAAAGGGTGGGGTTCACAAACGCTGCAACTTATATTCAGCAGGGTAATGAGGAATTAGAGATTCAGTTGTTTTGTCTGTGGAACCGGTTTATTCAAAAGGACAATCCACAATTCTCTGTGGATGGGCTGGTATCTCCAGGGCTGCTCTGTGGCTGGAGTTAGAGAGATCAGCTAGAGACCTAGGGTATACCCGTTTTTTCTAGCCTGATGTTTAGTGGGTGTGCAACAGAGAGTTCAGGGCCTGAGGAGAGAAATAGACACTCTCCCAACCTGTTTATCTGCATTTATGAGGGCATCTCCAGAGAGGCTCTTGCCAGAGACTTGATTGAAGTCACACTGTAGCTCCTGCTGTCTCACAGCCCCACCCATTAAACTAAGTGTTTGATTCTCCTTCAGTTCAACTCTACTTCTGTATTCAAACTGGGCACAAACATACAGTGTGTGGGAGTTAGTGCATGTGTGTGTGCCCTTTAGCAAGGCACTTAACCCTGATTGCTCCTGTAAATTGTTCTGGATAAGAGCATCTGCTAGATGACTAAAATGTAAAATAAATAAATAGTGTGTGTGTGTGAGAGAGAGAGAGAGAGAGAGAGAGAGAGAGAGAGAGAGAGAGAGAGAGAGAGAGATAGAGAGAGAGAGAGAGAGAGAGAGAGAGAGAGAGAGAGAGAGAGAGAGGAATATTCTTTGGGTGAGAATGTTCATGAGATGTTCTGTAGCATTCACTTCCATTCCTTTTATCTGGATAGCATTACACACAGAAAACGTTTAGCATACCCCCAATATAATGTCTTCAAAATGATCTGTGTCACTCCAGTTCTGTGAGTTTACATTATGTTAAGTGTGTGTCCAGTCCACAATCCACAACAGATTAAATAAACATTACATCAATCTAATCCTGTACAACAGGATATTTATGTTTATCCTACTGAGTTTTACAGAGTCAGTGTGATGTTCTTGTGAACACCCTGAGCATCTCAGAATAACAAGTCCTTCTGAGGCGAACTCAGATTTCCAAGGACTGGATTCTGCTGGACAGGTTGTTTTGACAGTGCTATGATAGGGCTCAACCCTCCTCTTCTAAATAGCTTGATCAGCATTTGAGTGACTGGAGAACAATCGAGTAGGCTGTTCAATACATCTGATGTATTTTGTGGTAGCCTGCAGGTCAGGTTCTCAAATGTCATAATGGAGCAAGGAGCCGCCTAAACCAGAATAATATTTTACATAGTCTAAAGCTCCTAATGTCATGATGTAGCCTCTGTAAAATTGACTACAGCCAACAGATCAATAAACTGATGTCATCACCAATCATTTGCCTCAACCGTAAGGTTGTGTCCAAAGTGAGCACTGCTGTTCTATAACCTTTTAGGAAAGAAATGAAAGAACGACAGCAATACAAAACGTTCTCAAATGTAGCCACATCTTCAACAAAGGTTATGTTGCACTTACCATGAACCCCACCACATAGACACATTGTATAATCCGCTTTCGTCTCCTTGGTATCTGATTTAATATGCTACATTTCGCGTTATTCATTCTCCCGCAATGACAGCTCACCGATTGTCAATGCGGAAGCGCTCACTGGCTGCTACAATGCCGATCAACCATAACGGAGACAGTACAGTATGAAGATAGGCTAAAACTGCTTTTCCAATAGAAATCCACGATCACAAATGTAGGCGATGTCATGGCGACGTTGGCTAGCTAAACTCATGCGTAGAAACACGTCATTGGGTCTAACGGTCGTCTCCTGCAGAACTGCGCATGTCCTGGCTATCAAATCAACGGCACTTCTTCGATATAAAGTCGTTTTTGAAGAAAATTAAAAGCCATCAGTTTGTCACTTTCACGAGAATGAAGTAATAACATATTAAACTACATAGTACATTGCCTTGAATCTAGGTTGTGCTATTAGATTTCGAGAAGATTAACAACTAAGGAATATGTTTTCACTTCTCTCATTGACTTCTCAAACCCCAAACCTCGGCGTAGTCTGTTTGGTCTGTTTCGCAAGCGTTCCTGGAAGTCCCGCGATGTTGCGCCTATGGGTGTAGAAGCTCTGTGACCATAACAAAGAAAACACCCCGGTCCGTGCGATAATCGCTCTCTTCAGGGATGTTCGTGTTCGATTCAACTTCCCGAGAACCTCAAGTCATTCTGTTGATGAATTGCCAATATTTTCATATTCGGCAGAAAATAGCCTACATTTAATCAATGTGGATTAATTGAAGCGTCATGTAAATGTTTGAGCTGCTGAGGTCTCATCTCTTCCCATTTGGTGCAACGAGAGCTCTACCAGATGGTATCGACCTGACGTCAGACAAGGCCAAGCGCTGTATTTTAATATAGTTGTCAGTACCTGTGTTAAGTTTGCTAGACATGTTTGATGTAGCAATGTAAGTTGATTTTTGTATTATGAATTTAAAAAAAATAAAAAAAATAAAAAAAAATAATAATAATAATTATATAGTTGTCAGTCACAAGGGCACCATACAGGTCTGATGGGAACAAGACACTCAGCCTAGAATATAATATAAAATCATATATACAATATAATAGAAAATATATATTGCTCTATTCTGGACTCTTTGTTATTCTGCATACATTCGGTCTCACTTGGTATCACTGCACAAACCTGCTTGCAATTATTAAGTCATTACTTAAATAGGTAGTGTGATAAATAAAGTTATGTGTCTGACAGCCAAGGGACATGGCATGCACTGGACAGCAATCTTCCAGGTGAAGTCAGGTGTTTTACTTACAGCATGGTGATCACTGTCTGGCAGTCAACTTGAATATAGACAGATAGATCCAGAATACTAAGAAAAGGCTAGAATAAACACGTCTAGCAAACATTATTTTCAGTGTACTATGGGTATATTTACCATTGAGTTGCACTTGCTGAGAATGACATGTTCTGACTGTGCAATGTTGGCACAACGCCACACTGTCGCAGGTAGAAAGATTGTTCATAAAATGCAAATACCCTGTAGCATGCAATAAAGGCATGTGTCTGTGATTGGGTAAGTGGTAAAAGTAGGAACGTTTTATGGTTGCTTTTACTCCACCTACTGGACGCGGCTGGAACACTAAACGCTGCCCCTTCTCACTATGCAATCCACTTTTCTATCATCTGTTTCATCGAAGATGTGGACTTGCAGACTTTATCACTGGCATATCTCACACTGTCATAGCAGGTAGATGAAGGCATTTCCTTCCTCATTCTCATCTTCCTCAGGCCCAGGGCCCTGGAGGTTGAGTTCTCCAGGGGAGAATCTCAGTTGCATTTCCTTGATTCCCCGCATCCTCTGACTCCTTTTTCCTCGCCTCCTCAATACCCATTGGATGAAAAGGTCTGAGGGACCTTCTCTGACCTTCTTGTCCAATGGGTTTTGAAAAGGAGGTGAGATGACGCGCAAATCAAGGAAATGCAATGGAGATTCTCCCAAGGTATCAGGTTAGCTGATCACACACACACACACACACACACACACACACACACACACACACACACACACACACACACACACACACACACACACACACACACACACACACACACACACACACACACACACACACACACACACACACACACACACACACACAGGCACACCCTGTGGGAAAGCTAAGTCAGCCTCTGTTTATAGACAGTATGTCTAGTGGAATTTTGTTTACCCATGGTGTGTAGCGGGACTGAAGGGGTGTGGAGTGTGGATATCAGGTTGCTGCTGTGTATACTGTGTTGAACAGCTGAGACACTGATAGTTCCCAAAGAACTACACACACACACTAAACATGCAGGTGAGACACACAGCAGGCTATCTAATGTATGGTGCATACACAAATACAAGCTCTGTACAAACTATCAGTCTCAGTCGGCTTACCTGATGGGAAGTGCTTTAAAGACCAACATAAATGTAATCTGTTGCCTGAGATCCCCAATGTGCCCTGTCTGTGTGTAATAAAGTATATCATACTGTTCTATGATATAATAAAGTAACAGTATGATGTAATAAAGTAACAGTATGATGTAATATAAAAACAGTATGATGTAATATAGTAACAATATGATATAATAAAGTAACATGTATGATGTATAGTGCTGGCAATTAACAGAAATCTCAGTTATTGTTTGGTTTTTAAACAACTAATTGACCAACATCGGTTCAATTATTTGAATTCCATTTCATTCGTTTATATCTGTGAGCTCAATGCGCTCATTTCACAGTTTATCTGGAGATAGATCAGATCCAGCCATAACTTTGCGATGTAGTAGGGAGATGTAGTTTCCAACAGGCCAATATTCTACATAGTTTAGCGCATAAAACGTTGTAATTAACTACAATAACCATAAGCCATTATGCATCTACTTGTTCGGTCTGTGTTTCTTTTTCGTCTGCCACACCGACAGCATCATTGCGCAAAAAATAGTGTAACGACCCTGGGTTTATAAGCAGTAGTATGCAGCATCATCTGGATATGTATGCACAAAAGTTCAACATTCACCTTCTGCTACCATTTCTGTCAAGCCGTCTACGTTTGACGCATACGTTCGATAAATCCAACATGTACCACACCGAACGCACTGCAACTGCCTCTGCGACGCAATGCTGCAAGGCAAACGCAGCGTTTCATTGGAAATTAATGTAATTCTTGTGTACCAAAATGCAAAACGCTGTTGGTGTGTTTGAAGTGATATGTGTTGAGCAGAATGCGCGATGTAAGGGGATATAGAGAGCAGCTGTTGCTTCGCAAGGTGTCTCTACCTGAAAATGCATGATCTAAGTGATTGATAGTCGGCATTCAGTGGCAGGTAGCCTAGCGGTTAAGAGCGTTGGACCAGTAACCAAAAAGTTGTTAGTTCAAATTCCCGAGATGACTAGGTGAAAAATCAGTTTATGTGCCCTTGAGCAAGACACTTAACCCTAGTCACTCTGGATAAGTGTGTCTGCTAAGTGACTTAACATGTAATTACAAATGTGCCTTATTTATTTTGAAGAACACCCAAATAGTGATTTTGTCAGACAGCATAGGCAGTAGCGCTATAAAGATGAGATGATGACTTGGAATTAAATAATAAAGTAATCAAATAATACAGCATTCAACCCAAATAATTGAAACCAAAATGTGATTATTTTTTAATAATCGAACCAAAACCGAACCGACATCAAAAAGCACTAGTCACTTAGCACTAATGATGTAATAAAGTAACAGTATGATGTGCTGTTGTCTCCATCTCTCTGGAGAGTGACACAGAGGGATCAAAGAGACCCACTGGAAATCTCTCAGTTTATTAGACCATGGCTCTCACAATAACAAACAAAGTTAGGCTTGCTTGCTTTATTCCTTTTTTGCTTCTGTGCAAAGTGCTTATTTGTTATTTGTTATTTTTCTGCCCCTGAACTATGTGTTTTTCAGCCAGGTCACCTGTCATACAAGTCAGTATTTTTTTTTATTTAAAAAAAAATGTATTTTATTAACAAATATCAACAAACAAAAGAGGAATAGTCACATGCAAACAAGCATACATACAAACTATTTACATTACCAGGAATCCTAAACAAAAAAATCATATTAATTAATAATACAATAAGTTTTAATTGCCTTTTTGTTTTTCATTTTAGTTAAAGTGGTGCCATATTGTTTAAATTCATTTATAAAGTGAAAAAAGTTTTGAATTAGACCATTTGCATTTGTGAATATGAAATTTACCTAATATTATTAGCAGTTTAATTAAGTATACTACATCTTCATCTATGTCAGAATATCTGAAATAAATCATTATATCAAAACCATTAAAATGTACATCCGGTCATATTTTTTTGTAACAAAATTTGGTGTGTCAATCCCAAAAATTATACTATAAATACTGGCAAAAAACAAATGCAAAATGGTCTCCTTCTCCATTCCACAGAAATCACATTTATAGTCAATATTCAGCTTGAATCTTTCCAAAACATGTTTCACAGGATAAATTCTATGTAACATTTTTAATGAAACTTCCTTTACCTGGTTACTGATACAATATTTGTTAGCAATTTTCCATGCTTTCCCCCATTGTATATCACCATAGATATTTGGCCAAAATAATCTTGCTGAGGGAATTGTAGTATCACAAACAATATTCCTAATCTGTTTATTACTACATTTATCTTTGACGTTAATATTGCCAATGAATATATTTTCATGTAAATCTATGTTACTTACATCAACCACAGAGGAATTTAAAAGAGATACAACCCCCCTTGGAATCACATCATAAACAATTGCATATTCTGGGTTGGCACCCCCCCTGGGGTTGGTGGTGTGGTGTGGGGGCTGTGCTTTGGAAAAGTGGGTGGGGTTATATCCTGCCTGTTTGTCCCTGTCCGGGGGTATCATCGGATGGGGCCACAGTGTCTCCTGACCCCTCCTGTCTCAGCCATCAGTATTTATGCTGCAGTCGTTTATGTGTCGGGGGGCTAGGGTCAGTCTGTTATATCTGGAGTATTTCTCCTGTCTTATCCGGTGTCCTGTGTGAATTTAAGTATGCTCTCTCTAATTCTCTCTTTCTTTCTTTCTCTCTCTCGGAGGACCTGAGCCCTAGGGCCATGCCTGAGGACTACCTGGCATGATGACTCCTTGCTGTCCCCAGTCCACCTGGCCGTGCTGCTGCTACAGTTTCAACTGTTTCAACCTGTTCACCGGACATGCTACCTGTCCCAGACCTTCTACCCGTCCCAGACCTGCTACCTGTCCCTGACCTGCTACCTGTCCCAGACCTGCTGTTTTCAACTCTCTAGAGACCGCAGGAGCGGTAGAGATACTCTCAATGATCGGCTATGAAAAGCCAACTGACATTTACTCCTGAGGTGCTGACTTGTTGCACCCTCGACAACTACTGTGATTATTATTATTTGACCATGCTGGTCATTTATGAACATTTGAACATCTTGGCCATGTTCTGTTAAAATCTCCACCCGGCACAGCCAGAAGAGGACTGGCCACCCCTCATAGCCTGGTTCCTCTCTAGGTTTCTCGCTAGGTTTTGGCCTTTCTAGGGAGTTTTTCCTTGCCACCGTGCTTCTACACCTGCATTGCTTGCTGTTTGGGGTTTTAGGCTGGGTTTCTGTACAGCACTTTGAGATATCAGCTGATGTAAGAAGGGCTATATAAATACATTTGATTTGATTCTTTCGGGGTTATTGGAATTTTAAACTTATCAAGATATTCCCCATATGAGAGTAGATATCCATCCTCATTCAGTAACTGACCAAACAAAATCATTTTATTCTCAAACCAGTTACGAAAAAAAGAGACTTATTTTTAAATCGGCTATCTTTATTGTTCCATGGAAAGTATCTGTGAGGGGAAAAATTATGTTTTTACGCTAACATCCAAGCTAAAATTGCCTGCTTCTGGAATTTGGCCAATTTTACTGGGATTTTCTCAACATCAAAATTATATCGAAGCAAAAATTCTAAACCACCAACACAGTCAAATAAATACTTAGGGAAGACATTCCAAATACTGTTCTGGTTGTTAATATACTTCAGAATCCAATTTATTTAAAGAGTATTATTTAGAGTATTGAAATCTAAAACCTCAAGACCTCCTTGTTCTTGGGTATTAGTGAGAATATCTTTCCGTAGATAGTGAGGCTTGTTCCTCAAAATAAAATTATAAAGAATCTTATCTCTCAGCAACCAGAGGTTCAATTTCTTCTTTGTTTTCTCAATAATGGGGTTAAAGTTTAATTCACTCCTTTGTTTTTCATCCTTGCATATAACAATTCCAATATAAGTAACCTTATCTTTAACTGGGATACCAGATACTTCCTGTAAAACACAGTCCTTGAGTGGAAATTAGACTGACTTATTGATATTAATTTTCAAACCCGAAACTAAGGAAAAGTCTTCAATACAGGAAACTGCGGTACAAGTCGGGAATGACGTGGAAACCGGCCACTAGGGGCAACAGTGAGCGCTGTTACCTTTTTAAGTAGGTTTCACTTTAGCTAGGACACTGTGGACAGGGATGGTGGATAGGTGTAAGCATGTAAGCATGTACTTCTGATTTCAAAGGTTGCAATTTCAAATCCAGTAATATAGCATTTAAAAATATATATTTTTTAAGCCTATACCAAACCTTAACCCTTACCATAACCATTCAGAGTTAATGCATAAGCTTAATAATTTGTAGTTAATGCCTGAACTTAACCCTAACCTTTAAACTTTGGAATGAATGCCTGAACTTAACCTGTAAACACTTTGATATTTGACGTTTGGAACTACTTCGAAATTTGACGTTTGAGAAACATGGATGAACGTCTAAGACTGTGAGAGCTGGTAGGTGTTTTTTCCCCCAGTTACTTTCAAAGGGGTAATGGGGGATGAAAGTATCTGTTTATAGATGTAGGATCTTCATTTGAGCAGTTTAATACAGCAGGAAACTATTCTGGCAGCAACAGGAAATGTGAAATATTATGTGAATTATAATTCATGGACCTTTTTTGTAGGGATTGATACATTTTCATTAGGGCAAATCAAGTCTGACATTTTAAAGTGGAAATTACAAACTCTAGAAGCCTTTTTAAACCGAGAATATGCAACAAGTTTGCGTTTCCTGCTGTGCAGGAAAACTCTCAGCAACAAAAGAGTGATTAAATTAAGATCGTACATCTGCATTCCGATCTCAGAGGAGAGGAGATAAAAGTGGAAACTAAAGAGAAGCAGAGAAAAGCCCATAGTTGGCTTCCTGTGTCCTCAGTGGCAGCACTGTGCTAATTAGGCTGGGTGCCTCTATTGTCGATGTGCTAAATATCCCTGTGTGTGTGTGTGTGTGCGTGTGAGTGGCGTGTGTGTGAGTGTGTGTGGTGTGTGCGTGTATGGCAGTGTGTTTCTATGGGCAATGTGCTAAATATCCCTGTTACACGCTAATGAGCAGCCAGCTAAGCTCAGTTCCACTCACACTCAGCCAGGTCATTGGCTACAGACTGGTTGGAAAATAGCTATGTGTTCTTGTTTATAGAGTAATACTGCTCTCTATTTATACAGCGATTTTACAAGTTCTCAAATCGCTTTAAAGTGTATAGGGTAACTTACTCAGTCCATTACCAATATGTTGCACCATCCTACACTCAGAGTGCTCAGTACTTCCAATCAGAAGGGTCACTCACTGCTATAACTGTGCTAAAGTATTACGTGTGATATTAAATTACAGTAGGGTATGCTGCCAAGCCAATTAAACTGTACAGATGCCAGTGGAGTAATAAAACGTTGGAGGCCCTGGCCGTTCTATCAGCCAGATCTCAGAGAAGATAAGAGAGTCTGGCCTCACATCATCTCTGTCTCTGCTGTCATGGAGTCAGATGACAACTGTGGATCCCATGGAAGTGACGCGTCCTGTTTTCAATACCCACCACCTACTATCGCCACATCCCACCATGGGGTGCTGGCTCGGGGTTGTGAGTGTGTGTGTGTGTGTGTGTGTGTGTGTGTGTGTGTGTGTGTGTGTGTGTGTGTGTGTGTGTGTGTGTGTGTGTGTGTGTGTGTGTGTGTGTGTGTGTGTGTGTGTGTGTGTGTGTGTGTGTGTGTGTGTGTGTGTGTGTGTGATGGGCTTTAACTTGGGGGAGGCAATGTTTCAGTCTCACTGCTTACCCCCTCCCTCTTTGATTTTCTTGTGCATGTGGGGGGTGTCCAGTTGCTGGTACATATTTCTGTGTTGGACCCCTCACCCCCCCACCTAACCCCAGACCACTCCTGTGACCGTCGGGAGAGTGTGGGCAGCAGGCACCTTCAATCAGCCCCCCAAAATAGCACAGGGAGAGGGATCCACGCCCCTGTGAGTTCCCTGACTATCTCCTCCTGCCCAGTCCAGTCCAGCCCAGCCCAGCCCATTCCCGTTCTCAGCAGCCCACAAAGAGACAAAGAGACAAACAGAGAAGAGCCAGGATAAGACCAATACACAGCATAGTGAATTCCATCTTGGAGAAAGAATCTCAGCTTGGAATATATTGGGACACTGGGAATATACACACATAGCTATAGAAGTGTGTTAGTGGACCCAGCATTGACAGACACACTCCGACTGCGGGAAAAGAGTGTGCTTGACTTCTCAGAGGAACACACACGCACATACAGGGCTAGCTGATTGGGCCAAGGGTCTCCATACAGTGGCACTGTGTGTCTGGCCTGTCCTGCACCATGAAGCTGAGTGTGGCTCTGTTCTTCGCGGGGCTGTTCGGGGCTCTGGCGGCCATGTTTGTCCTCCTCTCCTTCGGGACAGATTACTGGCTCCTGGCCTCTGAGACATGCGACGAAGAAACTAACAGAACCATAGGACCTGGGGGTGTTACCATAGAGGTAAGGAACATGGAGTTTCCTGATTACCGTCATGGGATTTTCTGTTGTTATACTTCAAATATTTTAGTCCAATATTTACCTAGTATATACTATAGTCCACTAATTATTATCTATGTAATAATCATGTAATAATGACAAAGTAATAACTTTTCATTGAAACAACCAGCACTACAGCAGGTGGAAACAGCAGGTGAAAGTTAGGAAAGGTTTGGTGTAGCCTCTTTGGGATGTTCCTTTTCCTGGTCCTCTTTTCTTTTTATATCAGTGGTCATAAAATACAAACAAAGGAGACGAAAAAGGAAGCCATTGGTGTAAGATTGGGGGTAACATTGGGTAAGACTATTGTTTTGTCTCTATTTGCTGAATTAAGGGTTAGGGGTTGGAGGTTAGGGTTAGGGTGGGTTTGGGTAGTCTGGGAGGATCAGCTGGTCAGAGACTGATTATAGACCATAGAAGTCAAGGAAAGTTGTTCCTTTTCTGGTTGGAGTCTCCTTAGAGGTAGTGGTGTCGTGGTCAAGGTCAAACCTGGTTCCACTAAACAAAGCCTTGCTGTTTATATAATTAGTTGCATTAGCTGTGTTGGTGCTGGGCTAGAACAAAAATGTGTGTGTGTGGGAGGGGGGGGGCAGACCTTTACAATATGAGCCAGAGGTGGGTGGGTGGGGGGTGGGGCAGCCCTTTACAATATGAGCCAGAGGTGGGTGGGGTGGGGTGGGGGGGGTGGGGGGGCAGCCCTTTACAATATGAGCCAGAGGTGGGTGGGTGGGGGGTGGGGCAGCCCTTTACAATATGAGCCAGAGGTGGGTGGGTGGGGGGTGGGGCAGCCCTTTACAATATGAGCCAGAGGTGGGTGGGTGGGGTTGGGGCAGCCCTTTACAATATGAGCCAGAGGTGGGTGGGTGGGGTTGGGGCAGCCCTTTACAATGCTGAAGTAGCCTACAGTCAATTCCTCTGAAAAGCATTTCCTGTATTATATTACTGCCCTATTAAGACATATTTGTTTTAAAATAGTGATAACATGGACCATCACACTATTTTATTTTCTATTTTAGGACACTTGGGGGTATCCGAAACGAATTATTTGATGATACTTTTTAATCTGGCCTTAGAAATGAGAGTAAAATATGTCAAATCAGGTAATGCCAAATTTAAGTCTGAATGAGAATGCTTGAATGATTGAAATGCATCAGAGAGGTATTGAGGTATTGAGCCAGAGGTGGGTGGGTGGGGGGTGGGGCAGCCCTTTACAATATGAGCCAGAGGTGGGTGGGTGGGGTTGGGGCAGCCCTTTACAATATGAGCCAGAGGTGGGTGGGTGGGGTTGGGGCAGCCCTTTACAATGCTGAAGTAGCCTACAGTCAATTCCTCTGAAAAGCATTTCCTGTATTATATTACTGCCCTATTAAGACATATTTGTTTTAAAATAGTGATAACATGGACCATCACACTATTTTATTTTCTATTTTAGGACACTTGGGGGTATCCGAAACGAATTATTTGATGATACTTTTTAATCTGGCCTTAGAAATGAGAGTAAAATATGTCAAATCAGGTAATGCCAAATTTAAGTCTGAATGAGAATGCTTGAATGATTGAAATGCATCAGAGAGGTATTGACAGGTTCAGGAAAGCAGAAGGAAGATCACCAGCATCATTGTGTATTTCATCTTTCTTAGAGCAGAAGATCAATTAATTTCCCCCAGTCATTATGTGTGGTTTTGTCACTGTTCAAACCGTTCAAATACTAGAGCTAAATTCATAGGAAGAAAACTAATTCAACATGCCTCATTGGCTTTAGAAAACCATTGGTTGCCTGGTCAAACAGCCTCGATTACACCGACAGTGTCATTGCGTTTTGGTACACCAGAAGTACATTAATTTCCCATGGAACGCTGCATTTGCCTTGCAGCATTGTGTTGCAGAGGAAGCTGCAGTGTGTTCTGTGTTCTGTGTGGTGCATACGTTCGATTTATCCAATGTGTGCATCAAATTGTATGAGTAGACCTGGCAGAAATAGTAGCGAAAGGTGAATGTTGAACTTTTGTTGCTCACAATTTTCGATTACATAATGAAAAGTTTGACTGCAGAATTTATTATGCAGCATTGATGCAATGACGCTGTCAGTCTGTTGAAGGCGTCAGAGGCCTAAAGCACACAGTCGCAGTTTAAAAAACAACAACAATATTGATAAAACTGGGGGGGACAAAAATGCAATTTCAGAATGTGTGGGGGGACATGTCCACCCCGTCCCTAGCGAAAGTCGTGCCCCACTACAGTGTACATGCCTCCCTAGGGGCTTCTAGTGAAACCAGACACTGTTTAATGCAGTTGCTCTGCAACCATCCAGCAAATGAGACACGTTGGATTCCTGAGTGATAGAAATACAAACGTCAGTATTTACAACACCACAGTGATATGTAGTTGAATATCAAATATCACCCACTACAGCAGATCCAGGTCCTCACAATGAGCAATGACAAAGGAATGTCTGCATGATATCCATACTATCAAACCACGTACACTGTATGTACCCATGTTGTAGTATTGTTAAAGACAATAGACATATAGACATATTGCACATAGACATATCCTCAGTGTTATGTCCTAGAGAGCGAGAGAGAGAGAGAGAGAGAGAGAGAGAGAGAGAGAGAGAGAGAGAGAGAGAGAGAGAGAGAGAGAGAGAGAGAGAGAGAGAGAGAGAGAGAGAGAGAGAGAGAGAGAGAGAGAGAGAGAGAGAGCAGTGGGCACTGAGAAGCAGAGGGAGAGCAAAAGAGAGACATTGGGAATAGGAGAGAAAAGGGGAATGAAAGCAGCTGTTCTAGCTAGAAAGGACTCTCGGTTCTGACTCAACACACTTCCCACAACCCCACAGGAAGCTAAAGGTGCTCCCTCAGCGTGACCCTTGACCTTACAGTCAGCAGTTGTAGCACTAGCACCATATACTATGACAACATTTATGTGAACCAGCTGGCAAGGTACGACATAATACATGACATTATGGCTAATGCTAGAAAAGAAAATACCAGGCAAAATGTGAAGACGACTAAGAGTTTTTATGACATGTTATTACGTCATTGTTATGGCTGTAATATGAAGGACTTATGATGGAGTGTTCTACTAATGTGTTACTATTATTATCTTCCCTGAGCGTGGTGACATGATTCTGGTGGAACCCGGTATGGGGTTCCCCCCAGACACCACCTTCTACCACGAGGGCTTCTTCTGGAGGTGCTCCTTCGGGGGAAACCTGGACGATGACACCCTCTTGAAGTTCTGGATCAGTAAGTCAGATAACATATTCTGCAAATTCTGTTAAATTTAACACTGAGCAAGTGTCTACATGGGTCCACACTTTTAAAATATTAAATTAACACTGTGAATTAACACTTTCAAGCATGAATTAACACTTTCAATGTGACGCAATAACACCTCATATGCTATTTTTAATACTAGCAAGTGTATATAGTTTACACCAATGGGGAAAGCAATAACACCTCATATAGTATTTTTAACCATTACAGCAAGAAGTCTATCTCTTGATGAGGTCACTCAGTGTTGGGTTAAGGACATTACAATAACATTAACATGTTTTGATTGCTACATGTGCTTATGTAACCATTTCAAAAGACTACATTGCTGAAAACAGACACACTCATACTTTAAATAACATAACCATAGACCACTAAAACTGATACAACACTTCCACTTACGGTTGGCCAAAAATAACTAATTGAAAGCAACGTCGCCCACTAAGACATGCCTCCAATATAATTTCTAAGTGTGCCTTGCCTTTTCAAGGGAATTGTAGAGTTACCACCCATGACTACATTTGTTTGTAACAGAGACATGGTTATTGAATTCATTCATCTTCAGTCCTTTGGACTTCACCGAGTGAGTTTTGACTGTAGGTGAATGTTATCACTAATTAAACTGTTTTTGAAAATGCATTACATATATTACAAGGCCTTACTTTGATGATCAAGTTTTACCATATCACAGTGATGTTAGGAACCTCATGGTTTACAGGCCTCATGCGGTCTGCAAGTCAAATTATGCTGGCATGTAATTCATATTGGAATTCAGCCAAAGCAGCCAACAGTTGGAATTTTTATTCCCCTGCAAGCTGCATGCAGAATGACTGTCAGGGTTAGGAACATTAATAAAAGAGACTACCAACACCATTTTAACTGGAACAACCATTTTTGTAACCTGGTGCAATAAATTTAACTAACTGATTGGATTAGTTTAGAAAAATGTATGTTATTCATCTTTGTGTGGCATAAGATTAATCAAACAATTAATGTACACAAACACAGATATTAAAAACAATCCTAAAAATCTACCTGCAGTAGAGCATGCTGGGAAATATGATAATGGACGTGGTTTTGACGGGAACGTTTTACTCTCCGCAGAGTAATATTGACACAATCACACTCTCACATTCAACACCGGTTATTCACTCTTAGAGAGTTAATTCAACTCCTGAATCAACACTAGAAATGTTACACAGAAAAATCAACACTAGGTAACACTGGCCAATTTCCTGTGTACTTGTATTAAGTATAACACTGGGGTTTTGGCCATGCACAATATGCTGGTTTGTATACTCGGACAAAGTGTGAAAACGAAAAAAGCCCCAATGCTTTTAAAGTAGGCATGTACAATGCATGTGTTTATATGCATGTTTGGATATTGGGAAACACATATGACTGAAGCTTTAGACCCTACCTCTCCATTCTCTACTCTCACTCTCTTTCACTCTATCCCATTACTTTCTTTCATCTACATTTGGGCCAGTACAGGGACAATAGAACAATGCAAACAGTTCATGAAAGTCATTAAGGTGAATCACTTGTTTATCGAATGTGACTTCTGATGCTTTGACGTAGTATGAGACTCCTATCATGAGATGTTATGTCATGTGACTCTATGGAAAGGCTGTATCATGTGATGTTATTCAAGTCCTTTTTCATCTGATGAGATGTGTTGAAAATCTCTAATAGGGAACATCCAGGGAGGGTCATTGTCACAAACACCCTAAAGCTCAGGGAACGACCTGGCGAGGGTCTGCTGAATTCCACAGGGCAGAGGAGAGAGGGAGAGAGGAGGAAGATAAATAGATAAATAGATAAAAAAGAAAGTATTAAGAGTACAAATTAGATTACATTTAATTCAATTATCAAATTTAATGCATTCAATAAAACCTGAAGACTATGCCAGCTTAGTCTCTGTATTGATCCTACTAGTATATGCTGTCTTTATAATATAAGGGCCCTTGATGGGGAGAGGATATTTGCTAATGCCAGTGCCACAACCCATTGCTTTGTTTATTAGTTCTATAATGTGATATGATTTAATGTATCTAACAATGGGCCTGTTTGTCTCTCCCTAGCCAATCAGCCCCACTCTAAAGTCTGCACACACGCCTACCTCTTCCCCTTTCCTGTGTCTCAACAGACTCACAACGCCACCGCATATGACTCCGCAATCAGTAAGTCTCTCTCTCTCTCTCTCTCTCTCTCTCTCTCTCTCTCTCTCTCTCTCTCAATTCAATTCAATTCAATTCAAGGGGCTTTATTGGCATGGGAAACATGTGTTAACATTGCCAAAGCAAGTGAGGTAGGTAATATACAAAAGTCAAATAAACAATAAAAATGAACAGTAAACATTACACATACAGAAGTTTCAAAACAATAAAGACATTACAAATGTCATATTATATATATGCAGTGTTGTAACAATGTACAAATGGTTAAAGCACACAAGTTAAAATAAATAAACATAAATATGGGTTGTATTTACAGTGGTGTTTGTTCTTCACTGGTTGCCCTTTTCTTGTGGCAACAGGTCACAAATCTTGCTGCTGTGATGGCACACTGTGGAATTTCACCCAGTAGATATGGGAGTTTATCAAAATTGGATTTGTTTTCGAATTCTTTGTGGATCTGTGTAATCTGAGGGAAATATGTCTCTCTAATATGGTCATACATTGGGCAGGAGGTTAGGAAGTGCAGCTCAGTTTCCACCTCATTTTGTGGGCAGTGTGCACATAGCCTGTCTTCTCTTGAGAGCCATGTCTGCCTACGGCGGCCTTTCTCAATAGCAAGGCTATGCTCACTGAGTCTGTACATAGTCAAAGCTTTCCTTAAGTTTGGGTCAGTCACAGTGGTCAGGTATTCTGCCACTGTGTACTCTCTGTTTAGGGCCAAATAGCATTCTAGTTTGCTCTGTTTTTTTGTTAATTCTTTCCAATGTGTCAAGTAATTATCTTTTTGTTTTCTCATGATTTGGTTGGGTCTAATTGTGCTGTTGTCCTGGGGCTCTGTGGGGTGTGTTTGTGTTTGTGAACAGAGCCCTAGGACCAGCTTGCTTAGGGGACTCTTCTCCAGGTTCATCTCTCTGTAGGTGATGGCTTTGTTATGGAAGGTTTGGGAATCGCTTCCTTTTAGGTGGTTGTAGAATTTAACGGCTCTTTTCTGGATTTTGATAATTAGTGGGTATCGGCCTAATTCTGCTCTGCATGCATTATTTGGTGTTCTACGTTGTACACGGAGGATATTTTTGCAGAATTCTGCATGCAGAGTCTCAATTTGGTGTTTGTCCCATTTTGTGAAATCTTGGTTGGTGAGCGGACCCCAGACCTCACAACCATAAAGGGCAATGGGCTCTATGACTGATTCAAGTATTTTTAGCCAGATCCTAATTGGTATGTTGAAATTTATGTTCCTTTTGATGGCATAGAAGGCCCTTCTTGCCTTGTCTCTCAGATCGTTCACAGCTTTGTGGAAGTTACCTGTGGTGCTGATGTTTAGGCCGAGGTATGTATAGTTTTTTGTGTGCTCTAGGGCAACGGTGTCTAGATGGAATTTGTGGTCCTGGTGACTGGACCTTTTTTGGAACACCATTATTTTGGTCTTACTGAGATTTACTGTCAGGGCCCAGGTCTGACAGAATCTGTGCAGAAGATCTAGGTGCTGCTGTAGGCCCTCCTTGGTTGGTGACAGAAGCACCAGATCATCAGCAAACAGTAGACATTTGACTTCGGATTCTAGTAGGGTGAGACCGGGTGCTGCAGACTGTTCTAGTGCCCGCGCCAATTCGTTGATATATATGTTGAAGAGGGTGGGGCTTAAGCTGCATCCCTGTCTCACCCCACGACCCTGTGTGAAGAAATGTGTGTGTTTTTTGCCAATTTTAACCGCACACTTGTTGTTTGTGTACATGGATTTTATAATGTCGTATGTTTTACCCCCAACACCACTTTCCATCAATTTGTATAGCAGACCCTCATGCCAAATTGAGTCGAAGGCTTTTTTGAAATCAACAAAGCATGAGAAGACTTTGCCTTTGTTTTGGTTTGTTTGGTTGTCAATTAGGGTGTGTAGGGTGAATACATGGTCTGTTGTACGGTAATTTGGTAAAAAGCCAATTTGACATTTGCTCAGTACATTGTTTTCATTGAGGAAATGTACGAGTCTGCTGTTAATGATAATGCAGAGTATTTTCCCAAGGTTACTGTTGACGCATATTCCACGGTAGTTATTGGGGTCAAATTTGTCTCCACTTTTGTGGATTGGGGTGATCAGTCCTTGGTTCCAAATATTGGGGAAGATGCCAGAGCTAAGGACGATGTTAAAGAGTTTTAGTATAGCCAATTGGAATTTGTTGTCTGTATATTTGATCATTTCATTAAGGATACCATCAACACCACAGGCCTTTTTGGGTTTGAGGGTTTTTATTTTGTCCTGTAACTCATTCAAGGTAATTGGAGAATCCAATGGGTTCTGGTAGTCTTTAATAGTTGATTCTAGGATTTGTATTTGATCATGTATATGTTTTTGTTGTTTATTCTTTGTTATAGAGCCAAAAAGATTGGAGAAGTGGTTTACCCATACATCTCCATTTTGGATAGATAATTCTTCGTGTTGTTGTTTGTTTAGTGTTTTCCAATTTTCCCAGAATTGGTTAGAGTCTATGGAGTCTTCAATTACATTGAGCTGATTTCTGACGTGCTGTTCCTTCTTTTTCCGTAGTGTATTTCTGTATTGTTTTAGTGATTCGCCATAGTGAAGGCGTAGACTCAGGTTTTCCGGGTCTCTATGTTTTTGGTTGGACAGGTTCCTCAATTTATTTCTTAGATTTTTGCATTCTTTATCAAACCATTTGTCATTGTTGTTCATTTTCTTCGGTTTTCTATTTGAGATTTTTAGATTTGATAGGGAAGCTGAGAGGTCAAATATACTGTTAAGATTTTCTACTGCCAAGTTTACACCTTCACTATTGCAGTGGAACATTTTACCCAGGAAGTTGTCTAAAAGGGATTGAATTTGCTGTTGCCTAATTGTTTTTTGGTAGGTTTCCAAACTGCATTCCTTCCATCTATAGCATTTCTTAATGTTACTCAGTTCCTTTGGCTTTGATGCCTCATGATTGAGTATTGCTCTGTTCAAGTAGACTGTGATTTTGCTGTGGTCTGATAGGGGTGTCAGTGGGCTGACTGTGAACGCTCTGAGAGACTCTGGGTTGAGGTCAGTGATAAAGTAGTCTACAGTGCTACTGCCAAGAGATGAGCTATAGGTGAACCTACCATAGGAGTCCCCTCGAAGCCTACCATTGACTATGTACATACCCAGCGTGCGACAGAGCTGCAGGAGTTGTGACCCGTTTTTGTTGGTTATGTTGTCATAGTTGTGCCTAGGGGGGCATATGGGGGAGGGAATGCTGTCACCTGCAGGCAGGTGTTTGTCCCCCTGTGTGCTGAGGGTGTCAGGTTCTTGTCCAGTTCTGGCATTTAGGTCGCCACAGACTAATACATGTCCCTGGGCCTGGAAATGATTGATTTCCCCCTCCAGGATGGAGAAGCTGTCTTTATTAAAGTATGGGGATTCTAGTGGGGGGATATAGGTAGCACACAGGAGGACATTTTTCTCTGTTAAGATAATTTCCTTTTGAATTTCTAGCCAAATGTAAAATGTTCCTGTTTTGATTAATTTAATGGAGTGAGTTAGGTCTGCTCTATACCAAATTAGCATTCCCCCTGAGTCCCTTCCCTGTTTCACACCTGGTAGTTTGGTGGATGGGACTACCAGCTCTCTGTAACCTAGAGGGCAACCAGTGGGTCCGTCTCCGCTATACCATGTTTCTTGCAGGATGACAATGTCTGCATTACCGATTTCTTTGGTGAAGTCCGTGTTCCTGCTCTTTAGGCCAAAGGCAGATGACCTCAGGCCTTGGATATTCCAGGATGATATAGTGAAGGCTTTTTGTTCCATAAAGTGTCCAATGTTGTTGGCCGTGTGGTTTGGCCTCAGGCCAGTAAGTGTGAGCAGAGCCTGCTGAGCATCTGGTACATGCCGTTGGCTTGGGCGAGTGTAAGAGTGGGGGTTGGGCCTGTTTGCCCGCTCACTACCTGGGCGTATGTGTGACTTCCATGTTGATGCTCTCTTTGCGGGGGTGGGGTGCATGGGGTGGGCAGGAGTGGCATAGGTCTGATCTGAGGGGGCCTAAATGGGGTGTGGGCATGGTTGATGTGGGGGGGTGTTGATTGGTTGGGGTGGGGGTGTGGATGTGTCTGGGGGTGCTGTGGTCTGGATGTAAGTCCTCTTGGCGTGGGTCCTCTATGTGTAGGTCCACGGGGGGGTCCTGCAGGTCTTGGAGGGTGTCTCGCTGGTCTGGGTGGGGTGTCTATTGATCTGTTGCTCCTGTGTGAAGTGTTGGGGCTGCGTTTGAGAGCGATGTCCTTTAGAGTCCGGACAAAGGTGGGCACTGCTGCCTTATAGAGGTGGACCTGGTCATAGAGGCTGTTCAAGTCCAGGGTGGAGTGGTGGGCCAGGAAAACATTTGGTTTTGAGGCACAGTCACGGGAAATGCTTGCGTTTACCCGCTGTATTGTAGCAGGGTGGAAGTCTTTTCGTGGTAGCAGGGTGGAGATAACCACTTGTGCATTGGGGAAAGTAGAAGAAGCTTTTTCAATCACTCCCTTCAGTGCTGTGGCCACCCTTTCCTGCTTTGCTCTCAGGTCGTTTGTGCCTGTGTGTATTATTATGTGGCTAGGTGAGCCTAGTTTGTCCTCAGACAGAAGGTCTAGGGCGCGCTGGGTGTTTGGACACCAGAGTTTAGACACACTGTGTTTGGGAAAAAGTTTTTTTTCTTCTATATATTTCCCATTTGAGTCCATAAGGAGAACAATCTGTGTCTTGTGTTTGTTCTCAGTGGGTGTGGGGGGGTTGTCAGGAGGGCTATCAGGGTGGCTGACAGGGGGGGTGCTCAGGGGGGGTGAGAGCTGCTGGGCTTGGGTTTTTTCTTTTGTCTGTTCTGCTGTGATGTTGACTCTATGGTCAGGGTCTGGTGTGGACTGTTCTGCTGTGGTGTCGAGACTTTTGTCCGGTGCTGAGGTGGGCTGTTCTGCTGGCATCTCTGTGGGGATGGCCACCTCCCTAGTGGGTTGTTCTCTGTCACATGCCATCCCCCTCAACCTCTCCTCCAGCAGTCTGATCCTCTCCTCCATCCCCCTCTCCCTCTCCTCCAGCAGTCTGATCCTCTCCTCTAGTGCTTTGTTCTGCTCCTGCTTCTGCTCTTTCTCCTGTTGAAGTTGTCTCACCACTGTCCAGAGTGCAGATATGTCTCTCTCCACCTCCAGCTCTCCTGGTCTGGTTAAGGGGTTGTTGTGCTGGACTGTTGTCTGGGTCTGTGCTGACTGGAGTGTAATCACCTGCTGTTCCAGCTCCACCTGCCTTACCTCCAGCTGGGTGAATTTATCCTTCATTTCAATGAGGGAGAAGTGCTCTGTACTGGGAGGTTGACTGTCTGCTGAGGGTTGCTCGTCTGTGGGGTTATATGATGAAGAGGTCTGGTCTGACCCGCTTGGGGTGGGGGTATCTTTATCAAGGGAGAGCTTCTCCTGCTGGGCTAATTCTTTGATTAGGTGAAAGTCCAGCTGAAACTGTTTGGGGTTGCCCTGTACCAATACTGTTCCAGACTTATATAGATTTATGTTAGCTGACTCAGAGTCCTCGTTGTCAAGTATCCTGAGTTTCCACCCCTCGTTAACCCCCCCTCTCTTAACAGAGGGGTAGTGTGCTAATATAGCACTGTGCCATGCCAGGGGATGGTTTGTGTGGAAGATAAGGTTGCTGATGTTCCCATTTTTGTAATAGTCAGCAAAAAGTGTCTCTTGATTTTCCATAAGGAGCTTCATTTTGTGCTCTTTTCTTGCCTTATCATTCTTTACACTCACAGGGTACTGTATTTTAATTACCTCTGAACAGCAGGAGGGAGCTTCTAAGGCCTCTCCATTTGGTTGGGGTAGACTATTCGACTCTCCTGCCATTGTTGGGCTAATGGTCTTTGACACCTCTCACTTGACACGTCAGTGCTAGTTGAAGCTGTATCAAGTCAGTTACAGTTGAATACAGTTGAAGCTGTATCTCTCTCAGTTCCACAAAAAATCCAAGTTTAACTAACTCTAAATCTATCTTTTTTAAAGAAAATGCTGAAAAATGCAGGAGCTCATCTGATCATCTGATCATGACCTCTCTCTCTCTCTCTCTCCTTGTTAGCTAGCTAGCTTCTTTCAGGAGAGTCCCTAGCAACTGCCTAGCAACAGGTAAACAACTTAGCTAGCTAAGAAAATTGTATAATTTTACTTTTTTCGAAGGCCTTTCTTCTTTGTTTGCTGCTTGTTTGGTCTCCTAATCAGTCTTGCAGTTTTCTTTTGCTTTTTTTCGATATACTTTCCTCTAAAAACCATGTAAAATTCAATATTTTTAGGAGCTCATCTTTTCAGCTGTTGCTGCTTAATTTGGAACTCCGGAACTCTCTCTCTCTCTCTCTCTCTCTCTCTCTCTCTCTCTCTCTCTCTCTCTCTCTCTCTCTCTCTCTCTCTCTCTCTCTCTCTCTCTCTCTCTCTCTCTCTCTCTCTCTCTCTCTCTCTCTCTCTCTCTCTCTCTCTCTCTCTCTCTCTCTCTCTCTCTCTCTCTCTCTCTCTCTCTCTCTCTCTCTCTCTCTCTTTCTCTCTCTCTCTCTATATATATTGTGAGATTGTGAGTGTTCACATATGCTTGTGTATGAGTATTCAAATCAAAGTATAATTCTGTTGCTCACTGGTTGCCATGGTTCTAACAATGATTGACATTCCTATTGTCCAGTCTACAGAGGCTTCTGGAGTATCTTCATGCTAATTGGGGTGGCTGCCGTCGTTTTAGGTGGGTTCTTCATCATCTGCGCCGCCCCATTTGCCAGTCACCGTCTATATAAGGCTGGGGGTGTGCTCTTCCTGACATCTGGTGAGTTATTGGCCTATATCATCATAATTTTTAGGATACAACATTTAAGATAGGCTTGAGCACAACAGTTTATCTCTGTTGAAGGGATGTATGAAGATGAAGAGCTCATGAATACCATCACTAATACAAATATCTGCTGCAGCCAATCTGATACAGTCTACCGCTGTCTCTCTCTCTCTTACTCCACCTATCCCTCCCTCCCTCCTCCCCACAGCTCTGTTCCTTCTCGGTGTGGTGGTGATGTATGTGCTGTGGGTGGAGGTGCTGGATGTGGTGCAGGTCTACGTTGACCACCAGCGCTCCTCTGTTTGTCCCACCTTTGACCTCACCATCCACTACGGCCTATCCTTCTTCTTCGCCCCTGTCGGCATCTCCTTCTGCCTGCTGGCAGGACTCCTTTTCCTCCTCATTGGTCGGTCCGTACAGATGCAGTACCACTGATTGGTGTCGCTGTGGCAAGAGTGTGATGATGCCCATGGTAGAGGGCGGGGCAGTGAGGCTTCCGGAACGCTGCAACGGTTGTTTAATTTGTTTAATTGAAGAAGTCAAATGAAATTCCAATTTAAAAAATGTCTCATAGCTAAGCATTGAGGTAAATTGGAATTTGAATTTCAGTTTACTTCCTGAATTGACTTCATTGAAAAGGAATTGACCCCAACCCTGCTCTGTAACTTCAAGAATGTGTCGGAAATCTCTGTGTTCTGTCAATCATCCATAAATGGAATGGGACTTCTTTGAACTCCGTGGTGTCACTGATTTGACAGGTTACAATGACATGTTTCAGTCACTGCAAGTGTTTGACAGAGTTCCACCCAACATGACACCCTATACCATCATATTAGTGCACTACTTTCACCAGAGCCTCTATAGGGAATAGGGTACCATTTGAGACACAGCCAACGCCTCAGTCCCCCATCACTACATGCTCTTCACCTGACACCTACAGTACTGAGAGACACAGGATTGGTTGGTTGAACTGTGGTGGCGGCTGTTGGTGATTTGCTTATACAGGTTGTCGGCGGTCACATGTCACATGTTGCCATAGCAGCGAGTTGGGAATGACTATGGTATAGGATGTTTTGTTTGTTGAATTCTTTGTCTTTGTATTTGTATTTTTAGTCAAATGGTTTTAGAAGGCTGCTCCTGTCATTTGCTGAGTGTGTTGAGGTGTGCTTTAACATAAATGAAGGGTGAACAAGTCACTCTCTATAGATTTGATTACCACTTTATAAATATAATACACGTGTATTCCTTTTTCAATTATTAACACATTTTGAGAGAAATGTGAATGCCTTACCATTATATAAGCATGCGGTGTGAAGAGTTAGAATTAAGGTATAGAAATCAAGATTAGGGGCTCTATTCAATCTGGATCGCTGAAGCGTTACATATTACGTGATAGAAATGTAAAGATGATTTCTGATTGAGCGGACATATGTAGCTCTGGTTAAAATGTTTTAGTAAAGTATTTGTTTGCTTTGTAAATAGTAGACACTGTAATGAAATTACTACATGCAGTTTAAACATAAATAAATTGATAACATTTGTTTCATGAATGTGTTTTTTTGTTGCCATTTTATTCTAAATGAAAGTCTGTTGATTACTTGAACATACAAATAAAAAAGGGCTGGGATCTTAGGATCTCATGATCAAACATACTCACAGCAAATTCTCCAGTGTTAAATCAACACTGAAAGAGTGGGACCATATACACACTGGAACTAGTATTAAATTAACACACTACTTAGTGTAAAACCTTATTTGAGTATTTCCCAGACTACCTTTTTTGAGTTACCACCCATGACTGTATTTGTTAGTGACAGAGACATCATTGTCGCAATCATCCATTTTCTGAAACTCATACACATTACTTTGAACCAAAACCATGCCCATCATTATCATATTTCCCAAAATGATCTATTGCAGGTTGATTGAAAAATATGTTTTAATATGTGTGTTTTTGAGTGTATGTTGATAGATTGATAAATTAATGTTATGTTACACAAAGATAAATCATGTTATGTTTTCTAAACTAATCCAATCAGTGCGTTAGAATTTTGCACCTGTTACTGGAATGGTTTACGTGGTCTCACAATGTTTCTAACCTCATTCACAATGCAAATTGCAGGTGAATAACAATTCCAACAGCTGGATGTTCTGGTTGGATTCCAACAGGAATTACACATCACTTTACAAGTCATCATAATGTGACTTCTAGGTAGGGTTTTACATGTCTGGTAACTTTTCCAGAGATACTGGTTGGAAGATTCCTTGAAATGTGAGGGAATTAACAGGAAATCTGGAATCCAACCAGGATTTCTAGAAACTCCTCCCATGACGAATGACGAACCACACCACCAAGTTTCCATGGGAAGACTGTTGTGTCACCAACACCTGATACCTGTGGATGGTCACTGGGGGGCCTCTGGTCCAGGTCACCCAGGAGATCTTTGCCCTCAACCTGGCTGTCACGGAGCTCTTCTTCTGCCTTCTCTCTCCATTTACAGTCTTCAACTACCTCTTCGTCAAAAGAGGACCATCTTCCAATTTAGCAGCTACACGTTCGGCTTGGTCACCGTCGGTCGCCCTCTGCTCCAGGACTTGATCTGTGTAGAGCGCTAGATGGCGATGGTCCACCCACTGGTCTACCTGAAGTACAGGCCTCTGAGGTACAGGGCAGTGTGTGTGGCTCTGGCTTGGCTGATGTTCCTCGTCCTCTGTGTTGTGATAGGCTTAATAGGCGGCATGATAGTCAACGTCTGTCTTTTCGCAATCACTGACCAATCTACTTTTTCTACTGTGTGTCCATCCTGAGGGTGGTGGCCAGGTTTGGTATAGGGGATGGAGGGAAGGAGGGACAGGGAGAGAAAGAGGGAGGGAACCTGATGAAGAGAGGAGCGTCCCGTACTATTCAGCTCATTCTGCTGAGCCTGTTGGTGAATTACATTACATCCATCATTGGAGCTATCCTGGTACGTTGTTTCTTTATGCCTCCACATTCAGGGACAGCGTCGTGCATCGTGGCTCCTATCACTAACATGCTTAATATTTTGGGGAGCTTCATCAGCCCTTCCTCTACCTCCCTAGGGCTGGGAAACTGCCCTCTGTCTGGGGAAAAAGAGAGGGATAATAGCCTTACTTTAGAGGAAGGGTTGTCTGGCATCTGGTTATCATCCCCAGGTCAGAGCCATGTTTAGGCCACAGTCTATAATGGCTCTCATCATTCCTTACCATTTCTTTAAATCATGTTATTGTTGTTGCTCAGAGGTTTTTATTATTTCTAGTTTCTGGGGATATCTTTATGTTTATGGTGTGTGTAAATGTGTTCTTTAAATCAAGAACTGTGTTTTTGAGTGAGTTTGAAATCACACATTTAATTTTCTGATCGTCGATTTCACCTAACAGGCGGAACAGGTTACCGCTGGATTTCTTAAAACGCTACTAACAGGAGATGAAATGCAAACTAAGCTTGATTGCAACGATAAAACCCCAAGGATGAACCATTAGATGAGTTGATCTCTCGTTGTTACTGTGTCAAGTGATTATGATACCAGACAGCTGGTCTAGATTCTCTACTCCCGCCCCCAGTGAAATATCGACCTATCAGTAGCATAGGAAACCGTAATGCTTTTGATGAATGTAAAAATACTTATTTGAGCAAAATAATGTCGAAGTAGTAGCCTATATTTTTGATCAAACGTTTCACCTTGAATGACAAAATAATATAAGCCATTCAAAATAACTTTATAGACTACATTTTCAGTTGATAAAAAAATATAGATTATATAGGCTTAACTCAATGATTTACCTGATTTAGTTACACATTTCAAATATGGACTGTCCTGGGACATTTTATTTACCCCCATCTTGATAACACCGCCTTTCCTTCCTGTTCTCTGCTGCCAATGACTGGAACAAACTGCAAAAATCACTGAAGTTGGAGACTTATATCTCCCTCACTAACTTTAAGCGTCAGCTGTCAGAGCAGCTTACCGATCGCTGCAGCTGTACACAGCCCATCTGTAAATATCCCATCCAACCAACTACCTACCTCATCCCCATATTTGTTTTTGTTTTTCTGCTCTTTTGCACACCAGTATTTCTATCACTCCAGTGTAAATTTCTAAATTGTAAGTACTTCGCCACTATTGGCCTATTTATTGCCTTGCCTCCTTCCTTCATTTGCACACACTGTATACAGATTTTTCTATTGTGTTATTGACTGTACGTTGGTTTATCCCATGTGTTGTTTTTGTTGCACTGCTTTGCTTTATCTTGGCCAGGTCGCAGTTGTAAATGAGAACTTGTTCTCAACTGGTCTACCTGGTTAAATAAAGGTGAAATACAAAAATAATAAGGAATGACCATATCAGACAATTTTCTTTTAAAGACAGTTGTATTTAATGGATTACATGAATTGGAAACAAATATATTAATATGAGTAGGCTACACCATTAGTTTTTAACTCATACAAAGTGTCGGGTAAACTGCCACAATAGATTTGCTGTGGTAAACAAGGAAATACTTTTTTCAGTTGTATGTAATGAACGTCAAATAGATACATCGCCCTATCGCTTATAAAGTAAGACTTAATTGATCCGATAATAATACCAACCAGAGGGCAAAAATGTTGGCTGCAATAAAACTAAAAGCTATCTTCGACATCTGCATTAGGGAGCGGTAAATAGCTGGCTAATGTTGGTTCCCAGCTAGCAATGAGGAATCGGCCCGGAATCAGGTGTCGGACTCGGCCCGGAATCAAAATGTATGACTGCCCTGAATCGCCTAAGTACATCGGGCCGCTTCCGTCTACCAGAATTCAGCCGACTTTGCCAGCATCTTACCAGAATCCCCCCAGAACCGGCCCGATGCAATTTTAAATAAATGTAAACAAAATTACCCTATTTAGTCATTTTAAATATTACTATTATACATTTTATACATACAAATTATACCCATGCACAATTTTTTTTACATAATTGTCGTCATATCCAATTGTCTTGTCCCATCGCTGCAACTCCCGTACGGCCTCGGGAGAGGCGAAGGTTGAGAGCCGTGCGTCCTCCGAAACACAACCCCACCAAGCTGCACTGCTTCATGACACAATGCACGCTTAAACCGGAAGCCAGCCGCACCAATGTGTCGGAGGAAACACAGTACACCTGGTGACCGTGTCAGCGTTCATGCACCTGGCCACCCACAGGAGTCGCTACAGGGCGATGGGACAAGAACACATTGTGGCCGGTCAAACCCTCCCCTAACCCGGACGACGCTGGGCCAATTGTGTGTTGCCTCATCGGTCTCCTTGTCACGGCCGACACGGGTATCAAACCAGCATCTGTAGCAACGTAGTTTGCAATGCAATGCAGTGTCTTAGACGCTGCGCCACTCGAGAGGCCCCATCCACAAAGTGTTTCATGCTAATCAGTTGCCTTGCACAAAGTATCAAAACACTAAAATACTACTTCAACAGGACTATTTTTTGATCACATAATGTTAATTATATAAAGCAGCCCGTGTAATCATCTGCCAGAGAGTAGCCCCAATCGTCCTGAGCCCCAAGTAAAACATTTGGGCCAGATAACTCACACCGGAATCGGCCCAGGCCCTAAGTAATACACTTGGGCCAGATAACTCACACCGGAATTGGCCAGAGCTCAATCCCCGCATCCTAGGCATAAGTAATACAGGCCACATGACATCGGCTGAGTCTGACTCTCAGCCGAGTGCCCCGACTCTCAGGCGGAATCGGCCCAGATCCACTGTGTTAGTGGAGTTGCAATCAGTAGCAGCGGTAAAATCACTGAGGTTGTGATAATTGCCTTGTTTGCTCTATTACACATTAGTTCATACGCCACTGTGATATACAATAAGGCCATGACAACAAAAAGACAACATTCACACAGTGGCGGAATAAATTCAACTACACATAGCGTTTTCTTCATCACAAAACCGGAAAGCATCATCTGTCTGGTGATGTCCACAAAGCAAATATTGGATGGAACAAACAGTTATATCAGCTACAGCATGATGCTGCCACCACCATGCTTTACCGTAGAGATGGTGCCAGGTTTCCTCCAGACATGACGCTTGGCATTCAGGCCAAAGAGTTTTTAGGTGCCTTTTGGCAAATTCCAAGCGGTCTGCCATGTGCATTTTACTGAGGAGTGGCTTCCGTCTGGCCACTCTAACGTAAAGGCCTGATTGGTGGAGTGCTGTAGAGATGGTTGTCCTTCTGGAAGGTTCTCCCATCTCCACAGAGGATCTCTGGAGCTCTGTTAGAGTGACCATTGGATTCTTGGTCACCTCCCTGACCAAGGCCCTTCTCCCCCGATTGCTCAGTTTGGCCCCGGCCGCCAGCTCTAAGAGGAGTCTTGGTGGTTCCAAACTCCTTTCATTTAAGAATGATGGAGGCCACTCGGTTCTTGGGGACCTTCAATGCTGCAGATATTTTTTGGTACCCTTCCCCAGATCTGTGCCTCAACACAATCCTGTCTCAGAGCTCAACAGACAATTCCTTTGACTTCATGGCTTGGTTTTTGCTCTTACATGCACTGTAGACTGTGGGACCTTATATAGACAGGTGTGTGCCTTTCTAAATCATATTCAAATCAATTGAATTTACCACAGGTGGACTCCAATCAAGTTGTAGAAAGATCTCAAGGATGATCAATGGAAATAGGATGCGCCTGAGCTCAATTTCGAGTCTCATAGCAAAAGGTCTGAATACTTCTGTAAATAAGGTATTTCTGTTTTTTATTTTTAATATATTTGCTAAAATAAAAAAATAAAAATGTGTTTATGTAGTATTGTGTGTAGATTGATGAGAAACATTTTTTTAAATCGATTTTAGAATAAGCTGTAACGTAAGAAAATTTGGAAAAAGTCAAGAGGTCTGAATACTTTCTGAATGCACTGTATACAGTGTATATATGGGGTGGCAGGTAGCTCAATGGTTAGAGCGTTGGCCCAGTAACCGCAAGGTTGCTAGATCGAATCCCTGAGCTGCCAAGGAAAAAACTGTTATTCTGCACCTGAACAAGGCAGTTAACCCACTGTTCCTAAGCTGTCATTGTAAATACTGACTTGCCTAGTTTAAAAAAAACAATATATATACAAATTTAAAGATACCAAAAGCTATTTAGTCCACTCAATTTTGCTAGATATTATGTGGCTGCCCATACTGAGTTCTGTGTTTGTGTGTGCATAAATATAAATGTCATACAGTAGACCTTTAGTTTTTGTTGTCATAGGCTACCTAGCTAAAATGCTTGCTCGCTTAACTTCATCGTATGGGCAACAATAAACCAGCTAAATTAGCTAGCTAGTTAATGTGAGCCTACAAGGCTATTGGTGTGAAACCAAATCCAAACAGGGTTTACCTTGGGTGGCATTTTGCTGCACCAGAACAACCCACAGTTGAGCTAAACTCAACGCTGATTGGTTAATTATTTTATCAATGTGCTAAATTCTTGCTGGCATGAATCAATCAAATGCTACGCCGGCAACATGTCATACTCTGTTGGTCCAGAGAGCATCAGATACATGGGCTACACATACTGAGACGGAGGGGCACTGTTTCCCTCGCTCAGAAGATTCCCCCGGGGAGATTCAGCCACTTCCAAATTTACAGAAAATTATGAAAACACAAAGAGACGAAAGATAAATGATCTTGTCATATACATTTTTTATTGGTCAAATATTTGGGTAAGCCTGCCTTCCCTTGTCATCCACAAATATACACACCACTAGTTGCAACTGAGATCAGCTGTGCTGTGCCCCCAGGCCTATTGATGGTTTAGTGAGAGATCATCTGGTGATAATCTGATGTTTGCAATTGGCTTCAGCTATTTGTAATATGTACTACAAATGTTATATAAGTGTATTATCTTAATTACATTTGCAACATAAAGCCTGTTTAGGAGTTCAATCAATCATCAAGCAAATGTATTTATAAAGCCCTTTTTACATCAGCCGATGTAACAAAGTGCTGTACAGAAACCCAGCCTAAAACCCCAAACAGCAAGCAATGCAGCTGTAGAAGCACGGTGGCTAGGAAAAACTCCCTAGAAAGGCAGGAACCTAGGAAGAATCCTAGAGAGGAACCAGGCTCTGAGGGGTGGCCAGTCCTCTTCTGGCTGTGCCGGGTTGAGATTATAACAGTACATGGCCAAGATGTTCAAACGTTCATAGATGACCAGCAGGGTCAAGTAATAATGATAATCACAGTGATTGTAGAGTGTACAACAGGTCAGCACCTCAGGACTAAATGTCAGTTTGCTTTTCATAGCCAAGCATTCAGAGTTGGAGACAGCAGGTGCGTTAGAGAGAAAGAGTGGAAAACAGCAGGTCCGGGACAAGGTAGCACGTCTGGTGAACAGGTCAAGGTTCTATAGCCGCAGGCAGAACAGTTGAAACTGGAGCAGCAGCACGACCAGGTGGACTGTGGACAGCAAGGAGTCATCAGGCCAGGTAGTCCTGAGGCAAGGTCTCAGGGCTCAGGTTCTCCGGGAGGGGAGGGAGAGTGAGGGAGAGAGAGAGAGAATTAAAGGGAGCATACTTAATAAATTCACACAGAACACCGGATAAGACAGGAGAAATACTCCAGATATAACAGACTGATCCTAGCCCCCTGACACATAAACTATTGCAGCATTGGAGCTGAGACAGGAGGGGTCGGGAGACACTGTGGCCCCGTCCAACGATACCACCGGACAGGGCAAAGCAGGCAGGATATAACCTCACCCACTTTGTCAAAGCACAGCCCCCACACCACTAGAGGGATTTCTTCAAACCACCAATTTACTACCCTGAGACAAGGCTGAGTATAGGCCACAAAGATCTCCCCCACGGCACAAACCAGAGGGGGCACCAACCCGGACAGGAAGATCACATCAGTGACTCAACCCACTCAAGTGACGCACCTCTCCTTGAAATCAGCCCTAGCAGGAAGGGAAAGGGGGATAGCTAGTCAGTTGTACAACAGAATTCATTCAACTGAAATGTGTCTTCCACATTTAACCCAACCCCTCTGAATCAGAGAGGTGCAGGGGGCTGCCTTAAATCAACATCCACATCTTCAGCACCCAGGGAACAGTGTGTTAACTGCCTTGCTCAGGGGAAGAATAACAGATTTTACCTTGTCATCTTGGTGATTTGATCCAGCAACCTTTCAGTTACTGGCCCAACACTCTAACCACTAGAGTCAGTGGAGAGAGGCTAACACTGGAGTAATATGATCAAATATTATTTTGGGGGGTTCTAGTCCAGATTTTGGCAGCCGTGTTTAGCACTAACTGAAGTTTATTTTGTGCTTTATCCGGGTAGCCGGAAAGTAGAGCATTGTAGTAGTGTAATCTAGAAGTGACAAAAGCATGGATAAACTTTTCTGCATAATTTTTTGACAGAAAGTTTCTGATTTGTGCAATGTTACGTAGATGGAAAAAAGCTGTCCTTGAAACAGTCTTGATATGTTCGTCAAAAGAGAGATCAGGGTCCAGAGTAACACCGAGATCCTTCACAGTTTTATTTGAGATAACTGTACAACCATCAAGACTAATTGTCAGATCCAACTGAAGATCTCTCTGTTTCTTGGGACTTAGAACTAGCATCTCTGTTTTGTCCAAGTTTAAAAGTAAAAAAATTGTCTGTTTTCTTGAGTGACCTTTATTTTAATGTGTTCCTGTCCAATTGAAAATAACTGTGGAATAAAGTGTCTGAGATCTTGTCCTTTATAGAACTATCTTGCTATTTTTAGGTCAGTTGAATCAAAGTACACACATAATGCCAAACAGAGAGAAGGCTTTCCAGTCAACTTTAAACATGTATTTCTATCCTTACTGTTTCTTCGCCTTGTGGTCCTGTATAACTTATTTCAAAGTCAGATCAGTCAACTTCTTATAAGTCCGCTTGGTCTGTATGATATCATTGTTCATGTAAATCTGACCAATTAAACAAATAAAAACGTTTTTGTAAAATGACAGAATCAAATCCAAACTTGAAAATGTGGAGTTAATAAGAAACAGGGATCTCAACAACACACTTATCTGTTCATATCCTAACCACTAGAGAGCAGCGTTTTCCTATTGAAACAAACCATACTTTTTTCATCTGGAGTTCTAATAACCTTGTATAGATTATTATGCATTCTGTTAGAAGTAGGATTTGTATACAGTTCCTGTTTATATGTGTAGCTGGATATGAAGGTGTTCACACCTTGGCTGATAGCAGGAGGGTAATTTCACTCATGAATGGAGGAATTGATCAGAATCCTTTGCTGCTGATTCTCCTTTGCTGCTGAGTCTGTGTCAATCAAATACTCTTCCTCCATACATCATAATTAATTTACCTTTCAACAAATTACATCCATTTACCATTCCACACAACAACAGAGTGTGACTTCCTATAAGAACAGAGTGGCACATTATGACAGTGTGATTATTCAGAGAGATGATGATGTTTGGGGTGAGTAAAGCTATGGAGACACAATTCTCTTCTCTAAAATAAGGAAAACACGCTGATTGGGAAAGGCACAAGCTGGTCAAATTGCCAAACACTGTGCAGATGCCCACGATTTATTAAAAGTTAAATCCACCAATGTGTCAGCAAAAGATGCCTTTCTTTTTGCAAACATTATTCTAGAGTAGCCTAGCTACCCCTCCTTCTCTAGGAGTTTTCAGACTCCAGGAATAGATGACATGCAAGTCACAAACCTCCATAGACTTAGGGCTCTATTCAATCTGGATCGCTGAAGTGTTACAGATTGCGCAACAGACATATGTAGCTTCTACCATGAATGCAGTCTCTGCTAATGCAGGAAAATTGCCTTTACATTTTTTTTTTAAACTAGGCAAGTCAGTTAAGAACACATTCTTATTTCAATGATGTCCTAGGAACAGTGGGTTAAGAACAACAGATTTATACCTTGCCAGCTCAGGGATTGGATCTTGCAACCTTTCAGTTACTAGTCCAATGCTCTAACCACTAGGCTACACTGCCAACCCATGCTACTAGGCTACGCTGTAACGCTGATCTTCCGCGATACGGATTGAATAGAGCCCTTACATGATCATAGGAGATCAAAGACAGAGATGACTGTAAAGATGAGTAACAAGATGAATGAAAAACAAATAAGTGAGATACAATTAAAACATATGATATGGAGACCAAAGAGTTGACTTGTGTTTTTTTGTCTCTCTTGGTAAGAGATTCTTTATCTCAATGTGATTTGCTAGTTTAAATGAAAGTTAAATAGAAAAAATAATTATCTTTGAGGTGTGTGTGCATGCGTGCATATGTGTGTGTGTCAGTTTATGCATGCGTGCATGTGTGTGTGTGTGTGTGTTTGTATATGTGTGCTGCAGGTGCTAGGCCCATTCCTCCAGAGCCAGGCCTAGAAGACAGTAATGTCATCAGAGCGGGAGTCCCAGCTGAATTCAGCTCTGTTCCGCATGGTTGCCAATGATAATTGTGTGTTGATAGCGAGCGAGGGAGATAGAGTATAATTTCCACCTTGAGATTCCTAAACAAATACCTGTGCTCAGCAAAGGGATGGAGGGAAGGGGAGAGAAGGAGAGGGTATGGCGTATTGAGGAGAGGAGGTGAGCGGGATGAATAGGTAAGGGTAAGGAGCTGAGGGTGAGCAGATAAGGGATGAGGGTTTGAGGATGAGAGGGGATAAGGTGTGAGGGGGTGAGGGGTGAAGGGTTGAGGAGGAGGGTGAATAAAGGGGGTGAGAAAGTGAGGGGTATAGGTGTAAGGGGATAAAATACTATGGAGGAAGAAAATACAACGTGGTCTCAGGGAAATTCGTATTATTCTCTGTGTAAATCTGTGACACTCAATTTAGTATGATATATTACGTTACATTAGGTTACATGAATGGAATAATGGTCGTACAATAGATGGGTTGGTTGTTTAGCAACAAAACCGGCACGTGCACAACTATGGGGAAAAACATACGGGTTGGCTTAGATTGCTGACAACATGTAAACTATATTTGGTCTCCAATGTTTATTGAAAACATAAATAAATGTGCACAATGAGCACTTGTTGTCTTTCAAATATATAATTACAGTTGTTGTTAGCTAGCTAGTGAATTTTTGCCATATTAGCATTGACATGAAATCAAAACACCTTGAAACAAGATATGGTATCAAGAACAAGATGAAACTAGCTTAAACGAGTCACTTACGATTCCCCACATGGCAGTTTCTTGTCATTGTTGGTAGCTATCTGGCCATCCAGAATCACAACAATTTACCGACTTGCCCCACTGAAGTGTGCGCATCATTCTCGTGAAGTTGTCAGCTAACCCATCTATATCATACGAATTATAGGACGCACCATATTATACATCTTGGAGGATGTATATTATTATACTTCTTTCTCTGAGAGCAGGTTGCTTGTTGCAACCGTAACAACAAAGGAGAATTTCGGGAAAATGTCTATTGGCAGTTAGGGGAACTAACAACAAAGGTTAGGATAATTTATGTAAAAGGTTAGGAGAACTAAAACAACAAAGGTTAGGAGAGTTTATGTATCAGATTAGGTGAAATGGGTTAAGTTTAGAATAATGGTTGGGGGAAGGGTTAGCTAAAATGATACAGTTGTCCCCGACGCAAATTGAACACGCAACCTTTGGCTTGCTAGACGGTCGCGGATTACACCCACCTATCCTACATGACCAACCTTTAGTAGGTATCATACAACTTGGACATACATAAAGTATGTTTCATATGGCTCTGAGGCCAGGCTGGAAAATAGGGGAGCTAGAGGAAGGAGAGAACCTTAGCCTAGTGGTACTTTAAACTGTCAAAATTGCTAGACTTCAAAAACACAGACACAAACATGCATCTCTTGTATTTATGGTAAAATCTTTAGGAACGCTTTAAGTTAATAATAAAAAACAAAAATACTATTTCCCAACATGTACTATCACCTCATGGCTCAACCAGGCCGCTTAACACAGATTATCATCCTAATGTCTCATAATCCCAGACGACATTAACGTCAGATTTTATTTAAATCTGATGACTTTCACCTCACAGACACGGGATATATTTGAATTGCATGAACAAGATGGCAAGTCCTGTTACACGCTGCACTCTTCTTTAGAGATAGTTTTACATAATGTCCCATTCCATTTGAAATAATTAACAGACAATGGGCCTATGTTAATGTGAGAATTTACAATTCAGAACACAGGGTTGTATAATTACTACTGCGCATAATTCAGGGGAGTTCAGTGCTGCTGGTCCTTCATGGTGGTATAAAATGTTATGTAAAATCTCAGCAGTCTGGTGAGAATGCACACCATATTTGACTTTTATAGTTGTAATAATATAAAATAAATTAAACACAGAAAACACACAATATCTTTTATTGTGCTGCCAATGCAGTTAGTCATAACATTACATCAATTCCACAATGTGCAAAAAGTGATTGGGTCCAGGGAATATAGCAAGTACCGGCAAAGAAAGACTAATTGTACTGTATAAAGTGAAAACGTTGTAAAGCCACACGTTGTAAAGCCAAACAACCACCCAAGCCACTGCCTGTTCACCCCGCTATCATCCAGAAGGCGAGGTCAGTACAGGTGCATCAAAGCAGGGACCGAGAGACTGAAAAACAGCTTCTATCTCAAGGCCATCAGACTGTTAAACAGCCACCACTAACATTTAGCGGCCGCTGCCAACATACTGACTCAACTCCAGCCACTTTAAAAATGGGAATTGATGGAAATTATGTAAAAATGTACCACTAGCCACTTTAAACAATGCCACTTAATATAATGTTTACATACCCTACATTACCCATCTCATATGTATATACTGTACTCTATATCATCTACTGCATCTTGCCATCTTTATGTAATACATGTACCACTAGCCACTTTAAACTATGCCACTTTATGTTTACATACCCTACAGTACTCATCTCATATGTATATACCGTACTCTATACCATCTACTGCATCTTGCCTATGCCGTTCTGTACCACCACTCATTCATATATCTTTATGTACATATTCTTTATCCCTTTACACTTGTGTGTGTATAAGGTAGTAGTTGTGGAATTGTTAGGTTAGATTACTTGTTGGTTATTACTGCATTGTCGGAACTAGAAGCACAAGCATTTCGCTACACTCGCATTAACATCTGCTAACCATGTGTATGTGACTAATAAAATTTGATTGGATTTGATTTGATTTGATTTGTTTTAGATAATAACGTTAAAAAAATAAAGTGATCTAATCATGGGGTAATAATTTTTATAAATGTAAATTCTTTCGTTTAATTTCTCTGAGGCAAATTCTCTTCAAGTCTCTGTATACTCTTCATGTGGCTACTGAGCAGCCGTAGAGAAAGCCCTCTTCACCAACTCAAGGCCACTCTCTTCAAAGGAATACTAATGTGTTATTTAATCATCTCTCCCAAGTTCCTTTTAAACTGCTGCCAAAATGGACATATGAGCCTACACTGTATCTACATGTTATATGGAGTGGGCTCCATTTTGTTAATGAGGGTTCCATTTTGTTCTCTTAATCTCTTCAACCATGATCTCGGAACAGCGTGTATGTCTGTCTGTCTGCTGAGCCCACCGGCATCGCTCTTCCTCATTGATCGCAACACAATAAGTAATAAACTCAGCAAAAAAAAGAAATGTCCCTTTTTCAGGACCCTGTCTTTCAAAGATAATTCGTAAAAATCCAAATAACTTCACAGATCTTCATTGTAAAGGGTTTAAACACTGTTTCCCATGCTTGTTCAATGAACCATAAACAATGAATGAATATGCACCTGTGGAACGGTCGTTAAGACACTAATAGCTTACAGACGGTAGGCAATAAAGGTCACAGGTATGAAAACTTAGGACACTAACGAGGCCTTTCTACTGACTCTGAAAAACACCAAAAGAAAGATGCCCAGGGTCCCTGCTCATCTGCGTGAACGTGCCTAAGGCATGCTGCAAGGAGGCATGAGGACTGCAGATGTGGCCAGGGCAATAAATTGCAATGTCTGTACTTTGAGACGCCTTATACAGCCCTATAGGGAGACTGGACGTACAGCTGATCGTCCTCGTAGTGGCAGACCACGTGTAACAACATGATCGGTACATCCGAACATCACACCTGCGGTACAGGTACAGGATGGCAACAACAGCTGCCGGAGTTACACCAGGAACACACAATCCCTCCATCAGTGCTCAGACTGTCCGCAAAAGGCTGAGAGAGGCTGGACTGAGGGCTTGTAGGCCTGTTGTAAGGCAGGTCCTCACCAGACATCACCGGCAACAACATCGCCTATGGGCACGAACCCACCGTCGCTGGACCAGACAGGACTGGCAAAACGTGCTCTTCACTGACGAGTCGCGGTTTTGTCTCAACAGGGGTGATGGTCGGATTTGCGTTTTTCGTCGAAGGAATGAGCGTTACACCGAGGCCTGTACTCTGGAGCGGGATCTATTTGGAGGTGGAGGGTCCGTCATGGTCTGGAGCAGTGTGTCACAGCATCATCGGACTGAGCTTGTTGTCATTGCAGGCAATCTCAACGTTGTGCATTACAGGGAAGACATCCTCCTCCCTCATGTGGTACCCTTCCTGCAGGCTCCACCTTGACATGACCCTCCAGCATGACAATGCCACCAGCAATACTGCTTATTCTGTGCGTGAGTTCCTGCAAGACAGGAATGTCAGTGTTCTGCCATGGCCAGCAAAGAGTTTGGATCTCAATCCCATTGAGCACATCTGGGACCTGTTGGATCAGAGGGTGAGGGCTAGGGCCATTCCCCCCAGAAATGTCTGGGAACTTGCAGGTAACTTGGTGGAAGAGTGGGGTAACATCTCACAGCAAGAACTGGCAAATCTGGTGCAGTCCATGAGGAGGAGATCCACTGCAGTACTTAATGCAGCTGGTGGCCACACCAGATACTGACGGTTACTTTTGATTTTGACCCACCCTTTGTTCAGGGACACATTATTAAATTGCTGTTAGTCACATGTCTGTGGAACTTGTTCAGTTTATGTCTCAGTTGTTGAATCTTGTTATGTTCATACAAATATTTACACATGTTAAGTTTGCTGAAAATCAACGCAGTTGACAGTGAGAGGACGTTTTTTGTTGTTGCTGAGTTTAGTAGTAGTGAATGTATGGCTGATGCAGGGACAGAGTCTGGGTCTATTATCATCCTCCTCAACTGCCTAAGCAGAGTTTTCACATTTGTACATGTTTTAAAATAAAACAAAATATGTGTATTTTAGGATATGTTTGACGTTCTTTGTCTCTGGTAGAGTCTATTTCACAAAAGCCAATCATCCTCTCATAGCTTGCTCTCTAATGAGGCAGGACGGTCTTCGATTTAGTTATTCATACATTTTTACATACTGTATATACACTGCACATATCCCCTTTAATCCCACCAATATTCCATTATGCATTCAATTACAGTTTCATCATACTATTTCAACACAAGCAAAGTGTGTTTGGTTTTTCATAAACAAATATGCTTTTTCCATTACAACACTCTATCTTGTAATAACTATAGAAATGGCAATGTTTGTCAGCAAATATTTGTAGAATATTCTGTTAATTCTCTTTTATTTTTATCAGTAAATACATGGCCTTATTAACATTTATAATGAATACAGTAGCTATGGAAGAGTCCAAAATTCACTGTTTAAATAGAACTCCTTATTTGGGCATGGGGAACATTATGCAGTCATGCTGCTCCTTATATGGGCCTGGTTTCCCCTCCAGTAGTTATTCATGCCTTGGAACCACATTCAGCCAGTGGACTGCTCATGAATATTCAAATATTGCTGAACTATCACTTTTCTATTCAGTGTTGTTGGGATGGGGTTCAGGGGTACTGGCTTTAACTCACCAAAGCTTAAAGGTGCAGTTTGTAACATTTCATTGATAATTTGGTGTTTGAATTGACGTATACTGTGGCTGACATTACCACCACAAACACCCCCACCCCTAAAAACATTTTTTTTTGCAAGGATGTGAAATATTGTTTACCTTTTCAACTGCTGAGAAAAATAAACCAATATTTTTTTCTCTGAAGGATTTAAATTATTTTTTACTACTATAGATACATTATACAGTAGGGAAAATGTGAAAATATGATATAATTCACCTCTTCCTTGTCTGAGGTCTTCTTTTTGTAGTTAGTCCCAAACTAAGTAATTTCTAATTTCTCATTCCTTCATCTTTAGAGAAAGTTTGTCTTCTACGTGTTCAAGTCACTGAACCATAATTCTTGTGACAATTAAGGCTGTACATGTTTATTAATGCCATCTTACAAGAGGGCACTGTCATATCTCTTTCTCTGTAGCTATGTCAGCTTGTGGAATTGGATTAAAAAAATATACACAGACAAACATTTTATTACAGAAATATACAATTCTAATGTGATTATTCAAATGCTTAACATTTCTCTTTGTTTTGTTCTTCATGTGTATTCATAAGAGTTATTTAATATGCGACCCTAACCTAATTAGAGTAACATTTATGAAAATCATTATGTATTATGTATCGGAATTAAACAAAACAAAACAGGCATATTACTAACGCTTGAACTACACCAGTACAGGCATAAAAGTCACGCAGTTTGGCTAATCTCTCTGAAGTTAAGATAACACATCCAGGCTTTCAATGGGGGTGTCAGTAACATACAGGACGGTTGAACAGAACTGACCCACTGGTGAATCTGCTATTAACATCGCTTGAATAAATCCCTATGAACAAGGTTATTTTTGTCTTCCCCTCACATTCCAACTGTTCTAAGAAGTTGTGGGAGAGTGTGGAGGAAAGACATTGGAAGCAGACGTGGAAAGAACAGGGACAGGCTACAGGTTTACCTGAGCATCCAGATGAACTGAGAAAACCAAACCAAACCAATTAACTCCCATATTAAACAATCCTGAGCCCCATCAGCAATAGATTTCAATGCAATATGAGAGACAGACAGACAGACCTGATGAGGTGAAGGTCCTTGTAAATATCTGCTGTTGATCTTTCCTTGTTGGCTTCACTGAGACAGTACCTGGGGTGGTAGACAATCCACCCATTCAAGTGTTATTCCCAGTACGATTCATTTCAACCCTGCATGGTCTTTTCTGAGCGTCCTTAAAACCACAGAGGACCATCAACAAGACTCTCAAAAGACTACAAGTGGTATCTCATCCTCGGAGCTGAAGTGTTTTTATACAGGGATCGACTTGCAAATACTACCCGTGACCCTGAGTGAGATTGACATTTCTTGAAAGTAATATATTTTATGGAAAAGATCTGTCTACTGGTTTGCAATGGTAAAGCCAGACTTAGTATTAATTGAAGTATAATGATATCCTGAGCTGGGATGTTAGGGGGGTCAATGCATAATGTAACTCATAACTGCATAACTGCAGATCATAAAATAATGTGTTCCTATATTAATTTATTAATTCATACATTTGGATAGATGTTTAGTTTAGGCTTAAGACTTTTCGCAACTCACAAGATGTGCCATTCAATATCTCTCTAGTGAATTAACACATCTTTCACTTGTTTTTGAGATTCATCCTCTGGAATTAAATAAGGGGTCTTTCCTTCTAGGAAGCTTCAAAAGAGGAGTTGATTTGAGGTAGGCTTAGTCCTTAGAAAGACCAGAAGGGGTGCAACAGATTTCCACAACCTGCTGTACAGTATATCCACTATCTCATGTCTACCTTAACAACCCTCTCACTCCTACTCAATTGTTATTGTGTAAACTACGTCTCTCTATCTATTCTCTCATTCCTCCCTCTCATCCCTTTCTTTCCCTGTTGCTACAACATTTCCCACTCCCTCTCTCTTCTATTATCCCATCATACCTCACACAATCTGCGTGTGAACTGAGAGACCTGGTGGAAACTCACAGTTCTTTCTGTTAGATTAAGACCAGTATGGGGCTGATTTACAAATGATTGGGGCTGATTTTAACAAAATATACTTTAAGTACCTTGGAGTTTTTCAATGTATTGCAAAAGGACAATTGTTTCCAAAGAGCACTCTTTCTACCTGATTCTAAGAATGAAAAATAATTAAGTAGCCAGGCCAAACACCAACTATTTATCTTTTGCCATTTTCATAAACATTTACAGAGAACTTCTATCCAGAGAAGCCAAACTGGAAGGCCGTGCAGGCTTAGAAAGCAGGTCAGCCGCCAGCGGGGATGCATGTGTTAAGGGTTTTTGTAAATGTTAGCATTGATAAATAAACATTATTTTACATTATTTACATTATTTAAAAGATCTGTCAGGTCCTGTTAGAAGGTCCCGGTCTCCGTCTTGGTTAATTTGATCCGTTTCTCTCAGGGTAAAGAATATTTAATTTACAAACTGAATGAAATGAATAATAACCGAGTCAATTTCCTCACAGCCACCAGGCAGCTGTGCACTGGTGACATGTGCATGTGTGGTTCATATTAGCATACAAAATCATCCCCTCATCCCCCCTAGTATCTAACTGGAGAAATAAGAGAATATATGAAGATTAGGCTTTTAATGTTTTCCCCACATTACAGTAAACTTGTTCTTCCAACTTATGGAATGCAATATAATTGTCTTATGCCAAGCTCACAGAGTGGTACACTGACCAGGCTGGTGTACTGTAGCTCATGTTATTCCCACTGTGGTCAGGATCTTTATCATGGAAGCAATGATAGTGTAGGAAATGGTTTCCAAAACTTGGTCCAATCCCCTACACCAGGGTTTCCCAAACTCGGCCCCCCCCCCCCCCCCCCCCCCGCACGTTTTGGTTTTTGCCCTAGCACTACACAGCTGATTCAAATAACCAAGTCATCCTCAAGCTATTATTGTTTGAATCAGCTGTGTAGTGCTAGGGATAAACCAAAACGTGCGGCGGGGGGGGGGGGGGGGGGGGATAGGACTGAGTTTGGGAAACCCTGGTGTAGGGGATTGTCATCACATTGGACACCAATTACATAGGCCTAGTCTCATCGCTACATTAGTGATAACCGATTAACAGAAGTATGTGAATTCTATTTATTTTTCTAGGAACATTCTAAGCCACAAGGTGGCAACGTAGATTATCTGTCCTCTCTACTGGGACTCAAAGAGGACAGCAGATCAAGACAGACACCAAAAGATGGAGATCTAACTATGGGGTTGATGGACTTATTATGTATCTTCCCCTCTAGGTCGCTCAGATTCAGATTCTGACAGATGATATGGTCAGTACCAAGTGTGTGTGATATGTACAGCCATGTGTGTGTGACACAGGTGTGTCTTGTTGAATAGTGTGTTTATATTTGTGCATGTGTTGTCGTCTCTATCAGAGAGGGCATATGTTTTTATGATTGTGTCCAGCTGAATAGAATGTGTGAATACATCTGGCTGTGTGTATTTGTGTGCCCCCCTGCTCCATACACCTTTATCCCTGCACCACCACAACCCTCTTTTTCCTCTAATCACACACTTGGTGCCTGTTGACATGGCAACACCTGCCCATTGGAATGTTGGACACCTGCTTGTTGGCATGGTGACATCTGCGCCTCTGGGACGGGCATCTGCTCAGTGTGAGGAGAGAAAGGGAGAGGGAGAAACGTGCATGGGTTGCCCTTGGCAACTGGGTTCTGAACGGGCCCTGACATGAGCATAAGGCATCATGGGTAGAGCAACAGGGAGTTTAGTGTGAGGAAGAAACGTTATGCCCTCCTGGCACTCCTGGCACACCTAGGATGCATCCCATAGGGCTCTGGTCAACAGAAGTGCACTACATAGGCCGGGTATAGGGTGCCATTTCAGACGCAGCCAGGCTGTCCTATGGGCCATTTCATTTCATTAGAGTGGAACTCTCTCTTTATTTTCCTTTTTCCTGGCCCCTGATCTGTCTCTGTCAGTTTTGTGCAGATATGTACACACATACACAAGTGCTCATACAGAGCAGAAAGTAACATGAATTGAATCTATATGATTGCATTTATTTATAGAATCAATTCTTTAAAAAATGGATTGACATTTCTGCATATTTTATCGATCAGTGCCATAATGTTAAAACCTGTAAAAACATGTTAACCAGATTTAAACACAAACAATCTATTTGCAGGACTTATTTCAAATTTTATATTCGAGGTATTAGCATCATGATCAATTTTTAGATACACTTGTTATAGATTTTTATTAACATTTTTCTTCTGCAATATTTGCTCTTAGAGAACCGAGTGTATTAGATTAGTTTGACACATTTAACATGTTCTACACATATATGAATTTAATACCATTTTCAGTTTTAAATGAATTATCTACAGTCCATCAACTGTAGTATTGGTCTGTAAATAATTCTTATGTTTCAATCTTTTCCTTTGTTAAATCATAGCTGCACAAGCTAAGTTCAAATGCATTGTGTGGCTAACATGAATTACGTAATAAAAAAACAAAAATGTATTCAAAAAATAATAACTACTCTAAAAACAGTCATTTAAAGTAGTAAAAGTTTGAAGCTGCATGCATTACCAACTGTCTTCTCCTTTTCTAAACCTTCACTAAACGCTTCAACAGCATTTTATTCTCATTTTATTCCCCAGGAATATATTTTCTCACCGACTTTAATTTATTTTTGTTTTACATGCCACAGTGATGGATAGTTCTGATTTTAGATCACAGCGTTGACAAGAGAGGGGAAAAAAGAGGGGGAAAGAGGATGAAAATGTAGATGGTACCGTTTGTCCAGCCCCTGCTAGATAATAAATCTTCTGAATGCATATTTAACAGTGAATCAATGCACACTGTAGCTTGAAGGTTAACCTGCATTGTGATTGAATTTGCTATTCAAATACAGAAAACTTGGTGCATCAGCCTTTGTCCCTCCATTGCACTAGAACTCATGGTTCAGTGATTCTTATAAAGCAAAAATTAAATAAAATGTTGAATGACCACAAGAACGGAATAAGCAATAAGTATTTTGCATATAAAACCATTATAAAATCCAAACACAGTAGATCTTATTCAAATCAATCGATCTCATCATTTTTTGATGCATTCAAAACTCTGCATCGTCATGTAGGGAAGTGTTTGTCACCTGCTTCTGGCAGACTCCTACCTGAAACCTCCTTTAGATGATGCATTCTACTGCCCCCACACAAACCTGTTCCCACACAAACCTGTTCTTTTGATGAATACTGGAAGCGTTTCTCTGTTTAAGGGAGTCCACCTAGGAATACTGGTAGGTTTTCTCAGTACCCAAAACCTTTGATTTGACTTGACCATGGGATGAAGAGCATACTATATAGACACTGCGGTGCGGGTTAGATTGAAATGAGCACTGAGTGCCCCCCCCCCCCCCCCCGTGTCCTACCATGAATGTTATCTTCAAACAGTCTTTTATGTGAGCGGCAAGCTAGAGAATAGAGTGAGAGAGCAGGCGATTCATGCGACGCCAGACCTAATAGGAGGCTAATTAATGTAGGGCTATGAGTTGCTTTTGAAACAACAGGGCCGCAGCCTGAATCACAAACGTCTTGCTGTAATCAAAAGGACGCGCAGCAACAACCTGGTCATAGCTACATCCACTTGAAAGCTACCTGTAAGAACCCATTGGATCTCTAAAGAATGGGCTGTATGAAAGAGAACTGAATTGTTGAAGTTTGGTGTGTGTGTGTGTGTGTGTGTTTTGTGTATGGAAGTGGGGGGGGGGGGGGGGGGGGTTATATGTTTTGTAATGTGCATTAACAGTTAAGATATGCTAATTGGAATGAGAGGTTGTAGATAATAGAAAATACAAAAGACACCATGAATAAAGTTATGGAAATACAAGGAAGAGGTTTTTCAATGTAGATATCTCCCTCTTGGCCAGCGATACTGGCTCTGAGTTTGCCTCTGTCATTTGAGCTGAAATAATTAGATGCGTAATGTAATTCATAAGAAAGAAATGAATCAAATTCACAATTGCATTACTGGTGATACAGTAATAGCCTGACTGTGTGATGATTGTAATTGGTCCCTACCCAACGATGTTGAGACCTGAATACATAGAGAATTTGGGGTATTTGATGTAAAATATGAACATTTGAATCATTTGGGACCATTTTAAAAGTGTAAAGGTAAGATTTAGCTCAAGATGTCTAAATAATGTTATTTTTCAAAGGTTGCCCCTAATCACGGTATAGGGTTAGATATTTGTTCCACTGATGGCTAGGTCTTGGATTGCGGGTAACAAAATCCTAGATCTGTGGTTTCATGTTAGGCAACAACTTATATGAACCTTTAATGAATCAATTATTGCACTCTGTTCTGTGTCTGTGCATTAACTCTGGTAATGACTTAAATGGTGAATCAGCTATGGCTCGTTTGCTAGAGCGAGAGGGGGAGGGCACATGTTGTTTAATTAGGGAATGACTTAAAAACAGTCCCCCCATGACGGGTACAGCACTGTATGGTTATGTCATCCCCAATCATACCCAATCAATACATACAGTATCATTATCATTTAGACCAGTTTATCAAAGCCAGTCATTTATTACTGATCTATTACTGCTATTAATATGCCTCAACCTCAAATCAATGGAAAAAGATAAGCACTGGATAAAATGATAAAATTAGACGGTTCATATCGTTCTCATTTATTTATTAATGAGGCATATTGCTGGAGCTACACAACAGATGTGGACTCTCAACACTAGACCATTCTCGAGATTCAATAACGTCTGACAAACTTTGGTTTTTGAAGTGAACTCTCATTAAATCCTCCAATGATGTCAAGTGCTTTGTAACAGTACATCGTCCCAAAACAACACTATTTGGGACTACACAGTCGTCAAAAGTTAATCCATCCATTTTATCCAACAAAGTTTCAGAGTCATCCTCCAAGGAAAAAAACTAGTCAGTTTCTCTCTTCATCAAGACGTGATCAAACACAAAGACAGCACTGACTCAAAATAATACATTAATTCCAATCTATATGTACTCCCCACTAGGAATGTAGACAGGGGGTGCGGGGGTTCAAACACTTCCTCCTTAACCCTTCATCTGAGCGCTCTGCTGGGCTGTCTGACGTGGAGCCAGTGGTGGGGTTATAACTGAAGAGCTCAGTGACGAAAGACTCAGGATTTTTTTTTATTTTAATTTTTTTTGCCCCCTTTTTCATGGTATCCAATTGTTAGTAATTACTATCTTGTCTCATTTCTACAACTCCCGTACGGGCTCGGGAGAGACGAAGGTCGAAAGCTTCTTAACACAGCGCACATCCAACCCGGAAGCCAGCCGCACCAATGTGTCGGAGGAAACACCGTGCACCTGACGACCTTGGTTAGCGCGCACTGCGCCCGGCCCACCACAGGAGTCGCTGGTGCGCGATGAGACAAGGATAGAAGGTCGAAAGAACCCAGAGTCGCGAACCCAGAGTCTCTGGTGGCACAGCTAGCGCTGCGATGCAGTGCCCTAGACCAATGCGCCACCCGGGAGGCCGCAGACTCAGGAATTTTTAACTGCACTTTATCAAAGCCAAACCTGGGAGGAAGGAGACCAACACACTTTCACAGACTATCATGAAATATACACCAATTACTACACATTTTCTTCATAATGCATGTGTCCAGTACATGGTTTTCGTTTCCACCAAATTATTTTATTCATAATGCATTCGTGTCCAGTACACAATTTTCTTCATAAAGAATTCCAATTTGTTGTGGCTAATGTTAGCTAGGTTAGATAGCTGGCTAACATTAGCTAGGCTATGGTTAGAGGTTAGGTAACATGCTCGCTAAGTAGTTAAAAACAGTAGTAGTTGCAAAGTTGCTAATTAGCTATAATGTCCATCATGTGATTCGACCTTCGCGTTATACGCCCACACATCCTTCCTGACCAACCTTCCTCCTATCATTTTTCGCATGAGTAATTTGTGTCTATTTCACCAATTTTGCATGAGCAATTTGAGTCTATTTCATAATAGTTTGTGATAGTGGGTTGAGGGGACACTGTCTGCAACCAGTCCAGTATGTGGCAGTCTAGGATGTCACATACTGTACAGAGAAAGTTGGATACAAAGTGTGTTCTGTATTTAAGTGCGATGCTGTTCAACAGCTAAGAGAATGACCTGGAGTAGGGCTTCTTTCTCTGTTAAGATAAGGGTGCTTTGTGATATGACGTAAATAGAGAGGGTTGTAATAGAGGAGTAGGGAGGGAAAATGGGGAGAGAGAGCTGTAGAAAGAGAGAGAGAGAGAGAGAGGTGGAAAGATTCATCAATCAATTAGGCACCATTAACAGCTAGCCTTCTGCTAATCAGCTGTCCCCTGTCTCCTCCAGACAAAGCGTTATTGGCCTGTTAGCTTGTTGGCACTATGTCTATTAGACCTGTTATATTGACTATATTCAATCCGTCCCTAGATAGCAGAGCAATACAGAGCAATCACACCACAATTGCTCTGCATTGGGTTAGCAACATTCCATCTATAGCAGGGTTTCCCTTCTTTTTTTTTTTTTTTACTCTAGCACTACACAACTGATTCAAATAACCAACTCATCATCAAACTTTGATTATTTGAATCAGCTGTGTAGCGCAAGGGCAATAACCAAAACGTGCACCCAGGGGGCCCCAGGACTGAGTTCGGAAACTGCTCTATAGGTGTGAGAAGTTTCCTGTAATGTGTTTTCCTGTGACAATGCTTTCTTGGATCTGCATATGACAGCTACTCCAACATTTGCCACTTATCCAACTAATCCCAATTGAAGAATCACTTGTCTTTCTTTTCACCATGAACCTTCCTCGCTGCATTTGAGTACAATGAAAGAAAGCGTATTGGTCTACTTTTAATGGAAATGCGGATGGCTACAGAAATACAGAGAGCTCTGCTGGACTCCCATTGCTCTGTGATAAAGACTGAGTCTGTTCCTCTGGCTCTAAGACTAGTCATGTGGATAATTGCCTCTCGCTGCTATGGGACGGAGAACGCACCCGTGTGAATATAAAGGAGAGGCCTTTTAATAAGAAACACTGTCCAAACAATACTGCTCCAATCTGTTGTAATGTCCCTGGTCGCAGAGAAGCTCCTGATGTTACAGAGTGGATCTGGGACTGAAGAGGAAAGCATGGGATGTGAAAACACAGCAAGATAGCAGTGACCCTAGTAGCATGAAGGTGATAGAATGAAGGAGAGGGAATTGGAGAGTGACAAGGGAGAGAGAAATATCAGAGGAGAGAAATATTATCAGAGTATTGTCATAATGTAAGAAAGGGATGTGAGGAATACATACAAATCTCTGTGATTATTGCATCTAAAGAGAGCAACGAGACATGGGAAAAAGTGAAGATGCATTCTGATAAATACTGAGAGAAAAGTGATACCCTGAGTTTGAGGGCTAACGGTTAAGGGGGGACAGTAAATGCATGGAAAATGATGATGATTTTTGTGACATTTCCACATGCGAAATCAGGTGAAACCATGTGTTTTTGGAACACATCACATGTGATGATATTTCACATGAAGTTTCATGTGGATTTTCACGTGATCACATAACCTTTCACATGTGGATTCTAATTTTCAGTTGAGATTTCACAGATGATTCCCTGCAAACAAAAATGAGTCGTTATGCTACACACAGTGCTTTTAACACAAATATTTGACATACATCACAAATGTTTATGTATGTAGTAATTATAATTATTCAACATGTTCTAACCTGGGATTTGAAATAGGAACCTCTTGGTTCATTGCATTCCAATCTGCCTGTTACACCACCATACCTGTGTCAGTAACTGATTTCACCTGTATTCCAACATTTTGGACTTCAAGGGAGATCTCAGCGTTGTTTTAAAATACACTCAAGAAATGTTTTTATATTTATCATAGTGATTCAGGAGTAACAGAATAATATGCCCAACCAATATTAGACAACTATACAGAGAACGCTCAAATTGCTGAAATAACTGATAACTAAAATAGCAGTGCAGATGGCACTCTTTTCCTAAGTGCAGAGATGTTTTTTTATAGGTAATGAATATTTACTTTTACTTTTACCCCTTTTTCTCCCCAAGTTCGTGGTATCCAATTGATAGTTACAGTCTTGTCTCATCGCTGCAACTCTCGTACGGACTCGGGAGAAGAGAAGGTCAAGAGCCGTGCGTCCTCCGAAACACAACCCAACCAAGCCAAGCCGCACTGCTTCTTAACACAATGCCCACTTAACCCGGAAGCCAGCCGTACCAATGTGTCGGAGGAAACACAGTGCAACCGTGTCAGCATGCACTGCACACAGCCCGCCACAGGAGTCGCTAGTGCGCGATGGGACAAGGACATCCCTGCCGGCCAAACCCTCCCCTAACCTGGACGACCCTGGGCCAATTGTGCACCGCCCCATGGGTCGCCCGGCTGCAACAGAACCTGGACTTGAATCAAGAATCTCTAGTGGCACAGCTAGCACTGGGATGCAGGTAATGATTGTTGAAGATAACTCTACAATTTTTTGGGGGGTGTGGGGGTAGAGCAGTTTTAATATTGCAGATAGGTTGTGGGTTCTATCAATGTTATTGTCTGCATCATTTCCAATCCCCCATATATTTTTCTTATTTTTTAATATAGTTTCCTTTATTATTTTCCCATAACCCTGCCCTAATTGGAGTGAACTAATGGACAACAATACTTAAGCTTCTACACTGAACAAAAATATAAACGCAACAATCTCAAAGATTTTACTGAGCTACAGTTCATATTAGAAAATCAGTCAATTAAAATATATTCATTAGGACCTAATCTATGGATTTCACATGACTGGGAATACAGATATGCATCTGTTAGTCACAGATACATTAAAAAAAATCTAATCAAAATGTATTGGTCACATCCACATATTTAGCAGATGTTATTGTGGGTGTTGTGTTCCTACAGTAGCTCCAACAGTGCAGTAGTATCTAACAATTCACAACAATGCACACAAATCTAAAAGAATGGAATTAAGACATATAAATACTAGATCGAGCAATGTCGGAGTAGCATTGACTAAAATACAGTATATACACATGAGTGTAATGAACACGAGGGAGACAGAGAGCTGGCTTCAAGCGTAGAGCGCAGCAGGTGTTTAATGAAAGGGACCAGAGGAGGAGGCAGGTAGCTGGGTCCAGGGGCAGGCAGAAGGTCATACATGGTAGGTCCACAAATGTCAACAGTACAGGCAGGGAATAGGCAAAAGGCGTCGTGAGTGAGGCAGGCAAAAACTATCATACACAGGAGGAGAGAAGGATGGGGGAAAAAACAGTGCTCAGAAAAAGTGTGTCTCAAAACAAACAATACCTCACAGTGATGGGGTGCAAGGAACTGAACTAAATAGTGTGGGATGATGACATGCAGGTGTGTGAACAGGTGGTTAGAATTCCAGTGATTGGGATCTGGAGAGTGAGTTGGAAAGTGGGCTGCGTTCCGGGGATCTAAGTGTTTGGGAGTGTGAGTTGAACGCAGACATTACAATGAGATGAATAAAGCAATATGTAAACATTATTACAGTGACTAGTGTTCTATTATTAAAGTGGCCAGTGATTCCAAGTCTATGTATATAGGGCAGCAGCCTCTAAAGTGCAGGGTAGCGTAACCGGCTGGAACCCGGCTAGTGATGGCTATTTAACAGTCTGATTGTCTTGAGATAGAAACTGTTTTTCGGTCTCTCGGTCCCAGCTTTGATGCACCTGTACTGACCTCACCTTCTGGATGATAAAGGGGTGAATATGCCAGGTGGTTGATGTCCTTGATGATCTTTTTGAACTTCTTGTGACATTGGGTGCTGTAGGTGTCCTGGAGGGCAGGTAGCTTGCCTCTGGTGATCCGTTGGGCAGACCACACCACCCTCTGGAGAGCCTTTCAGTTGCTGGTGGAGCAGTTGCCGTACCAGGCGGTGATACAGCCCTACAGGATCCTCTCAATTGTGCATCTGTAAAAGTTTGTGAGGGTTTTAGGGGCCAAGACACATTTCTTCAGCCTCCTGAGGTTGAAGAGGTGCTGTTGCGCCTTCTTCACCACACTGTGATGTGTACGCCGAGGAACTTGAAGCTTTCCACTTTCTCCAGGCGATGTGGATAGGGGCGTGCTCCCTCTGCTATTTCCTGAAGTCCACGATCAGCTCCTTTGTTTGGTTGACGTTGAGTGAGAGGTTATTTTCCTGGCATCACTCTCCCAGGGTCCTCACCTACTCCCTGTAGGTTGTCTTGTCATTGTTGGTAATCAGGCCAACTACTGTTGTGTCGTCTGCAAACTTGATGATTGAGTTGGAGGCATGCGAGGCCACGCTGTCATGGGTGAACAGGGAGTACAGGAGGGGGCGGAGCACGCACCCTTGTGGGGCCCCTGTGGTGAGGATCAGAGAAGTGGAGGTGTTGTTTCCTACCTTCATCACCTGGGGGCGGCCCGTCAGGTAGTCCAGGACCCAGTTGCAGACCCAGGGCCTCAAGCTTAATGATGAGCTTGGAGGGTACTATGGTGTTGAATGCTGAGCTATAGTCAATGAACAGCATTCTTACATAGATATTCCTCTTGTCCAGTTGGGACAGGGCAGTGTGCAGTTCAATTGCGATTACATCGTCTGTGGATCTATTGGGGCGGTAAACAAATTGAAGTGGGTCTAGGGTGTCAGGTAAGGTAGAGCTGATATTATCCTTAACTAGCCTCTCAAAGTACTTCTTCACTGACATTTTCAACCTCTCCCTGACCGAGTCTGTAATACCTACATGTTCCAAACAGACCACCATAGTCCCTGTGCCCAAGGAAGCGAAGGTAAGCTGCCTAAATGATTACCATCCTGTAGCACTCACGTCGGTAGCCATGAAGTGCTTTGAAAGGCTGGTCATGGCTCACATCAACACCATTATGCCGTAAACCATAGACCCACTCCAATTCGCAAACCACCCCAGCAGAACCACAGATGACGCAATCACACTCCACACCCCCCTTTTCCCACCTGGACAAAAGGAACACCTATGTGGGAATTCTGTTCATTGACTACAGCTCAGCACTTAACACCATAGTAACCACAAAGCTCATAACTAAGCTAAGGACCCTGGGACTAAACACCTCCCTCTGCAACTGGATCCTGGACTTCCTGACAGGCCGCCCCCAGGTGGTAAGAGTAGGCAGCAACACATCTGCCACGCTGATCCTTAACACTGGGGCCCCTACGGGGTGCGTGTTTCGTCCCCCCCTGTTCACCCACGACTGCGTGGCCAAGCACAACTCCAACACAATCATTAAGTTTGCTGATGACACAATAGTGGTAGGCCTGATCACCGACAATGATGAGACAGCCTATAGGGAGGAAGTCAGAGACCTGGTAGTGTTCTGCCAGGACAACAACCCCTCCCTCAATGTCAGCAAGACAGAGGAGCTGATTGTGGACTAAAGGAGGGCTAAACAGGCCCCCATTAACATTGACGGGCCTGAAGTGGAGCGGGTCGAGAGTTTCAAGTTCCTTGGTGTCCACATCAGCGATGAACTATCATGGTCCAAACACACCAGGACTCTTGTGAAGAGGACACGACAACACTTTTTCCCCCTCAGGAGACTGAAAAGATTTGGCATGGGTCCCCAGATCCTTAAAAAGTTCAGCTGCACCATCGAGAGCATCCTGACCAGTTGCATAACCGCCTGGTATGGCAACTGCTTGGCATCTAACAGTAAGGCGCTACAGAGGGTAGTGTGTACGACCCAGTACATCACTGGGTCCAAGCTTCCTGACATCCAGGACCTGTATATTAGGCGGTGACAGACGAAGACCCCAAAAATTGTCAAAGACTCCAGTCGAACAAGTCATAGACAGGTCTCTGTTCTACCGCATGGCTAGCGGTACCGGAGCGCCAAGTCTAGGACCAAAAGGCTCTTTAACAGCATCTACCCCCAAGAACAATTAATCAAATGGCCACCCAGACTATCTACATTGACCCCCCCCCCCCCCCCCCCCCCCACACACACACACACACTGCTACTTGCTGTTTATTATCTGTGAATAGTCACTTTACAAATGACCTCGACTAACCTGTATAGCCGCACATTGACTCGGTACCGGTACTCCCTGTATATAGCCTCGTTATTGTTATCATTTTCTTGTGTTACTTTTTGATTTTATTAGATTTTTTTACTTTAGTTTATTTAGGAAATATTTTCTTGACGCTATTTCTTGAACTGCATTGTTGGTTAAGGCTTGTAAGTAAGCATTTCACGGTAAGGTCTACTACACCTGTTGTATTCGGCGCATGTGACACATACAATTTGATTTGATTTGACAGAAGTGAGTGCTAGCTGTCATAGTCATTTATCAAATCAAATTGTATTAGTCACATACGCCGAATACAACAGGTAGACCTTACCGTGAAATGCTTACTTACAAGCCCTTAACCAACAATGTAGTTTAAAAAAAATACAGATAAGAATAAGAGATAAAAGTAATTAAAAAATACTCATTAAGATCTGTTAGTGTAAGCTAGAGATATCTGTTTGCGTCTCAATCCACCGCATCTGCATATGTAACACTTCCACATCTGTGGTCAAACAGCTAGAGCGATGTTTGTCAGACCATGAGACATCCCTAAAATCGGTCTTCTCACAAAATCGTCTGTAGCGTCCGAGCAATTTGGCCCGCAAAACTATTATAACCCCTCTGTGGAAAGATGAGACTCTCACGAACACGATGGTTCCTTTTTGCTCTACACCCCCACAAGCGTCTTGGGACTCGTCTGAAGTCGGTACAGCCGATCTGCCAACTTCTGTCTGTAGCGTCCGAATAGTTTGGCCTATACACAAATATGACCGCTCTATGTAAAGATGAGACTCTAGGACACCCACAGGCCTCACAAGACCCGTCTGAAGGTCCCCCAGTACCATTTGAAAAACTTTATGGAAATACTGTATACATGGAGACTGTTTACTGACAGAAAAAAGTGTTAAATACATGTAAAAAAAATGTTTTTATCCTACTCTTTCTTATATCTCTCAGACATAGGCTAGACACTTCAGAACAAACTTATTTTATATTTTTGGGGGTGGACTATCTGTTGTTCCATGTGATGAATCTGTTACTCAATGCATTTGTATGGGCTAATAGCAGTCAAGCCAAATAAATTGTTTAATAAAATATTTTTGTAAAATATTGTTTGTGTACTTCAAGGGGTCTTAAAATTCTAAATCAAATAGCGAAATGATCCTTGGTTATCCTTGATCCTCGGTAATCCTTAAAACAACTCCATATAGCTTTGTCGATCCAATCTCCATCATGTCCATAGACCTGTTGGTGCAGTAACTAGTTGTACATTTACTGTATTTTCATCGCAACTAGACATAAACCTCCAGGGGTGGTTTTTCCTTAAAGGTGTCCCATGTGTAGAAGAGAATGTGATTAGAGGAAAGGGCGGAAAAGAAAGAAAGGAATCAATGAAGGAGAGAGCTATAAGAGCCTAACGGCCAGAGAGGGGATGTAAATGAATCATTGATCTGTGAGGCAGACGAGGACAGCAACTCTGCTCTTATTGATCATCCCAAGGCCAAGGTCAGGATTAGCCTCAAACCCAGGTGACTGACCCTTGCTGACCTCTGCCACCTTGGCCTTGGCCTAAAGGCAGCAAACTGACCTTTGATCCCTAGCATCTGACCCCTGACCCTTAAGGCTTTCCCATATGTGGTCTTTGCCGGGTGGCGTTTTACCAGCTTTAGTGGCATCCCCCCTCTGTCTTCCATCCCCAACCCAGCCCCACTTCCTCTTTGAGGCAACAGCGCAAACTGAAGGTTAATAGCGGTCAATAGGGCTTCAGAGAAACAATCTATCCCCAGGCTTGAGCTCTGATTCGTAGCATGCCCTTATATTTACAGACAGAGAGAGATAAGGAAGGGAGAGAGGGAGAGGGAGAGAATGAGAAAGGGAGGGGAAGAACGTGGCTTGTTGTAACAGTCCTGAGAGGGAGTCATAGGTGGTATCGATCTAGTGATTTAATTACATGAGCATGCACAAAGCAAGCACACATGTGTGCGCACACACACACACACACACACACACACACACACACACACACACACACACACACACACACACACACACACACACACACACACACACACACACACACACACACACACACACACACACACACACACACACACACACACACACACACACACACACACACACACACACACGCACACGCACACACGCACACACGCACACACACACACACACAGGATGTAGTGGGTGATGGATCACAGTATTAGGCAGCTCTGACAGTTCTGCTCCCAACTTAGCTGTAACAGACCACACTGCAACACAACATTCTGCTCCATTCTACATGGCATGGATAGTTAGAACACAGACAGACAGACAGACAGACAGACAGACAGACAGACAGACAGACAGACAGACAGACAGACAGACAGACAGACAGACAGACAGACAGACAGACAGACAGACAGATAGACAGATAGACAGATAGACAGATAGATAGATAGATAGATAGGATGCATTACATCTCCTAAAAGTCATAGGTCCAACACTTCTACATACACTAAATACATATTGCATGTCATAGGAAAGAGCTCCATGTCCTCTCAGATGGCTGCCAGATGTCCATATACGTCTGCTAAGACTGTTTCAAATCTCCATCTCATTTCCAGGCTATGCATATTTCCATAGTGATGTGAATTCCAAGGAACTTGAAACTCTCGACCCGCTCCACAAAAGCCTCGCCAATGTGGATGGTGGCGTGCTCTCCCCTCTTTCTCCTATAGTCCACGATCAGTTCCTTGGTCTTACTGACATTGAGGGAGAGGTTGTTGTCCTGGCATCACACTGCTAAGTCTCTGACCTCCTCCCTGTAGGCTGACTCATCGCCGTAAATGATAAGGCCTACCACCGCCATGTCGTAAAGCAAACTTGATGATGGTTTTGGAGTTGTGGGTGGCCAAGCAGTTGTGGGTGAACAGGGAGTACAGTATGGGACTAAGCACACACCCATAAGAGGGCCCACATGTTGAGGGTCAGCGTGGCAGAGGTGTTGTTGCCTACCTTCACCACCTTGGTGATGAGCTTGGAGGGGACTATGGTGTGGAACGCTGAGCTGTAGTCTATGAACGCCATTCTCAGACAGTTATTTCCCCTCTTGTTCAGGTGGGAGAGAACAGTGTGAAGTGCAATTGAGATTGCGTCATCTGTGAATCTGTTGGGGCGGTATGTGAACTGGAGTGGGTCTAGGGTGTTGATGTGTGTCAAAGCACTTCATACAGATGTGAGTGCTACAGGGTGATAGTCATTTAGGCAGTTTACCTTGGAGCTTTTGGGAACAGGGACAATGGTGGTCAGGTTGAAAGATGTTGGGATTAAAGACTGGGTGTGGTTACAGACTGGGTGTTATCCTGGTGTGGTAAATTGTCAGGATGATGTCCTTGGAGACAAAGTCCCTTGCCCTTTTTAGAGCGCCAGGCCCAGACAGTAGTTTCCTTGTGACCATGCTGTGTTCAGTGTAGGTGTGGGTCCAACTTCATCCCAAGGTTCTTTATGGTGTTTCGTGTTCATAAGTGTTTTGTTTGTCTGTTATTGTGATATTTCTGCCTGTGTATCTAAGCTTTTGTGGGTTGCCAAACAGCATTGCCTTGGTCTTCTGAGGGCGTAGGGAGAGCTTGTTGTCAGTGAACCAAGCTGCTGCCCTCTTGATGTCATTTGACACTGACTCCTCACACTCCCTGGTGGTATTAGCTGAGTAGTACAGGACTGTGTCATCTGCATATATGTATATGGAATTTATCCAGTGCTGATGGAAGCTCATATATGTAAATGCAGAACAGCAGGGGTCCAAGCACATTCCCTTGTGGTACTCCATTCATCACAGGTACCTGGGCTGACTGCATGCTTTGCAGTTTAGAGTACTGACTCCTCCCCTGTAAGTATGATGTAAACTACTTGATTGCAATGCTGTCAAAGTTTCTCAAGCTTCCTCAGGAGCGTGTGGTGGTGAAAAGTGTTAAAAGCTTTCCTCAGATCCAAGAAGTGCGCTGCTGTGACCTCCTGGCTGTTACAAGCCGACTTGATGTCCTCCACAACCCTTTGCACTGCTGTAGATGTGCTGTGTATCTTCCTAAAACCACTTTTAGTGAGAAACACTGTAGTTAGCAACCTGTGTGTGCACCAGCCTTTCCAGCACATATAGTTGACACTGGACTTGTAGATTGGTGTTATACAAGCCGTTTCCCATTTACATGGGATCTCCCCTTTTGAGATTGACAAAGGGTTCACATACTTTTTCTTGCCACTGTATACTCCGTACTCCGTACTTCAAATGAAAATAAAATAAAATGTTATTTGTCACATGCGCCGAATACCACAGGTGTAGTAGACCTTACATAGAAATGCTTACTTACAAACCCTTAACCAACAATACAGTTTTAAGAAAAATGCCCCAAAAATAAGAAATAAAAGTAACAAATAATTAAAGAGCAGCAGTAAAATAACAAAAGCTAGGCTATATACAGGGGGTACTGGAACAGAGTCAATGTGCGGGGGCCCCAGTTAGTCAAGGTAATATGTACATGTAGGTAGAGTTATTAAAGTGACTATGCATAGATGACAACAGAGAGTAGCAGTGGTGTAAAGAGGAGGGGGGTAGCCATTTGATTAGATGTTGAGGAGTCTTATGGCTTGGGGGTAGAAGCTGTTCAGAAGCCTATTGGACATAGATTTGGCGCTCCGGTACCGCTTGTCGTGCGGTAGCAGAGAGAACAGTCTATGACTGGGGTGGCTGGAGTCTGACAGTTTTTAGGGCCTTCCTCTGACACTGCCTGGTATAGAGGTCCTGGATGGCAGAAAGCTTGGCCCCAGTGATGTACTGGGCCGTACGCACTACACTCTGTAGTGCCTTGCGGTCGCAGGCCGAGCAGTTGCCATACCAGGCAGTGATGCAACCCGTCAAGATGCTCTCGATGGTGCAGCTGTCAAACCTTTTGAGGATCTGAGGACCCATGCCAAATCTTTTCAGTCTCCTGAGGGGGAATAGGTTTTGTCGTGCCCTCTTCACGACTGTCTTGGTGTGCTTGGACCATGTTAGTTTGTTGGTGATGTGGACAACAAGGAACTTGCTCCACTAGCTCTCAACCTGCTCCACTACAGCCCCGTCGATGAGAATGGGGGCGTGCTCGGTCCTCCTTTTCCTGTAGTCCACAATAATCTCCTTTGTCTTGATCACGTTGAGGGAGTGGTTGTTGTCCTGGCACCACACGGTCTCTGACCTCCTCCCTATAGGTTGTCTCGTCGTTGTCGGTGATCAGGCCTACCACTGTTGTGTCATCAGCAAACTTAATGATAGCGTTGGAGTCGTGCCTGGCAGTGCAGTCATGAGTGAACAGGGAGTACAGGAGGGGACTGAGCATGCACCACTGAGGCCCCCGTGTTGAGGATCAGCGTGGCGGATGTGGTGTTACCTACCCTTACCACCTGGGGGCGGCCCTTCAGGAAGTCCAGGATCCAGTTGCAGAGGGAAGTGTTTAGTCCCAGGGCATACTTGGCATGCTCTTTTGGCTTTATCAGTGAAATAGTTGATTATTTTCCACATTGCACAATTGTCTACCTTGGATTTGTGTAGAGCAGCTGAGTAGTAGTTTTCCTTTCTTACTTCAGCAGTTACGTTGTTTCTGAGACAACGATACTCTTCCCAGGCGTTTTCAGCTTTTGTTTTCACTAATTTTAGCCGAGCAGCATCTCTGTGACTCAGCTGTGTCTTGATGTTGTCAGTCAGCCAAGGAGCTGGAGTTATGGTTTGTTTCACTCTTCTCTGCCGGAGCGGTGCATGAAGGTTTGCGACCTGTAAGATCTCTTTAAAGGTTTCCCAGGCCTCTGATGACCTATTGATCATGTCTGGACTTGCTTTGGGTCCGATCACCAATAGTAGAGGGAAAAGGGATGTGTTTGAATGGGATTACTGTGTTGATATCACTGACTCTTATCTTTCACTGACCCTACACACACTCACTAGACTATATACAGTGCTGTGAAAAAGTATTTGTCCCCTTTCTAATTTTCTCTACTTATTTTTGATACTGAATGTTATTAGATCTTCAACCAAAACCTAATATTAGATAAAGGGAACCAGGCATAATTGGACCAATGTCATCCAAAAACTTATGCTTTTGAGTCATCTGTTTATAAAACATTCTTTCAAGTGTCTTGAAGTGTCTTTATCTCCACTCGACTGGCCACCCCTCATAGCCTGGTTCCTCTCTAGGTTTCTTCCTAGGTTTAAGCCGTTCTAGGGAGTTTTTCCTAGCCACCGTGCTTCTACACCTGCATTGCTTGCTGTTTGGGGTTTTAGGCTGGGTTTCTGTACAGCACTTTGAGATATCAGCTGATGTAAGAAGGGCTATATAAATAAATTTGGATGATCATCCAGGTGCTTCCAGGTGCTCTTTGGCAATCTTCAGTCAACTTGGGTCCCATTATGCCTGGCAAAAACCAAGCACTGCATTCCACAGTAAGAACGTCATACCAACAGTCGAGCATGGTGGTGGTAGTGTGATAGTTTGGGGCTACTTTGCAGCCTCAGAACCTGGACGACTTGCTTTAATGGAAGGAATAATGAATTCTGCTCTGTATCAGAGAATTCTACAGGAGAATGTCAGGCCATCCATCTGTGAGCTGAAGCGCAGCTGGGTTATACAGCAATATAATGATCCAAAACACAATCAATTATACATGAAAATAGTTAAAAAGCAACAAATTTGAAGTTTTGGAAAAGCCTAGTCAAAGTCCAGACCTAATCCCAATTTAGATGTTGTGGCAGGCCTTGAAACGAGCAGTTCATGCTCGAAAACCCACAAATGAGTTAAAGCAGTTCTACATGCAAGAGTGGGCCAAAATTCCTCCACAGTGATGTGAGAGACTGATCAACAACTGCAGGAAGCATTTGGTTGCAGTCATTGTAGCAAAAGGTGGCAGTTATTGAGTGTAAGGAGGCAATTACTTTTTCACAAAGGGAATTGGGTGTTGCATAACTTTGTTAATTAAATAAAATTTAAAAAAGTATATATTTTTTTTGTTATTTGCAAACTCAGGTTCCCTGTATCTAATATTAGGTTTTGGATGAAGATCTGATAACATCCAGTATCAAAAATATGCAAAATAGAGAAGGGGCAAATACTTTTTCACAGCATTGTATACAAACCATATACACACTCACATACACAACATTGACACTCCCACACAAAACCCACACACATTCACACACACACACACACACACACACACACACATTCACACACACACACACACACACACACACACACACACACACACACACACACAGGTCGACACAACAAACACACATACAGTACATACATATTACACACACACGTTCACACTCATTATTTGCTGCTGCTGCTCTGTTCTTTATTTTACTTTTTTTAAATGATCTATTCTGATGCCTAGCCACTTTGCCCTGCCTTCATATTCAGATTTTATTTTACTTCTCTTTTGTTACTATTTTATTTTTATCTTTAAACTGCATTGTTGAGAAGGGCTCGTAAGCAAGCATTTCACGGTAAAGTCTGCACCACTTGTATTCGGTGTATGTGACAAATACAATTTTATTTTATTTTATTTGATATGCTCGCTGACGATCTGACTGCCTCAACTATGGTAGAGGGAACGTATTTTCAACGGATTTGGTTGAGGGAACCATCCATGGCATTCTCTTGGAAAATACTTCCAGTATTGTGTAACATAAATGTAAAGATCAACCTTTATTTTCCCCATCCATGGAAAAGTATAGACTATAGTGCACTGGGGACGTGGCTAGGTAACAGGATTATAACAGAGATATCATTACAATAATCCCATTCAAACACATCCATTTTCCCTCTACTATTGGTGATAGGATCCAAAGCAGGTCCAGACATGATCAATAGGTCATCAGACAAGGTCAAAGGGGAGTGGTCGTGTGTGTGATGTGTGTGTATGGAGATGGTTGAAGATAATGCTGAATCAGAATCAAAACTAAAAAGGTACCCACCTCCCCCAATCATCAATAGCTTCACTTCAACAGATAATTCATTTTCTCCTGCAGACCACCTGATCCTACCATAAACCAATCAGGGAACATTTAGGAAGGGCGGGATCAATAAAAGCTTCCTCGACTAGAAGCAAATACAGGGATACAAACAGAGAGCCTTTCCAGGCACTTAAAAATGTGTAGACATTTGTAGACATTGGGATGATTTTCTGCTGTGGTACTGCGCTAGCACAAATTACTGTACCTGGTTGTTGACAACCAGCAGAGTTGATATTTTAGTGAGATATCCACAGATATGATCAGACACCTCAAATCATCTTTGACAATCTTCGTACTTCGTGATACACCTGCATCTCAGTGGGACTCCGCCCTTCTGCGCCATCGCAACTTCCTTGATAACAAGCCGAGGCAATGTTTCATCTTTCTGCTAATTGTCTCGTAATGTCGTCCCGTCATGTTCGAGCCTCCACACTAAAGTTCACAGCCAGAGACCCATATTTTTCTCTGAGTTGGCATTGTCTGCTTATTGCCTTGATCAATCTCCTGGTGCACGGAACAAAGCAGTCGGTGTTCAAACACCAATTACTCTCTCATCTCCTGAGACATCGGCCCAACCCTAATTGGATTTAACTAAACTCCAAATTCCCCTTTATTATGGCAAATAACATGCAAAGCTTTTTAATTAAGATCCCCATGCTGGCCCACGCTGAACGGGCTGCAGTCGCTTTCATGTTCCACTCTTCAAACAGCGACTGGAGAGAGGCAGAGCCAGAATGGCAAACGGGCCGGCCCACTGTCTGGCCCAGCGGGGGGTTCAATTGGGAGGGAAGGATCGGTTAATTAAGATCCTAGTTTTGATCTGATAGATCAGTGGCTTTCTGTGCTGGGGAGAGGAGATGTTCTGTGTTACACTTCATAGGTAGGAATAGGCTAACAAAGACCACCTTCTGCCTCCTCTATCTCCGGCCTGTCTCATCTAACCCTTGTTGGGTTAAGATATTTACATCTACATTTTACATTTTAGTCATTTAGCAGACACTGTTTGAAGAGGTAGGGCTGAGCGGGAGCTGCCCTCCTGTACAGGTGGGAGGTCCAAGAGACCTGAGGTGGCAGAACGGAGTGCTCGGGTTGGGGTGTAGTGTTTGAGCATAGCTAGCCTGAAGATAGGGCGGGGAAGTTCTTCTTGCTGTTCCGTAGGTAAGCACCATGGTCTTGTAGTGGATGCGAGCTTAGACTGGAAGCCAGTGGAGTGGAGCGGGGTGACATGAGAAAACTTGGGAAGGTTGGCTGGCCAGGCTGGCTGCAGCCTCTAGTAAAGATGAAGTCAAGCGTATTGACTCTTGTGAGCTGGAGGGGATTGGGAAAGGGTGAGGTCAAAAGAAGCAAGGAGGGAAAAGAGAGTTGGAAAGAAATGAATCAAAGGCAGAAGTGGGGATGTTGAAGTCGCCAAGTACGAAGAGCGGTGAGCCATTGTCAGGAAATGAGCTTATCAAAGAGTCAAGCTCATTGAGGAACTCTCCAAGGGCACCTGGTGAGCGACAGATGACAATAATGTTAAGCTTGAGTGGACAAGTGACAGTGCCAGCATGGAATTTAAATGAGGAGATGGACAGGCGAGAGAGGGAGAAAAGCGAAAATCTCCACTTAAGAGAAATGAGTAGACCTGTGCCACAATCGCGAGAACCAGATGTTCTCGGACTACGAGAGAAAATGTAGTCAGATGAAGAACGAGCAGCTGGAGTAGCAATGTTCTCTGGGGTTATAAATGTCTGTCATGGCCGAAAAGTCAAGGGACTGAAGGGCAGCATAGGCTAAGAAGAACTCAGCGTTCTTGACCGCAGATCGACAGTCACAAACACTGCCTGAGACCAGGAATTTAGAACACAACCTATGTGTGCCCTGTACACACATAGGTTGTGTGTACAGGGCACACTAAATTAGAAGTTTTGAGGCTAAGGGGTGGGGAGTGTCTGTAAAGCCTACAGGGAAAGGTGCAAACAGGTATTGAAACACACACATAGTTGCCAAAGCTACAAAAGAGCAAAATGAGATCATCTGAAAATAACTAAGTAAGATACTCAAGTGAGAGAGTGGTGTGGAGCCTTCCTCTCTTTCCTTCCTCAAACAACTCGGCAGAATAACTCGGCAGTACCATCTTTGTTTCGGCAACGGTCTTAGTTTTGTCAGCTGCCGCTGAGAATCCAGGGGAGACTGAAGTACTAACACTAATTGCTAACTGCCTAGCAGAGGTGGAGAGCACATCTCCCTGTACTAGTTGCTGATTGCCTAAGAGAGGTGAAACAACTCCCCCTCTAATAAAGCCACTGATTACCAAAACAAGCCACAAATTGCCCTGCCCCTTGATCCTGGTTGATGTGTCAACAACTATCTGTGAATGATGAGCAGTCAGCAGTTCACACACCAGGTAGGCCACAACAAATAAAGACACAAATGTATACTTATCAATCATGGCGATATCAGGAGTCCTCTAGCTATATGATAAGGCACACTGAGATGGAGCCTGAAAAGCTGGTTATATACACTCAGAAAAGAGATGAAACCACTCCCCCTCCAAAAGAGCCACTGATTACCAAAACAAGTCACATATTGCCCTGCCCCTTGATCCTGGTTGAAATGTAAACAACTCTCTGCAAATGATGAGCAGTCAGCAGTTCACACACCAGATAGGCCACTGTGAAGACAGGCAGCACTTATAGGAGATGGCCCTAGCTAGCAAAAAGACTACTAGACAAAAACAAATAAAGACAACAAATTATGCTTAGCAGTCCTTGAGATATCAGGAGTCCTCTAGCTATAGAATGCTGGGCTATGGGATGTGTATAAGTCTCATAACGCAGGCGGATGATAGATAGAGAGGTAGAACAGAGATCATACTATACCCTGTCTTTTCTCAATCTCTCTATTTCTTTTGATTCTATTAATCAACTGCTTATCAAGACTGTGATTAGCTGAATCAAGTGTGTTGTTGTTGGGTTGGAACAAAAGCATGCACACTGGGTAGTTGGAGATCCCCATTCTAGGCTGGCATTAAACTATAGTATACTTCAAAACATAATAAAGCAACAAATTGGTGTTTATTAATGCTTAACATGCATAACAGTATAAACACTATGTCAAGAAGAGAGTTTCCATTGTAATTATGTGAGCGAACACCAGGCATGAAAATTGAATTTCCCACATACAATGTGCCATGACAAGTAATGAGACAGCAGAGACACCTTGACCATCCATCGAGGGAGAGCCTCATTCCTCACACTCATGTATAGAAGATATAATCATTATGTAATTGATTATGAAGAGCGAAACACAGTTCTTTAATTGAATAGGACCCTGTACAGCAGCCACTTAATCAGTGAAATAGAGAGAAGCACGCATTATTAACAGACAATAGCTATATTCCATGGAAGCCTTAATTACATTTCAACACTTCATCCAATAACACTAGGGTTTTCTTATTGTTTGTGGCATAACAGACCAGTAGAAAGGCTAACTGTTTAGCCTATGGTAACAATTTAGGGGATATGGTCAGGGATTAAATTAGAAATTCTAACGAGGGGGAGCCCTATTTGCAGGGGCCAAGATTTAAAATAAGTCCAGACTTAGGGTTTTGCCAAGATTAGGGTTAGGGTTATGTCAAGATTAGGGTTAGGGTTATGTCAAGATTAGGGTTAGGGTTATGTCAAGATTAGGGTTAGGGTTATGTCAAGATTAGGGTTAGGGTTATGTCAAGATTAGGGTTAGGGTTATGTCAAGATTAGGGTTAGGGTTATGTCAAGATTAGGGTTAGGGTTATGTCAAGATTAGGGTTAGGGTTATGTCAAGATTAGGGTTAGGGTTATGTCAAGATTAGGGTTAGGGTTATGTCAAGATTAGGGTTAGGGTTATGTCAAGATTAGGGTTAGGGTTATGTCAAGATTAGGGTTAGGGTTATGTCAAGATTAGGGTTAGGGTTATGTCAAGATTAGGGTTAGGGTTATGTCAAGATTAGGGTTAGGGTTGAACCGGGATGTGGACATGAAGCTATGGTTAAGCATGAAGCCAGGGTTAGGGCTATGGTTACTGCTGTAAATACAATGTTTTACCATTCTGGGATTAGGGTTACGGTCAGGGCTAGTACTTTCATCGTACTCCTCTTTGGACCCTGCATGTGTCTTTGACCCAAGATGCAAGAGCCCAGCTTCGGGTAACTCCTGCTCAATTGATCTGCTGGGCATAGTCGGCTAAGGGGCTTGTACCAGAGACCTTCCAGGTATGGGAAAAGTACAATGCCACCTGTGCCATAAAGGTTCTGACCTTTTTAGCAGAGGGCGTATTATGCTCAAATATCTCTATCACATGTCTTCTTCATGACTTGTCTCTGTGCTACAGCAGCTGACCACAAGCTCTGTAAATCTACTAACACAATCTGGGTTGTTTCCTTGATCTCATCTGAGAGACTAGCTAGTTAATAACTTCAGGACAATTCATATACATACAGTATGTAGGATCTTAATTTGAGCCAGTTTGCTACAGCAGGAAAATAATGTGAATTGTTTTGTGGATTATAATTAATGGACATTTTTGTAGTGGTTGAGACACTTTTTTTTAATGGCAAATCATGTCTTAAATTTCGAAGTGGAAATTACAAACTTTAGAAGCATTTTTAAAACTCAAATACACTACAAGTTTTAATTTCCTGCTTTGCAGAACAATTCTCAGCAACAAAAGAGTGATCAAATTTTGATATTACAGTAAGTAAACCTAACACTTGAAACAGCAGTGAAGTGTGGTGAGGTCGGTGGCTGGATAGGCACTTGCTATTATCAAAGCCAGATTTACTCACAAATAAACCTTGATGGAGCCCAAGTTCCCCATACAGCAGATAACTCCAACAACCAGAGTGACATAGACTATTAACTGAAATTTACAATCATTTTTACCAAATGTAAATACCAACGTAGGCAAGATACACAAACCATAGCCTCTGATGGTGGCATATTTCATATCATCCAACAAAAGGACACACTGCTCAACTCAGATCAGCCATAAACCGATTAAGCATCCACAGATACAACCAATAGGTGACACTTAAAGACCAATATATGGACACATTTCATCTGAAAAGTTTGCAATGCAAACTCCATAGCTTTTCACAATGGATGTACAATTCTTCCAATGCACCAATGCACCGTGTTTGCCGTGCAAACACACACACACACACACACACACACACACACACACACACACACACACACACACACACACACACACACACACACACACACACACACACACACACACACACACACACACACACACACACACACAACACACACACACACACACACACACACACACAATAATACTAATAATATTATTATCTAATATGTTGTTACACACATATATAATAAATAAGGTTCTAACAAAATGTCCATATCAACAATTAAAATGACTGAAAAATACAGTTCAAAACATTAAAAAAGTGTCTCATCAAAACGATATTCTACACTATATATACAAAAGTATGTGGACACCCCTTCAAATTAGTGGATAGGGCAATTTCAACCACACCTGCTGCTGACAGGTGTATAAAACCAAGCACACAGCCATGCAATCTCCATAGACAGTAGAATGGCCTTACTGAAGAGCTCAGTGACTTTCAACATGGCACCATCATAGAATGCTACCTTTCCAACAAGTCAGTTCTTCAAATGTATGTTCTGCTAGAGCAGCCCAGGCCAACTGTAAGTGCTGTTATTGTGAAGTGGAAAGGTCTAGGAGCAACAACGGCTCAGCTGCAAAGTGGTAGGCCATACAAGCTCACATAACGGGATGGCCAAGTGCTGAAGCGTGTAAAAATTGTCTGACCTTGGTTGCAACACTCACTACCGAGTTCCAAACTGCCTCTGGAAGCAACGTCAGCACAATAACTTTTCGTCAGGAGCTTCATAAAATGGGTTTCCATAGGCGAACAGCTGCACACAAGCCTAAGATCACCATGCGTAATGCCAAACGTCGGCTGGAGTAATATAAAGCATGCCGCCATTGGACTCTGGAACAGTGGACCTGCGATTTGTATTCTCTGGAGTGATGCATTAATCTTCACCATCTGGCAGTCCGACAGACAAATCTGGGTTTGGCGATTGCCAGGAGAACTCTACCTGCCCGAATGCATAGTGCCAACTGTAAAGTTTGGTGGAGAAGGAATAACAGTCTGGGGCTGGTTTTCATGGTTCGGGCTAGGCCCCTTAGTTCCTGTGAAGAGAAATCTTAACGCTACAGCATACAATGACATTCTAGACGATCCTGTGCTTCCAAATTTGTGGCAACAGTTTGGGAAAGGCCCTTTCCTGTTTCAGCATGGCAATGCCCCAGTGCACAAAGCAAGGTCCATACAGAAATGGTTTGTCGAGATCGGTGTGGAAGAACTTGACTGGCCTGCACAGAGCCCTGACCTCAACCCCATCGAACACCTTTGGGATGAATTGGAACGCCGACTGCGAGCCAGGCCTAATCGCCCAACATCAGTGCCCGAACACTCTTGTGGCTAAATGGAAGCAAGTCCCTGCAGTAATGTTCCAACATCTAGTGGAAGGCCTTCCCAGAAGAGTGGAGACTGTTATAGCAACAAAACGGGGACCAACTCCGTATTAATGCCCATGATTTTGGAACGAGATGTCCACTTACTTTTGGTCAGGTGGTGAAGTTTGATAAATCAAATGTATCAAAGGGAAGTTGTCTATTCTCATGTTTATTCGACGTTACTTCTGGGCAGCTTTAAAAATGTGATGTCTTCTGTGCCCATGTGAATGTACCCTACGATGTAACTGCAATGATGAGATAGATTTTTTTCTTCTTTGTTTTTATGTTTTATTATCTCACTGCCGTACTGTGTTCAACCGTGTTCGATCTTGTCTAGCCATCTTATCTCAAGAGGACCACAATGGAAATAAGTCCCAGACTTTATTGTGTGATATCCTCCATGATTTTTCTCATGTGCATGTATGGCTTTTTCAAGTGTTATGTGTGCTTGTTTTTAAAAATGGTTGAATTAATGAACTAAACTAAACTAAACAGTAGCCAAACCGTAAATTGCCAAGGAAAATGCATTTAGGCCTACCTTTACCTGTAAATTAAGTCCATTTATCCATCCTTCAGGGTGAACCTATTGGAAAATAGTTTGAGGTGCAGTATAGTGTCCATTTGTCAGGTTGTTTTTGCTAGCTAGCTGGCTTTGTTCAGTTCAAGGGATGTGAGCGCCAAATTATGTAGACATGCCCAAATGTGAATGCGCAAAATATGAAATTGGCTCAATGCAATGAATGAAGCTATGCAAAGCAGCGAGGCCTATGCTGATCCTGTCCATCAACAGTGACTGAAGTTAGGAACGGCCGCACGCATCAACAATTTCAATGAATTTCAATGGGTGGAAAGGAAGGCATGCATACCCTGGCGGTTTTGATGCAGTTTTAGCAAATCTTTTGATTTTGAGCATAAAAACACCAGAATCATTGAGATTCTTTTTTTATTACAATTGTTTTTTTGTTTTTTTATGTATATGTTATAAAAAAAAAGTGGGCTTTCATAACACCTTTTTCTATTAGATTATCACAGGGTAAGCACTGCCTACCCTGTCTTTTTTATTTTTTATTTTTATTTTTTTATTTCACCTTTATTTAACCAGGTAGGCTAGTTGAGAACAAGTTCTCATTTGCAACTGCGACCTGGCCAATATAAAGCATAGCAGTGTGAACAGACAACACAGAGTTACACATGGAGTAAACAATAAACAAGTCAATAACATGGTAGAAAAAAAAGAGAATCTATATACAATGTGTGCAAAAGGCATGAGGTAGGCAATAAATCGAATAATTACAATTTAGCAGATTAACACTGGAGTGATAAATCATCAGATGATCATGTGCAAGAAGAGATACTGGTGTGCAAAAGAGCAGAAAAGTAAATAAATAAAAGCAGTATGGGGGGTGAGGTAGGTAAATTGGGTGGGTAGTTTACAGATGGACTACTGCATGTCACACTTGAACAGTGGGTGACACGGGACCTTGTGTAATGGAAGACATAATTCATTATGAGAGCAAGCTAATTCCTGCGATTTGTATTCAACTATCAAGGCTGTGTCAACATTACCGCTGCACTGCTGCAGTGTAAACCAATCTCAAACAGGATCCTATATCCTTGGACAAAGGTTGGTGGCTGATGGTAAGTGCGTGCGTGCGAGCGTTCATGTGTGCGTGTGTGCCGGCTTGTACATATGTGCTTCCAAACATATGCAATTTTTGTATGTCCCTTTCTTAATGTGTCAGTAGTATTGAGTATTAAGTAGAGTATCAGGTGGGTTGTTGTAGCAGCATGTGGGCACTTTAGCTCTCCCCCTTTGAGGACCTCCCCTCGTTAGTGTGTGTGTGTGTGTGTGTGTGTGTGTGTGTGTGTGTGTGTGTGTGTGTGTGTGTGTGTGTGTGTGTGTGTGTGTGTGTGTGTGTGTGTGTGTGTGTGTGTGTGTGTGTGTGTGTGTGTGTGTGTGTGTGTGTGTGTGTGTGTGTGTGTGTGTGTGTGTGTGCGTGTGCATGTGAGTACGCGCGCGCGTGTGTGTGTACGTCCATGCATGCGAGTCACCCGTGTGTGTGTGTACGTCCATGCGAGTCACCCGTGTGTGTGTGTGAGCACAAGTCGAACAGTTGCACCTGGTTTGTGAGTGAATTAATCATGATGATTAATTGGCCTTCAAGTTAAATCTCCACAGAGTGATGTCAGGCTGGCAGGCGTCATGGCTGTAATTGACAGCACTTTAAGGAGAAGCAGATTGATTTACACAAGACTCTAATGAATCCCCCTCTCTACTGGTGGAAGAGGGGGGAAGGTAAACAAATCTCTCTCTCTCACACTCTCTCTCTCTCTCTCTCTCTCTCCTTCCTCTCCTTTGTGTTGTCTGTATGCATAATTAACTATCCTCTTTTTCTTCTTTCCTCATTGCCGATCCTTAATGATTACACGTCATGAGGGTGAGAAGAAAAAGGAAAGGTGGACATGGAAGAGGGTTTGGCCATTTCCCCTTTATTTTCTTCAACCCCCCCCTCTCAGGCTCTCCTCTCTCCATCTTTCCCTTTCCCCATCCTCTGTTATGTCTGTCCCTACAAATAATGAGGGTCAACTGTGCATGCACTTCCTGGTTCAGATTGCAGATGCGGTTTTCAATGGTTATAGCGGAGCAACCAATGTAGCATCAATTTCCTGTTCAGGTAAACCAATTGAAACAGAGGAGACACACTTCCTTGAGGAGCAAAGCGGGCTAACAAATCCAATAACTGTGGCCTAACCAGGAAAAACTCCATTCTCTATAGCCCATACGAGCCCGAGTTTATCCTGGTCAGGTTAGGTGGTCTGGAACGACTCAGGGCCCTAACCATGATGGTGTGAATCCACAAAAGCACAAAGCAAATATGAGATACAAAACAGCCGTAAAAAAAGTTTGTTATTTTTCCGATGGCAATTTTTATGATTTCATATAGCGAAATGATTATGTTGTAGTTAACCCCTGAAATCATTGAGACTGGGGCCTTGTACTGTAAAGGAGGTCATGGCTGGTCAAAGACAGAAGTTCCTCTGATAGTTGTGTGGGTTTGATGTTCAATGCTACAATCTCCTCACCTCTCCTCTCCCCCCGGCCCGAGCCCCTCTGATCTGCGCTGGCGCTCATTAAAAAACCCTCTCCACCTTCACATTAGCATCAGAGTCATGGTCAGCTGGCTTTGTGTTACAAAGGGGGAAAACAATATCAATAACAACAACAACAAACAACAACTACAGTGTAGCCTTTAGTCCAGGGAGGAAATGAGAAAAGGGGGAGGAGGGGAGGTGTCTTTGATAGTGCAGATCAAAGAGGAGAAGTAAAGTAGACCTTTGTGTGTTTTCATCCCGTCCCTCGGCCTCCCAAGGTCCTCTCTGATCCAGCCTGCCTGGTTGAGTGCAGTTAACAGTATGGGGAGGCCAGCCTTCCTGGCAGTGTGGAGTTAGCAGTATGATGAGGCCAGCCTTCCTGGGTGTGTAGTTAGCAGTATGGGGAGGCCTGCCTGCCTGGCTGTGTGGAGCTAGCAGTATGAGGAGGCCAGCCTGCCTGGCTGTGTGGAGTTAGCAGTATGGGGAGGCCAGCCTGCCTGGCTGTGAGGAGTTAGCAGTATGAGGAGGCCAGCCTGCCTGGCTGTGTGGAGTTAGCAGTATGGGGAGGCCAGCCTGCCTGGCTGTGAGGAGTTAGCAGTATGAGGAGGCCAGCCTGCCTGGCTGTGTGGAGTTAGCAGTATGGGGAGGCCAGCCTGCCTGGCTGTGAGGAGTTAGCAGTATGAGGAGGCCTGCCTGCCTGGCTGTGTGGAGTTAGCAGTATGGGGAGGCCAGCCTGCCTGGCTGTGAGGAGTTAGCAGTATGAGGAGGCCTGCCTGCCTGGCTGTGTGGAGTTAGCAGTATGGGGAGGCCTGGCTGTGTGGAGTTAGCAGTATGGGGAGGCCTGCCTGCCTGGCTGTGTGGAGTTAGCAGTATGGGGAGGCCAGCCTGCCTGGCTGTGAGGAGTTAGCAGTATGAGGAGGCCTGCCTGCCTGGCTGTGTGGAGTTAGCAGTATGGGGAGGCCAGCCTGCCTGGCTGTGTGTAGTTAGCAGTATGAGGAGGCCAGCCTGCCTGGCTGTGAGGAGTTAGCACTATGGGGAGGCCAGCCTGCCTGGTTATGTGGAGTTAGCAGTATGGGGAGGCCAGCCTGCCTGACTGTGTGGAGCTAGCAGTATGAGGAGGCCAGCCTGCCTGCCTGTGCTGGGTACGTTAATTTGCTATCATTGAGTAGGTCAGGTCTATTGGATCTGTAGACCTGGTTCAGAGGGGTTAAACAGGACAGGAGGGAAATTGTTTTCTGAGGTTAGAAGATACTGCTTGGATCATGTTGTATCACTCTGATGATGCTGTGATGTCATAAATATGTGGCCTTCTAAAATTCTGCTGCTGGAGTTTATGATCTAAACTCATCTCAGTGTGTGTGTGTGTGTGTGTGTGTGTGTGTGTGTGTGTGTGTGTGTGTGTGTGTGTGTGTGTGTGTGTGTGTGTGTGTGTGTGTGTGTGTGTGTGTGTGTGTGTGTGTGTGTACGTGCGTGCATGCGTGTGTGTGTGTGTGCAAAGCTACCAGTATTTGCTAATGCCAGTGCCACAACCCATTGCTTTGTTTATTAGTTCTATAATGTGATATGATTTAATGTATCTAACAATGGGCCTGTTTGTCTCTCCCTAGCCAATCAGCCCCACTCTAAAGTCTGCACACACGCCTACCTCTTCCCCTTTCCTGTGTCTCAACAGACTCACAACGCCACCGCATATGACTCCGCATTCAGTAAGTGCTTTTCTCTCTCTCTCTGTGTGCAAAGCTACCAGTAATTTACCAAAGTCACTGGAATCTTCAATCATTTTGGTAATTAATAGAAAATATATGGTACATTTTTTTATTCATATATAGTATTTTTTTTTATACATCTGTGTCCATATTGTCCATTAGTTTCTAATAGATAGGTTCAAGAGACAATTGCCTAATTAATGAAAAATGCATTTAATCAACAATGGCATTATTTTCAATTAACTCTGCCACTCTTCTAAATATTGACTTTTTTCACATCTGATACCAGTTTGAAACTGAAGCATTGACAACAAATACATATAAATAAAAGTGTGTAAAATAATATAATTTCTTATTTTTTTGTACCCCTTTTTCTCCCCAATTGGTAGTTACAGTCTTGTCCCATCGCTGCAACTCCCGTTAGGACTCGGGAGACAACCCAACCGCACTGCTTCTTGACACAATGCCCGCTTAACCTGGAAGTCAGCCGCACCAATGTGTCAGAGGAAACACTGTACACCTGGCAACCGTGTCAGCGCGCATTGCTCCCGGTCCACCACAGGAGTCGCTAGAGCGCAATGGGACAAGGACATCCCTGCCGGCCAAACCCTCCCCTAACTCGGACGACACTGGGCCAATTGTACGCCGCCCCATGGGTCTCCCGGTTGCGGCTGGCTGCAGCAGAGCCTGGACTCAAACCAGGATCTCTAGTGGCACAGCTAGCACTGTGGTGCAGTGCCTTAGACCACTGCGCTACTCGGGAGGCCCCCTAAATATACAATTTATTGCTGAAACCCTCATATTACACACCAATGGTATTCACTAATTTCATGGTTTATATTTAGGATCATGTTTTGTAGCTTTTTCATTCCATTTTTTTTATCATCTTATTTAATTATTTCATATATTTTACTTTCAGTATGATAAGGCCACACAGAGGGCCAGAGATAATTACAGACACCTGTGATAATCTGAAGTACCCAAAAGGGCCACTAGATGTCTTGTGATAGATTACATAAAATCCTTGAAAGATACCAAAATTCTGGTAGCTTACTGGTAAACTTAAAAAGTTTACACTCATCCACCCTCTCTTCGCAACCCTGTGTGTTTATGTGTGCGTGTGCGTGCTTGCGTGTGCGTGCGCGTGTGTAACTGAGGCTGATGAAATGGAATTGTTGCATGATTGCAGTAAAAGAGTGGAAGAGTGCATCACAAGTAAAGGATACCCCATGTGGAACAAAAGCACAAAGCAATGGCTTGAATAGCACCCATCAGCTCCTTCACTCTGAATGTGACTGCTGTGTCGAAGCAGGTCATCCCACTCAGCCAGGACAGTGTGTGTATGTGTGTGTATGTGTGCGTGCGTGTGCGTGCATATGTGTGTGTGTGTGCGTGACACTACAGTTGAGGGAGCCCAGCTGTGTATCAAAGCGGGCGGTACCACTCAGAGCTCCAGCAGGAAGAGATATTCAGGTTGAGTGGGACATATCACTTTAATTGGTTTAGCGGGGGTCCCATTGAAGTTGTGGAGAGCAGTGTGTCTGAAATGGGAGGGACAATAGCACTTGGCTCACTCACTGAGCTCACCATTCTCTGGTGGAATGAGGCACCTCTGAATGGTTTCTCTCAGTGTAACTGCTCCTTCAAGTCACTCCTCTATCCCTTCTATGATCTCCTCTTATGGGAAAAATAATAATGATGCGATAATCTTGGCAGTCATCTGTCACATGCAGATACTGTCCATGAGGCAATGACAAAAAAAGAGAGGGTTAGAAAGGGAAAAAGGAAAAGTGCTTTGGATGGAGGGAGAGATGGCTTGTTTTGCAGTGGATTCCGTTAAATCTTCATCTCCCTCACCCTTTCCGAGCTATCTTGTTTGTGATGCTAAGAAATCCAAAGGCCCCACAGAAATATTTCACTAAATGAAAGTCACAAATTAAGCCAGATAAACATAGGCCTAAAAAATATATTATGTGAATTGCTTACTGTGGGCATAATCTTGATTGCCATGCCCAAGAGCACAGTTTTGATAGTTCTGAGTCAGCAAAACAGTAGTAACAACGTGTTGTTTGTTTCAACACAATGTAAATATCTCCAGATTTTTCCAGAGACCCTAGAAATTCCATTAGCTGTAGTTGTTAATTATTAGTGTTTGTTGTATTTTAATTTGGGGAGATGTTGATCTTTAGTTTATGATTACAAAAGTAACATTTGTCAAAATGAGAATATTGAATGATTTGTCGGGTCTCCTGTGGGCAAGTAATGAATTGCAGCATATCATAAGTATCTCTAACAACAGTTGGATATCAGGAGAAACAAAAAAATAAATAATACTGCTGGTATGAGCAGTTGCAGTTATTCTTCATTTGATACATGTTCCTAATCCTAGTGAACCCACCAGGGAAAGCTCCTTAACTACAGAGGGCCTCTATAATCTCCCGGTCAGAGTCTGTTTGACCAGTTTGGTCCTCAGGGACACCAGGTTGTTTGAGTTGGCCAGCCTCGGGGCTTGGGTACAGGGGGACGGTTGTCCATACTTCCAGCCTGGAGAACCGGAGGTATTTCCTGACCCATTTTTCCCTGGTCGTTTTTCAGTCTTATTTTCTAGAGGCTGGATGGCAGTGATTTGTGTTTTGTGGCAGAGAGAGTGAGAGTTGGGGCAGGGAAAAGGAGGGAAGGAGAGACAGAGATATAAGAGGTTATATATATATACACAGTTGAAGTCGGAAGTTTACATACACTTAGGTTGGAGTCATTAAAACTTGTTTTCAACTCCTCCACAAATTTCTTGTCAACAAACTATAGTTTTGGCAAGACGGTTAGGACATCTACTTTGTGCATGACACAAGTAATTTTTCCAACAATTGTTTACAGACAGACTATTTCACATATAATTCATTGTATCACAATTCAAGTAGGTCAGAAGTTTACATACACTAAGTTGCCGATGCCTTTAAACAGTCTGGAAAATTCCCCAAAACTATGTCATGGCTTTAGAAGCTTCTGATAGGCTAATTGACATCATTTGAGTCAATTGGAGGTGTACCCATTTCAAGGCCTACTTTCAAACTCAGTGCCTCTTTGCTTGACATCATGAGAAAATCTAAAGAAATCAGTCAAGACCTCAGAGAAAAAATTGCAGACCTCCACAAGTCTGGTTCATCCTTGGGAGCAATTTCCAAACACCTGAAGGTACCATGTTCATATTTACAAACAATAGTTCACAAGTATAAACACCATGGGAACACACAGCCGTTATACCGCTCAGGAAGGAGACGTATTCTGTCTCCTAGAGATGAACTTTGGTGCGGAAAGTGCAAATCAATCCCAGAACAACAGCAAAGGACCTTGTGAAGATGCTGGAGGAAACAAAAGTACAAAAGTATCTATATCCACAGTAAAACGAGTCCGATATCGACATAACCTGAAAGGCCGCTCAGCAAGGGAGAAGCCACTGCTCCAAAACTGCCATAAAAAAGCCAGACTACGGTTTGCAACTGCACATGGGGACAAAGATTGTACTTTTTGGAGAAATGTCCTCTGGTCTCATGAAACAAAAATAGAACTGTTTGGCCATAATGACCATCGTTATGTTTGGAGGAAAAAGGGGGAGGCTTGCAAGCCTAAGAACACCATCCAAACTGTGAAGCACGGGTATGGCAGCATCATGTTGTGGGGGTGCTTTGCTGCAGAAGGGACTGGTGCACTTCACAAAATAGATGGCATCATGAGGGAGGACAATGATGTGGATATATTGAAGCAACATCTCAAGACATCAGTCAGGATGTTAAAGCTTGGTCGCAAATGGGTCTTCCAAATGGACAATGACCTCAAGCAAACTTCCAAAGTTGTGGCAAAATGGCTTAAGGACAACAAAGTCAAGGTATTGGAGTGGCCATCACAAAGCCCTGACCTCAATCCTATAGAAAATTTGTGGGCAGAACTGAAAAAGCGTGTGCGAGCAAGGAAGCCTGCAAACCTAACTCAGTTACACCAGCTCTGTCAGGGGGAATAGGCCAAAATTCACCCAACTTATTGTGGGAAGCTTGTGGAAGGCTACCCAAAACATTTGACCCAAGTTTAACAATTTAAAGGCAATGCTACCAAATACTAATTGAGTGTATGTAAACTTCTGACCCACTGGGAATGTGATGAAAGAAGTAAAATATTAAATAAATCATTCTCTCTACTATTATTTTGACATTTCACATCCTTAAAATAAAGTGGTGATCCTAACTGACCTAAGACAGGGAGTTTTTACTAGGTTTAAATGTCAGGAATTGTGAAAAACTGAGTTTATATTTATTTGGCAAAGGTGTATTTAAACTTCTGACTTCAACTGTATATACAGTACCAGTCAAAAGTTTGTACACACCTACTCATTCAAGGGTTTTTCTATATTTTTACATTTTTCTATATTGTAGAATAATAGTCAAGACATCAAAACTATGAATAACACATATGAAATCATGTAGTAAGCAAAAAAGTGTTCAACAAATCAAAATATATTTTATGATTGAGATTCTTCAAAGTAGCCACCCTTTGCGTTGATGACAGCTTTGCACACTCTTGGCATTCTCTCAACCAGCTTCACCTGGAATGCTTTTCCAACAGTCTTGAAGAATTTCCCACATATGCTGAGCACTTGTTGGCTACTTTTCCTTCACTCTGCGGTCCAACTCATCCCAAACCATCTCAATTGGGTTGAGGTCGGGTGATTGTGGAGGCCAGGTCATCTGATGCAGCACTCCATCCCTCTCCTTCTTGGTGAAATAGCCCTTACATAGCCTGGAGGTGTGTTGGGTCATTGTCCTGTTGAAAACAAATGATAGTCCCACTAAACGCAAACCAGATGGTATGGCGTATCACAGCAGAATGCTATGGTAGCCATGCTGGTTAAGTGTGCCTTGAATTCAAAATAAATCACTGACAGTGTCACCAGCAAAGCCCCCCCACACATCACGCCACCTCCTCCATGCTTCACGGTGGGAACCACACATGCTGAGATCATCCGTTTACCTACTCTGAGTCTCACAAAGACACAGTGGTTAGAACCAAAAATCTCATTTGGACTCATCAGACCAAAGGACAGATTTCCACCGGTCTAATGTCCATTTCTCGTGTTTCTTGGCCCAAGCAAGTCTCTTCTTATTATTGGTGTTATGCTGGTGAATGAGGACCCAAAAGCGACGTAATAGTAACAGAGTCTTTATTCCAGTATTAAACAAATAATGATTCTCCTGGATATTATCAATGGTAAATCCAAAACAGGAAACTGAAATCCTCTCGTCAATAGAGAGGAACGACTGGAGACGCGACCACAGACTGCAGGTCGCTTCAGGAAGGCACTGGCCGTAGCTGACTTAGACACCTGCTCACACGCAGCATCTGAAGAAGGCAAAGAACACGACAGGGCGGAACAAGGACACAGGACAGCAAACATCAAACAAGAATCCGACAAGGACAGAAGCGGAAAACAGAGGGAGAAATAGGGACTCTAATCAGAGGGCAAAATAGGGGACAGGTGTGAAAGAGTAAATGAGGTCGTTAGGAGAATGAGAAAAGCTGGGAGCAGGAACGGAACGATAGAGAGAGAGAGCGGGAGAGGGAGAGAGGGAGGAGGAGAGAGAGAGAGAGAAAGAGGGAAAGAACCTAATAAGACCAGCAGAGGGAAGCACAGGGACAAGACATGATGATCAAAGACAAAACATGACAGTACCCCCCCACTCACCGAGCGCCTCCTGGCGCACTCGAGGAGGAACCCTGGCGGCAACGAAGGAAATCATCAATCAACGAACGGTCCAGCACGTCCCGAGATGGAACCCAACTCCTCTCCTCAGGACCGTAACCCTCCCAATCCACTAAGTACTGGTGACCACGTCCCCGAGAACGCATGTCCATGATCTTCCGTACCTTGTAAATAGGAGCGCCCTCGACAAGGACGGGGGGGGGGGAGGGAAGACGAACGGGGGCGCGAAGAAAAGGCTTGACACAAGAGACATGGAAGACAGGGTGGACGCGACGAAGATGTTGCGGAAGAAGCAGTCGCACAGCGACAGGATTGACGACCTGAGAGACACGGAACGGACCAATGAACCGCGGAGTCAACTTGCGAGAAGCTGTCGTAAGGGGAAGGTTACGAGTGGAAAGCCACACTCTCTGACCGCGACAATACCTAGGACTCTTAATCCTACGTTTATTGGCGGCTCTCACAGTCTGCGCCCTGTAACGGCAAAGTGCAGACCTGACCCTCCTCCAGGTGCGCTCACAACGTTGGACAAAAGCCTGAGCGGAGGGAACGCTGGACTCGGCGAGCTGGGACGAGAACAGAGGAGGCTGGTACCCAAGACTACTCTGAAACGGAGATAGACCGGTAGCAGACGAAGGAAGCGAGTTGTGAGCGTACTCAGCCCAGGGGAGCTGTTCTGCCCAAGACGCAGGGTTTCGAAACGAAAGGCTGCGTAATATGCGACCAATCGACTGATTGGCCCTTTCTGCTTGACCGTTAGACTGGGGATGAAACCCGGAAGAGAGACTGACGGAAGCACCAATCAAACGACAGAACTCCCTCCAAAACTGTGACGTGAATTGCGGACCTCTGTCTGAAACGGCGTCTAACGGGAGGCCATGAATTCTGAACACATTCTCAATGATGATTTGTGCCGTCTCCTTAGCGGAAGGAAGCTTAGCGAGGGGAATGAAATGTGCCGCCTTAGAGAACCTATCGATAACCGTAAGAATCACAGTCTTCCCCGCAGACGAAGGCAGACCGGTAATAAAGTCTAAGGCGATGTGAGACCATGGTCGAGAAGGAATGGGAAGCGGTCTGAGACGACCGGCAGGAGGAGAGTTACCTGACTTAGTCTGCGCGCAGTCCGAACAAGCAGCCACGAAACGACGCGTGTCCCGCTCCTGAGTAGGCCACCAAAACCGCTGGCGAATAGAAGCAAGCGTACCCCGAACGCCGGGGTGGCCAGCTAACTTGGCAGAGTGAGCCCACTGAAGAACAGCCAGACGAGTAGAGACAGGAACGAACAGAAGGTTACTAGGACAAGCGCGCGGCGACGCAGTGTGAGTGAGTGCTTGCTTTACCTGTCTCTCAATTCCCCAGACAGTCAACCCGACAACACGCCCTTCAGGGAGAATCCCCTCGGGGTCGGTAGAAGCCACAGAAGAACTAAAGAGACGGGATAAGGCATCAGGCTTGGTGTTCTTATTTCCCGGGCGATAGGAAATCACGAACTCGAAACGAGCGAAAAACAACGCCCAACGAGCTTGACGTGCATTAAGTCGTTTGGCAGAACGAATGTACTCAAGGTTCTTATGGTCAGTCCAAACGATAAAAGGGACGGTCGCCCCCTCCAACCACTGTCGCCATTCGCCTATGGCTAAGCGGATGGCGAGCAGTTCGCGGTTACCCACATCATAGTTGCGCTCCGATGGCGACAGGCGATGAGAAAAGTAAGCGCAAGGATGGACCTTATCGTCAGAATGGAAGCGCTGAGACAGAATGGCTCCCACGCCCACCTCTGAAGCGTCAACCTCGACAATGAATTGTTTAGTGACGTCAGGAGTAACAAGGATAGGGGCGGATGTAAAACGCTTCTTGAGGAGATCAAAAGCTCCCTGGGCGGAACCGGACCACTTAAAGCAAGTCTTGACAGAAGTCAGAGCTGTGAGAGGGGCAGCCACTTGACCGAAATTACGAATGAAACGCCGATAGAAATTAGCGAAACCGAGAAAGCGCTGCAACTCGACACGTGACTTAGGGACGGGCCAATCGTTGACAGCCTGGACCTTAGCGGGATCCATCTGAATGCCTTCAGCGGAAATAACAGAACCGAGAAATGTGACAGAGGAGACATGAAAGGCGCACTTCTCAGCCTTCACGTAGAGACAATTCTCTAAAAGGCGCTGGAGTACACGTCGAACGTGCTGAACATGAATCTCGAGTGACGGTGAAAAAATCAGGATATCGTCAAGGTAAACGAAAACAAAAATGTTCAGCATGTCTCTCAGTACATCATTAACTAATGCCTGAAAGACAGCTGGAGCATTAGCGAGACCGAACGGCAGAACCCGGTATTCAAAATGCCCTAACGGAGTATTAAACGCCGTTTTCCACTCGTCCCCCTCTCTGATGCGTACGAGATGGTAAGCGTTACGAAGGTCCAACTTAGTAAAGCACCTGGCTCCCTGCAAAATCTCGAAGGCTGACGACATAAGGGGAAGCGGATAACGATTCTTAACCGTTATGTCATTCAGCCCTCGATATTCCACGCAGGGGCGCAGAGTACCGTCCTTCTTCTTAACAAAGAAAAATCCCGCTCCGGCGGGAGAGGAAGAAGGCACCACGGTACCGGCGTCGAGAGAAACAGACAGATAATCCTCGAGAGCCTTACGTTCGGGAGCCGACAGAGAGTATAGTCTACCCCGAGGGGGAGTGGTCCCCGGAAGGAGATCAATACAACAATCATACGACCGGTGAGGAGGAAGGGAGCTGGCTCTGGACCGACTGAAGACCGTGCGCAGATCATGATATTCCTCCGGCACTCCTGTCAAATCACCAGGTTCCTCCTGAGTAGAGGGGACAGAAGACACAGGAGGGATAGCAGACATTAAACACTTCACATGACAAGAAACGTTCCAGGATAGGATAGAATTACTAGACCAATTAATAGAAGGATTATGACATACTAGCCAGGGATGACCCAAAACAACAGGTGTAAAAGGTGAACGAAAAATCAAAAAGGAAATGGTCTCACTGTGGTTACCAGATACTGTGAGGGTTAAAGGTAGTGTCTCACATCTGATACTGGGGAGAAGACTACCATCTAAGGCGAACATGGGCGTGGGCTTCCCTAACTGTCTGAGAGGAATGTCATGTTTCCGAGCCCATGCTTCGTCCATAAAACAACCCTCAGCCCCAGAGTCTATCAAGGCACTGCAGGAAGCAGCCGAACCGGTCCAGCGTAGATGGACCGACAAGGTAGTACAGGATCTTGATGGAGAGACCTGAGTAGTAGCGCTCACCAGTAGCCCTCCGCTTACTGATGAGCTCTGGCTTTTACTGGACAAGACATGACAAAATGTCCAGCAGAACCGCAATAGAGGCAAAGGCGGTTGGTGATTCTCCGTTCCCTCTCCTTAGTCGAGATGCGAATACCTCCCAGCTGCATGGGCTCAGTCTCTGAGCCGGTGGGAGGAGATGGTTGAGATGCGGAGAGGGGAAACACCGTTAACGCGAGCTCTCTTCCACGAGCTCGGTGACGAAGATCTACCCGTCGTTCTATGCGGATGGCGAGTGCAATCAAAGAGTCCACGCTGGAAGGAACCTCCCGGGAGAGAATCTCATCCTTAACCTCAGCGTGGAGTCCCTCCAGAAAACGAGCGAGCAACGCCGGCTCGTTCCAGTCACTGGATGCAGCAAGAGTGCGAAACTCTATAGAGTAATCCGTTATGGATCGATCACCTTGACATAGGGAAGCCAGGGCCCTGGAAGCCTCCTTCCCAAAAACTGAACGATCAAAAACCCGTATCATCTCCTCTTTAAAGTTCTGATAATCGTTAGAACACTCAGCCCTTGCCTCCCAGATAGCTGTGCCCCACTCCCGAGCCCGACCAGTAAGGAGTGATATGACGAAAGCGATCCGAGCTCTCTCACTTGAGTACGTGTTGGGCTGGAGAGAGAACACAATATCACACTGGGTGAGAAAAGAGCGACACTCAGTGGGCTGCCCAGAGTAACATGGTGGGTTATTAACCCTAGGTTCCGGAGACTCGGAAGACCAGGAAGTAGCTGGTGGCACGAGACGAAGACTCTGAAACTGTCCAGAGAGATCGGAGACCTGAGCGGCCAGGGTCTCAACGGCATGACGAGCAGCAAACAATTCCTGCTCGTGTCTGCCGAGCATTGCTCCCTGGAACTCGACGGCAGTGTTGAGAGAATCCATAGTCGCTGGGTCCATCTTGGTCGGATTCTTCTGTTATGCTGGTGAATGAGGACCCAAAAGCGACGTAATAGTAACAGAGTCTTTATTCCAGTATTAAACAAATAATGATTCTCCTGGATATTATCAATGGTAAATCCAAAACAGGAAACTGAAATCCTCTCGTCAATAGAGAGGAACGACTGGAGACGCGACCACAGACTGCAGGTCGCTTCAGGAAGGCACTGGCCGTAGCTGACTTAGACACCTGCTCACACGCAGCATCTGAAGAAGGCAAAGAACACGACAGGGCGGAACAAGGACACAGGACAGCAAACATCAAACAAGAATCCGACAAGGACAGAAGCGGAAAACAGAGGGAGAAATAGGGACTCTAATCAGAGGGCAAAATAGGGGACAGGTGTGAAAGAGTAAATGAGGTCGTTAGGAGAATGAGAAAAGCTGGGAGCAGGAACGGAACGATAGAGAGAGAGAGCGGGAGAGGGAGAGAGGGAGGAGGAGAGAGAGAGAGAGAAAGAGGGAAAGAACCTAATAAGACCAGCAGAGGGAAGCACAGGGACAAGACATGATGATCAAAGACAAAACATGACAATTGGTGTCCTTCGTAGTGGTTTCTTTGCAGAAATTCGACCATGAAGGCCTGATTCACGTAGTGTCCTCCGAACAGCTGATGATGAGATGTGTCTGTTACTTGAACTTTGTGAAACATTTATTTGGGCTGCAATTTCTGAGGCTGGTAACTCTAATGAACGTATCTTCTGCAGCAGAGGTAACTCTTGGTCTTCCTTTTCTGTGGCAGTCTTCATGAGAGCCAGTTTCATCATAGCGCTTGATGGTTTTTGCGACTGCACTTTCAAAGTTCATGAATTCTTCTGGATTGATTGACCTTCATGTTTTTGTCGTTTCTCTTTGCTTATTTGAGCTGTTCTTGGTCTTTTACCAAATGGGGCTATCTTCTGTATATCACACCTACCTTGTTACAACACAACAGATTGGCTCAAACGTTTTGAGGAAATAAATTCCTCAAATTAACTTTTAACAAGGCACACCTGTTAATTGAAAAGCATTCCAGGTGACTACCTTATAATGCTGGTTGAGAGAATGCCAAGATTGTGCAAAGCTGTCATCAAGGCAAAAGGAGGCTACTTTGAAGAATCTCAAATGTAAAATATATTTGTTCAACACTTTTTTGGATACTACATGATTCCATGTGTTATTTCATAGTTTTGATGTCTTCACTATTATTCTATAAAGTAGAAAATAGTAAAATGAAATAAAAGTGTGTCCAAACTTTTGACTGTTACTGTATATATACATATGAATATATATATAGAGAGAGAGAGTGTACTTAAAAAAAAGAAGTTAATTTCACTTTTGTTTATTATCTATTTCATTTGCTTTGGCAATGTAAACATATGTTTCCCATGCCAATAAAGGCTCTTAAATTGAATTTAATTGAGAGAGGGGGGGGGGAGAGAGAGAGAAAAAAATCAGACTTAGAGGAGGGGGGAGAAGAAAAATCTGATTTAGAGGGTAGAAGGAAACAAATCACTCTCTTTTCCCTTTTATTTGTGTCTGTTGCATTTCTTCTCCATATCCAGCACTGCACAAGACCTTCATCTTTTTATATAAACCAGAAGTCTAGTTCTCTTCCAATTTCCTCTACACTGCCTGAATATGAGTCTAACTGTTTACCTCATGTCTCAGTCCAGTTTAGTTGTTATTTTTGTCCTTTTATGCTTGAAGGGCATTCTAGATCATGCATTATTTCCCTATAACACACGGTATATTTGCATTGTAAAATTCAATGGCTATAGTTCATTCTTACATGTTCTATATTTGAGCTGCCTTTGAAAGCAAACGTAAAATTGAAAACATTACTGGCATTGTTGAATTCGATTTTCATAAGAGCAAGCAAGGACTGATGGTTTGGTTAGCTAAACTAGTAAACTAGCCAATCTGTTTGTTTGGTTACCAAGGCAACTACTGTCGCTATCTAGTAAACTTGCAAACTACCTCAGTGGATGTTGAACATATTTCTACCTGCAAATGAACACATTTCTAGCAGTAAATGTGTTAAATTATAGCCATGGTATAAAAGGGATAACCAACTTGGGGCTCTATGCATTCTCTGGAAAATAATGCAACTCTGTGGAAGGTTAGTTCCACTCCGCTAGCACTTCGTGTAACCAGTGGAGGCTCCTGAGAGGAGGAAGGGGAGGACCATCCTTCTCAGTGAATTTACTAAAAATAAAAATGGTAAAACATTAAAAAAGTTATCCTTTTTAGATAAAACTATACTAAATATAATCATGTCACTAAATAATTGATTAAAAGAGATTATTTTGCAAAGAAGGTCTACAGTAGCCTCAACAGCACTCTGTAGGGTAGCACCATGGTGTAGCCGGAGGACAGCTAGCTTCCGGGCCTGCTCAGAGTACATTGACTTCAATACAAAGCCTAGGAGGCTCATGGTTCTCACCCCCTAAGACTTACACAGTAATTATGACAACTTTCGGAGGATGTCCTCCAAGCTTTCAGCGCTTTTGTAGCAGTTACTGACATGTTGTCCACCCAATCAAAGGATCAGAGAATGAATCTAGTACTGAAAGCATCAGCTACAGCTAGCTAGCACTGCTGTGCATAACATGTGGTGAGTAGTTGACTCAAAGAGAAAGACAATAATTGAACAGGTTTGAACAAATTCATTTCATACAAAATTAAGATGAAGTAAGAGAGAAATATATATATATTTCACTTTCAGTTTAACTTACTTAGCTAGCAAATGCAGCTAGCTAGTTTAGCCTACTGAAACACCCTGCTCAAACAGAGGGATGCTATATTAGCTAGCTGGCTATGACTATCGAACATAACACTGGAACGTTACTGCATGATTGTAGCTGGTTTTCTAACGCATTCGTTTTATTAGCTATGCTGACTATGATGTTACTTTAGCTAATATGGTGACAATGATTTTGGCTGTGTGTAGCGGGTTGGCTTGGAAAGTTTTTTTTGCATGGTCACATACAGCTGATGTATTGTGAATTGAAGTCCACAAGCAAAGGGAAGAGGTGAGAGGAGGAGATCGCATAAATGTGAGAAGGAAGACAACGTGGCTGTATGTTTACGCATGATCAGGTGTGTATTCATTTCGCCGATTCTGTTGAAAAAGGTTTCTTAAACGGAAACAAATGGAACAAAACGGGGATAAACATACTTGAATTTGTCCAATAGAAACTCTTGTTTGCAACTGTAGGACTAATTATTACATCCTATATCAGCTAGATGCAGGCAAGAGTGTGCAAAGCGGTATTGAATGTCATTATCTGTCCATGTGTCACTGTCTGTCACCTCAAATACAGTGGGGAGAACAAGTATTTGATACACTGATGATTTTGCAGGTTTTCCTACTTACAAAGCATGTAGAGGTGTGTAATTTTTATCATAGGTACACTTCAACTGTGAGAGACGGAATCTAAAACAAAAATCCAGAAAATCACATTGTATGATTTTTAAGTAATTAATTTGCATTTTATTGCATGACATAAGTATTTGATCACCTACCAACCAGTAAGAATTCCGGCTCTCACAGACCTGTTAGTTTTTCTTTAAGAAGCCCTCCTGTTCTCCACTCATTACCTGTATTAACTGCACCTGTTTGAACTCGTTACCTGTATAAAAGACACCTGTCCACACACTCAATCAAACAGACTCCAACCTCTCCACAATGGCCAAGACCAGAGAGCTGTGTAAGGACATCAGGGATAAAATTGTAGACCTGCACAAGGCTGGGATGGGCTACAGGACAATAGGCAAGCAGCTTGGTGAGAAGGCAACAACTGTTGGCGCAATTATTAGAAGATGGAAGAAGTTCAAGATGACGGTCAATCACCCTCGGTCTGGGGCTCCACGCAAGATCTCACCTCGTGGGGCATCAATGATCATGAGGAAGGTGAGGGATCAGCCCAGAACTACACGGCAGGACCTGGTCAATGACCTGAAGAGAGCTGGGACCACAGTCTCAAAGAAAACCATTAGTAACACACTACGCCGTCATGGATTAAAATCCTGCAGCGCACGCAAGGTCCCCCTGCTCAAGCCAGCGCATGTCCAGGCCCGTCTGAAGTTTGCCAATGACCATCTGGATGATCCAGAGGAGGAATGGGAGAAGGTCATGTGGTCTGATGAGACAAAAATAGAGCTTTTTGGTCTAAACTCTACTCGCCCTGTTTGGAGGAAGAAGAAGGATGAGTACAACCCCAAGAACACCATCCCAACCGTGAAGCATGGAGGTAGAAACATCATTCTCTGGGGATGCTTTTCTGTAAAGGGGACAGGACGACTGCACCGTATTGAGGGGAGGATGGATGGGGCCATGTATCGCGAGATCTTGGCCAACAACCTCCTTCCCTCAGTAAGAGCATTGAAGATGGGTCGTGACTGGGTCTTCCAGCATGACAACGACCCGAAACATACAGCCAGGGCAACTAAGGAGTGGCTCCGTAAGAAGCATCTCAAGGTCCTGGAGTGGCCTAGACTGTCTCCAGACCTGAACCCAATAGAAAATCTTTGGAGGGAGCTGAAAGTCCGTATTGCCCAGCTACAGCCCCGAAACCTAAAGGATCTGGAGAAGGTCTGTATGGAGGAGTGGGCCAAAAAACCCTGCTGCAGTGTGTGCAAACCTGGTCAAGAACTACAGGAAACGTATGATCTCTGTAATTGCAAACAAAGGTTTCTGTACCAAATATGAAGTTCTGCTTTTCTGATGTATCAAATACTTATGTCATGCAATAAAATGCAAATTAATTACTTAAAAATCATACAATGTGATTTTCTGGATTTTTGTTTTAGATTCCGTCTCTCACAGTTGAAGTATACCTATGATAAAAATTACAGACCTCTACATGCTTTGTAAGTAGTAAAACCTGCAAAATCGGCAGTGTATCAAATACTTGTTCTCCCCACTGTATGTCTCTCGACCTATGTGGACCTACGTTGTAAACTTTCATACATATCATGAGGTTGCTACAACCTAGCCTGGGTATAGGGAAAATGTGAGTATCATGTAGTAGCCTAAACCTATCGCTGTTACATTGAACTAGGTGAATGGAATATGAATGAAAGTCATCCAATATGCTGTAATAGCAATAAGGCCATGCTCATGAAAAAAAATGCACTCCCTGATCTTAAACGGCACTGACCGCCACTGTGGGGAACACACCTTTAACGGAGGACCCACTCCAATTCGCATACCGCCCCAACAGATCCACAGATGACACAATCTCAATCGCACTCCACACTGCCCTTTCCCACCTAGACAAAAGGAAAACCTATGTGAGAATGCTGTTCGTTGACTACAGCTTAGCGTTCAACACCATAGTGCCCACAAAGCTCATCACTAAGCGAAAGACACTGGGACTTAACACCTCCATCTGCAACTGGATCCTTGACTTCCTGACGGGCCGCCCCCCCAGGTGGTAAGGGTAGGCAGCAACACATCTGCCAAGGTGATCCTCAACACGGGGGCCCCTCAGGGGTGCGTGCTTTGTCCCCTCCTGTACTCCCTGTTCACCCACGACTGCATGGCCAAGCACGACTCCAACACCATCATTAAGTTTGCTGACGATACAACAGTGGTAGGCCTGATCACAGACAATGATGAGACAGCCTATAGGGAGGAGGTCAGAGACCTGGCAGTGTGGTGCCAGGACAACAACATCTCCCTTAACGTGAGCAAGACAAAGGAGCTGATCGTGGACTACAGGAAAAGGAGGGGCGAACACGCCCTCATTCACATCGACAGGGCTGTAGTGGAGCGGGTTGAGTGTTTCAAGTTCCTTGGTGTCCACATCACCAACAAACTATCATGGTCCTAACACACCAAGACAGTCATGAAGAGGGCACGACAACATCTTTTCCCACTCAAGAGACTGAAAAGATTTGGCATGGGTCCCCAGATCCTCAAAAAGTTATATAGCTGCACCACCGAGAGCATCCTGACTGGCTGCATCGCTTCCTGGTATGGTAACTGCTCAGTTTGGCTGGGTGGCCAGCTCTAAGAAGAGTATTGGTTAGGTCCAAACATTTTAAATGTATGAGTAAAAGAGGCCACTGTGTTCTTTGGGACCTTCAATGCTGCAGACATTTTTTGGTACCCTTTCCCTAATCTGTGCCTCGACACAATCCTGTCTCTGAGCTTTACGGACAATTCCTTCCTCCTCGTGGCTTGGTTTTTGCTCTGACATGCACTGTCAACTGTGGGACCTTATATAGACAGGTGTGTGCCTTTCCAAATCATGTCCAATCAATTAAATGTACCACAGGTGTACTCCAATCAAGTTGTAGAATCATCTCGAGGATGATCAATGGAAACAGGATGCACCTGAGCTCAATTTCGAGTTTCATAGCAAAGGGTCTGAATACTTATGTGAATAAGGTATTTATGTTTTTATTTGTAATACATTTGCAAAAATGTCTAAAAACCTGTTTTCGCTTTGTCATTATGGAGTATTGTGTGTAGATTGTTGAGGATTTTTTAAAAATGTAATACATTTTGAAATAAGGCTGTAACGTAACAAATGTGGAAAAAGTCAAGGGGTCTGAATACTTTCAGAAAGCACTGTATATACTAGGCGGTGTCAGAGGACGGCCCAATTTTATTCCTCAAAGACTCCAGTCACCCAAGTCATATACTGTTCTCTCTGCTACTGCACTGCAAGCGGTACAGGAGCGCCAAGTCTAGGTCCAAAAGGCTCCTTAACAGATTCTACCCCCAAGCCATAAGACTGCTGAACAATTAATCAAATGGCCACCCGGACTATATACGTTGACCCCCCCCGCCCCTTTGTTTTTACACTTCTGCTACTCGCTGTTTATTATCTATGCGTAGTCACTTTACCCCTACCTATATGTACAATTTATCTCGACTAACCTGTACCCTGCACATTGACTCGGTACCGGTACCCCCTGCATATAGCCTCGTTATTGTTATTTTATAGTGTTACTTTTTATTTTATTTTTTACTTTAGTTTATTTAGTAAATATTTTCTTAACTCAATTTCTTGAGCTGCATTGTTGGTTAAGGGCTTGTAAGTAAGCATTTCACAGTAAGGTCTGTTGTATTCGGTGCATGTGACAAATAACATTTGATTTTGATTTGATGCCATTCATTATTTTCCAGAGGACGCATAGCTCCTCGATGATTATTCCTTACATAATCTGCCATCAGGTGTGACACGCACACACTATACAGTGAATGGTGTCTTTCTCTCGTCATACCTCAAAGCTCCCCTTACCCTTGTGAAAATCATGTGGTGAAATTAATGAATGTCATTTTCACACATTAGCCACCCCCATCCACACATAATGGACTACGCCACAACAACGTTTAACCAGTGCATCTGTCCATTTGGCCTGATCATTTGGGCCACAGCGGTGGGTGGCAATTGACTGTGTTCCAATCAGAGCCATAAATAGGATTCCCTCTTCCCTCTTCTCCTGTCCTCCCTCGTTCCCTTGTTCCCTCCTTCCCTAATTAGTTCACATCAAAATGCTGTATTCCAAGGGCTTCCCAAATGTTCTTCTTTGAGGACCCACTTGAAGCTGTACAGATATTTTCTAGATGAACTATTGACAAGATAGAAGAGGTAGCCTATATACATCAATGATATTGACACATCCCAAACAACCAAGCTAGACTATGGCTTCACTTCCACTCCTTCTTCTCTGGATGTCTGTTGGGAGTTCTAGTACATTTTAATGAACATGCTCTATTTTCTCTTCTATTCGCACTGGTGTTATAATCACTGTAGAGCTTCCCTTTTTCCTCTCTCTCTTGCTCTCTCTTACTCTTTCTTTCTCTCTTTCTCTCTCTCCCTTTCATCCACTTCCACCATCTCTCCCTCCCTCTCTCTCTCTCGCTCTCTCTCCCTTTCTCTCTGTGACTCCCTCTGTCTGTGGTAGAAACACGCAGCAGGGGATTGTGGGTAGAAGGCGTCTCCTACTGTGAGGGTTGTCTCTGGCTCAGGGATGAGATGAAGGTCGGACACACTCCCAATCAGAACAGGAGGAGGAGGAGGAAGAGTGATAGATTTCTATCTGTTTAAAAACAGAGCGAAACGTATCAATCTAGTTCTTTCACTTTGTCTTCCTCCACCTCTTCCTCACTCCTCAAAGTGTTGTCAAACTATTTTGAGAGAGAGAGTGAGAGAGAGAGAGAGAGAGACAGAGAGAGAGAGAGAGAGAGAGAGAGAGAGAGAGAGAGAGGGAGAGAGAGAGAGAGAGAGACTGACTGAATTACAGTGTTCATACATCTCTGATTGACACACACCTTTATTGACCCCATGACTTTGGACGTGTTCCACAGCTAAGGCGAGGTGATGCAACAACCAATGGTTGCGTGCCACATCATCGACTGTGTCATCGACTGACAGATTGCTATAACATACTCTATGGTGTGGTTAGCTGATACTTCAAATACTTATGAAAGCATTGTAAGATCTGGCAGGCATCAGCAACGCTTAAGCATAGGAACGCGCCTTTTGACTGCTCAGTGACATCACTATGACATCACTGTCTATGTGCACTAAAACTGTGTGTATGAATGAGCTAATTAACATTACACCATGAAGGGCAGCTGGGAAGGGCAGAAGAGCTCTGTGGGAAAGAGTGTCTTTTATTTTCCTCTTTCAACACACACACGCACACACACACACTCTCTAAAGCATGAAACACACCGAGAATCTCATCGCCGATAGGCTGCCGACAGTTTCTTATCACAGTAGGAGGCCCTTCCTTCTCTTGCTAGAACAAAAGCGGTACCTGCTGCGTGCCGACCAGGTGCCGACAAACCTACCAATTCTACTTGTAGAATCACAATGCTCGTCAGTGGCCAACAACTTGACTTTGAGCAAATCAGAGAGCACAAACCCCCACGAGATGGAGCCAATGTAGGCAGTGTCCTTAGCAGTGTCCTTAGCTAGCTATGTTTTGCTAGCTAGTGAATATGCTAACATTAGCCAGCTAGCTAAACATTTGGCTATGGGCTGGCACTGCCGTGTGGGATTATGGAGAGTGAATTAAATTGTTTCTTCATCTTGCTAGGTAGTTATCTAGCTGTAGACATCTAGCTAGTATCAACAAGGGCTTTCTACAAAATAGGAACATTAGCACAGATAGCAAGGAATCTAGACAATAAGTAATACGCATGGATATGCATTGCCAAACAACGCTACTGACACCTTCTGGTTTGGAGTATTTTAACAAGGCTGAGTGGCTGACGACTTCCAAGGTCTTTGCTGTGTGAACACAAAAGAGATAGACTGCCACTCTGTTCAGAGTTGCTGAGTACTGTCAGCAGGCAAACATTTGACAATCCTACCGGCATGTCTGAGCTTTACAAGGGGACAAAGAGTAGGGGCCATCCCTGAATGGGGATAGGAATCCTGCAGCCTCTAAGGAATTACAATGGAGTAAAAATAAGATGAAAGTGGGTGTATGTGTGTGTAGTGAGAAAAGGTGTGGAGAGAGAGAGATAGAGAGAGAGCAGTAAGGTGAGCCTGAGTCTCTACTCCTGGGACTGAAAGACAAATGAAAGAAGTTCATGTACGTGTGGGAGAAAGAGAGAAGACAGCTCTCAGAGAGCGACTTGGAGAATGAGGAGCATGGATACAGTAATCTCCTGTATCAGTCTCAGATGCTGTGTATGTGTGAATGATGGGGCAGAGAGAAGCAATAGTAACCCCCCATAGGGAGAGGGAGAGAGGTTCAATTGTGGTCAACCTGAGGGTCGAGGAGGGAGTGAAACAAGGGAAGTGAGTACCCTTCATTGATACTGGAAGAGATGCCAACACATTGTCATATATGAACTAATGAACCAGTCAAGCTCTCCATGATGAATCAACCACTTGGGGTCTTGGGTCTGGGCCTCCAGGGGTCCCATCTGGTCTTGACGCCATCTCTTTTAGATACAGGAGAGAGCAGCAGAGGGAGGGAATAACCAAATGAGCCATAATAACTATGGAGGATGAATAACAACTAAATTCTCTCTCTTCCTTCCTTTTTCTCTCTCTCTCTCCTCCTGTCGGTAAGTCCTGTACCACTCCTTTGATAGAGAGATGTACAGAGAAAGGCAAACCATGTGTCTCTCAGAGCTGAAAACTCCAGGAAACTCCTCTGCAGTTCTCAACCATTACGGGAAAAAAACTGGATTTCACATGTACAATTTTATTTCACATGTGAAATCATGTGGTTTGGGAACACTTCACATGTGATGATATTTCACCAGTTTTCACAGGTGATGCATGGCAAACAAAAACAAGCTGTTTGGATCTCCCAGAAAATCACAAAGTAGCGTTGTTTTCAATTTACATATTTGACACACACGATTACATTGTCTATGTTTTTTTAATAAAGTAATTATTATTCAACATGTCTTCACCTGGAATTTGTACTCACAACCTTTTGGTTCACAGTGTTCCTATCATCCTGCTATGCCACCATGTCTGTGTCAATCACTGATTTCATCTGTATTCCTACACTTTGGACTTCAAAGTAGATCTCAGAGTTGTTAAAGGTACACTTAATAAAAATGATTATATTTATTATAGTGATTCAGGAGTGTCATTAAAACAGAGTAATATGCCCCACAAACATTAGACAACTATTCATAAAAAACTGAAATTGCTGAAATAAGTCAATTAAATCAATGATGAGAGAATAGTCAGATTAATTAAAAAATAAGTGCAGATGGCACTGTTTTGCTAAATACCTATGTATTATAGGTTATGAATCTGTAGGGAAATTCTGAGAATGCTACACTTTTTGGTACAGCAGAAAGATCTCTGTTTCCCAAATCCAGAGGTTGTCAGTTCAAATCCCTAGGTGGGGTCATATTGAAAAGTCAGCACTAAGTGATCATGTCAAACGTATTCACATTGATCAAAGATGTTTACACTATTTTTGATGAACAGCTTATCACTTACCTTAAAACCCCCATACCATTTTATTACTTCCCTTACAAAAAACACATGTGAAATAGCTGTTTTCAAATGTGAAATAGCTGTTTTCATATGTGAAATGGCTGTTTTCATATGTTGAGCTGAAAACAAAAGTGACACATGTGAGGTCAGTTGTTCACATGTGAAACTGTATGTATTAAATTCAGTTCACATGTTAACACCACCTTTCACAAGTTAGGAGAATAACGTTTTCACCTCACGTGAATTACAGATTCACATGCGAAATTTGCAGTTTCACATGAAAAATGTTCACTTGTGAAAACCTAACTCTCACACTAGAATTGTATTTTCACATGTGAAAGTTTTTCGCGTGAAAATTGAATTTGCACTTTTACATTTGGAAATTGAATTTGCACTTTCACATGTAAATATCTAACTCTCACATGTGGAATTGCATCACATGAAAAACATTCACATGTGAAAATTGAATGAGCAGTTTTACATGTGAAGAACATTCAAATGTTGTCACGTGTAGTTTCATGGTATCACATGTTGAAATTTTGCATCCCCATGTCGTGACATTTATTTCACGTGATCACATGTGAAATTCATGTGTTTTTTTGTTAAGGGAACTGCCGCATTTGCATATTGCTAAAGTCTACCAAAGAAAATAGCCTGCAGCTACAGTAGCCCAACCGCTGTGCATATTGGAGACAGAAACAGAGGGAGAAGAACGGAGAGAGGGCTGGAGGGGGGAGGGAGGGGTGCAGACAGTGAAAGAGGGAAATGAAGACAAACCATGGAAGACAGAACCTGGAAAGAGAGAGCCAGTCAAAGAGAAGGTTAGATGGAGCATGGGACCTGGGAAATTCCTGCTGCCCTCAAGGACTGGAGTGTATAGTGCACCTCTTCTCTGCAGCCCTCAGTACAGATGGGGAGCAGATAGACAGAGAGAGAAAAACTCATGAGAGAAGAGAGGGAGAGCGGGAGGGAGAGCCAAAGAGAGACATGAAGAGCCAGAGAGAGCAAATGAGAGAAGAAAGGGCTAAAATATGTGCATCACAAGAAGGTCTCCACCCAGCTTCCTCCATGAATATCAAACAGTCAACACTGGCCTGCTCCACACCACGCCAACACAACACATGATAAACATTACTGATCCCAGAGAAACACATGATGTATAGTGCCAGTTTCTCCTGACTACACCACCTGACCTGTGAAAACCTTGGGCCCTATTATAGACTACAGGTCTTTTGGTCGGGAAAAACTCCTGGCCCTAAATATGTGTGATGAGAGGGGTGCAGGCTGTTATAGAGTGTGAGGTGGAGTTTGCATTGTGCTACTACTGTACATTGGGTAATCCTGAAAGGGAAGACCCAGATATCTAACTATGGTATTCATGTACTGGTGATTGCAGAGGTTTATATAATTTAACAAAGGTCATTAAACCAATATTATTCTGTTTTGTCAGTTGCCGTTAGACATGTTGCATACCGCACGTTAGGACAAGGCCTCTAGTGGAAATTACAGCATAAAATAAATTATCCCTGTGTTTATGAGGGCGGCTTATTAACGCATAAACTCAGATAAGCAAAAGCGCATGTAAACGAGGTGAGAGCAGTACATTATGCGTTCCATAAGTGCAATAAAATGTGTCTGTCTGGTCGTCGGTAATTAAGTTTAAAAAATGTAATGACAACCGCACTTTCTGGTTGCATTTCGCTTGGATGATTCAGGCCTTCGTCTTGGTGATGACGGGCATAAGTAGCAATGATAAACGTTTTCATGGGAGGGAGAAAAAAAAGATGTCAACATTCTGAAATTGTCTTGATCCAGGAGGACACTGTACTACACACGTTGACGTAGGCCTATATCACCTGTAAGTACACACAAATACTATTATTGTATTATTGTGATATTGTTTTATGGGTTGAAATAGCCTACCCCTCTACATTTTCATTTACATTTCTTCCAGATCATGTTCATTAACTTGTTTAAAAAAAAAGATTATTCTCATAATAATATAAAAAAGCATACGTGCTATGCCATTTGATTTGTAACGAAATACCGAATAGCCTACAACATACCAGCCTAGGTCTAGGCTATAAACTAGACTAAGTCCGGGGTTTGTAACATTGATGACTTTTATATTTTTGTTTTTATCCATGCATTGAATCCTTGTGTCGCCTGTGGGGCCCTATGATGCTGCTGTGTCTCTCGCGGGTTAAAACTGAATGCGGGAGGGCAGCTCACCCAATTGATAGGGACTCGGAGAGACATACTTAACACCCCTACCCGGTTTCCATGGTGATTTGAATAGGAGAAAGGGGTACCGCGGTCGGTCATATTGTGCATTGGAATCCGTTTTGCCTACACTATAATTCCGACAATTGATCTTGGAATACAATTTGACAATAACTTAAATTAAAATGTTTTAAAAAAAATAGCAATCTTCTTAGAAATTAGCAATTTCTCAAGTAATAATTTTGCTAGGACTGTCTGAGAGTGGTCTGAGTAGGGAGGGGGAAACTGAAAACTAGCTGTTATTGGCAGAGAGGTGTGGAATGCTCTTTGTTATTGGTCTATTAACTTAATTTACTGCCTGGTGATGTCACCAGACATGCCAAAACTCGATCCCACCAAAACAGGCTGACATTTCAGCTCTTACACTAAAATAACATTATCATAATTTTAACAATTTTACATTATTATCCCATAGTGTGGAAATATATATTTTTTAAACACAGGAAAATTTCGTTTTTGACTGCACTGGGACTTGAAGGCCTTGAGCGCACAACTCGAACTTTCACGCAAATTGGCATGCAGAGTATCCTTCGAGCCCATGTACACACAAATGTTTACTTTTTGCATTACTTTTCCCCAAAACGTATTTGAATCAAATCCAGGAGAAATCTTCCAGGAAAGAAAACATGAGTTTTGGCTGCACCTGGTTGTGTCTCCATGCAATGTCTCTTCTTTCAATTGAAAGAAAGCTCCGTGTGTTAAGAGTTCTAGTTTTTAAGACTGGGAAAATCTTGTGGTTATGAATATTAGGAAAAAGCTAATGATTTAGCTTACCGTCACTCGCACACACTCTGGAAACATTCTATTAAAATAACACTTCTCCCGAAGATAGAAAAAAAACTAACTGGCTTGCCTCATGTAGAAATGTAGTGCACCCGGTTCACGCCCAGTGGGTCTTGCTTCAGTATGAAAAGGAAAGAGCATTAAGATGCAAGTGGCGTACAGAACCCCTGAGTGTCTATCCAGAGCCGACCTGAGTATCATTGGCACAGGCCCCCGCCGCTACGCTATTTGACAGAGGAGGAAAAACACAGATATGTTGCGTTGTTCGGGCCTGACATCCCTGACTGGCGTTAGAAAGGCGAGAGTCAGTGTATCCCTTCAATCCCCAATGGACTGCTCAATTTGGCATTGTTTTCGTGGGGGTGCTCTCTCTCTCTCTCCGCGGTTCAGCGAGATTGCTTGTTTCCACCTGGAAACCTCCTTCATCAAACCATCAATTCCACGTTAACCGTTTAGTGGACGCATGTTAGGCCATTTGATTATAAGCAAGTGAGATTATGGATATTGGGGTCTTATAGTCTATGATTGTTTTTGATTATGACAACGATAATTGTGTTATGATAAATTATAAAATACTATTATCATTAGGCCTATTAGGACTATTATTGGTTTTGTGGCTACTTATATTAATTCAAATGTAGGCTACGCTATTTTTTTAAATTTAACTAGGTATGTCAGTTAAGAACAAATTCGTATTAATAATGACGGTCTACCCGGCCAAAACCTAACCAGGATGACGCTGGGCCAATTGTGCACCGCCCTATGGGACTCCCAATCACGGCCGGTTGTGATACAGACTGAGATGCAGTTCCTTAGACCGCTGCGCCACTGAGGAGCCATATAATAGCCTACCAATTACAATGCCAATATGATCAATATCAGTCTGTTATTGTTATGATCATCTAATCAATGAATATGTTGTTTTTCTCAGAGAAGGGAACCTTACCTCGAGCACCCGACGCAGCGCACCGAGCTCTCGAGATGTGCCATTCCCTCTCTCTGTGTATCGTCCAATCAGCGGGAGTCCTGCTCTCCACTTCCGCTGGTAATTGGGGGAAGATGGGAACGGCGTGCGCACGCTTGGCACAGGGTAAACACTCGCGTGTCCACGCGCTTCCAGGGAGGAACGGATACAAGTGTCAGATGGAAGGCGAGAAAGAGTGAAGGAAGAAAATAGATACAAGCATTTACGTAGACAGTTGTATCATTCGGAATTGTGCAGCTTCAAATACTTCAGAAAAGCAGCAGAGGAGCCACAGGAGTGTTTAAAAAGTGACAATGAATGGTCCTTCTCCAACAAGCCTACTTCGACAGGGATCCTAGAAGAGAGCGTCAGTTTGTGGGAGATTACTAAATCTATACATCCAGTAGAACTTTACAGGACGCAAAAAACTTTTCCTTTTTTTATTCATATATTCACACAAAAAAATCTCTAAATAGAATGCGTAAAGATTCTTTATGCACCAATCTCCGACTTTTTACTGGTGGAACGTAAATACTATTTCATTCCATTAATTGATAAACAAAACATTAACTTTCATTTACATTTTTGTGAATATTTTTGTTGGATTACTTTTGAATTATTTTTATCTCCATTTTATGGTATATAGTGTAACGCAACATTCACCACGTTTTCTCATAGTTTTGATTTATTATTGGATAAGAGCATTCTGTTTGAGAAGAGAAGCTGATCCAACGAGGGAAGAGGGCGATAACTCACAGGCTTTATGGTTTGGGGAATGGCAACAGCCACCTCCAGTCCATACCTGGCCAGCAATAGGATCCTATCCACCGGCTCCATCGTGCACTCAGACCGGGGGGTCGGTGGCATGCAGCGGGGCAGCACCGCAGTCACCTCGGTGTCTGGTGGATACAGAGGGGACCCCTCCGTGAAGATGATGCAGAGTGACTTTATGCAGGGCGCTATGGCAACGAGCAACGGGGGACACATGTTAAGCCATGCCCACCAGTGGATGACATCCCTGCCTCACGCTGCTGCGGCTGCAGCCGCAGTGGCAGCTGCCGAGGCCGGCTCTCCCTGGTCCTCCAGCCCCGTTGGGATGACGGGTAGCCCGCAGCCGCAGGATGTGAAGAGAAACTCCGGCAGGGAGGACATGCACTCAGGCTCCGCTCTACACCACAGGTCTCTGCATCTGGGCTCCCACCAGGCACAACACCCAGGAGCCTGGGGTGGCACCTCAGCCGCGCATATAGCCTCCCTTTCCGAAGGGCAGCAGCAGCAACAGTCGCTGATCTACTCCCAGCCCGGGGGATTCACGGTTAACGGAATGCTCAACTCACCGGGGAGCCTAATGCACCCGGGGATGGTGAGGGGGGACTCCCCTGATCTCGACCACGGCAGTCATCATCATCACCATCACCACCACCAGCATCCACATCACCAGCAGCACCACGCCGGGGTGAGCCACGACCCGCAGTCCGACGAGGACACGCCGACCTCGGACGACCTGGAGAACTTCGCCAAGCAGTTCAAACAGCGCCGGATCAAACTGGGCTTTACGCAAGCGGACGTGGGCTTGGCACTAGGCACCCTGTATGGTAACGTCTTCTCACAGACCACGATATGCAGGTTCGAGGCGCTGCAGCTGAGCTTCAAGAACATGTGCAAGCTGAAGCCGCTGCTCAACAAATGGCTGGAAGAGGCCGACTCGACCACCGGTAGCCCCACCAGCATCGATAAGATCGCGGCGCAGGGCAGGAAGAGGAAAAAGCGCACGTCCATCGAGGTGAGCGTCAAAGGAGCTTTGGAGAGCCACTTCCTCAAAAGCCCCAAACCCGCTGGCCAGGAGATCACCTCTCTGGCGGACAGTCTGCAGCTGGAGAAGGAGGTGGTCCGGGTCTGGTTCTGCAACCGCAGGCAGAAGGAAAAGAGGATGACGCCACCGGGGCTGCCACACAGCCCGGAGGACGAGTACTCTCAGGTCGGCAACATGAGCTCAGACACACCGTCACCCTCAATGGACTGCAAGCGAATGTTCAGCGATACGTGAGAAAATAACAAAACACAGGACAATAATATTTCTTTAGGCTGCAATAAGACACTGTCTAGGCCGAGAAAATACTAGCAATAGCAAGTGGGAATAATACCTTTTACATGATAAACAATGAAACAAGACACAAATCTTTCATATCCATATTACTCCAACCTGACCAACCAACAGACCAACGATGTGGTCTTTAGGAAAGGAGTAGCCTAACTTAAAACATATGCGACATTACACATGATCGAATGGCCCGCGCAATGAGAGGGTCAACTCTTCAAGTAATGTTTCTTCATGTAAATGTTTGGCGCATTAGGATTTAAGAAATAATCTTAATCAGTTTTCAGCCTGAGATATATTCCAATAAGATGTGTGTATGTACAGCATATTGACCTTTTATTTGATTTGAAACATGCCATGCTTTCACCAAAAGGATTATGGCAGTTCTTTGGCCCCACGTAAAAAAAACTATGACAAGCTTTAACCTCTACATGATTGCCCTTCTTTGTTTTGTGTGTAATATTTCACATTGTGTAATATTTCATATTTTAGAACAAAATAAATCAAACACACTTTTTTTGTCCCCTTTGCAGCACTTAATGCTATTGTAAATGTTCTCCTCTGCAGTTGTTGAAGATGCTTGTGGTTTTCACATGACATTCCCAAGCAGTCCTTTTATATGTTTTCTGTTTTCTTTTTACAAACAAGTTATAATGACAATATTTTTTAACAATTGGAATTATCTTCACCATGTTGACTTTCTGTTATAATTAATGTACTATATTGAGCAATAATGTCTTTCCCCTCAACTTTGCATTAGGCCTGTGTTATTTTGTCATTCATGACTTTACCGTTTTATTCAATGATGATATTTTCAAAGGAACACACATTCCCAAAAGCTGACGTCGGTGTCGTTTGTTATTGTAACCTTGTATAGTTCTATGTGATGACTTTGACAGTCATTTATTTTTAGTGGTTATTTTATGAAGGATTATTGAGAACAATACATTTGTCATAGCGGATAGCCTACCTTTGTGTTTTCAATGTCATTGTCAGCTTACAGAAAGAAGTATACGCCAATTCTGAATATCTGATACGCAGAATATTTGGCATAGGCCTAATCGATGCCTACGATGTGAGAGTTTATGATTTACAATCTTTATTCAATGAAAATATAATTAATTGATCTATAATATAGGCCAATAGACTGAGAGGAAACTGCAGGCAGGGGGCTCACTCTTGACCTTCTGACCTTTTCAAAGCGAGAAAAAAAACTTGCCGTCCAACTCACCGACCTAAAAAAGTACAACTGGATCGAATGAATGCACTATATGCTATACATGAATAGGAAAGCCCAATAGGCAATTTCCGAAATAAGAACAACTTTTCGTGTAAACTCTTGAAGTGTTTTGGTCTGATAACACATTTAAATCGTAATCAACAGCCTAGTGAAATTATGTTTGTATAGGCTTATTTCTATATTACAGGTTATGCGCTTTTAGTGCAATTTAAATAAAGTCTACATTTTAGTTTTTGTGTGCCTTCTTTCTTAGAACTAATGATGCATTCGTTTTTTTCCACTTTATTAGGCTATTCGATTTTGCTTAGGCCTAGTTTTGAGACTTTCAAACTTCTTTCATGGCGTGGGACAAAACGCACCATCCAGCTTTGGAAGACTTACATTTCACGGATGATTTGCCATACCAAGGTTGTTGCTTAGCAACTCAATTGAACCCGTGGTAAAAAGCACGCACTTCACTCTGTCTTCTGCATTAAATTAAAACCGACAAGTTAGTCGGTTAGATTAGGCCTACTTATTTTAGTCAGTTCACACGCTGTTAGGAAACATGTCGGCTTAAAAGTGCTTATTTAGGCTACACTTATGGAAAGGCCTAGAACAGAATATCAGAACCGAACATTGTAGAACATACTAAAACAGAAAATCACAGAACAAAACTGAACAGAATAGAATAGCAATTGGTGTAAAAGAGAACTCAGAGATTAACCTATAGCATAGCACATATATATATATATATATATATATATAGCTTTATTTATATATTTGACCCATATTCATTTGAAAGGGTTAGCCTATGCTTGTTCTGAAGTGGTTTGGAGTTTCATCATAATTTGAATTTCACAAATTTCTGGTAGCCTGAAATTGTGATATGCTAATTCCTCATATCTTAAATAATTGTAACAATTTATTTCATTTTCTCTTAACATTTGCTATTCCTTCTTGTATTGTGAATGTTGTTTTTATACATTATGTATAGCTATATTATGAAGCCTGTCAGTAAAATAGACAAAAATGGCTTATTCATGAAATAATAGGCTACATTAGGCCTACGGTATGAGTTTGCCTACTCCCGTTATTATTTTGTTAAAGCCTATAGCCAATTCTGATTTTGTTTTAGGCTCTTAGTTCTCTGATTGAACCCAGTTCTGTGTTCAATAACCCCTACATTGTAGGCTTTAGTCTATACTTTTTTACTTTTTACTTTACAAATAGCCTATATATTTTATTAGGCCTAATAATAAGGATGACAGGGCTAGTTAGGCTTTGCAACTATTGACCTATACAGTGCATTCGGAAAGTATTCAGACCGCTTGACTTTTTCCACATTTTGTTATGTTACAGCCTTATTATAAAATGGATAAACATATTTTTTCATTCATCAATCTACACACAATACCCCATAATGACAAAGTGAAAACAGGTTTTTAACATTTTTAGCAAATGTATTCAAAATAAAAAAAACTGAAATACCTTATTTACTAAGACCCTTTCCTATGAGACTCAAAATTGAGCTCAGGTGCATCCTGTTTCCATTGATCATGTTTCTACAACTTGATTGGAGTCCACCTGTTGTAAATTCAATTGATTGGACATGATTTGGAACAGCACACACCTGCCCATATAAGGTGCCACAGTTGACAATGCATGTCAGAGCAAAAACCAAGCCATGAGGTTGAAGGAATTGTCCGTAGAGCTCCAAGACAGGATTGTGTCGAGGCACAGATCTGGGGAAGGGTACCAAAAATTCCTGACGCATTGAAGGTCCCCAAGAATACAGTGACAACCATCATTCTTAAATGGAAGAAGTTTGTAACCACCAAGACTCTTCCTAGAGCTGGCTGTCTGGCCAAACTGAGCAATTGGGGGAGAAAGGCCTTGGTCAGGGAGGTGACCAAGAACCTGATAGTCACTCTGACAAAGCTCCAGAGTTCCTCTGTGGAGATGGGAGAACCAGAAGGACAACCATCTGCAGCACTCCACCAATCAGGTCTTTATGGTAAACTGGCCAGACGGAAACCACTCCTCAGTAAAAAGCACATTTTCTGCTTTCATAAAAACAAGAATGAACTCTTTGGCCTGAATGCCAAGTGCCATGTGTGGAGGAAACCTGTCACCTTCCCTACGGTGAAGCATGTTGGTGGCAGCATCATGCTGTGGGGATGTTTTTCAGCGGCAGGGACTGGGAGTAATCAGGATAGAGGGAATGAATAACGGAGCAAAGTACAGAGAGATCCTTGATGAAAACCTACTCCAGGGCGCTCAGGACCTCAGACTGGGGCGAAGGATCACCTTCCAATAGGACAACAACCCTAAGCACACAGCCAAGACAATGCATGAGTGGCTTCGGGTCTCTGAATGTCCTTGAGTGGCCCAGCCAGAGCCCAGACTTGAACCCGATCGAACATCTCTGGAGAGACCTGAAAATGGCTGTGCTGCGATGCTCCCCAAATAGCGTTATACCCAAGAAGATTTGAGGCTGTAATCGCTGCCAAAGGTGCTTCAACAAAGTACTGAGTAAAGAGTCTGAATACTTATGTAAATGTGATATTTCTGTTTTTTTGTTTTTATACATTTGCAAAAAAATCTAAAAAACTGTTTTTGCTTTGTCATTATGTGGTATTGTGTGTAGATTGATGAGGAAAAAAACTATTTAATCCATTTTAGAATTAGGCTGTAACATAACAAAATGTGGAAAAAGTCAAGGGGTCTGAATACTTTCCCAATGCACAGCAGGAATAGGCCTACCCTAGGCTACATTTCATTGCGATAGGCAAATTAGCATTTAAGAATGTTTATTCACGGTTTTGTTTTGGCCGATCAGTTGCATCTCGGATGCTTGTTTGTGTTTTGCTTATCGCTCGCTGTTTCCTCCAGCAGCATGACGCCCTCTTGACAGGCGCGCACCGCAGCTCCATGGCACGCTGCCAGCAGAGGTCGGCTATACCAGCTGGCTGCTCACCTCAGCAGCGGTTGTCAAGGTGACAGCGTGTCAGAGCCCCCTCTGAGTGGCGCAAGGTGTTGAGATGGGATCAGATCTATCAGATGATGGGTTTGTCAGGAATACTGTTGTATATGGGGACAGTTGGCATCTCCCTTTCTCCCTCTGGTAAACATACACACACACACAGTTTTGCTTAACTGTTTCTTTTTTAGGATTCAGAGAAAGAGAAAAATTGAAAGGAAGGTCTAGCTGCTCTTCCAGTAGCTGCCAGGCTAACCTGTGGATCTGACTGGCTGACTGACTGAGGATACTAGAGCAGGGCTCTGGGTTTAATACCTTATCTTCAGTAGGTACACTGGTATACACAGTTACCTATTATTACCCCGGGCCCTTCATAGGAAAAAGTTACCTACCAGGGTAACGCAATGGGAACAACAAACATGGGTCTTGATTCACACATAGACTACATACACTCACACGATCACATTTTTCAATCAATCACATTTGTTTATATTGCCCTTTCTGCAGCAGTTGTCACAAAGTGCTTAAACAGAAATTAACCAACAACTCCAGAGAGCAAGCAATGCAGATGTAGAAGCACTGAGGCTAGGAAAACTCCCTAGAAAGGCAGGAACCTAGGAAGAAACCTAGGGAGGAACCAGGCTCTGAGTGGTGACTAGTCCTCTTCTCTTATGTTGTTGTAGAACCACTTTCACCCGCTTTGACGAATACAATACCTTTGGCCTTGGAGTTCTCCAGAGACAGTGAGAGGGTGAGAAATTGAGGTGTGTGTGTGTGTGTGTGTGTGTGTGTGTGTGTGTGTGTGTGTGTGTGTGTGTGTGTGTGTGTGTGTGTGTGTGTGTGTGTGTGTGTGTGTGTGTGTGTGTGTGTGTGTGTGTGTGTGTGTGTGTGTGTGTGTGTGCGGGCGTATGTGTGTGTGCTCTCTGCTGTACATTGGCAGGGTTCAGAGGAAATTCTGGCCTTTAGGTTATAAATATCCCTCTCTCTGGCTTAACTGAGTTATGAATGGCCTGTTTGACTGTGGGCTCAACTCAGAGCTCAGAGCCAGCCAGCCTGCTCAGGTACTCAGCAGTCACACCAGGTCAGCTCTGTAGAGCCTGATCATGTACAGCATATCTACTGTCAGAGTATGGTCTTGTAGGAGTCCTAAGTCTGACTTGGTATTATGGATAAGAAGAACATATGGGAACAATTTAGAAGACATTGGTAGAGCTCAAAAGCACTATTATATACAGAATGAATGCTTACAATAATATAGACAACCTGAAGCACCCTGATGAAGGCCGTAATGATGACACATGTCGATTTTCAACAATTAAGACACCATGTTAATTCAACCTCCATCGTCCTAAGTATGGCTGAATAATTTGTTCAAACAGGGCCAAATACCATGCAGAGGTGGGAATGTGCGAGATAGAGAGAGTCCACCCACCCTGATCATGCATGTGCAGCACATACTACTGTATTCCCCCAGAGCCCCCCCCCCCCCCCCCCCCAGTCCTCTGTAATAAAATGGAGGAAAAGTTAAGCCCATTGGATTGTAACGTGATCCTGGCAGCAGCTTAGTGATGTAAAGATGGGAGATAAAGCTGGTATTACAGGATGAAAGGACCCCTTTAAAGGGTTCTCTCATCTCGCGTACGCTATAGCCAGCCTCTCACTGAATCTCAATGCTGGGATCTGAAGGTGTGTGTGTGTGTGTGTGTGTGTGTGTGTGTGTGTGTGTGTGTGTGTGTGTGTGTGTGTGGGCCATGTGTTAATTTGTTACAGTCGCCCAGAGAACTTGTTTTTAAACTCGTCAAACAATATAAGCCTTACAGCTCAGATGGAAGCTCCCCCTTTAATTGCACTGTTTATCGTATTATCCCCTCTCACAGAAAGAAATGAGAGCAGAACCTGAGGTGTGAGTCTGTGTGTGTGTGTATTAAATGCATTGCATCGTTATCCTATATATAACAGTGAGTGATTCACAACTGAAATAGAGGTTGTTAATTGGTGCTACATGGTAAGGACATAATTATATTTTTGAATAACCGCAGCACATACTGTAACTGTTCTACGAACCTTGTTTAGAGGTACGTTTCACCACACAGTATAATGCATCACACAATATTCCCTTGTTTGATACTCCAGCTTTTTGAAACTGTGTATCAAAGCATGGATATCAATAGACATATACTTTACACACTGTACACATGGTCTCTACTAGCACACACACGCACACACGCACGCACGCACGCACGCACACACACACACACACACACACACACACACACACACACACACACACACACACACACACACACACACACACACACACACACACACACACACACACACACACACACACACACACACACACACACACACACACACACACACACACACACACACGCTCATTACCAGTTGGTGTGTGATGTTAATTATTGTCACGTTGCGAGGGCAGGTTTACCACCAACGACTAACACTGATTAACACGTTACAGCTCCCTCAGAGGGATCCTCCCATTTGATGTGTCTGTGGCTGAACTCCCTGGACCAGCCCCAGGCCACCTTACCGAGAGGAGAGATACCTACAGAGGGGAAGACGAACTGGGAGCAGCAGACTGACTCTCTACCAATGTTTTTCCATCCTGGTTTACTATCACCATCTTGCCCCGTCCATTGAATACATGAGAAAAAAGTGGAAAATCAATGCTGGTCATACATCAAAACACAAACAGAAGTCCATCCCCATCCATACAGGAGTACAGTAGGTGGAAGGAGAGCTAAGTCAAATCAATAATCGTTTCCCTCCACTACACAGACGAAGGAGGTTTCCCAAGATCTTCCCAGCTCTGCAAGGGCTAAATTAAGAGAGCTAGTGAGAGAGAAGGCAGGAGAGTATATGGGAAAAGGTAGAGTGATAAGATGTAAGAAGAGAGCAAGAGTAGTTTTGCTTTTCATCATAGTTTTAGCAGCACCACAGGGAGCCTCTCAGTCCTCAGGATGGATCCTCTGTTCTGCAGACCGACTAGAGGTGCTGTAGATGGAAAAGAAAGGGAGAGAAAGGGGAGGGAAGGGGTTAGAGCGAAGGAAGGTCTTGAAATAATTTCAATGCGAGATAGAGGCTCATCCTGGCTTTGAGTGTCTGAGGCTGTTTCAAGAATGCTTGAAGGTTGATGTGTGTGTCAATGTGTGTGTGTGGTGTGTGTGTGCACGCATGTATGCGCCTGTTCTGTGCCTTGTTTCTCCTGACACACCCAACATCTCTCTAGTGAAACTATGGCATGGTTTGCAGGCAGGTCACCTGTGATACAAGTCAGTATTCAACATCCATCCACGTCGGCAGTTGACGTGGAAACTGGCCACTGGGGCAACGGTGAGCGCTGTTAACCTTCAAGAAAGTGTTGGTTTTGCTAGGGGGATGGTGGATGGGCATAAGCAGCTTCCTCTGGTGCAAAAGAGCAAAGAGGTTGCACGTTCGAATCCAGCGCAAACATTTTTACAAAATATATTTTGGTTCCCAAACCGTAACCCTTACCGTAACCCTTCTGAGTTAATGCCTAACGTTAAAGCCTAAATTTAACCCTAACCTTAAAAAATGTGGAATTAATGTCTACACTTAACCTTAAACACTTCGAAATTTGACGTTTGAGAAACATGCATGAATGTCTAATTCTGATGTGAGACTGAGAGCTTATTGTGGTTTGACCACGTTCTACTACCTAGCATTAGTGTGTTTTAGTACCCTTTCGAAACCAACGAAGCAAGAGTTTTTTACAAACTGCCAACAATACTCCTCTATTTTATATACTCAGATTCAGTGTTGAACATGATTCTTGTCTAACCTACTCCATGTTTGCTCTCGTAGTGAGTGATGTGATGGAGTATCCAGCTCTCTCTATCAAGAGGGAAGGATGGAATCTCATGGAAGAGGAAATTAATTCTCTCACCAGTGAGTGAGCAGCGTGCCATGCCGTGTGGATGCCATGGAACGTGACCAGCATACATGTGCCTGGCCGGCGGAGTGGAACGAGCTTGATGGGTACTTTCGACACGTGGGCGTGATGCCAATTTAGACAAGCATGCATGCCTGTGAACGGCAAGTGTGGGGGGAGGGGGGAGGGGTTGTGTATGTGAGAGAGAGCGGGAGAGCGGGAGAGCGGGAGAGCGAGAGAGCGAGAGAGCGAGAGAGAGAGAGAGAGAGAGAGAGAGAGAGAGAGAGAGAATTCTGATACAGTGTCTTACCAATCCAAATTAAATTACCCTTTACCGGGGACATTCTCACCCAACAGCACTGGCTCAGGAGCCTATAAACAGAGTATCACTAATTTATCATTCATGCTATAGTACAATATAAAGACCAGAGACCTGTGGGTGTGGTATGTGGAAATCAGTGGTGGCTGTTGGGAGGAGCTGTAGGAGGACAGGCTCATTGTAATAAGTTAACATATGTTTGATGTGTTTGATACTTTTCCATTTCTTCCATTCCAGCTATTACAAGGAGCCCGTCCTCCTATAGCTACTCCCGCCAGCCTCCTCTGGTAGAAATGTACTCAAAATTTCACTCGATTAAATCTCAAGACGATATTGATTTCTCCATGAACAGGGAGATGGTGATTCAGAACTTTTATACAAAACACATTAGGGGATGCATACTGTGTGTGGAGCTGTTACAATATGAAAACGTGTGTGTGTGGAGCTGTTACAATATGAAAACGTGTGTGTGTGGAGCTGTTACAATATGAAAACGTGTGTGTGTGTGGAGCTGTTACAATATGAAAACGTGTGTGTGTGTGAGCTGTTACAATATGAAAACGTGTGTGTGTGTGAGCTGTTACAATATGAAAACGTGTGTGTGTGTGAGCTGTTACAATATGAAAACGTGTGTGTGTGGAGCTGTTACAATATGAAAACGTGTGTGTGTGAGCTGTTACAATATGAAAACGTGTGTGTGTGTGGAGCTGTTACAATATGAAAACGTGTGTGTGTGTGGGCTGTTACAATATGAAAACGTGTGTGTGTGGAGCTGTTACAATATGAAAACGTGTGTGTGTGAGCTGTTACAATATGAAAACGTGTGTGTGTGGAGCTGTTACAATATGAAAACGTGTGTGTGTGAGCTGTTACAATATGAAAACGTGTGTGTGTGAGCTGTTACAATATGAAAACGTGTGTGTGTGAGCTGTTACAATATGAAAACGTGTGTGTGTGGAGCTGTTACAATATGAAAACGTGTGTGTGTGTGAGCTGTTACAATATGAAAACGTGTGTGTGTGAGCTGTTACAATATGAAAACGTGTGTGTGTGGAGCTGTTACAATATGAAAACGTGTGTGTGTGAGCTGTTACAATATGAAAACGTGTGTGTGTGAGCTGTTACAATATGAAAACGTGTGTGTGTGTGAGCTGTTACAATATGAAAACGTGTGTGTGTGAGCTGTTACAATATGAAAACGTGTGTGTGTGGAGCTGTTACAATATGAAAACGTGTGTGTGTGAGCTGTTACAATATGAAAACGTGTGTGTGTGTGAGCTGTTACAATATGAAAACGTGTGTGTGTGAGCTGTTACAATATGAAAACGTGTGTGTGTGGAGCTGTTACAATATGAAAACGTGTGTGTGTGTGGAGCTGTTACAATATGAAAACGTGTGTGTGTGTGGAGCTGTTACAATATGAAAACGTATGTGTGTGTGAGCTGTTACAATATGAAAACGTGTGTGTGTGTGAGCTGTTACAATATGAAAACGTGTGTGTGTGGAGCTGTTACAATATGAAAACGTGTGTGTGTGAGCTGTTACAATATGAAAACGTGTGTGTGTGAGCTGTTACAATATGAAAACGTGTGTGTGTGAGCTGTTACAATATGAAAACGTGTGTGTGTGGAGCTGTTACAATATGAAAACGTGTGTGTGTGTGAGCTGTTACAATATGAAAACGTGTGTGTGTGAGCTGTTACAATATGAAAACGTGTGTGTGTGGAGCTGTTACAATATGAAAACGTGTGTGTGTGAGCTGTTACAATATGAAAACGTGTGTGTGTGTGAGCTGTTACAATATGAAAACGTGTGTGTGTGAGCTGTTACAATATGAAAACGTGTGTGTGTGAGCTGTTACAATATGAAAACGTGTGTGTGTGTGGAGCTGTTACAATATGAAAACGTGTGTGTGTGTTAGCATGCCTATTTGCAAATGGGAATGTATCTCCACTGACCTCTGAGGCTCCTGGGTGTAAATCCAAATACTAATAAACACTATGACAATACTGCCATCTACTGGGAATAATACAGTTATGGTACATGTCAGTGATATAATGTATGACTATTTCGCAATAGTCTTTCCTTTAATCCTGTTCTCTCCTCTCCTCCCATGCTCCCCAGCTCCGCCTGTCTGCCTGCACATCCACCGGAGAATTTCACAGTACTGTATGTCTTCCTGTGTGTGCGTGTGTGACAGGGTACTAATCTCAAGTGAAAAAGACATGAACATGTTCTACACATGGTAGCCGAAGTAGGTAGCCATGTCTAAAGAATATTATTGATCTCATGTAGGCTATAGTGTTCTTGAATACATTTAATAGATTGTAGAGGGGATTGATAAGGTGTGTGTAGTCCCAATGTAGTTGCTTTTTCTTTTGACATGTCTGTTGTCCAGGTAGACCTATTGACATGTGGGGAGGTCTGTTCATTCTCACTTTATTCAGTCTCGGTTAGCGAACGAGGGTATGTATTATGATAGATGATCTGCTGTGGAATTCCTTGTTTGCATCGTTGGTAGCATGTCTTCCATACGTTTTTTTCAATACAATATGTGCTTGCTAGCTAAATGATTAATAATATTCGGCCAATCATGTAACAGTATAACTTTACGTCGTCCCCTCGCCCCGACACGGGCGCGAACCAGGGACCCTCTGCACACATCAACAACGGTCGCCCACGAAGCATCGTTACCCATCGCTCCACAAAGGCCACGGCCCTCGCCCCGACACGGGCGCGAACCAGGGACCCTCTGCACACATCAACAACTGACACCCACGAAGCGTCGTTACCCATCGCTCCACAAAAGCCACGGCCCTTGCAGAGCAAGGGGAAACCCTACTTAAGTCTCAGAGCAAGTGACGTAACTGATTGAAATGCTAGTTGCGCGTACCCGCTAACTAGCTAGCCATTTCACATCCGTTACACTCACCCCCCTTTCAACCTCCTCCTTTTCCGCAGCAACCAGTGATCCGGGTCAACAGCATCAATGTAACAGTATAACTTTAAACCGTCCCCTCGCCCCGACACGGGCGCAAACCAGGGACCCTCTGCACACATCAACAACGGTCGCCCACAAAGCATCGTTACCCATCGCTCCACAAAGGCCACGGCTCTCGCCCCGACACGGGCGCGAACCAGGGACCCTCTGCACACATCAACAACTGACACCCACGAAGCGTCGTTACCCATCGCTCCACAAAAGCCGCGGCACTTGCAGAGCAAGGGGAAACCCTACTTAAGTCTCAGAGCAAGTGACGTAACTGATTGAAATGTTAGTAGCGCGTACCCGCTAACTAGCTAGCCATTTCACATCCGTTACACCAGTCGATGTTCATCTTCAACGCAACACCTTGAAACCAGTGGATCGCTCCGCGCTTCGCGCGTCAGCAGGCGACTGGACAGGTTTTGATTACCGATTGCGAAAAGCAAAGAGGCTTGGAATGGATTCTGGATGGAAGGAGGCGAGGGAATGGGTTTCTTCTGTGGATGGTGTGTCTTCCTATACGTCTTCTATTGATAACAGGACATCTGAACAAGCCATCTCAGTCAGACTCATCATCAAGGGAATTGTGACTCGCAGTGATTAAAGGTATGTTCGCAGTAATTTCTCACAATTTCTAGGTTATATAATGAAGGCGCTCGAAACCATGCGCATTGTTCTAGTCTACTTGCTGAGAATAGAGAGGAATGATGATTATGGTGTAGCCTATTTAGCGAAATGTATGATAAAACAGTCAGTTACATAAGACTGAATGCGGGCGAAATTGTCAATTGCTTGACTGAATAAGTGAATCTTTAATCAGCTATAAAGGTATTCAGAATTTTAAAGATGGAGAAAGAATAGGTTCACATAATGATAGCATGGTGTTTAAATAGGAAATCTCGATCAGAATGCATTTTACTGGATACCTTAATATGGTTATGGGGAGGTGAACATATAGCCTACACTCTTAGAAAAAAACTAAATGAGAAAAAAAGGATCTGGATAGAACCAAAAAGGTTTCTATTGCCTGCTTCATATAAGGCATCCCTAAAGGTTCTATATAGACCCCTTTTGTAAGGTTGGTTCTTCTTCTTCACTGAACCAAAGGTGGTTCTATATAGAACCCTTGGGTTCCATATAGGGTTCTATATGGAACCAATTTCGATATAGAAAGCATAGAACCCTTTTTGGTTTTATCCCGAACCATTTTTTCTAAGAGTGTAGGCCTTCTGTTCAGGTCTGTCTCGGCTCTTACAACATGTCTGACTGGGTATCTTCTTTTGGATGTGCTCCTCTCTGTTGTATGGTGACAAGTTTGCACAACAAAAAGGATGAAACAAAGGTTCTATGCATATTGCATCAATAATTAGATATTCAGTCAAGCAATTGCTTGTTTCAAACACATTCTGTCGTATGTAACTGGAGTGTTTTTCAGACATGCTGGTCTCTCTCGCACGCACGCACGCACGCACGCACGCACGCACGCACGCACGCACACGCACACACACACACACACACACACACACACACACACACACACACACACACAGCCTCCTTAAAGTTGAACTGACAGCATTTTAGCAACATCAAATCTTATTAAAATCTGTTCATATACAGTGCATTCGGAAAGTATTCAAGCCCCTTGACTTTTTCAACATTTTGTTACATTACAGCCTCATTCTAAAATTGATTCAGTTGTTTTTTTCCCTCATCAATCTACACACAATACCCCATAATAACAAGCAAAAACTGTTTTTTAGAAATTTGTGCAAATGTATATAAAAAAACTACGGCAATATAACATTTACATAAGTATTCAGACCCTTTACTCAGTACTTTGTTGAAACACCTTTGGCAGTGCTTACAGCCTCGAGTCTTCTTGGGTATGATGCTACAAGCTTGGCACACCTGTATTTGGGGAGTTTCTCCCGTTCTTCTCTGCAGATTCTCTCAAGCTCTGTCAGGTTGGATGAGGAGTGTCGCAGCACAGCTATTTTCAGGTCTCTCCAAAGATGTTAGATCGGGTTGAAGTCCAGGCTCTGGCTGGGCCACTCAAGGACATTCAGAGACTTGTCCCAAAACCACTCCTGCGTTGTCTTTGCTGTGTGCTTAGGGTCCTTGTCCTGTTGGCAGATGAACCTTCGCCCCAGTCTGAGGTACCGGTCGCTCTGGAGCAGGTTTTCATCAAGGATCTCTCTATACTTTGCTCCGTTCATCTTTCCCTCGACCCTGACTAGTCTCCCAGTCCCTGCCACTGAAAAACCTCACCACAGCATGATGCTGCCACCACCATGCTTCACCGTAGGGATGGTGCCGGGTTTCCACCAGACGTGATGCTTGGTGTTCAGGCCAAAGAGTTCAATATTGGTTTCACCAGACCAGAGAATCTTGTTTCTCATGGTCTGAGAGTCCTTTAGGTGCCTTTTGGCAAACTCCAAGCGGCCTGTCATGTGCCTTTTACTGAGGAGTGGCTTCCTTCTGGTCACCATACCATAAAGGCCTGATTGGTGGAGTGCGGCAGAGATGGTTGTCCTTCTGGAAGGTTCTCCCATCTATACAGAGGAACTCTGGAGCTCTGTCAGAGTCACCACCGGGTTCTTGGTCACCTCCCTGACCAAGGCCATTCTCCACCGATTGCTCAGTTTGGCTGGGCGGTCAGCTCTAGGAAGAGTCTTAGTGGTTTCAAAATTATTCCATTTAAGAATGATGGAAGCCACTGTGTTCTTGGGGACCCTCAATGCTGCAGAAATATTTTGGTACCCTTCCCCAGATCTGTACCTCAACACAATCCTGTCTCGTAGCTCTACGGACAATTCCTTCCACCTCATGGCCTGGTTTTTGCTCTGACATGCATTATCAACTGTGGTAACTTATAAAGACAGGTGTGTGCCTTTTGAAATCATGTCAAATCAATTTAATTTACCACAGGTGGACTCCAATCAAGTTGTAGAAACATCTCAAGGATGATCAATGGAAACAGGATGCACTTGAACTCAATTTCAAGTCTTAATAGCAAAGGCTCTGAATACTTATGTAAATAAGGTATATCTGTTTTTATTTGTAATAAATCTGCTAAAATAAAATAAAAAACTGTGTTCACTTTGTCATTGTGTGGGGTATTGTGTGTGAAAAAAAAATATTTCATCTATTTTAGAATAAGGCTGTAATGTACTAAAATGTGGAAAAGTAAAGGGGTCTGAATACTTTCCGAATGCACTGTACACCCCCAGGAAGAATTTGAGACTTAGATATGGTCATTTTCACATTTAACTTAATAAATTCTTAGAATGTTTGGGAATTACATATACTAAGGCATTTGTGAAAATTCTATAGCAATATAGAGTGGGAAAGCGGCTGTGCGTTTGGACAATTAATAGACACTGCAGTAAATAAAACCTATTATAAACTGGGTGGTTCGAGCTCTTGTCACGATCGTCTTCTTGAGAGAGATTGGACCAAGGCGCAGCGTGTGCAAAATACATCTTCTTTTATTGAGAAGAGAGAGAAAACACAAAACGAACACTATATACAAACTAACAAAACAACAAACGACCGTGAAGCTAAATAACGTAAGTGCACAGACAAGCAACAAACGTTCAACATAGACAACTACCCACAAAAGCCTACTGCCTATGGCAGCCTTAAATATGGATCCCAATCAGAGACAATGAATGACAGCTGTCTCTGATTGAGACCCAATCTAGGCAGCCATAGACATAACTAGACAACCTCACTCTTCTCTACCCCATACACATACAACACCCCTAGACTAGACAAAACACACAAAGACAACCCACCCCAACTCACGCCCTGACCAACTAAATAAATAACAGAAAAAGGAACAATAGGTCAGGAACGTGACATAACCCCCCCCTTAAGGTGCGAACTCCGAGCGCACCAGCATAAAGTCTAGGGGAGGGTCTGGGTGGGCGTCTGTCCAGGGTGGCGGCTCTGGCGCTGGTCGTGGTCCCCACCCCACCATAGTCACTACCCGCTTTCGTAGCCTCCTCCAAATGGCCACCCTCCAAATTAACCCCACCGGACTAAGGGGCAGCACCGGACTAAGGGGCAGCACCGGACTAAGGGGCAGCACCGGACTAAGGGGCAGCACCAGGATAAGGGGCAGCACCAGGATAAGGGGCAGCACCAGGATAAGGGGCAGCACCAGGATAAGGGGCAGCACCAGGATAAGGGGCAGCACCAGGATAAGGGGCAGCACCAGGATAAGGGGCGGATCCTGGCTGGCTGGCGGATCCTGGCTGGCTGGCGGATCCTGGCTGGCTGACGGATCCTGGTTGGCTGGCGGATCCTGGCTGGATGACGGCTCTGGCGGATCCTGGCTGGATGACGGCTCTGGCGGATCCTGGCTGGATGACGGCTCTGGCGGATCCTGGCTCGCTGACGGCTCTGGCGGATCCTGGCTCGCTGACGGCTCTGGCGGATCCTGGCTCGCTGACGGCTCTGGCGGATCCTGGCTCGCTGACGGCTCTGGCGGATCCTGGCTCGCTGACGGCTCTGGCGGATCCTGGCTCGCTGACGGCTCTGGCGGATCCTGGCTCGCTGACGGCTCTGGCGGATCCTGGCTCGCTGACGGCTCTGGCTGGTCATGGCTCGCTGACGGCTCTGGCTGGTCATGGCTCGCTGACGGCTCTGGCTGGTCATGGCTCGCTGACGGCTCTGGCTGGTCATGGCTCGCTGACGGCTCTGGCTGGTCATGGCTCGCTGACGGCTCTGGCTGGTCATGGCTCGCTGACGGCTCTGGCTGGTCATGGCTCGCTGAAGGCTCTGGCTGATCCGGTCTGGCGGAAGGCTCTGGCTGATCCGGTCTGGCGGAAGGCTCTGGCTGATCCGGTCTGGCGGAAGGCTCTGGCTGATCCGGTCTGGCGGAAGGCTCTGGCTGATCCGGTCTGGCGGAAGGCTCTGGCTGATCCGGTCTGGCGGAAGGCTCTGGCTGATCCGGTCTGGCGGAAGGCTCTGGCTGATCCGGTCTGGCGGAAGGCTCTGGCTGATCCGGTCTGGCGGAAGGCTCTGGCTGATCCGGTCTGGCGGAAGGCTCTGGCTGATCCGGTCTGGCGGAAGGCTCTGGCTGATCCGGTCTGGCGGAAGGCTCTGGCTGCTCCGGTCTGGCGGAAGGCTCTGGCTGCTCCGGTCTGGCGGAAGGCTCTGGCTGCTCCGGTCTGGCGGAAGGCTCTGGCTGCTCCTGTCTGGCGGAAGGCTCTGTAGGCTCATGGCAGACGGGCGGCTTTGCAGGCTCATGGCAGTCGGGCGGCTTTGAAGGCTCAATACAGACGGGCAGTTCATGCGGCGCTTGGCAGACGGACAGTTCAGACGCCGTTGGGCAGACGGGCAGTTCAGGCGCCGCTTGGCAGACGGGCAGTTCAGGCGCCGCTTGGCAGACGGGCAGTTCAGGCGCCGCTTGGCAGACGGGCAGTTCAGGCGCCGCTTGGCAGACGGGCAGTTCAGGCGCCGTTGGGCAGACGGGCAGTTCAGGCGCCGTTGGGCAGACGGCAGACTCTGGCCGGCTGAGACGCACTGTAGGCCTGGTGCGTGGTGCCGGAACTGGAGGTACCGGGCTAAGGACACGCACCTTCAGGCTAGTGCGGGGAACAACAACAGGGCACACTGGACTCTCAAGGCGTACTATAGGCCTGATGTGTGGTACCGGCACTGGTGGTACCGGGCTGAGGACACGCACAACAGGGCGAGTACGGGGAGAAGGAACAGTGCGTACAGGGCTCTGGAGACGCACATGAGGCTTGGTGCGTGGTACCGGAACTGGTGGTACCGGACTGGAGACACGCACCTCAAGGCTAGTGCGGGGAGCAAGGACAGGGCACACTGAGTTCTCAAGGCGCACTATAGGACTGGTGCGTGGTACCGGAACTGGTGGTACCGGGCTGAGGGCACGCACCTCAGGACGAGTGCGGGGAGAAGGATCAGTGCGTACAGGGCTCTGGAGACGCACAGGAGGCTTGGTGCGTGGTGTCAGCACTGGTGGTACTGGGCTGGGAACACACACCACAGGGCTAGTGCGAGGAGCAGTAACAGGACGCACAGGACTCTGGAGACGCACAGGAGGCTTTGTGCGTGCTGTAGGCACTGTCTTAACCAGACGGCTAGCACGCTCCTCAGGACGAGTATGGAGAGCTGTTCCCGGTGACATTAACTCACCAACACGTTCATTCGGACGAATGCCGTGCCTCATGCACCAAACCAGTACATCCCTCATAACTCTCTCCTCCAATTTCTCCATTAACTCCTTTACTGTCTCTGCGTCACTCACCTCCAAATCCGCCCTCACCGGCTCCTTACGGTAAGCAGGAGGAGTTGGCTCACGTCTCCCGACTGACCCAACTAAACTACCCGAGAGCCCCCCCCCCCAATAAATTTTTGGGTTTGACTTACGGGCTTCCAGCCTTGTTTCCTTGCTGCCTCCTCATATCGCCGCCTCTCTTCTTTCGCTGCCTCCAGCTCAGCTTTGGGGCGGCGATATTCTCCTGGTTGAGCCCAGGGTCCTTTTCCGTCCAATATTTCCTCCCATGTCCACGAGTCCTGGTTACTTTGCCGCTGTTGTTGGTTCCGCTCACGCTGCTTGATCCATGGTTGGTGGGTAGTTCTGTCACGATCGTCTTCTTGAGAGAGATTGGACCAAGGCGCAGCGTGTGCAAAATACATCTTCTTTTATTGAGAAGAGAGAGAAAACACAAAACGAACACTATATACAAACTAACAAAACAACAAACGACCGTGAAGCTAAATAACGTAAGTGCACAGACAAGCAACAAACGTTCAACATAGACAACTACCCACAAAAGCCTACTGCCTATGGCAGCCTTAAATATGGATCCCAATCAGAGACAATGAATGACAGCTGTCTCTGATTGAGACCCAATCTAGGCAGCCATAGACATAACTAGACAACCTCACTCTTCTCTACCCCATACACATACAACACCCCTAGACTAGACAAAACACACAAAGACAACCCACCCCAACTCACGCCCTGACCAACTAAATAAATAACAGAAAAAGGAACAATAGGTCAGGAACGTGACAGCTCTGAATGCTGATTGTCTGACAGCTGTGGTATATCAGATCGTATACTATGGGAATGAAAAAACATTTATTTTTACTGCTCTAATTAATTTGGTAACCAGTTTATAATTGCAATAAGGCACCTCAGGGGTTTGTGGTATATGGGAAATATACCACGGCTAAGGGCTGTATCCAAGCACTCACGTTGAGTTGTGCATAAGAACAGTCTTTAGCCGTGGTATATGGTCCAGATACCACACCCCCTCGGGCCTTATTGCTTAAATAAACCATCTGTCCTGATAAACCCTCTTAAACTTTTTAAGCTAGTTGGCTGTCAAAATTGCACTGATAAATGATGGGGAATGGCCTGCTCATTCTTCTGCAGCTTGCCTGCCAATGTATGCGTTGTCCCAACCAACCACCCAAGCTAACTGGCTAAAGTTGGCTACATTGCTAGTTAGCTACTTCCAGACACAAATGAGAGAACTCCTCACTGACTATTTTACTTGCCCTAGCAGAGTTGGTTAGGCTGTGTATATGTTATATAGAGTGTTAGTGACTATTACTTTTTTTGCCTACGTTTACTGATACCGGTCATACAAGCTACACCCGCAATAACATCTGATGAATATGTGTATGTGACCAATACAATTTGATTTGATTTCAGCGGGTCTTGCACGTTTGTAAATTCATCAGTTATTCTGCGCTCTGGCACTGAAATCGGAGTAGATAGCTAACCAGAGTGAATTTGCGAATGCATCCCGAATAGAGGCAGCCAACAATGTACCAGGCCAGCTGTTATTTACCACCTGGTAGCAATGTATTTTTAACTACCAAGAAATGTATTGGTGAATTATATTAATCATGCATTGAACTGCTTCCATCTACTCTGACAACAATGCCTTAGTGTACATCATGGAACGTTGAGCCAAATAGAACCTATTTTTAAAACCTCTTATAAAGTTGGGTTTGTAGCATAAACTGGGAGTTTAATATTTTTGACTGATATTATGATTGTCTGTTTGTTTCATATCTGCAAAGTCGTTAAAACGCTGTCAGTTCCACTTTAAGTACACAGCTACTTTCAATCATTGCAGGTCTGTCATCCCAGCAACCGTATATTGACCTGATGAAGAAGAGGGCTGTTCTCTTTGTGTTGCCTGAATTGTAATCTGCATTGTCATTGGATAGAGTGCATTGAAGTGGCATAAGTACACCAAACAGTTTTCTGATATCTCATTGGATAGAGTTCATCGATGTGAGTAGCCTACACCAAACAGTGGATGGATAAAAACACAGCCAGATTATATATTTACAACATATTGATTGTGTAGTTGGAACTTCGATGCTCAGAATCTGTTGATGTAAGGAGTGCAGGCAGGGTAGCAGTATAGAGCAAAGCCTAATATGTATCATAGGAAATATCAACAAAACAGTGTGTTTTATTGAATCCAATTGATGTCAATGTAGCTATTTAACAGGAGAAACATGAGTGAGTGCCAGACTAGGTGACATGACACACCTGTGGCCAGGTCATCTTGAGCATGTAATAATGACACCTGCTGCCGTCAGTCAGTCAGTCAGCCTGTCATATCTGTGTGACATCCTCCTGGTCATACTCTGTGCCATTCCAGGCCCCGTGTTGAATACACTGGCACATATGAACTGCACATAACTGCACTACTTCAGGATCGGTGGGTCCCCTGCGGGACAGTTGAGCTAATGTAGGCTAATGCGATTAGCATGAGGTTGTAAGTAACAAGAACATTTCCCAGGACATAGACATATCTGATATTGGCAGAAAGCTTCAATTCTTGTTAAACTAACTGCACTGTACAGTATCTATTACAGTGAAATAATACCATGCTATTCTTTGAGGAGAGTGCACAGTTTTGAACATGAGAAGTTATTTTAATAAACAAATTAGGCACATTTGGGCAGTCTTGATACAACATTTTGAACAGAAATGCAATGGTTCATTGGATCAGTCTAAAACTTTGCACATACACTGCTGCCATCTAGGGCTAGATAAATACATTATGGCCTTTCTCTTGCATTTCAAAGATGATGGTACAAAATACATAAAAATAAACGGTTGTTTTTCTCTTTGGATTATCTTTTACCAGATCTAATGTGTTATATTATCCTACATTCCTTTCACATGTCCACAAACTTCAAAGTGTTTCCTTTCAAATGGTACCAAGAATATGCATATCCTTGCTTCAGGGCCTGAGCTACAGGCAGTTAGATTTGGGTATGTCATTTTAGGCGAAAATTTTAAAAGGTTCTGATCGTTAGAAGGAAGGAAGGAAGGAAGGAAGGAAGGAAGGAAGGAAGGAAAGAAAGAAATAAAGAAAGAAGGAAAGACAGAAAGAAGAGAGGAAGGAAGGAAGAAGTACATGTATGCAAACCCTTAAGGAAAAACAACATGATTTCACATGTGAAATTTCCACGTTTTGTAAAATGTTCATGTATGCTGATGATTCAACGCTGTACGCATCAGCAACCACAGCTAATGATGTCACTGAAACCCTTAGCAAAGAGTTGCAGTCTGTATTGGAATGGGTAGTAAAAAACAGGTCCTGATCATCTCTAAAATTAAGAGCATTGTATTCGGTACAAATCATTGCCTAACTTGGGCTCCCAAGGGGTGCAGTGGTCTAAGGCACTGCATCTCAGACCCTGGTTCGATTCCAGGCTGTATCACACCCGGTCGTGATTGGGAGTTCCATAGGGCAGCGCACAATTGGCCCAGCGTCGTTTAGGGTTTGGCCGGGGTAGGCCGTCAATGTAAACAAGAATTTGTTCTTAACTGACTTGCCTAGTTAAATAAAGGTTAAATAAAAAATTGTAAAAGTTCTAGAAATCAGCTGAACATGGTAATGAATGGTGTGGCTGTTGAACAACTCGAGGAGACTAAATTACTTGGTGTTACCTTAGATTGGGGTGGCAGGTAGCGTAGCGGTTAGAGCATTGGGCCAGAGTTCGCACTGTTAGGTGATCTAAACTGGGATATGCTTAACACCCCGGCCGTCCTACAATCTAAGCTAGATGCCTCAATCTCACACAAATTATCAAGGAACCTACCAGGTACAACCCTAAATCCGTAAACATAGGCACCCTCATAGATATCATCCTGACCAACTTGCCCTCTAAATACACCTCTGCTGTCTTCAACCAGGATCTCAGCGATCACAGCCTCATTGCCTGCATCCGTAAGGGGTCCGCGGTCAAACGACCACCCCTCATCGCTGTCAAACGCTCCCTAAAACATTTCAGCGAGCAGGCCTTTCTAATCAACCTGTCCCGCGTATCCTGGAAGGATATTGACCTCATCCCGTCAGTAGAGGATGCCTGGTTATTCTTTAAAAGTGCTTTCCTCACCATCTTAAATAAGCATGCGCCATTCAAAAAATGTTGAACTCAGAACAGATATAGCCCTTGGTTCACTCCAGACTTGACTGCCCTTGACCAGCACAAAAACATCCTGTGGCGTACTGTATTAGCATTGAATAGCCCCTGCGATATGCAACTTTTCAGGGAAGCTAGGAACCAATATACACAGTCAGTTAGGAAAGCAAAGGCTAGCTTTTTCAAACAGAAATTTGCATCCTGTAGCACAAATTCCCCAAAGTTTTGGGAAACAAGGCTAGGAAACAAATCTACGATAATCGATAATTTCAATAAGCATGTTTCTATGGCTGGCCATGCTTTCCACCTGGCTACCCCTACCCCTGCCAACAACTCTGTACCCCCCGCAGCAACTTGCCCAAGCCCCCCCCCCCCCCCACTTCTCCTTCACCCAAATCCAGATAGCTGATGTTCTGAAAGAGCTGCAAAATCTGGACCCCTACAAATCAGCTGGGCTAGACAATCTGGACCCTCTCTTTCTAAAATTTTCCGCCGCAATTGTTGCAACCCCTATTACTAGCCTGTTCAACCTCTCTTTCGTATCGTCTGAGAGATCGTCCCTAAAAAGTGGAAAGCTGCCGCGGTCATCCCCCTCTTCAAAGGAGGAGACACTCTAGACCCAAACTGTTACAGACCTATATCTAGCCTGCCCTGCCTTTCTAAAGTATTTGAAAGCCAAGTTAGCAAACAGATCACCAACCATTTCGAATCCTACTGTACCTTCTCCGCTATGCAATCTGGTTTCCGAGCTGGTCATGGGTGCACCTCAGCCACGCTCAAGGTCCAAACGATATCATAACCGCCATTGATGAAATACAGTACTGTGCAGCTGTCTTCATCAACCTGGCCAAGGCTTACGACTCTGTCAATCACTGCATTCTTATCGGCAGACTCAATAGCCTTGGTTTCTCAAATGACTGCCTCGCCTGGTTCACCAACTACTTCTCAGATAGAGTTCAGTGTGTCAAATCGGAGGGCCTGTTGTCTGGACCTCTGGCAGTCTCTATGGGGGTGCCACAGGGTTCAATTCTCGGGCCGAGTCTTTTCTCTGTATATATCAATGATGTCGCTCTTGCTGCTGGTGATTCTTTGATCCACCTCTACGCAGACGACACCATTCTGTATACATCTGGCCCTTCTTTGGACACTGTGTTAACTAACCTCCAGACGAGCTTCAATGCCATACAACTCTCCTTCCGTGGCCTCCAACTGCTCTTAAATGCAAGCAAAACTAAATGCATGCTCTTCAACCGATCGCTGCCCACACCTACCCACCCGTCCAGCATCACTACTGTGGCCGGTTCTGACTTAGAATATGTGGACATCTACAAATACCTAGGTGTCTGATTAGACTGTAAACTCTCCTTCTAGACTCACATTAAGCATCTCTAATTTCAAAATGAAATCTAGAATTGGCTTCCTATTTTGCAACAAAGCCTCCTTCACTCATGCTGCTCAACATACCCTCGTAAAACTGACTATCCTACCATTCTTTGACTTCGACGATGTCATTTACAAAATAGCCTCCAACACTCTACTCAGCAAATTTGATGTAGTCTATCACAGTGCCATCCGTTTTGTCACCAATGCCCCATATACTACCCACCACTACGACCTGTATGCTCTCGTTGGCTGGCCCTCGCTTCATATTCGTTGCCAAACCCACTGGCTTCAGGTCATCTATAAGTCTTTGCTAGGTAAAGCCCCGCCTTATCTCAGCTTACTGGTCACCATAGCAACACCCACCCGTAGCACACGTTCCAGCAGGTATATTTCACTGGTCATCCCCAAAGCCAACACCTCCTTTGGCCGCCTTTCCTTCCAGTTCTCTGCTGCCAATGACTGGAACAAATTGCAAAAATCACTGAAGCTGGAGACTCATATGTCCCTCACTAACTTTAAGCATCAGCTGTCAGAGCAGCTTACCGATCACTGCACCTGTACACAGCCTATCTGTAAATAGCCCACCCAACTACCTCATTCCCATATTGTTATTTATTTTTGCTCTTTGGCACCCCAGTATCTCTACTTGCACATTCATCATCTGCACATCTATCACTCCAGTGTTAATGCTAAATTGTAATTATTTGGCCAATATGGCCTATTTATTGCCTTACCTCCCTAATCTTACTACATTTGCACACACTGTATATAGATTTTTCTATTGTGTTATTGACTGTACTTTTGTATATCCCATGTGTAATGCTGTGTTGTTGTTTTTGTCGCACTGCTTTGCTTTATCTTGGCCAGGTTGCAGTTGTAAATGAGAACTTGTTCTCAACTAGCCTACCTTGTTAAATAAAAGTAAAATAATAAATAAATAATAAATAAACAGAAGGTTGCTTGATTGAATCCCCGAGCTGACAAGGTAAACATCCGTCGTTCTGCTCCTGAACAAGGCAGTTAACCCACTGTTCCCCGGTTGGCCGTCATTGTAAATAAGAATTTGTTCTTGACTGACTTGCCTAGTTAAATAAAGGTTAAACACATTTTTTTTAACTGTCATGGTCAAAACATCTGGTTGCAAAGATGGGGAGAGCTCTGTCTGTGATAAAGAGATGCTCTGCTTTTTTTACACCACACTACACAAAGCAAGTCCTGCAGGCTCTAGTTTTATCTTATCTTGATTATTGTCAAGTCATATGGTCAAGTGCTGCAAAGAAGCATCTAGTTAAGCTGCAGCCCAGAACAGAGTGGCATGTTTTACCCTTCATTGTAATCAATGGGCTAATATCAATACTATGCATGCCAGTCTCTCTTGACTAAGAGTTGAGGAAAGACTAACTGCATCACTTCTTGTGTTTGTAAGAAACATTAATGTGTTGGTAAATTCCAAATTGTTTGCATAGTCCACTTACACACAGCACTGAGACACACACTTACCCAACCTGACATGCCACCAGTTTTTCTTTCTGAGTCCCCAGGTCCAGAACAAATTCAAGGATACGTACAGTATTATACAGAGCCATGATTGCATGGACCTCCCTTCCATCTTATATAGCGCAAGTGAACAGCAAACCTGGTTTTAAAAAACTAAGCAACACCTCACGGCACAACGACTCTTCCCAATTTGACCTAATTGTTGTGTGTATGTACTGACATGTATGTGTACCTATCACGTTTCAAGGTAAGACCCAGATGCAGACAACATCGAATTAACAAATGTTTAATAATCCAACAGGGGCAGGCAAAAGACAGGTCAAAGACAGGCAGGGGTCAATAATCCAGATAGGTGGGGCAAAGGTACCTGACTACAGGCAGGCTCAGGGTAGGCAGAGGTCAGTAATCCAGATACGTGGGGCAAAGGTACAGGACGGCAGGCAGGCTCAGGGCAGGCAGAAAAGGTCAAACCGGGAAACCTAGAGAACAGGCACAATCACGAGACAGGAACAGAGGGAAAACCGCTGGTAGGCTTAACGAAACAAAGTAAACTGGTAACAGACAAACAGAGAATACAGGTATAAATACATAGGGGATAATGGGGAAGATGGGCGACACCTGGAGGGGGGTGGAGACAATCATCACAAAGACAGGTGAAACAGATCAGGGTGTGACAGTACCTGTAAGATGCACGTGCGCACACACACACACACACACACACACACACACACACACACACACACACACACACACACACACACACACACACACACACACACACACACACACACACACACACACACACACACACACACACACACACACACACACACACACACACACACACACACACACATACACTCTACATTTTAAAGTGTTTATAAATTGTAAAGTCTTTTGTCTGTAATGTATTTTTCGTTATGTGTTGGACCTCAGTAAGACTAGCTGTCACCATTGGCATCGGTTAATGTGGATCTTAATAAAATAAAATGTGAAAATGTGGTTTTGAAACACTACATGTGATGATATTTCAACTGCAAATAAAACATTTCCGTTAGGATGTCCCCGGAACGGCGTCTCAGTGTTTTTAACTTACATATTTGACACACTTTGACATACATGATTACATTGTGTATGTTTATAGAGAAAGATCAGCAACAATTCCAGAGATTGTGAGATCAAATCCCAGGTGGGGTCATATTGAAAAGTCAGCACTAAGTGACCATGTCAAATGTGAAATAGATTCACGTGAAATAGATTCACATTGTTTAAAAATATTTACACTATTTTAGCTGAACGGCGTACCACTTATCTTAAAACCCCCATACTTTTTTATTGCATCCCTTACAAAAAACACATTGCGAAATGTGCAGTTTCATATAATTTTTTCACACATGAAATAGATGTTTTCATTTGTAGCTGAAATGTTCACACGTGAAAACAAAAAAGACTCACATGTGGAATTGCATGTTTTATGTGTGAAAAACTTTAAAATATTGTCCGGTGTAGTTTCATGGTATCACATGTTGAAATTCTGCATGCCCATGTTGTCACATTTACAGTATTTCACATGAGATCCTGTTTTCACATGTGTAGTTTCATGTTATCACATTAACTTCACATAAGATCACATGCGATTACATGAAATTCATGTGGTTTTTCTGTAAGGGTATTTCAGAGCTGGATGTCCTTGTTTCATTAGGTCACTTTCCACTTGTGATGATTTAGTTGATAACTTTAATAGCAAATTAAAGGCAACCATTGATGCCTTAGCTCCAGTAAAGGCCACACCCTTGGATGAGTGAGGAAACGAATAAATGAAAGACAAATTGCAAAAAGGCAGAATGGAAGTAGAGAAAGTCAAAGTTGCAGGTCCATTATGATATTATGAGAGAGCAACTTGGCATATATAACAAGGCAATTAGAAATGCCAGGCGGGCTCATTTTTCTAACTTGATCACTAATAACCAGAATAATTTCAGAGTGCTCTTCTTAACCATTGATGGCCTGATAAATCCTACCCCCGCAAACCTATGTGAACTTATCTCCACATCGAAATGTGATGAGTTTGCTGCATATTTTAGAGATAAGATAACAAACATTAGGCTGGGTATCAGTCAAGCAAGACCTGATAAGAAGTTTGATGATATGTGCCCTAGCCTACCAAGCAAAGGAAAGTGGTATCACAACTTAAGCTTTCTACCTGCCTTCTCAATCATATCCCCACCACCTTCAAAAAAGTGTTTAATTGCGTATCTGAAGAAGTGCAAGCTATTGTTAATCACGCCCTGTTCACAGAAACTTTCCCCACTGCACTAAAAACTGCTATGGTGAAACCCCTTCTCAAGAAAAGTAATCTAGATCCTTCAGCTCTTGACAATTGTTGTTGAATCTGCAACCTTACATTCTTAAGCAAAATTCTGGAGAAATTGGTTTTCTAACAGCTCAATTATTTTTTAAGTGCCAACTGTATTTAAAAAAAAATCCAATCTGCTTTCTGGGCCCACCAAATGCACAGAGACAGCCTTAGTTAAAGTGGTAAATGATCTTAGAGCCAACACAGATGCCAAACAGCTCTCTGTTGTTGTACTCTTTTAAGTGCTGCAGTCAACATTGTTGACCATGATGTTCTTCTGGACAGACTGGAGAGGTGGGTTGACCACTCCGGTCCAGTTCTTAATTGGTTTATGATGTATTTAACCGGTCGAGAGTTTTTTGTCACCCTTGGTGAACATACAGCGCATTAGGAAAGTATTTAGATCATTCACTTTTTCCACATTTTGTTATGTTACAGCCTTACTCTAAAATGGATGGAATATTTCCCCCTCCCTCATTAATCTACACACAATAGCCCATCTTTTTTTTTTTTGCAAATGTATAACAAATAAAAAACGAAAATATTACATTTACATAAGTATTTTGACCCTATACTCAGTACTTTGTTGAAGCACAATTGGCACTGATTACAGCCTTGAGTCTTCTTGAGTATGACGCTACAAGCTTGGCACACCTGTATTTGGGGAGTTTCTCCCATTCTTCTCTGCAGATCCTCTCAAACGTTGTTAGGTTGCTGCACAGCTATTTCCAGGTCTCTCTAGAGATGTTCGATCGGGTTCAAGTCCGGGCTCTGGCTGGGCCACTCAAGGACATTCAGAGACTTGTCGCGAAGCCACTCCTGTGCTGTCTTGGCTGTGTGCATAGGGTCATTGTCCTGTTGGAAGGTGAACCTTCGCCCCAGTCTGAAGTCGTGAGCGCTCTGGAGCAGGTTTTCATCAAGGATCTCTTTCTACTTTGCTCCTTTCATCTTTCCCTCGATCCTGACTCGTCTCCCAGTCCCTGCCACTGAAAAACATCCCCACAGCATGACGCTGCCAAAGCATGCTTCACCGTAGGGATGGTAGTGGCCAAGTGATGAGCGGTGCCTGGTTTGCTTCAGATGTGACGCTTGGCATTCAGGCCAAAGAGTTCAGTATTGCTTTCATCAGACCAGAGAATCTTGTTTCTCATGGTCTGAGAGTCCTTTAGGGGCCTTTTGACAAACTCCAAGCGGGCTGTCATGTGCCTTTTACTGAGGAGTGGCTTCCATCTGGCCACTCTACCAGAAAGGCCTGATTGGTGGAGTGCTGCAGAGAGATGGCTGTCCTTCTGGAAGGTTCTCCCATCTCCACAGAGGAACACTGGAGCTCTGTCAAAGTCATTCCTTTGACCTCATGGCTTGGTTTTTGCTCTGACATGCTGTCAACTGTGGGACCTTATATAGACAAGTGTGTGCCTTCCCAAACCATGTACAATCAATTGATTTTACCACAGGTGGACTCCAAACAAGTTGTAGAAACATCTCAAGGATGATCAATGGAAACAGGATGAACAGGAGCTCAATTTCGAGATTCATAGCAAAGGGTCTGAATTCTTATGTAAATAAGGTATTCCTGTTAATTATTTGTAATAAATTTGAAAACTATTCTAAAAACCTTTTATCACTTTGTCACTATGGGGTACTGTGTGTAGATTGATGAGGATTTTTTTTTATTTAATCAATTTTTGAATATGGCTGCAACATAACAAAATGTTGAAAAGTGAAGGAGTCTGAATACTTTCCGAATGCACTGTATCTCAGAGAAAATACATATCACATGTGGCTTTCCACAAGGTTCAATTTGGGTCCGGTACATGGCACTATTATCAGAAAGCACAGTATAGATTTTCGCTGCTACACAGACGATACACGACATTACATTTCTGTGTCATCAGAGGATTTTAGCTCCACAGATAAATTATTAGACTGTATTAGTGATTTAAATAGTTGGATGGCTCACAACTTCCTCCAGCTAAATCAAGACAAGAGAAAATGTGGCCTCACATAATAATTCACAGGCAATAAAGATAAAACACCAGGTTAAAAACCTAGGTGTCATTTTAGATGACACCTTGACTACTGTAATGCTCTCCTGTCTGGTCTAACCAAAAAAGCCATTTGTCAACTGCAAAACATACATAATGCTGCAGCACAGGTACTGACCAAGACCAGATGGAGAGCACACATTACACTGGCTTTAAGGTCTCTGCACTGTGAGTTTTACAATTCATTTAAAGACAATTGTATTGGTTTTCATGATTGTGCACCCCAATACATGTCAGACATGCTTTTAAGTTATGTACCCAGTAGGTCCCTCAGGTCCTCTGGCACTGGCCTTTTAACTATCCTATGGAGTGGAGTGGAATAGCCTGCCAGAGAACCTGAGCAGGGCTGAAACTGTGGACATTTTTAAAAGAGAACTTAAACACACCTTTTCAGCTTTGCTTTTCCTAGGGTGCTTTTTAATCGTTCAGTTTTTGTTATTCTTTAGTTTTTTTATCCTGTTATGTTTGTTGTGTAGTAAATATTTCAGTTTTCATTTTAATTGTTTTTATATATTTTTTCCCTGTAAAGCACATTGTGTTGCATTCCATGTCTGAAATTTGCTGTATAAATAAAGCTTGATTTGATTTGGTCACTTCAAGACTTGTTCATTGTACACTTGTTAAATCTAATACATTTTGCACTTTATATCATTTTTGCTCTCTATGTAATTGTATCTGTTCAAGCTGTTTGGATTGTTGATTGCTGTAACACGGGGAACCATTGAAAAAGAGACCCTGGTCTCAATTGGGATTCCCTGTATAAATAAAGGTTAAATACAAATATCTAAAGTACCATCTTTTCATCTCGGAACAGATTAAGTGCTCTTGAGGCGTGTAATCAACTGTGAGAATGCACTGCCGTCTCTCTCTCTCTCTATCCCCTCTCTCTCTCCGTCTTTCCTTCTGTCTTTCATCTCTCTGTTATATTGCCATATTTATTCTCTCCATCGGGCCACGTGTGGGCATTTAGCAGTGGGTGGATTTCATCCAACAAGAGATGGAGGGACGGTGAAATGGGGGACGGCAGCCTGGTAGCAGAAAAGCTATGTTTCTTCAGAACGGGCTCTACTCATTCCTGTCACATTCCTGTATTTATACCAGAGAGTCATTTCACTCCGGCACTGGAGGAAATAGACTAATAAGTAAGTGTTGAAGTGACGGTTTTATATTTGGATTGTTCCACAAATAAGGTGCAAGAAAACTAAAAGCTGATTTACCTAACTCAGTGGAGACCAAAGGGATTTCTAGAGTTAGACATCTCTGAGACCGAGATTGTATGTGAGTCGCAATAGCCCCTCTCACAGACAATGTAATGTCACAGACATTTTTAGGTAACAGAAGGGATGGGGGGGGTCCTTGTTGCTGTGGAACTGATGACCTGTTTGCCTCAGTAACAATCAGTTACACTTTGATGCAAGGTCTTGTACGAGAATCCACAGCCATTTTCCAAGGAATAGTTCATATAGAAGTTTCCTTTGTAAAACTTGAGGCAGTGATATGTTCACACACACACACACACACACACACACACACACACACACACACACACACACACACACACACACACACACACACACACACACACACACACACACACACACACACACACACACACAAAATGTGACCTCCATATTAATTGGTTGATGAGATCCATAATGTTGACACAGTGATCCTGTCTTCCAGGTTGTCACCTTCCTATCTGAGAGCTGCGTAGCTGTTGAGAAGGGCTCTGTGAAACAGGGTACATTTAAGGGGGAAAGGAACCACTTGGTGCATCATGATGGAGTGCTGAAAACCAGAGTATTCCCCAACCCGGTCCTCCACACCACCCCCAGAGCGAGAGAAAGGGTTGAAACCATAGCAACCGTCGTGTCCTGTGAGTGAGCTCTTTTGAAGATGCCACACTTTCATCTGGATTACATTCTGTAGTGGAGCTGCACCAGCAGATGAGATTTTGTTGCATTGTGTTAACCAGAGAACAGACTCTAGCTGAGTCTCTGTGACAAGCTGATGAGCCCTACCCTCGCTCCTAGCCAATCACAAGCTTCATTCCTGATTGTGTGGGATTCCCCAATATAGAAAACAACAACAACTCTGATAATGCTACAAGTATGGACTTAAGTTATAAAATCAAATAAAATTGTTTTTGTCACATGCTTCATAGACAACAGGTGTAGACTAACAGTGAAATGCTTACTTGCGGGTTCATTTCCAATAATTCAGATAAAAAATAAATAAAAAATAGTGACTTGAGGAATAAATACAGAGTGAATAACAAATAAAAATAAAGAGTAAAAATGACATAGTTATATATAGAGAGTATAAAATAACATGGCTATATACGGGGAGTACCAGTACCGAGTTGATGTGCAGGGGTACAAGGTATTTGTCCACAGCCCATAGCATTACTATTAATTCACATTGGACAAGACCATAGCGAACGTCGGCTGTGCGCAGTAGATCACCTGCTGGGTGTCGATGAACAGTGGCTATTCAACAAGTCGGTGCAGTCTGTTTTGTTCTTAAGGAACTATATTGCACTCAAATGTTTCTGGTATGCAGGATTTGTTCCTACATGTTTCTTACGTGTTTCATTTTGCTCCTGTTTCAGACCTTGCCATGAATGAGGAGACCAGGACTTGTGACTGACCGAGGAAGCTCTGACAACAACACAACGTCAGACGAAAGAACAATGATGCGTATCCAGGGTCGGACTGACTGGTAGACTGGTAACCATTGCCATGGCATTTTGCAATGGCAGCCTGCTGGCTAGGTGTTCCCCCCTGATGGAGCCGGACGAGGAGGAAGGGGTGGTGATTTCACCACCGCCGTCGCCGCCAGGGGTTGGGGCTACTAGTCCCCTCATGCCTGTCACCCTGCGTGTGATGCTGGCCGCCATCATGATCTTCATGATCACCATTGGTTTCCTGGGCAACGCTATCGTCTGTCTGATCGTCTACCAGAAGCCTGCCATGCGTTCCGCCATCAACCTGCTCCTCGCCACACTGGCGTTCTCTGACATCATGCTCTCGCTGCTCTGCATGCCCTTCACTGCCGTTACCATGGTTACGGCTGACTGGCACTTCGGGGGAGGGTTCTGCCGTGCTTCCGTTATGCTCTACTGGCTCTTCGTCCTGGAAGGCGTGTACATCCTCCTCATCATCAGCGTAGACCGCTTCCTAATCATCGTTCAGAGGCAGGATAAGCTGACGCCGCATCGCGCCAAGCTGCTCATTGTCGCTTCCTGGGCACTGTCCCTCTGCGTGGCACTCCCGTCTGTGATCGGCTGGCGGGCGGGCACGGTGGGTGTGATGGGTATTGGGGAGGCCTGGGCGCCACAGTGCGTGCTGGGCTACAGTGAGTCGCTGTCCGACCGTAGCTACACGGTGCTGCTGGTTGTGGCTGTGTTCTTTGTGCCGTTCGGCATCATGCTGTACTCCTACCTGTGCATCCTCAACACGGTGCGCCGCAACGCCCTACGCATCCACAACCACACCTATGACCAGGCCAGCCTTCCGGCCCTCAACCAGGTCAGCAAGCTGGGCCTTACCGGCCTGCAACGGCCCCCCCAGGTCAATGTGGACATGAGCTTCAAGACCCGTGCCTTCACCACCATCCTCATCCTCTTCATCGGCTTCTCTGTGTGCTGGCTACCCCACACCGTTGTCAGTCTGCTGGCCGTGTTCAGCCAAAGGTTCTACTTCAGCCCAGCTTTTTACCCGGTCAGTGTGGGGGCACTTTGGCTCAGCTACCTGAAGACGGTGTTTAACCCCGTCATCTACTGCTGGAGGATCAGGAAGTTCCGGGAGGCGTGTCTGGAATTTATGCCCAAGAGCTGCAGGCTGTGTCCCAGGTTGCCGGGCCGGAGCCGCAGGAGGGTGAGGCCCAGTAACATCTACGTGTGCAGCGAGATCCAGTCGGCTGTGTGAGGAACTAACACTCCCTCTGAGAACACTTTCTGGTAACAGTGTAAAGCAGTGTTCACCAACCTTGGTCTTGAAGAACAAAAGGGTGCTCCACTGGTGTGAAGGACATGCTATACCTGCTATATGATTTGTTAAGACATCAACATGTCAGCAGCATAGACAGCTTGCTGCTGAAGCATTGCTGTCTTCGGATTTTTTGGGGGCATCTGAGTAAGAGCAATCAGGACAGTACATTCTTGTGTTTTGTCTAAAGTGCTGTGGACACTGGACAGCCGTGAACAGAAGAACCCTCTGTCTTTTTTTGACTGTCTTTTTATGCCTTCCCCGAAAAAGACATGAAGAGAGTAAAAATGATGCACAACCAGGAACAGAGTTTTCTATTGAACCATTTCCCTGGTGTATAATTGGCTGAGTACTGTTGGTGATCGTTTACCCAGATGGCTCTTTTATATGTCTGATACTGAAAGTAAATGAAAAGGTTGGATAAAACTTGCAATGAAATGTTGATCAATATAAAAACGGTTGTTTCAGTGAATTTGATAATTGATTTAATGAATTAACTAACAAACCATTGAACACGTGTGTTGACATCAACTATGCAGATGAAGCATATAGACTGAGTATAAATGAAAGATATCAAATCATGGAAACACAGTTATAACAGTTGTATGTTGTGTACATACACTGCAATAGCATTGTACCTTCCTAATACTGGAACAAAAATATTGTATGTTGGGCATGCTGGTTGACAAAGGTTGAACCTGTTGTCGAACACAGACCGTGTTAAGCAGTCCCCTGCCTCTACAATGTCAATGGTTGTGTTGCTGGGATACTAAAGACCTCTACTAATTGTAGGTTGCGGAGTGTATTTATGTGTATGAAACCCATATCTGACCCATATCTTCCACAGCAGAACACACAGTCTGTGCTGTATTGAATTCATCTCCATCTGTACAGTAGTTAAACTATTTACTGAGAGTAGTTCTAGGCCATGCCATGTCAACTCATACACTTTGCGTAATGTGTGATTATCTCAATTATGCTGCCTTAGTTGAAAGAAAAAACATATGTACTATGTATACTTCATGTACTGGATGTACATATCAATGCCCAGGTAGTAGGCACAGATCTAGCATCAGCTTGCCTTACCCAAACTCGTAGTCATAATAACCTTAGGATAGTACCTAAATAGATCACGAAACAGGCCTCAGATCTGTGTGAAGGGACCTTGCTTACTTTTTTCAGCGGCTCCTTTCCATTGTCCACACTGAGCTGAACTGTTAGATTTTTTTAACAGAGCAGAAAAAAAGTAGCTATAAAATCATGTTTATCACTGGTTTAGATCAATTGAAGGACACATAGACAAAGTGGAAGGACATAAGCAGGACATAAGCAAAGGAAGCCACTAGAGTTGATTGAGACGTAGCCCATTTTAGCCTCCTCCTTAGTCTCCTTACCTTGATGATTGGTGGGCTTCGAGGGGAGAGCGAAGATGGCGGATGGCAAGATGACGCGAGACAGAGCGTGAGGTACAAACCTTACAAACAGACGTCTGCAAAATACAAGCCGATATCGTGAACGTTGGTATCATTAATGTGGCGACTGCTGTTTATCGAATAATGAACTGTGTTTATAATTACATGATTAAATTAATCAGGCAACCACTAACTCAGTAACCTGGGGCACCATGGAAGAAGTTTGTTTAATGAGTTACCATTTCCCAAATTAACTCAAAGAATATCAGAATATCGATTTCATAGCAGTCGATAATTCATTCGTTTCCTAATCAGTCTCATCCTGAACGTCGCATAATTCCTAAATCTGCACAAACCCGGGTCTCACTAAATCATTCCGTACCACACCAGTTGAGTTGACTATTTATTTACTAACAAGTTAAATGATAATATAAGATACACATCCACACGATGTCAGTGTCCTTTCTCTTAGTGGTCTGTTCCCTTGCACTCGTTCTGTGAGAGTGGACTTCTGAGGAGGCTAATCAGCCGTCTCAACACTCCCAGCTTGGGTAGGAAGGCCGTGTAGACAACCGATGATTTGAAGAGAATAACTGTCTGGTTCTTCTTGAATTCTTAACTCACATGTTTTACACCCCCGGGTCACAAAGGGGTGTTTCTGTCTTTATGGCAAGTTCTTTGGGGTGTATCTAGTTACGAAGCAAGGTATCACAATGTACTATGATCTCGTTAGACAACTAAAATCATAGTTCATTGTTATAGAAGCATTCTCTTTGATCTGGATATTTTCTACACAACGCACAGTATTGTAACATCATGAACATATTATGAAAACTCTTCAAGTTACAAAGTTTTTGTTATAACGTTGTCATTTAACATTTAATAACATAACAAAAATGACATTAATTTTCATATTCCATCTATCATTGTTACCACCATTTTGGCTGATGAAATATAATGTCCCAAAGTCCATTTATTACATGTTACCGTTCTGAGGTAGATTCTCCATAGAACCACCATACATTCCAATCCTCCACACTGAGAGGACAAAGGATTCGTCTGCTGCCTTAAGATTTACAATGGGCGTGAGGTGTCACAACCCCCCCATCAATCCCTCTATACCTCCCCCCCTCTGCGGGAGTGAGAGATGTCTCTGTAGGACTGTGATCCACGGTAACCTGACACGAACATGCCAGTCATGACACCGAGTACTTTCTCCTTGTCAAGTAACAGAGAGATAATTACATGTTTCTCTCTTGAAAACCCTGACCAGTCGACGGATAGTGAAATTTCAGAAATTCAACCTGACAAGTGAAGAGGAAGAACCTGCGCCGACAGGTGAGGTGTAGGCTTACGAGCATCACCCTAATGATTAGGAAAATTCCTGAGATGACTCTGGCCCAGTGTGAGTACGATTCATGGAGAAAGTGGATCCATGTCTTTTGTGGTACAAGGTTAGATGAAGAAGGAATTGGGTTCTGTGAGTTCGGGCAAAGTATTTCGATTTTCAGATTGTTGATTTTTTGTCTGTCTGCTGCCCTGAGGGAGAGGGCACTGTGCGTTTCACAACTCAGGACAAAAGCTGTGTCCTGCTTTGCTCTCCTGAGCAGAGTGCCACTGAAAGGAGTGATAACTGGGGTGGCTTTGAGTGTTGAGGTGAATCGACTGAAGTTGAGGATCACAGGTGTCTGTGATGCACGCCGTTCAGTGCGACTCATACCTGGTGGCGAGTGCGAGACTGAAGAAACCCTGTCTGTCCTTCTGAGTTTTGATGCAGACTGTTTGCCAGATAAAGTCATGAAAGCTTTTGTTTCGAACCCACTATGGTGTTTCAGGTGCCAAGTTTATGGTCAATTTGTAGCAGTATGTAGGAGGGAGATTCCGCGGTGTAAAAAATGTGCATGAGGGCATGGGACAAAGGAGTGTGTACACTCAGAAAAAAGGCTTCCAAAAGGGTTCTTCGGCTGTCCCCGTAGGAGAACCCTTTTTGGTTTGAGGTAGAACTCTTTTGGGTTCCTTGTAGAACCCACTGTGGAAAGGGTTCTACCTGGAACCCAAAAGGGTTCCAATCAAATCAAATGTTATTGGTCACATACACATGGTTAGCAGAGGTTGTTGTGAGTGTAGCGTAATACTTATGTTTCTAGATCCGACAGTGCAGCAGTACCTAACAGATAATATCTACAGTTCCACAACAAAACCTAACACACACAATCTAGTAAAGGAATGGGATAAGAATATATAAATATAAAATAAATGGATGAGCAGTGACAGAGCAGCTAAGATGCAATAGACAGTAAAGAATAGATAGTGAAGGATACAGTATACAGTATATACATATGAGATGAGTAATACGAAAGAAACTCAGCAAAAAAAGAAACGTCCCTTTTTCAGGACTCTGTCTTTCAAAGATAATTCGTAAAAATCCCGAATAACTTCACAGATCTTCAGTGTAAAGGGTTTAAACACTGTTTCCCATGCTTATTCAATAAACCATAAACAATTAATGAACATGCACCTGTGGAACGGTCGTTAAGACACTAATAGCTTACAGACGGTAGGCAATTAAGATCACAGTTATGAAAACGTTGGGCACTAAAGAGGCCTTTCTACTGACTCTGAAAAACACCAAAAGAAAGATGCCCAGGGTCCCTGCTCATCTGCGTGAACGTGCCTTAGGCATGCTGCAAGGAGGCATGAGGACTGCAGATGTGGCCAGGGCAATAAATTGCAATGTCTGTACTGTGAGACGCCTAAGACAGCGCAACAGGGAGACAGGACGGACAGCTGATCGTCCTTGCAGTGGCAGACCACGTGTAACAACACCTGCACAGGATCGGTACACCCGAACATCACACCTGCGGGACAGGTACAGGATGGCAACAACAACTGCCCGAGTTACACCAGGAACGCACAATCCCTCCATCAGTGCTCAGACTGTCCGCAAAAGGCTGAGAGAGGCTGGACTGAGGGCTTGTAGGCCTGTTGTAAGGCAGGTCCTCACCAGATATCACCGGCAACAACGTCACCTATGGGCACAAACCCACCGTCGCTGGACCAGACAGGACTGGCAAAAAGTGCTCTTCACTGACGAGAGGCGGTTTTGTCTCACCAGGGGTGATGGTCGGATTCATGTTTATCGTCGAAGGAATGAGCGTCACACCAAGGCCTGTACTCTGGAGCGGGATCGATTTGGAGGTGGAGGGTCCGTCATGGTCTGCGACAGTGTGTCACTGCATCATCGGACTAAGCTTGTTTTCATTGCAGGCAAACTCAATGCTGTGTGTTACAGGGAAGACATCCTCCTCTCTCATGTGGTACCCTTCCTGCAGGCTCATCCTGACATGACCCTCCAGTATGACAATGCCACCAGCCATACTCCTCGTTCTCTGCGTGATTTCCTGCAAGACAGGAATGTCAGTGTTCTGCCATGGCCAGCCAAGAGCCCGGATCTCAATCCCATTGAGCACATCTGGGACCTGTTGGATCGGAGGGTGAGGGCTAGGGCCATTCCCCCATAAATGTCCGGGAACTTGCAGATGCCTTGGTGGAAGAGTGGGGTAACATCTCACAGCAAGAACTGGCAAATCTGGTGCAGTTCATGACGAGGAGATGCACTGCAGTACTTAATGGAGCTGGTGGCCACACCAGATACTGACTTTTGATTTTGATTTTGACCCCCCCTTTGTTCAGGCACACATTATTCCATTTCTGTTAGTCACATGTCTGTGGAACTTGTTCAGTTTATGTCTCAGTTGTTGAATCTTGATATATTCATACAAATATTTACACATGTTAAGTTTGCTGAAAATAAACGCAGTTGACAGTGAGAGGAGATTTCTTTTTTTGCTGAGTTGATGTATACATTCTTAAAGTGGAAATTTTGAAGTGACTAGTGTTCCACTAATTAAAGTGGCCAATGATATCGAGTCTGTAAGTAGGCAGCCGCTTCTCTGTGCTAGTGGTGGCTATTTAACAATCTGATGGGCTTGAGATAGAAGCTGTTTTTCATTCTCTCGGTCCCAGCTTTGATGCACTTGTACTGACCTCACCTTCTGGATGGAAGCGGGGTGAAAAGGTAGTGGCTCGGGTGGTTATTGTCCTTGATGATCTTTTTTGCTTTCCTGTGACATCGGGTGTTGTAGGTGTCCTGGAGGGTAGGTAGTTTGCCCCCGGTGATGCGTTGTGCAAACCGCACCACCCTCTTGAGAGCCCTGCAGTTATGGGTGGTGTAGTTGCCGTACCAGGCGGTGATACAGCCTGACAGGATTCTCTCAATTGTGCACCTGTAAAAGTTAGTGAGGGTTGGTGACAAGCCACATTCTTTCAGCCTCCTGAGGTTGAAGAGGCGCTGTTGCACCTTCTTCACCACACTGTCTGTGTGCATGGACCATTTCAGTTTGTCCGTGATTTGTACACCGAGGAACTTCAAACTTTCCACCTTCTCCACTGCTATCCTGTCGATGTAGATAGGGGGGTGCTCCCTTTGCTGTTTCCTGAAGTCCACGATCATCTCCTTTGTTTTGCTGACATTAAGTGAGAGGTTATTTTCCTGACACCACACTCCGAGGGCCCTCACCTCCTCCCTGTAGGCTGTCTCGTCGTTGTTGGTAATCAAGCCTACCACTGTAGTGTCGTCTGCAAACGTGATGATTGAGTTGGAGGCGTGCATGGCCACGCAGCCGTTGGTGAACAGGGAGTACAGGAGAGGGCTGAGAACGCACCCTAGTGGGGCCCCAGTGTTGAGGATCAGCGGAGTGGAGATGTTGTTTCCTACGTTCACCACCTGGGGGTGGCCCGTCAGGAAGTCCAGGACCCAGTTGCACAGGGTGGGCTCGAGACCCAAGGTCTCAAGCTTAATGATGAGTTTGGAGGGTACTATGGTGTTGAATGCTGAGCTGTAGTCAATGAACAACAGTCTTACATTCTTCCTCTTGTCCAGATGGAATAGTGATGGCGATTGCATCGTCTGTGGATCTATTGGGGAGGTAAGCAAATTAGGGTGACAGGTAGGGTGGAGGAGATATGATCCTTGACTAGTCTCTCAAAGCACTTCATGATGACAGAAGTGAGTGCTACGGGGCGATAGTCATTTAGTTCAGTTACCTTAGCTTTCTTGGGAACAGGAACAATGGTGGCCATCTTGAAGCATGTGGGGACAGCAGACTAGGATATGGATTGATTGAATAAGTCCATAAACACACCAGCCAGCTGGTCTGCGCATGCTCTGAGGACGCGGCTGGGAATATCCCAGTTTACGTGATCGAAGCAATCTTGTAGCGTGGAATCCGATTGGTCAGACCAGCGTTGGATAGACCTAAGCACGGGCGCTTCCTGTTTTAGTTTCTGCCTATAGGAGGGGAGCAACAAGATGGAGTCATGGTCAGATTTGCCAAAAAGAGGGCAGGGGAGGTCCTTGTATGCATTTCAGAAGTTAGGCAAGCAGTGGTCGAGTGTGTTACTCGCTCGTGTACTGCAATCGATATGCTGATAGAACTTAGGTAGCCTTGTTGTCAGATTAGCTTTGTTAAATCCCCAGCTACAATAAATGCATTCTCAGGATATATGGTTTCCAGTTTTCATAAAGACCAGTGAAGTTCCTTGATGGCCATCTTGGTATCCGCTTGCGGGGGGATATACACGTCTATGACGATAACCGAGGAGAGTTCTCTTGGGAGATAATACGGTCAGCATTTGATTGTGAGGAATTCTAGGTCAGGTGAACAAAAGGACTTGAGTTCTTGTATGTTGTTACAATTACACCATGAGTCGTTAATCATGAAACATACACCCCGCCCTTCTTCTTACCAGAGAGATGTTTGTTCCTGTCGGTGCGATGCACTGAAAATCCTGTTGGCTGTACGGACTCCGACAGCATGTCCCCAGCTAGCCATGTCTCTGTGAGACAGAGTATGTTACAAGAATCTCTTTGGAAATAAACTCTTGCCCTAATTTCGTTGACTTTGTTAACTAGGGACTGGACATTAGCGAGTAATATACTCGGAAGCGGTGGGTGTTGTGCGCGAATCCGAAGCATCACTAGAAGATCGCTCCGGCACCCTCTCCTCCGACTGTGTTGTTTTGGGTCGGCCTCTGGAATCAGTTCAAATGCCCTGGGAGGTGCAGACAAAGGAGCCGCTTTGGGAAAGTCGTATTCCTGGTCGTATTGCTGGTTGTGCTGGTATATAATAACACTTCAGGTTTCCTGGGCTAACAATGTAAGAAATAATACATAAAAAAAATACTGAGGACTTGAAGCGAAGCTGACATCTCTATCGGTGCCATCTTTAACACTCTACCTGGAACGAAAAATGGTTATTCGAAGGTTTCTCCTAAGGGGACAGACGAAGAACCCTTTTAGGTTCTAGATAGCACCTTTTTTTTCTAAGCGTGTAGTTTTGGTGGAAAGAGTGGTGTGTTTCAATTATGGGTGTGGACATGTTGCTGGGGATCAGAAAATGTTCTGTGCTTAGTAAGGTTGGCTTCTTGGCGTTTATTGCTATGGTCATTAATTGTACCGCACAGATGGAAAGGAAATCTCAGAAGATTGAACTGGTAGTAGCAGCAACAGATACGTTTTTGGGTGTCAGAGATTTTAGTGCAGAAAAACTACAGGAGGTTTTGAGAGAAGGGGTTCTAGCCTCCCAGGCCGATGCCTTGGTGTAGGATATGTTAGGGCCAAAGTAGTGGGAAGGGGTGGTGGGGGGTGTTGGGGATAGTGGTATATATATATTTTTTTCTCCCATTTCGCTTTTCTGTGAACAAATGTGCAATGCACTTTCCGAACTGTGAAAGGCAGCAATACGCAACAAAGCGTCTAGTCGAACGATAGAAGAGAAGTAGAAGAGAGTGCCAAAGATAGACAGACTTGTAAATTAGTCTAAGGAATAGAAGTTGGGTTTTAAAGAAAGGCCATCAGTCCGAGGGACAAGTAATACAGCGAATGAAGGCATGGCATGAGTGTGGTGAATGCATACAGTGGGGCAAAAAAGTATTTAGTCAGCCACCAATTGTGCAAGTTCTCCCACTTAAAAAGATGAGAGAGGCCTGTAATTTTCATCATAGGTACACTTCAACTATGACAGACAAAATGAGAAAAAAAATCCAGAAAATCACATTGTAGGATTTTTAATGAATTTATTTGCAAATTATGGTGGAAAATAAGTATTTGGTCAATAACAAAAGTTTATCTCAATACTTTGTTATATACCCTTTGTTGGCAATGACAGAGGTCAGACGTTTTCTGTAAGTCTTCACAAGGTTTTCACACACTGTTGCTGGTAGTCATGCACTTGGAATCCGGAGGAATGGAGGGAAAAAGAGGCGGAAGAGGTCAGAGAGAGTGAGGGAGGGTAGAGGGTAACAGTGAATCAGTTGAAGATGGCAGAAAAAAGGGAGATGTTTGTCGAAGAAGAATGGTCGAAAGTGTAAGCAGAGTGAGTTGCACGCCAGATCAAGGTCTGGAGGCGAAATGGAAGTGAATGAGGGCAAATTATCGGTGGTGGCAGTTGTGGTGAGGTTCTTGGAGCCCGAGGCTTGCACCAATGGTCAGGATAAAGATGAATCTGTCACGGTAGGAGTGACATTTTTGGAGAAAGTGGACCCCTGCCTTTTGGCTGATCCATACTGTATGTGGTTTCAGGGTGGGTGACAACCGAGTTGGGTGGTATGGAATTGTTGAAGGTAACACAAAGTGATCTTGTGATAATTGTTTGTGTTTCTGCCAGTCAGAGGGACCAGGCGCTACGCGCCACATGAATGAGGTCAATAGCTGTGACTTGTTTTGTTCTCAAAAAAGAGTGCCATTGAAAGGAGTGAATACTGGGGTAGCTGTACATGTAAAAGTGGACCAAATGAAGGGGAAGATTATCAGGTGTTTGTGATGCTCATTGTTTGGTGCGATGCAGACAGGGTGGCGTGAGTGGTGGAACAGAAGAGTCATTGTCTGTTCTTTTGAGTTTTGATGTTGAGTTTTTCCCCCGACATAGTAATGCTAGGATATTTCTGTTATCCCGTGTGAGATTTTGTCACGTTGTTACAGGTGTCAAGCTTATGGGCATGTGGGAGCAGTGTGTAGGAGGGAGGTTCCTAGGTGTAAGAAGTGTGCAGAAGGGCATGAGACAAAGGAATGTGTAGTATTGGGGAAAGAAGCGGTACAGTATGTGTTAATTGTAGGGGTGTCCATGGGGCTGAGGGTCAGAAGTGTCCGGTATGAGAGAGGCAGTATGAGGTTATCAGTGTTAGAGTAGTGCAGAGGGTGTTGTATGCTGAGGCAGTGAAGAAAGTAGAGGAAGATGGGTCAAGGGGGAGGGATCCTGAGAGGATTTGTGTGAGTAGTAGATCTTTGCCAATACAGAGGGATATGCCAACGAGTGATATATGCAGTAAGATTGGCTTTTTAGTGTTCATAGTAATGACTATCAGATGTACCACAGGGATGGAACGTAAGTTGCAGAAAATACAGGTTGTAGTGGCAGCTGCAGAGAAGTATTTGGGTGTACGAGATTTGACCTCAGAAGAGTTACAGGGTATGTTGAGTGGTGGTGTCCCGTCCGTCCACGCCGTTGGCCTGAAGTAGGACTAGATAGTTTAAATAGTGCAATAAGGTGGTGGGTTTTTAATGAGTATAGGGTTAGATGACAGGGTATTTGTTTATGTATTTTAGATTTTTCCCTTATCCTCTTTTTCAACGCAAGGTATAAGGGATTTATACACTAGTCTAGTTGGTGGCGGCAATGCAGCATTTGTTGGATGCCAACCACAGTTAAATCTCATCGAAGAAGAAGTAGATTAAGAAGATGTTCCGCTGATTTAGCTATTTGCAAAGCCAGCGTCAGAACAATACATTTCATTTGAACCTTTAATTAACTAGGCAAGTCAGTTAAGAACAAATTCTTATTTACAATGACGGCCTACTCCGGCCAAACCCTACCCTAACCCAGACGACGTTGGCGCCAATTGTGCGCCACCCTGTGGGACTCTCAATGACGGCCGGGTCTGTAGTAACACCTCCAGCACTGACATGCAGTGCCTTAGAACGCTGTGTCACTCGGGAGCCTCGAGTGTTCCATGCAAAGCCAGAATGATGAATAAACTGTTGGACATTTCCACAGAAAAGTATCATTACCAACTTTTCAAAATGCGTGGCTCACGGTTTGTAACGCCAGTACCCAGGTTGTATTCATTATTATAAACTGGGTGGTTTGAGCCCTGAATGCTGATTTACTGAAAGCTGTGGTGTATGAGACCGTATACCACGGGTATGACAAAACATTTATTTTCACTGTTCTGATTACGTTCATAACCAGTTTATAATAGCAATAAGGCACCTCGGGTTTGTTGTATATGGCCAATATACCACGGCTAAGGGTTGTATCCAGAGACTCCGCATTGTGACGTGCCTAAGAACAGCCCTTCGCCGTGGTATATTGGCCACACAGGAGGTTGGGGGGCGGAATTAGTGGAATGGTATCAAATACATCAAAGACATGGTTTCCATGTTTTTAATGCCATTCCATTTGCTCCATTCCAGCCATTATTATGAGTTCTCCCCTCAGCAGCCTCCACTGATTGGCCATATACAGGATTGTGTGGGTTACTTTCTAAATGTAATCCGTTACAGTTACTAGTTACCTGTCCAAAATTTTAATCAGTAATCTAACTTTTGGATTACCCAAACTCAGTAACATAATCTGATTACATTCAGTTAATTTTAGATTACTTTCCCCTTAACTTCTTATGGCTGCAGGAACAGTATTGAGTAGCTTGGATGAAAGGTGCCCAAAGTAAACGGCCTGCTCCTCAGTCCCAGTTACTAATATATGCATATTATTATTAGTATTGGATAGAAAACACTCTGAAGTTTCTAAAACTGTTTGAATTATGTCTGTGAGTATAACAGAACTCATATGGCAGGCAAAAACCTGAGAAAAAATCCAAAAAGGAAGTGGAAATTCTGAGGCTGGTCGAGTTTCAACCAAGATCCCATTGAAATCACAGCGAGATATGAATGAGTATTCACTTCCTACTGCTTCCACTAGATGTCAACAGTCTGTAGAACTTAGTCTGATGACTCTACTGTGAAGGGGGGCCGAAGGAGACAGAATGAGTCACCACTGCCATGAGGTGAACATTCTTTGAGCACGCGCGCTCACATGAGAGGCAGCTCCGTTCTATCGCTCATCTGAAGTCAATGTAATTCTCCGGTTGGAACGTTATTCAAGATTTATTTTAACAGCATTCTAAAGATTGATTCAATACATTGTTGGACATGTTTCTACTGACTGTTACGGAACTTTTGGACATTTCGTCACGTTTTAGTGAACGCGCTTTGTGACTTTGGAATTGATTACCAAACGCGCTAACCAAAGTAGCTAATTAGACATAAATAACGGACATTATCAAACAAATCAAGCATTTATTGTAGACCTGGGATTCCTAGGAGTGCATTCTGATGAAGATCATTAAAGGTAAGGGAATATTTATCATGTAATTTCTGGTTTCTGTTGACTCCAACATGGCTGCAAATTTGACTATTGTTCTGAGCTCCGTCTCAGATTATTGCATGGTTTGCTTTTTCCGTAAAGTTCTTTTTAAATCTGACACAGCGGTTGCATTAAGGAGAGGTATATCTATAATTCCATGTGTATAACTTGTATTATCATCTACATTTATGATGAGTATTTCTGTTGAAACAATGTGGCTATGCACTATCACTGGATGTTTTTGGAACTAGTGAATGTAACATTTAACGCGCCAATGTAAACTCAGATTTTTTTTATAAATATGAACTTTATCAAACAAAACATACATGTATTGTGTAACATGAAGTCCTATGAGTGTCATCTGATGAAGATCATCAAAGGTTAGTGATTCATTTTATCTCTATTTGTGCTTTTTGTGACTGCTATCTTTCGCTGGAAAAATGGCTGTGCTTATTGTGGTTTGGTGTGACCTAACATAATCGTTTGTAGTGCTTTCGCTGAAAAGCATATTTGAAATCGGACACTTTGGTGGGATTAACAACAAGATTACCTTTAAAATGGTATAAGACACATGTATGTCTGAGGAATTTTAATTATGAGATTTCTGTTGTTTTGAATTTGGCGCCCTGCACTTTCACTGGCTGTTGTCATATCATCCCGTTACCGGGATTGCAGCCATAAGAAGTTTTAAGAGGCATTAAAAGAAGACAAACATGTATGTTACCAATTGAACAACATCTATTGCAGGATAAATCAATGCTAAAGTTTACATAGCTGGCCATATATGGATGTTACATTTTACTTTATGGGTTGGTTATGTAGGCTTCTTGTAACCCATCGCTTTCTACTACATATAATAATAGGATTAAATGATATCTTTACATTAAAAACCAAAGTCAATCAGAATTCCAATAAATGTTATTTTGTAAAAAAAATGTTTTAACCAGGCAAGTCAGTTTTGAACAACTTCTTATTTACAATGACAGCCTAGGGACAGTGGGTTAACTGCCTTGTTCAGAGGTACAACTACAGATTTTTACCTTGTCAGCTCGGGGATTCGATCTAGCAACCTTGCGGTTACTGGCCCAACACTCTAAGCACTAGGCTACCTGCTGCCCTTGATATCCCATGATCTTCAAGAATAAGACTTGGAAATATGGAAATACAGATTAGCCAAATTGTTTTACCGGAGCATAACCCCACAACTAAGGACTTATTAGCCAGCCCTACTCTGTTGTTTATGATTTTGTTGTCACGGAGGACTGATTGGGATCATTGATTCGAGTTGAAAAATAAATGCTGTGCTCATGGAATGGCATGCTTTGAGCACTACTGAAAAGTGCTATTTACATGTGAAAATGAATGCATATGCTGCATTTGCTATAGGCCTATTGTTTACCTTTCTGTTGGTGATAATATGCAGCTGTTTAAAGAGCAAATCCACAGATGAACCAATAACAAAACGGCCGCTCCGCCTCTTTTGGTAAAAAGCTGAGGGATGGGCCTGGAGAAATGTAACCACTCTCAGATGAATAGACAGAGCTATGGATGCAAGGACTGACCATCCATGATATATAAATTATTGTTTGAACCATATTATGAGGCTATAAAGTGTTTGTTTACATTTACAATGTTTACAAACATTTGGGAAATACAAGCTTATTTTTTGGGTTCTCATGGACTCAGCTCATGTGGCATTCTTCATGAATCAATGGATATATATATATCATTTATAAGTCCAAAAATGGATGTTGCAACTACGGATTGCCCCTCTATCAAAAGTGTACGAGTTTGAGCATATGTTCATTAGGCATATGGATTTTTATTTTTTTTGTCAACATGAGTTAGATTGAGCAATAAAAGCCTCACTTTTATTCCATAGGTTGGGATCCGCACTATGCAGCTGTTGTAAGAGCGAATTTTTCACTGGCTGTCCACTGGTTTCAAAAACATTTTTTTTTAGGCAGCTTAAACTTCTTGAATTCAACCATTATTGCGTTCAAATACACATTTAGATTTGTGAAGATCCATCCACAACAACCACAATCCATAAGGCGCAAATAGCTAAATGAGAGAGCAGCAGTGTGATTCACATCAATGCGCTATGTAGGCATCAATAATAAGTGATATCTGTATCACCGTAGACTACACCACTGCTGTCATCCTTACCTCCAAGTGTTTATTCAAGTTAGATAATCTTTGGATGCCGACAGCAGTCACACCATTGGAAGACAGCTTGGACTATAGCCTACAAAAGCCTATTTCTGCTCTTTTCCCGCGATCCATCAAATTGGTGTGTCATCATAATGGTCTCTGATTTATGGTCAGACTCGCTCACGTTGCACAAATTTAAACTTGCGCCTTTTTTCAATGCTGATTTGAATGTCATTGAGAAAACAGAGAAGTGTCCATTTCTTTTCGCAAACATCCTTTCTGAATTTAAAAGTAATCCTCGAAGTAATCATCTAGTTTTTCAAAGCATCTGTAATCTGATTACAATATTTTACCTGGTAACGTAACGGATTAGTTACATGTAATCCGTTACTCCACAACCCTGCGCTTAAACACTCCTAGTTGTTGCAGAAATCAGCTGCTGTTTGCTGTTTACGTCATGCATTGCTGAGTCTACCTTTAAGTATGTCTCTCCACAGTTGAATGGCCACAGACTGACAGGCTCAATATATGAGTTATTTTGCTCCTGATGATGCTCCTACCACAGTAAAAGCCAATGACTCCAAAATGATACTGCTACTGTAGCCTCAGTCAGTATCTTCTGTTTTGTCTTGCAGCTCCAGTAACGACCACAACAGGAAGAGTAATGACCACAACAGGAAGAGGCCTCTGGTCGTGTTCGATGGCAGCTCCTCTATAAGTGGCCCTGTCAGACTGAAGAAACCAGGGGGTCAGGGTCTGGGGTGACAGACAGACTCAAGCCACCTCCCTCTATGAACCCCTCTATCCCCATACGCAAGCTACCCCCTCTTCGTCCTCCCATTGACCATGTCTGGGGAGCCCCCACATCCTCCGCCCCCTCGGTTAATCTAAAACAGCTCGGTATGGGACCTTAGTATCTACTGGTCTGTATGAAACATCTTTGTAAAGATAATAATTTGTCGTCACCGATCCTGGTCCTGGAGAGCTACAGGTTGCAGGCTTTTGTTCCAGTCTAGGGCTGTGGCGGTCATGAAATTTTGTCAGTCCGTGATTGTCAAGCTAATAAATGTTGACCGTTAACACATGTAGCATCTCCTGGCACTAATATATCCATGTAATATAGCCTACACCATCACAATAAATCCATTATTTATTTTAGACAGGTCCTAAGAAACATGATATGAAGAAAGTGTAGTCTATTACAGAAGAACAGAATAGCATACTCTGAGTTGTCCTCATGTTTGGCCCTGATCTGGCTATGCCATATGGTTGTGGGCTATTCTAGTTAATTTAGTAGACACGATTTGCTTAGAATTCCGTGGCATTATTTTATATTATTTTATAGTATGAAGAATACAATTGAACAAAGATGAATAAAATAGAAAGGATATTTTCTACAAACATTTGAGGAAGTGTGCCCATGGGCTATTCTGTGTTGAGCGGTTAAAGAAACAAGTACTCCTAAATGGTTAATTTAGAGTTATTTGTGTAACTTTAGTTGTCGGGCTATATGTTTTGATTATTAATACATTCTAAGGCTGCATGATGCGACGATGTGATGATTTGAAAAAAGTTGCATGAAAGACCTGAGCTCTGCTTTGTTTTTTGCGCAGGCTGTACACACATCCTCAGTCTCTCATTCACAATTTGACAAGCCCTTGATAATGCCTCAAATTTCCCGGCTGCATCCCGTTTGTGTGGCCGTAATGCACCCTAAAAAATTCCCTGCCTTTTGCGGCCAGTGGCCGTTGTGACCTTGGGCTGACTATAATAATTATAATTACCTTCTCCCCTGCTTGCTGAAGCACATCTCACTCACATGGCTCTCCGTCACGTGATCGGGTCTTTCTACAGGCAACAAGTGAAGACAGACATATCTGGGATGCAACTGCGCATGTCCTTATCCAATTCCGAGGCGCATATTGATGATATTGGAAATGCCCACATTTACTTTTAGTCAGATAACAAGATGAGTAGGCCTAATAAACAGCAAAATCACTAACCTATGTCAAACTACTATCCCCCACAGTACAAAAGTTAACCTATTCTATTCTGTGGGAGAAATAAATATTCGAAACATAGTCTGGACAATTGTGGGATGCGATAGATCCCAAATTCATACAACAACTAGTATCAAAAAGCCTGTTTTAAGCAATGAGCCTGACGCAACAGATGTTGATAAAAATGTTGATAAACCTTTAGGCTATTTCTTAACATTATAAGCTCAGCAATGCGCACACGGCAGTAGGCTATAAGAGCAAATTCTCCATTAGCAGGAAAACACTATTCTCAAAAGTGAACACAAATGCAAATATGCATGTAATGCTTTTATTATAAAAGTGCATTTTTATGGTGAAAATGATCTTACCCAAACTTGAAACTCACGCGCTGTGTATGCCAGTTAGGCTCTACATCCATTGCAAAGCGGATTAATGTGCTTCATTTTAAGAAGCTATTTGGCCACTTTAGTTGTGATTACAAACCTTCTCAAAATATATAGGCCTATGGACTAGGCTACATGAGGTGTGCAACTAGGCTGGGTGTCATTCACAAGTGATAGGCTAATACTGTCACCCATCACACTATTCTTGATTTAGTCTTGTCTTTACATATACTAAATAATATATATGTGAAATTTGTTTTGATTTAGAATGGACCATTATCATGCACCTGTCTCGAAAAAGGGGCAGGTGGAAAAAATATTCCATCTATGCACTTAAATAGCGAATGGAGGACGCTTTTCCCGTGGTTCATTTTCATGTAGGCCAGGTACTGACAACTCCTGTTGTATAGAGAAGCAATGTGCTTAATATTAGAAAAGTTGATTAATAAATATAGTAGGCCTAGCCTATAAAAAGCTGATGGGACCCTCCTCTTTTTAATAGAGGCCATCACTCTGTTTTCTCATGCAATTGCTTAGCCTATAGAAATGTTGCTGCATCATGTGCTCATGGGCCCTCATGAAGTGTTTGATTAGATGTTAGATTACATTTGCACTGATGTCAGAGTGATTAGAGGGACAATAAAGTGCTGAGTACCAGGCAGTTAGCAAGTTTGGTAGGCTACTAATGACCACCAGCAGCATCAGATCTTGGAGAAGCCTAATTACCTTGACTAAATGGTCACCTGGAATTTGAGCGCCGTCATGACTCGTGACCGCCGGTGTGGCGGTAGTACAGTCACCATAACAGCCCTATTCCAGCCCAACACTAAAACAATTGATTCACACATTCAGTAGCTCTCCAGCACCAGGGTTGGTTTACTGTCCTGAAGAATTTTTGGGAATGTTGTTGTTATGTCAATCTGATCTGTGAATGTCTTCTGTAAATGTCACTGTCTCCTCCAAGGGGGAACTACAATCTCCAGAGGTGAAGAAAAATATAAAAAAAGCTAAATGGCCCTGATCCTTGATCCTACAGACCCACCAGCCCACTATGGAGGGGAGCAGCCTCACACCGCGGGGGATTCTCTACCAGTCAGGACAGCCACACAACAATACCAACATTGGGGTGGTGACATGTGTCTTCATCTACCTACCTGTCCCCCTGGACCTTAGAACTTCTCTCTGACCCTTTACCTGACCCTTGTGTGTCCTTACAGTGAGTTCTCCTGTCCTCCAGCACCCTCCCATGGAGCTAGAGCGAACTGTGACTCTATTGACTCCTACTGCAGACATGGCACCACAATATATGTCCAGGATTACTTTCTGGAATAAGTAGGTATTTTGCGAGGAATACGCAGTTTAACCCTCTATGCTACTCCATGCATTATACTTCTGTGATGCTGCCACCTACCTGCAATCCTCTTACAGTAGTTGTTTCAGCGTTCAGTCTCCCAGTGCTGGTTATAGAGCTAGAGTGATGGAAGCTGATGGTACTTAAAGCGTAATAGGAAAACTTAAGGTCTACAAAGCTGAATGCATATATGCCTTTTCATACATCTTCATGCCTCTGTGTGTGGCCGTAGCCGTAATGTACCAAATCAAATCAAACTTTATTTGTCACATGCGCTGAATACAACAGGTGTAGACCTTACTGTGAAATGTTTACTCACAAGCCCTTAACCAACAATGCAGTTCAAGAAATAGAGTTAAGAACATTTTTACTAAATAAACTAAAGTTAAAAAAATAAAAATAAAAGTGACACAATAAAATAACGAGGCTATATACACAGGGTACCGGTACCCAATTCACATGTATTGCGAACACAGTGGGTCATGACAGGTTAGGGATTTTGAAGGGTTTTGATACTGATTGTTAATGTATTAGTGCTGTGACTGACACTTTCATTTGTAATGAGATATTTAGCTAGTGTGAATTGCCTTGTGTGAAGCCTTGAGTGTGTCCATTTGAATAAAACAGAAGTCCACCACTAGATGGTGCATCAGTCCTGCATGATTTGCAAGAGCACAAGAAAGAAATTGCGCCTAATCTAGGATCAGATTAGCCAACCTTGAATCATACTTAATTATTAGCACATTAAAGTATATCTGACAGTGGAGGCTCCTCAGAGGAGGAAGGGGAGGACCATCCTGCTCAGTGATTTTCAGAAGAAAAAAATGAAATAATTTAAGTTGTCCTTTTTAGATAAAACTATTATAAATATAATCACATCCCCAAATAATTGATTAAAACAAACAATTTTGCAATGAAGGCCTACAGTAGCCTCAACAGCACTCTGTAGGGTAGCACAATGGTGTAGCCGGAGGAAAGCTAACTTCCATCCTCCTCTGGGTACATTGACTACAATACAAAACCTTGGAGGCTCATGGTTCTCACCCCCTTCCATAGACTTATACGGTAATTATGACAGAGCTCTTGCAGCATGAACTGACATATTGTCCACCCAATCAAAAGATCAGAGAATTAATCTAGTCCTGAAAGCATAAGCTACAGCTACCTAGCACTGCAGTGAATAAAATGTGGTAGTTGACTCAAAGAGAGAGAAAGACAATAGTTGAACAGTTTTTAACACATTAATTTCTTCCTAAATGAAGGAGAAGCAAGAGAGAGATAGAGAGAGATTTCCTCCTTTAAAAAAAAGTTCAGTGTCACTTACTTAGCTAGCAAAAGCAGCTAGCTAGTTTAGCCTACTCAAACACACCCTGCTCAAACAGAGGATGTTAGCTTGCTGGCTATGACTATCCAACACAACACTGGAACTCTTCCAAGTCAAGGTAAGCTTTTGGTTTTACAAATGTATTTCCACTGGGCCCGCCGGTGTAACTGCTAAACTGATTACTGACTGTACACTGTAATGTTACTGTCACGATCATCGTAAGGAATGGACCATGGTGCAGTGTGGTAGGCGTACATATTCCTTTTAATAAATGAACACCGAACAAAAAACAACAAAATTAACGACCGAAACGTGAAGCTATACAAATAGTTTTGACAGGCAACTTAACATAGACAAGATCCCACAAACACAATGGGGAAAATGGCTACCTAAATATGATCCCCAATCAGAGACAACGATAAACAGCTGCCTCTGATTGGGAACCATATCAGGCCACCATAGAAATACAATATCACCTAGATGACCCACCCAAGTCACTATCACGCCCCAACCAACACAGAGAAAAAACAGCTTACTATGGTCAGGGGGCGTGACAGTTACGGCATGATTGTAGCAGGTTTACTAACACATTAGTTCTATTAGCTATGTTGACTATGACGCTACTTCAGCTAATATGGTGACAAAAATGTAAGCTGTGTAGAGGTTATGATATGGTTTGACTTGGAAAGTTTTTTTTGCCTGGTCACATACAGCTGATGTGTTGTGTATTGACATCCACAAGCGATGAAGGGAAAAGATGCCAGGAGGAGAGCACATACATGAGAGAAGGAATGCAACACGGCTGTTATGAATGTGAACTGTGTTAACGCATGTTCAGTGGTGTATTCATTCCGATGATTCTGTTGAAAAATGTTTCTTAAACAGAACCTAACGGGGATAAACATACCTGAATTTGTCCAATAGAAACTCTCGTTTGCTACTGTTGGACTAATGATTACACCCTATATCAGCTAGATGCCGGCAAGAGTGTGTATTGAAAGTGTCCATCTGTCACTGTCTCTCACCTCAAATTGTTCTCTCGACCTGTGTGCATCTACTTTGTAAACTTTAATTCATAGGCTAGGGTGTAACAACCTCATGATGGGTATAGGGAAAATTTGAGTATCATGTGGTAGCCTCAACCTATCGCTGTTACATTGAACTGGGTGAATGGAATATGTACGGCAATCATCCAATATGCTGTAATAGAAATAAGGCCATGCTCACTCATCTTAAACATCGCTGCTCCTGAGTGGCTCAGCGGTCTAAGGCACTGCATCTCAGTGCTAGAGATGTCACTACAGACCCTGGTTTGATCCCCGGCTGTATCACAACCGGCCATGATTGGGAGTCCCATAGGGCGGCGCACAATTGGCCTTGCGTCGTCTGGGTTAGGGGAGGGTTTGGCTGGGGTAGGCTGTCATTGTAATATAAGAATCTGTTCTTAATTGATTTGCCTTGTTAAATAAAATAAATAAACGGCACTGACCGCCACTGATATCTGACCCTGGACCAGTAATTTGGGGCTTCTACCTTCTACCAACTCCTTTAGAAAAGGATGACATTGTTGTTAACTTCTTGTCCTTTCCTTACAGTAATACAAGGTGAACAGCAATGGGTCTTTTGTAGTTCTTTATTTGGATTTCAAACACAGACTTTTCATCGGCGCCCTTGGAAAATGACTTATACAGACAGTGCTGTGTCGGCTCTTACGTTTATAGGCACATAGAGTTACCAGGCATTTGCATCAGCCTCAAATGTATACTTGCCATTTATTTGGGATGATAAATTGAGCTTATCAAACTGTCATTATTTACACTTCTGTTATTAACATTTAATATTTTTCTTTAGTTGTAGCTTTTATGTTTTATTCCCACATGAATAACATTACAAACTTTGCACCAGTGTAAAAGCCCGGTAAACCTGTTCCTTTGTGTTAGTTCACATTTACTTTGGAGCTCATTTACTTAGAAACTGGTGCTCCTTCATACGCACCACAAAATAACCTTTCAAAACGTAAAGGGATAGTCCACCCAAATTACAGAATTACATATTTGTTGCCATAGACTGCAGTAATTGTGTAATTTCGGTAGACTTTCCTTTCTAAATGCATAAACTCTGAATATATGAATCTTACCAGCATATAATAGATTAGGACAGCAGACATTCTTGCGCAAAACCTCAAACTGATATTGGATATCAAGCCAGGGAATACAGAAAGCAATATTTGCTGTTGCATACCAAAAAATCTAAGACCAATGACACAAAAACCTATGATTGTCAAATAGATATCTTAGAACTCAAATAGCATATTGGGTTAGTAGCCTAATACTATATTGTGCTATTATGATATATATATATATATATATATATATATATATATATATATATATATATATATATATATATATATATATATATATATATATTCAGTTGTGCTCTGACGGGTTGTTGTTGGGACTCATTGCTATGGTTCCTCGCTGATTTTGTAAATCTATTATTTTAAAACATTCTTCCTGGTTGTTTCATTACTATCCAATCAGATTTGTCGGCCACTCGCTGCCTGCCAATCAGATGTCTTTGCCACACTCAGGGCACAGGATGTCATCACGCTCGGTGAGGAAACCCCGGCCCACCAGGGAGACGGAGCACTTCCTACAGTTGAAGCAGTCATGGTGCCACTGACGCTCTTCAAAGGAGATATACTTACTGCCACCCAGACCTGAGAGAGACAGGGAGAGATCAAAACATACTGTTATCCAAAGGTGAGAGAGGTCTGTACATCCTAAATACATCCTTCATTGAAGTTGTCACAGATCAGAGTGGAGGAAACAGTAGAACAGATATACCTTGCTTTCTCTTATCAAATTACATAGATCTGTGATTGAGGAGGGAGGAAAGGAGACCGTAAGGATTCAAACAGGGCACAGTGTATGGCGTGATGTGAGTGAGTGAATAAGTGACTGACTGACTCATTAGAAGTTAGAACTGATGGAAGTGAGCATCTAACTGACTGACTGACACTCTGTTAGATACACACAGGGTGCTTTCGGGTACACACAATCTCATCGCAGGACTGCACAGATGGTTGGATCGTGTTAGCATGTTAGTGTAGTTCCAGATACACTAAGCACTATTCCACATGTTGTAAACATCTCAAATAAAATAAAATAAAATAAAATGTTATTGGTCACATACACGTGTTTAGCAGATGTTATTGCGGGTGTAGTGAAATGCTTATCTTTCTAGCACCAACAGTGCAGTAATATCTAACAAGTAATATCTAAAACATTCACAACAATGCACACAATACACACAAATCTAAGTAAAGGAATAGAATTAAGAATGTATACATTTATGGACGAGCAATGTCAGAGTGGTATAGACTAAGATACAGTAGAATACAGTATATACATACTGTATGTAATGCAAAATATGTAAACATTATTAAAGTGACTAGTGTTCCATTTATTAAAGTGCCAGTTATTTCAAGTCTATGTATATAGGCAGCAGCCTTTAATGTGCTAGTGATGGCTATTTAACAGTCTGATGGCCTTTTCAGTCTCTCGGTTCCAGCTTTGATGCACCTGTACTGACCTCGCCTTCTGGATGATAGTGGGGTGGCTCGGGTGGTTGTTGTCCTTGACAATCTTTTTGGCCTTCCTGTGACATTGGGTGCTGTAGGTGTACTGAAGGGCAGGTAGTTTGCCCCCGGTGATGCGTTGGGCAGACCGCACCACTCTCTTGAGAGCCCTGCGGTTGCGGGCGGTGCAGTTTCCGTACCAGACGGTGATACAATTGTGCATCTGCTCTCAATTGTGCATCTGTAAAAGTTTGTGATTTCTTCAGCCTCTGTTGCACCTTCCTCACCACACTGCCTGTGTGGGTGGACCATTTCAGTTTGTCAGTGATGTGTACACCAAGGAACTTGATGATTTCCACCTTCTCCACTGCAGTCCTGTCGATGTGGAGGTGCTCCCTGTGCTGTTTCCTGAAGACCACAATCATCTCCTTTGTTTTGTTGAGTGAGAGGTTATTTTCCTGGCATCACACTCCCAGAGCTCTCACCACCTCCCTGTCAGTAATCAAGCCTACTATACCTAGTCAGTTGTTCAACTGAATGCATTCAACTGAAATGTGTCTTCTGCTTTTAACCCAACCCCTCTGAATCAGAGAGGTGCGGGGGGCTGCCTTAAATTGACATCCACGTATTCAGCGCCCAGGGAACAGTGGGTTAACTGCTTTGCTCAGGGGCAGAACGACAGGTTTTTACCTTGTCAGCTCAGGGATTCGATCCTGCAACCTTTCGGTTACCAGCCCAACAACCTAACCACTAAGCTACCTGCCGCCTGCTGTGTTATCTGCAAACTTGATGATTGAGTTGGAGGCGTGCGCAGTCACGGGTGAACAGGGAGTACGCACCCTTGTGGGGCCCCAGTGTTGAGGATCAGCGAAGTCTAGGTGTTGTTTCCTACATTCACCACCTGGGGGTGGCGGCCCGTCAGGAAGTCCAGGACCCAGTTGAACAGGGCGGGGTTCAGACCCAGAGTCTCATGCTCAATGGTGAGCTTGAATGGTACTATCGTGTTGACTGCTGAGCTATAGTCAATGAACAGCATTCTTACATAGATATTCCTCTTGTACAGATGGGATAGGGCAGTGTGCAGTGGGATGGCGATTGCATTGTCTGTGGCTCTATTAAGGCGGTAAGCAAATTGAAGTGGGTCTAGATTAGGGCTGACCAACCCTCTTCCTGGAGATCTACCGTCCTGTGGGTTTTCAGTCCAACCCTAATTTGCACACCTGATTCTACTAATTAGCTGCTCAACAAGACCTTAACTAACTGAATCAGATTTGCTAAATTAGGGTTGGACTGAAAACCTACAGGACAGTAGATCTCCAGGAAGAGGGTTGGGCAGCCCTGGTCTAGGGTGTCAGGTAAGGTAGAGTTGATATGATCCTTGACCAGTCTCTCAAATCACTTCATGATGGCAGAACTGAGTGCTCCGGGGCGATAGTCATTTAGTTCAGTTACCTTTGCTTTCTTGGGTACAGGAACAATGGTGGCCATCTTGAAGCATGTGGGGACAGCAGACTGGGATAGGTAGAAATTGAATATGTCTGTAAACACACTTTCAGTTTTGCACAAATGCTGCCATCTATTCACAGTTTCTGGTTAGGGTAGGTTTTAATAGTCACAGTGGGTACATCTCCTATACACTTCCTGATAAACTCAGTCACCGTATCAGTATATTTGTCAATGTTATTCTCTGAGGCTACCCGGAACATATCCCAGTTTGCGTGATCAAAACAATCTTGAAGTGTGGATTGCGATTGGTCAGACCAGCGTTGAATAGTCCTTAGCATGGGTACTTCCTGTTTGAGTTTCTGCCTATAGGAAGGGAGGAGCAAAGTGGAGTCGTGATCAGATTTGTCAAAGGGAGGGGGAGGGCCTTGTAGGCATCTGGAAGTTGGAGTAGCAGTGGTCGAGTACCTCAGTCAATGTGTTGGTCGAACTTCGGTAGCGTTTTCCTCAAATTTGCTTTGTTAAAATCCCCAGCTACAATAAATGCGGCCTCAGGATATGTGGTTTCCAGTTTGCAAAAAATCCAGTGAAGTTCTTTGAGGGCTGTCGGCTTGAGGAGGAATATACACAGCTGTGACTATAACCGAAGAGAATGCTCTTGGGAGGCAATACGGTCGGCATTTGATTGTGAGGTTTCTTCCTAGGTTTTGGCTTTGAGTTTTTCCTAGCCACCGTGCTTCTACACCTGCATTGCTTGCTGTTTGGCTGGGTTTCTGTACAACACTTTGAGATATCAGCTGATGTAAGAAGGGCTATATAAATAAATTTGATTTGATTTATTTCCGTTTGGGTGAACAAAAGGACTTGAGTTCCTGTATGTTGTCACAATCACACCATGAGTAGTTAATCATGAAACATACAACCTCGCCCTTCTTCTTCCCGGAGAGATTTATTTCTGTCTGTGCGATGAACTGAGAACCCAACTTGCTGTACGGACTCAGACAGTATATCCAGAGAGAGCCATGTTTCTATGAAACAGAGTATGTTACAATCAGCTCGTCAACTTTATTATCCAGAGACTGAGCATTAGCGAGTAATATACTCGGAAGCGGTGGGTGGTGTGTGCGCCTCCTGAGTCGGACTGGAAGTCCACTCCGAGTACCTCTTCTCCGCCGGCAGTGTTTTGGGTCAGCCTCTGGAATCAGTTCAATTGCCCTGATGGGCACGAACAAAGGATCCGACTCGGGAAAGTTGTATTCTTGATTGTAATGCTGGTAATGATGATTACCGCCGCTCTGATATCCAAAAGTTCTTCCTGGCTGTATGTAGTAACACAAAAAATGTTCTGGCCTAATAATGTAAGAAATAACACAGGAAAAAACAAAATAGTGCAAAGTTGACTAGGGGCTAGTTGCTCAGCGGCCCTCTCTATCGGAGCCATTTTCTGGCCTCTGATAGTCTGTGCATGACCTGAGCAGAAAACATGCATCTATAACACAACCACATAGATAGATAGTTTACCGCTGATGGGGGTGGTGCAGGAGGCACACTTCTTAGCGTACAGGTTGCAGAAACAGTTGAGGCAGTACGCAAAGTCATCACGGGAGGTGAACCGCTGGCCTGACAGCTGCTGCTTGCAGCCGGTGCACAGGAAGCAGTCCTTATGCCAGGGCTGGTCGTGATAGGTCACCCCACCAGTAGTGATGGGCTATTTAATGGAGAGAGAAAGGGTTAGGCATACAGGCACAAATTTGACCATGCACACACATACGTGTGCACACAAGTACTCACATACACATGCGCACACACCAAGTACTGCCATCCAGATACCAGATCTTCGCGGTTACAGCAATCCATTTAGTAAATTGCCACTTGCATAGATACTGATAGCATTTATATACATATAAAGTGCTACTCGATGTTCCTATAGTCTTGCCTGCCAGACACAGCCAGACTTTCAGCAGATATCCAAAGAGCCCTGTTTTCTATGTTGTATACATCACTTTAGAGGTCAGAAAATTTAGGGGAAAACACTACAGTACACTGTCATGACCCTTGACCTACTTTCTTGCAATGCACACACTGCATGGCAAACTGCTTCTCGTAGCAGGGCACACAGAAGTTTTGGTTCTCCTTGGGGATGAAGCTCTTGGTGCCGATGGGCTGCTGGCAACGCTGGCAGGTGAAGCAGGTCTCATGCCAGCTGTTACCCTTATGCTCCATCTTCCTGGAGCCTGCATGAGGGAGATGAAGCAAGAGAGGGAGGGAGGGACCGAGGGAGGGAGGGAAGTAAGGAGGGAGGGAGCAGGGGGGAGGGTGAGTGAATAAGAGAGGGATGGAGAGACAGAGGTAGATTAATAAGGGTAAATTGGGAAAGGATAAGGGATGGAGAGTGAGAAAAAGGACACACACACTACTCAGTCCTTGGGTTCACACACATTCCCTCACTGTAAATACTGCGTGGTGGTCTTTGTGTAGAAACAGAGTGGGGACAGAGAGGAGGTCTGGAGGTCATCTCGATCTACGTTCAGTGTTCCGGCTCTGCTGCACTCCAGACCTCAGCGTATAGTTACACTGGCTGTCTGGGAGAAGCACCATTTTTTTTGTTATTTTATTTTATTTAATCTTTATTTAACTAGGCAAGGGCTTATGTGAATGAGGACATTCAAAGACATGTAGATTAGTTAGAATCATCCAAAAACGTTTGAGTTTAGTCCTGGCTATTCGTGTACTACGACAGTGATTAATGTGTGTGTGCGTGTAATAACGATAATAATAATATTACTAATATGGACGCTGGTTCAAACAAATCAACACATTTCATGGCTGCTCTGATAAAGATGATTTCATTTTGAATATTTTTATGGAGCATTATAACGTGAAATAGATTATTATGTCATAAGGGGCTGTGTGTGTTGGTATTTTGACAGATCTAAATTGTGTCTGCAACCATTGAAGGTTTGTGTCATCTGTGATAGTGCAAGAGTAATCTGTGTACACGCCTGTTTGTGTGTGTCTAGTATAGATTAGATGGATCTAGGTGTAGGTTCTCACCAGGCATGATGGTCTTCTTGCACTCGTGGCACTTGGAGGAGTACTCATTGGAGTAGCACTCAGTGCAGAGCAGCTGGTCATCCTTGGTGGAGAAGGGCTTGTCCACCAGAGAGCGTTTACACTGGAAGCACTGGAAACACTCCTCATGCCAGTGGCGGTCCTTGTAGGACAGGTCCTACGGTGACAACAGAGGGACAATCCGAATCTGAACATCAGACGGCACGCTTTGACAATGTTCTTGGATGGAGGCTAAAAGATGAGACAGTGTTAGTAGTTTGTGCGTGTGTGTATTATACCCTGGTATTGCAGCCGATGGGTTTCTTGCAGTCCTCACAGGTATTGGAGTACAGGCTCTCGTAGCATTTGACACAGTATGGGTTCTCCTCTCTCAGGACGTACTTCTTACCAAACAGGGATTCCTTACAGTAGTGGCAGTCATAGCGCTCCGTCATCTTGGCACCAGGAATCCCACCCTGCTAAACTGAGGAGAGGGGAGGAGGATGGGTTTGGGAATGACAATTGTCTTACTGTATAAAAAAGGTTTCTTCAAGTTATGGTCAAGAACCCGGATGCATGAACTGCATACATACAGTACATTTGTAAGGTTTTTAAGAGTTCAGCTAGATAAACAGAATTCACATTGGAGGAACCAAGTCTGTCTGTTTGCCTTGTCTGTGTGCCAGTGTTTATACAGAGATATCCGCTCCCTGACACTGAGTAGTAGCAGAGAGCATACATCATAATCAGTCTGTTATAGGTAATGAGAACTGGATGTAAATTGACTTGCCTGTTACTGCAATGAATAGAATATCCACAAGTGCATTTCACATTTAAGCAGAGTGGAGGGAACACAAGCACAACAACAAGTACAATAGAGATCTCTGATAAGACATTAAGGACATCTCAATAGACAGCTGCCTGTCATCTTTTGAGACAGTGTTATAATGCCAACAGTTGTAGTATCAAGTTGTACTTTTGTGTACAGTATGACTCTCTCTAGGGTTTAGTCTTTGGCCTCTGTGTGTCTATCAGCATCCAGTCTTGTCTGTTGGTGTGACAACCACCTGGTTACAGATGAGAGGGATATTAATAGCTCTATCAGGCAAGCTTAGAGAGGGACAGGGGACCTTCACTCCTGCGCATACCAACACTCACTATATCACCCTGCAGTTAGCAATCCATAACCACACCTCCAGCTGTCAGTATCACGCACCAGACCTCTACACAGCTCAGCATCCCGCAGTGTGCGTGTGTGTGTGTATGACGGCACACCAGAATAATGGCTACTCACGCTCTGTAGCTGTTAGCAGTTCAGCCCTGATAAGACTCCTGGTTATGCCTCTCTGTGCCTGGCCTGTCTCGCTTTGCTGACCAGTGGTTTGTGTCCGGCTGCCTCTCGTGGAAGTCCCCAGTGTCCCAAGCACACGACACTGAACACCCCTCTCCTCTACACTTCTCACCTCTTTCCCCTCTCATTCTTTCCCTCTCTCTTACTCTCGGAGTTCCAACCCACTCCCCTCTGCCCATTGATTCCACAGTCATCATTTGACCATATAAGGAGGCAAAAGAAAAGCTGGAAAACTAGAGAATGTCCCCCCTCACTCTCTTAAATTCCTTCTCTCTTCCCATCTTATTCTCTTTAGCTTTTTCAACAACAAAACTCCTTTATCCAGCTGCCCTCATCTCTCTCTCTCTCGCTCTCCCCGTCGCTCCTTCCCTCTCTCCCTGCCTCCACCCCCCCACTCTCTGTCTTTCTCTCCATTTGCTTTCCCTTGCTTTTCCAACCCAATGGGTTGTTTGCATTTCCTCATTCGGTCCCCCTTTCTCTGGACTAAACCCCCTGTAATATCATGGTATGTTCCTGATGTCATTGCATTATGTATGGTCTTTGTGCATAAGCACCTCAGATATACCACCGCTTACTCAATTGTAGGGGGGACAAGAGTGCTTAGTAAAAGAGCTGGAGAAAGGTCTTGGTGTACTGGTCCAAATTAGATCGAAAAAGGAAGTCAGAGGAATTTTCTGTTCTCCGTCTTTAAGTTGAAAGAGGAATTAATATATTTACTCTCCCTCTCTAACCCCTCTTCACAAAGTCTCTCCATCACTTTAACTCACCTAGCTTAAATCAGGATTCATCTTGTTCCTAAAATAAAATGTTTTACTCTACCCTAAATCAAGTTTTCAGCTATTTTAAAAAGGTGGACAACTGTTGGAGACTGGGCTTCTGTGTTCTCTTTGATGGCATCCGTCCCAGCAACACTAACGGCAAGCAAATTAAAGACAGACTAATACATCTGGAGACTCAAAGGCACCAAGGGGCACCTATCAAGTCTTTTGATAACATTGTTTCCCAGCTAACAGTTCTAGGGAGAGAGAACTATTTGTAATGTTAACCATAATATTCCCCAGATGTTTGTGTCCAGTTTTGGCATTAGTTAGGAGAACAGTCCCTAAATGTCAAACAGAACTTACAAACAGAACTTACAACTTACAATATTACACACTTTTACATACATGATTACACTGTGCATGTTCATTTATACAGTAATTATGATTCAGCATGTCCTCACCTGCACTATAAACGCCAAGGCATTTGAACTCAGAGTAAATTAAAAGTCATTATTACTTAATTGTATGTGGTACTGACTCAAAACTAAATGAGAAGTCACATCAACTCACTTTTTTAAAGTTATGATAAATTATATTTTTACCCAGCATGCTCTACTGCAGGTTGAGATCTTTGGAATTGTTTTTAATATCCGTTTTTGCATGTACATTAAGTGATAGATTTATTAATCTTATGCTACACAAAGATAAATAACACATTTTTCTAAACAAATCCAATCATTTAGTTGGATTTTTTGCACCCATTACTGAAATGGTTGTTCCAGTTTAGATGGCTTACGTAGTCAACTCACACTTCCTAACCCTGGCAGTCATTATGAATGCAGGTTGCTGTCACGTCCTGTTGAGTCCTTATTTTCTATGGTGGAGTAGGTCAGGGCGTGACTGGGGGGTTAGTCTAGTTTATATTTTCTATGTGTGGTTCTAGTTTTGTTTTTCTATGTTGGTGATTTTGTATATAATTCCCAATTAGAGGCAGCTGGTAATCGTTGTCTCTAATTGGGGATCATATTTAGGTAGCTTTTTTCCACCTGTGTTTTGTGGGATATTGTTTATGTGTAGTTGCATGTTAGCACGCCATTGTCATCACGGTTCGTTTAGTCTTTATTGTTATATGCTTCCAACGATCGTGACAGAATATCCCACCACAACAGGACCAAGCAGTGTGCCTAGGAGGAGAGGGTAACATGGACTTGGGAGGAGATTCTGGATGGGAAGGGATCCTGGACTTGGGAATAAATCCTGGCAGGACAGGATCGCCTTCCTTGGCGGGAGACGCAAGGAGAGAAGGGAGGACAGCGACGACGCCGGGGTTCGCGGCCACAGAGAAAGCCCAAAAGACAGCCCAAAATGTTTTGGGGGGGCACATGGGGTGGTCCAGAGCCTGTGTGCGAGTCGATAGAAGAAGGTAATGAGAGATACCGGAGAGAGGTTGTGGAAAGGAGTATGCTGCAGCGCAGGCTCGTTGAAAAGCGCCTTCTCAGCCCGGCACCATCTGTGCCAGCTCTATGTACCAAGTCTCCAGTATGCCTTCACAGCCCAGTACGTCCTGTACCAACTCCTCGTACTCACAGTGCGAAGTGTGTTAAAGTTCCGGTACAATTGATCCCGGCTATACGCACCAGGTCTCCAGTGCGCCTTCACAGCCCAGTACGTCCTGTGCCTGCTCCCCGCACTCGCCCTGAAGTGCGTGTCACCAGTCTGGCTCCACCTGTGCCGGCTCCACGAACTAGGCCTCCAGTGCATCTTCCCAGTCAGGTGCGTCCTGTGCCTGCTCCCCGCACTCGCACTGAGGTGTGTGTCACCAGTCCGGTGCCACCTGTGCCGGCCCCACGCATCAGGCCTCCAGTGCGTCTCCCCAGTCCAAAGCTTCCGGCGACGGTTCCCAGTCCAGAGCTTCCGGCGATGGTTCCCAGTCCAGAGCTTCCGGCGACGGTTCCCAGTCCAGAGCTTCTGGCGACGGTTCCCAGTCCGGAACCTCCAACGACGGTCCACAGTCCGGAACCTCCAACGACGGTCCACAGTCCGGAACCTCCAACGACGGTCCACAGTCCGGAACCTCCAACGACGGTCCAGAGTCCAGAATCTCCTGCGACGGTCCACTGTCCGGAACCTCCTGCGACGGTCCACGGTCCGGAACCTCCAGCTCCAGGGCAGGAGCCTTCCTCTGCGCCGATGCCCAGTCCGAGCACGGCGTCCAGTTATAACACGGCGTCCAGTCCAGCTCCATGGCAGGAGCCCTCCTCTGCGCCGATGCCCAGTCCAGACACGGTGTCCAGTCCCGCTCCATGGCAGGAGCCTTCCTCGGCATCTAGGTCCAGTCCAGGCACAGTGTTCAGCCTGGGTCCATGGCTGGATCCGCAGGATGAGCGGGTTCTTCGGCCCGTACCAGAGCCGCCCCCGATGCTGGCGGATGAGTGGGTTCTTCGTCCCGCACCAGAGCCGCCTCCGATGCTGGCAAATCCGCGGGATGAGTGGGTTCTTCGTCCTGCACCAGAGCCGCCACCGACACTAGACACCCCCCTAATCCTCCCTTTTAGTTTCAGGTTTTGCGGCCGTAGTCCGCACCTTTGGGGGGGTTAGTGTCACGTCCTGACCATAGAGAGTCCTTATTTTCTATGGTGGAGTAGGTCAGGGCGTGACTGAGGGGTTACTCTAGTTTATATTTTCTATGTGGGTTGTAGTTTTGTTATGTTGGTGATTTTGTATGATTCCCAATTAGAGGCAGCTGGTAATCGTTTCTCTAATTGGGGATCATATTTAGGTAGCTTTTTTCCACCTGTGTTTTGTGGGATATTGTTTATGTGTAGTTGCATGTTAGCACTCCATTGTCGTCACGTTTCGTTTGGTCTTTATTGTTTTGTTGTGTGGTTCACTTATTTCTAATAAAAGATGTGGAACCCAGATCACGCTGCACGTTGGTCCGAGTATGCTTCCAACGATCATGACAGTTGCGGGATAATAAAAATTGCAACTGTTGGATATCCTAACTCTGGCTAGATTCTATTAGGAATTACACATCAGTTTGCAAGCCAGCATAATGGGACCTGCAGGTAGGATTGTTAAAATGTTGGTACGTTTTCCAGAAACCCCAGTTGGATTTGATTTTACTGAAGTTAGTGGAATTTTGTAACCCTACTTGCGGGCCTGATGTGGCCTGTGAACCAAGTCCTTATGAGATATGTAATGTTTTGTCATAGAGTAATTATAATGATAATATTCCCCTAGGAACTCACTTGGTGAAAATGAATTAATTCAAACAACCATGTCTCTGTCACTAACAAATAGTCATGGGTGGTAACTCTACAATTCACTCGAAGGCAAGGCACACTGGGAAATTATATTGGAGGCATAGCTTAGTGGGGGCATTACTTTTTTTCTCCCAAGCTGATATAATTCAAACCTGGACCCTCTACAGCATATATGTCAGAGTCAAGGCCCGCGGGCCACATCCGGCCCGCGAGAAGGTTTTTTACGGCCCCTGGGATGATCTTGATTTATTATTAGAACCGGCCCGCAGACCGCAGCAAGCCGGCAGCCCGCAGATCTTTTACACGCACCAATACTACATTTCCCACAATGCAACGGTGACGCACCGAGCAGTAGGCTGCTGTGTAAATGAGATGGAGCTGCCTTGGGAAAAACTCGTGGGTTTGACAACCGACGGAGCACCTGCGATGTGTGGACACAGGAGCGGACTGGTGGCGAAGATACGGGAAAAGATGCAAGAGGAAAACGCGACAGGTGAGCTGACAGCTTATCATTGTATCATACACCAGGAAGCGTTGTGCGGTAAAGCCTTGAAAATGGAGCATGTAATGAGCATCATCACGCGCACAGTTAACTTTATCAGAGCCAAAGGTTTGAATCACCGCCAGTTCAAGGCATTTCTGACGGAGTTAGAAACGGAGCATGGTGATTTGCCTTATCACACAGAGGTGCGATGGCTAAGCCAGGGAAAGGTGCTTCAAAGATGTTTCGAGCTTCGTGAGGAGATTTGTCTGTTCTTGGACAGCAAAGGGAAAGACACAACACAACTCCGAGACGAAATGTTTCTGTGTGAAATGGCTTTTCTGTGTGACATTACGAGTCATCTGAATGCAATGAACTTGCAGCTGCAGGGTCGGGATCATGTCATCTCTGATATGTACAGTACAGTGAAGGCATTTAAAACCAAACTGACTCTGTGGGAGACGCAGATGCGGAAAGAAAATTTGAGCCACTTTCCCAGCTGCCAGACCATGAAAGAGAAGCTCTCTACCAGTGCGTTCCCGAGCGCACAGTTGGCTGATAAAATAGGTATGCTTGCCGCTGACTTTCGACGCCGATTTGCTGACTTTGAAGCACAAAAAAGCAGGTTGGAACTGCTCGGTAACCCATTTGCTGTTGACGTGGAAAGCTCACCACCAAACCTCCAAATGGAGTTGATTGACCTCCAATGCAATGATGCACTGAGGGCAAAATATGCGGCAGTGGGTGCTGCGGAGTTCGCCCGTTTCCTCCCCGACACAATGCCCCAGCTGCGCATCCAGGCTGCTCAAACGTTGTCTATGTTTGGCAGCACATACCTGTGTGAACAACTGTTTTCTTTGATGAACCTGAACAAAACATCACACAGAAGTCGACTTACTGCTGAACACCTCCACTCAATTCTGAGGATTTCCTCAGCTCAGAGCCTTACCCCGAACATTGATGAACTTGTGGAAAAGATGGGACACCACCAAGTATCACCCTCAACCTCAAACAAGTGAACATTACTGTGCAATCACATATTTAGAGTTTTTACTCAGTTCAAGTTTAAAAGTTAAAGTTTAATATTTGTTTTCACTGCATGTTACTTCTCCTTAAACAAAGTGTTGTTTTTGATTAATAGATTTTTGCACTTTATTTTATTGTATTTCAATCCAATTATATTTTAAAAATATTTCAGTTGAGTGGATGATAGAAAATTGCTATTATTGTTTTTTTCTTTGAAGTAAATTTAGCCCACTTTTGCTAAAATAGAAAATATAGGCTACTGATGGTGCCTTGAATACCGGTTTCTTTCATTTAATGTTCATGTTATGGGGATTTTTATATAAAGGAAATTTGTCTTTTGTGTCTGTTGAAAATTAAAGATTACTGACAGAGCCATAAGAAAATATTGCTTTATTTATCTGATCATATTGGAATATATTTGTTAGGTTTTCAGTAGGTTCAATTAGGTTCACTAGACTATATGCGTCATTTAAAAATTTTTCAATGAACATTCGAACAGTCCGGCCCTCGGCTTGTAGCTAAATTTTTTATTTGGCCCTCCGTCCATTTGACTTTGACACCCCTGCTCTACAGGGTCACAGTGACTCTCAGTTTGAGTAATGACTACAAAAATCACAAAGTAACTGTACTCCGATATTAAGTGCAATGGATTTCCTCAAGTTGAGTAATGAGAGCACATTGGGGTTTACAGTGTAGGATTTGAACTTAACCTCTTGGTTAAAGGCATTCTGATCTTCCTACTACTCCACCATGTCATTTATCCGTTAATCAGACCATGGTCTCAATTAGTCTCCTCGGACTGTGCATTTTCGACAGTTGGACGATTTCTCTTGGGCTGTACTACCTTGTCTTAACCCTCAGAAAACTGGACACAGGAATGTTCTTACAATGTTCCCATGAAACGTGTCTAGAACATTAATATTGAATATTCTGGGAACTTGGTAACCACGTTCTGGGTAAGTTCTGTTCGACGTTAAGGGAATGGTCTCTTGGATCATCCTTGTACGTCACTGTAACATTCCTATGAAAACATTAGGTAATGCCCTAATCAGGCTCTTAAGGGAACGTTCTCTAAAGTTGTGGGAACGTTTGTTGTTAGCTGGGTTCCCACCATAGCAAACAACAAAGTGTGAGTACCTCAATATGGAGGAAAGACTTGTACTTACAGTGGGGAGAACAAGTATTTGATACACTGCCGATTTTGCAGGTTTTCCTACTTACAAAGCATGTAGAGGTCTGTAATTTTTATCATAGGTACACTTCAACTATGAGAGACGGAATCTAAAACAAAAATCCAGAAAATCACATTGTATGATTTTTAAGTAATTAATTTGCATTTTATTGCATGACATAAGTATTTGATACATCAGAAAAGCAGAACTTAATATTTGGTACAGAAACCTTTGTTTGCAATTACAGAGATCATACGTTTCCTGTAGTTCTTGACTAGGTTTGCACACACTGCAGCAGGGATTTTGGCCCACTCCTCCCTACAGATCTTCTCCAGATCCTTCAGGTTTCGGGGCTGTCGCTGGGCAATACGGACTTTCAGCTCCCTCCAAAGATTTTCTATTGGGTTCAGGTCTGGAGACTGGCTAGGCCACTCCAGGACCTTGAGATGCTTCTTACGGAGCCACTCCTTAGTTGCCATGGCTGTGTGCTTCGTGTCGTTGTCATGCTGGAAGACCCAGCCACGACCCATCTTCAATGCTCTTACTGAGGGAAGGAGGTTGTTGGCCAAGATCTCGCGATACATGGCCCCATCCATCCTCCCCTCAATACGGTGCAGTCGTCCTGTCCCCTTTGCAGAAAAGCATCCCCAAAGAATGATGTTTCCACCTCCATGCTTCACGGTTGGGATGGTGTTCTTGGGGTTGTACTCATACTTCTTCTTCCTCCAAACACGGCGAGTGGAGTTAGACCAAAAAGCTCTATTTTTGTCTCATCAGACCACATGACCTTCTCCCATTCCTCCTCTGGATCATCCAGATGGTCATTGGCAAACTTCAGACAGGCCTGGACATGCGCTGGCTTAAGCAGGGGGACCTTGCGTGCGCTGCAGGATTTTAATCCATGACGGCGTAGTGTGTTACTAATGGTTTTCTTTGAGACTGTGGTCATTGACCAGGTCCTGCCGTGTAGTTCTGGGCTGATCCCTCACCTTCCTCATGATCATTGATGCCCCACGAGGTGAAATCTTGCATGGAGCCCCAGACCGAGGGTGATTGACCGTCATCTTGAACTTCTTCCATTTTCTAATAATTGCGCCAACAGTTGTTTCCTTCTCACCAAGCTGCTTGCCTATTGTCCTGTAGCCCATCCCAGCCTTGTGCAGGTCTACAATTTTATCCCTGATGTCCTTACACAGCTCTCTGGTCTTGGCCATTGTGGAGAGGTTGGAATCTGTTTGATTGAGTGTGTGGACAGGTGTCTTTTATACAGGTAACGAGTTCAAACAGGTGCAGTTAATACAGGTAATGAGTGGAGAACAGGAGGGCTTCTTAAAGAAAAACTAACAGGTCTGTGAGAGCCGGAATTCTTACTGGTTGGTAGGTGATCAAATACTTATGTCATGCAATAAAATGCAAATTAATTATTTAAAAATCATACAATGTGATTTTCTGGATTTTTGTTTTAGATTCCGTCTCTCACAGTTGAAGTGTACCTATGATAAAAATGACAGACCTCTACATGCTTTGTAAGTAGGAAAACCTGCAAAATCGGCAGTGTATCAAATACTTGTTCTCCCCACTGTATAATACAAATGCGCTCTGAACTCCTGAAAATGATCTGCAGTCTCATGGTTTGGTCCCTGGCTTTGACACATAATAAAGTGCTGGTTTTATCTAGTTGTTTTTTAATTGGATGATTGAATCAATTGAATTGCAGGAAGCTGAGGAGACTCCTAGTATCTTATACGAATAAAATGTTCAATAAATAACATTATACTTCCATTTTTTTAAATAAACAATTGAATGTTATTTAAGCAATAAGGCACAAAGAGGTGTGGTACATGACCAATATACCATGGCTAAGGGCTGTTCTTTAATAAGCAACTCGGAGTGCCTGAATACAGCCCGTAGCCGTGGTATATGCCATATACCAAAAAAACGCTTAGGTACCTAATTGCTATTATAAACTGGTTACCAACGTAATTAGAGCAGTAGAAATACATGTTTTGCCATACCCGTGGTATAAGGTCTGATATTAGGGGCTCGAACCACCCAGTTTATAATATAAAACAATTACAGTTACTATGCCATTCACACTGTCACTTAGCATTAGTTAGACCAGTGATTTACATACATGTTTCTGGAGAGCAACCATCTTGTAGGTTTTCAGTCCATCTGTTGAGCTTTATTTAGGGTTGGGTTGGTTTGAAACATATAGGATGGTAGCTCACTAGGTACAAGGTTTAAGAACCGTGGGGTTATGTAAAACAAAGGGAAGATCCCAAATGCATACTCTTTGCGTCCTCTCTCCTTCTCAAAACATATTTGATGAGAAAGCCAGAGGCCCTGCATTTCTCAACCTGGCTTTCTCATCCAATGTGTTTTGAGAAGGAGACGAGGAGAAAGGACGCAAGGAATGTGCAATTGCGATCTTCCCACAGAAATCTACTCATTACTTCATGTGCTGGCTCACTCCTGGGAGGCTGCCCGGTACCAAAACTTCACCCGGTGCAAAACATACCTACCCGGGCCAGATTAATTGAATACAACGGGTGTTCCCATTCAAGACAATGATGGCATAATGGGTGGACTGCAGGCCATTGTGAGTGTACCCATAGGAGCAAAGCAGGAAGTAAAAGCATAAAGTAAAAGCAGGAAATTTACCCATCAATCTGTGCTGTGATTTGTTAAATCAACTCAACTGACATTACAAAACATATATTCCATTGCATGAGCCACATCATTTAGCATCATTTGAATGAACATTATACAATACCATGGAAATGATTGCATCACGCACGGCAAGCGGTACCGATGCTATGAAAACCAAAAGGACCCTGAACAGCTTCTACCACCAAGCCATAAGACTGCTAAATAGCTAACAAAATAGCTTCCTGGACTATCTGCATTGACCCTTTTGTGTCTCATCACATACGCTGCTGCTACTGTTTACTATTTGTCACTTTATTCCTAGTTACAAACTCAGAGAAAAAAGAAACGTCCTCTCACTGTCAACTGCGTTTATTTTCAGCAAATTTAACATGTGTAAATATTTGTATGAATAACAAGATTCAACAACTGAGACGTAAACTGAACAAGTTCCACAGACATGTGACTAACAGAAATTGAATAATGTGTCCCTGAACAAAGGGGGGGTCAAAATCAAAAGTAACAGTCAGTATCTGGTGTGGCCACCAGCTGCATTAAGTACTGCAGTGCATCTCCTCCTCATGAAGTGCGCCAGATTTGCCAGTTCTTGCTGTGAGATGTTACCCCACTCTTCTAGCAAGGCATCTGCAAGTTCCCAGACATTTCTGGGGGGAATGGCTCTAGCCCTCTCCCTCCGATCCAACAGGTCCCAGACATGCTCAATGGGATTGAGATCCGGGCTCTTTGCTGGCCATGGCAGAACACTGGCATTCCTGTCTTGCAGGAAATCACGCACAGAACGGGCAGTATGGCTGGTGGCATTGTCATGATGGAGGGTCATGTCAGGATGAGCCAGCAGGAAGGGTACCAAATGAGGGAGGAGGATGTCTTGCCTGTAACAAACAGCGTTGAGATTGCCTGCAATGACAACAAGCTCAGTCCGATGATGCTGTGACACACCGCCCCAGAGCATGACGGACCCTCCACCTTCAAATCGATCCCACTCCAGAGTACAGGCCTCAGTGTACTCATTCCTTTGACGATAAACGCACATCCGACCATCATCCCTGGTGAGACAAAACCGCGACTCGTCAGTGAAGAGCACTTTTTGGCAGTCCTGTCTGGTCCAGCAATGGTGGGTTTGTACCCATAGGTGACGTTGTTGCCAGTGATGTCTGGTGAGGACCTGCCTTACAACAGTCCTACAAGCCCTCAGTCCAGCCTCTCTCAGCCTATTGCGGACAGTCTGAGCACTGATGGAGGGATTGTGCGTTCCTGGTGTAACTCGGGCAGTTGTTGTTGCCATCCTGTACCTGTCCCGCAGGTGTGATGTTCAGATGTATCGATCCTGTGCAGGTGTTGTTACACGTGGTCTGCCACTGCGAGGATGATCAGCTGTCCGTCCTGTCTCTCTGTTGCGCAGTGTTAGGCGTCTCACAGTACGGACATTGCAATTTATTGTCCTGGCCACATCTGCAGTCCTCATGCCTCCTTGCAGCATGCCTAAGGCACATTCATGTAGATGAGCAGGGACCCTGGGTATATTTATTTTTGTGTTTTTCAGAGTCAGTAGAAAGGTCTCTTTAGTGTCCTATGTTTTCATAACTGTGACCTTAATTGCCTACCGTCTGTAAGCTGTTTGTGTCGTAACGACCGTTCCACAGGTGTATGTTCATTAATTGTTTATGGTTCATTGAACCAGCATGGGAAACAGTGTTTAACCCTATACAATGAAGATCTGTGAAGTTATTTGGATTTTTACGAATTATCTTTGAGAGACAGGGTCCTGAAAAGGAGAGTTTATGTACATATCACCTCGTACCCATGCACATGGACTCAGTACCTGTACCCCTTGTATATAGCCATGTTATTGTTACTCATTGTGTATTGATTTTTACATGTTATTACTTCTCTACCATTTCTCTATTTTCTCTCTCTCTGCATTGTTGGGAAGGGCCCGTAAGAAAGCATTTCACTCTTAGTCTACACCGGTTGTTTACAAAGCATGTGACAAATAATAGTCGATTTGATGACAACACCAGTCAGCCATTGCAAGTGTACCCATGAGTTGACAAGTCAACTTAGAGGTTCCAAGTCTATCCTATTCATTTTGATTTTTATGCCCATGAGTTTACAACCCTGAAGGAGAGAATGGTGCCTTTCCAGGTGGTCTGAATAGCAGTCATACTGCACACAGCCACCAATGATTGCATGACATGTTATTGATGGCGTTCCACAACATCACACTGCCCTTATTAATATTTCCTTGCATCCTCCTTAAAAATTATTGGAGGAGGCATGAGTGGAGGAACAGGGGGGAAGGGCCTTGGTCAGGGTGGTGACCAAGAACCAAATGGTCACTCTGACAGAGCTCCAGAGTTCCTATGTGGAGATGGGTGAACCTTCAAAGAGAACAATCATCTCTGCAACACTCCACCAATCAGGCCTTTATGGTAGAGTGGCCAGACGGAAGCCACTTCTCAGTAAAAGGCACTTGACAGCACGCTTGGAGTTTGCCAATAGGCACCTAAAGGACTCTCAGACCATGAGAAACAAGATTCTCTGGCCTGATGAAACCAAGATTGATCTCTTTGTCTTGAATGCCAAGCGTCACGTCTGGATTGAACCTGGCACCATCCCTACGGTAAAGCTTGGTGGTGGCAGCATCATGCTGTGGGGATGTTCTTCAGTGGCAGGGACTGGGACACTAGTCAGGATCGAGGGAAAGATGAACGGAGCAAAGTACAGAGAGATCCTTGATAAAAACCTGCTCCAGAGATCTCAGGACCTCAGACAGGAGCGAAGGTTCACCTTCCAACAGGACAATGACTCTAAGCACACAGCCAAGACAATGCAGGAGTGGCTTTGGAACAAGTCTCTGAATGTCCTTGAGTGGCCAAGCCAGAGCCTGGACATGAACCCGATCTAACATCTCTAGACCTGAAAATAGCTGTGCAGCGACGCCCCCCATCCAACCTGCCAGAACTTGGACCTAAAAACTGTATGGGGTACTGACAAACAGCCAGGCAAGTGTTATAAATGGTCCAGAATGCATCCCCTTACAAGATTAAGTCTTCTTTTGTTTTTCATCTACATACTTTAAAGGCCCAGTGCAGTCCAGAACTGGTTGTCCTTGTTTTAAAAAAATATTTCCACACCAATAGGTTGGAATAATACTGTGAAATGGTGATAATTATGATGATGCCCTTTTTGTGTAAGAGCTGTTCGAAAAGACTGCCTGAACTTTTCAGCCTGTTTTGTTCAGATGGAGTTTTGGCCTGCCTGGTGACATCACACAAAAATGTGTTAATAGGTTGGACATTTGTCTACCAATAACAGCTAGTTTTCCCCTCTTTGCTAAAAGGTAATTTTTTTGGACCATTTTAATTCAAAACAATCACATTAATGTTACCCAGAAATGACTTGATATTGCAATAAAATGTGGCTACATTGGATCTTTAACCTGTTGTTAAATTGACTTGAGATAAATTATATTTCTTTACTTAGCAAGAAAAAGACCCTACACCCCTCCCCTCTTCCCCAATTTGGCAGGAACCACTGGAGTACCCACATCTGACCCCGGGGGCAGTTCCAAAGGAAAAGAGACATTTCAAATGTCATATTATGTCTATATACAGTGTTGTAACGATGTGCAAATAGTTAAAGTACAATCAAATAAAATAAATATGGGTTGTATTGACAATGGTGTTTGTTCTTCACTGGTTGCCCTTTTCTTGTGACAACAGGTCACAAATCTTCCTGCTGTGATGGCACACTGTGGTATTTCACCCAATAGACATGGGAGTTTATCAAAATTTGATTTGTTTTCAAATTATTTGTGGGTCTGTGTGATCTGAGGGAAATATGTGTCTCTAATATGGTCATACATTTGGCAGGAGGTTAGGAAGTGCAGCTCAGTTTCCACCTCATTTTGTGGGCAGTGTACATACTGTAGCCTGTCTTTTCTTGAGAGCCAGATCTACCTACAGCGAGTCTATGCTCACTGAGTCTGTACGTAGTCAAATATTTCCTTAATTTTGAGTCAGTCACAGTGGTCAGGTATTCTCTCTCTGTCAGTGCTGACAGGGGATCTATCGCACTAGGCTTGAGCCACAATGACAGAAGTGGCCCACAGTGACATGCATCTCTAATGATAGCCAGTGCCCTCCCAGAAAACTGGAATGCTTTCAAGAGCCACGACAGAGGGGTTTAGACAGGTTCAAAATAGCTCAATGTCAAACTACTACAGACATGCACAGTCCATCACACATACACATATAGTCTTCCAGATAAGCCGGGTGGCAGGGTTTGCACTTTTGGGACTATTTCATTGGCTCCAACACGCCATGACTGCACTTAATGCTACCTCCTAGCCTAAAGGGGTGGAACTTTGTTCCCCTAAATGTACCCCCCATTTCCCACACCACTCCCCACTTCTTCCCTAACAATAGAGTGTAGATACTTGGAAACAAAGGCACAGAGAATATAACCTATCTGCCCTGTCCATCAGCACTTTATCCAGACACACTGAAAACACCTCCACTTGTCCTCCAGCATTAGATACAATGATGTATATAAAACCTGGTTTGATATGTATTTGCCAATGAGAGGCTTTGAAGCCACCGGTCGGTCATATTTAAGGAGCAGTCCTCCATAGGAATGAATGGAATTCTACAGTAAGGACAAAATTAAATGTCTTAAGTATTTTTCTGTTGTAGTGGAGATAGTAACATTAGTACTTATACTTTAAGGAAAAATATATATTTGTATGTTTAGATCACATAATGTAATTTAAAAGTATGCATTAAGGTGTCTGAAATAGAATAAATGAATACATTTTTACAACGGTGAGGGAGTACCAAGATGGAGGCACGATGGCTTCAACACAGGGCCCCTGTCAGTCATCTAGTGTATATATAAATCATCGATTAGATATCACAACATAGCATAGACAGCCTTCCCCCAGCATACACACTGTCTATGTTTAAAGTTCAACACACACACACACACACACATCCACGCACACTATGACGCATGGATCTTGGATCTGCACTGTGACAATGTTAACCTGCCGAAAGGATCACCTTGAGCATTTAAAATAAAGTCCACTAAAACCCTAATCATTTTCTCTCAGAGGCACGGTGAATGTAGGCCAATAGAGTCAGGCTTTCTGAGGGCACAAGAACAATTGTTATATCTCCTTTGATCATGTAATCTGTATCATGGGAAAATAAATGTTCCCTACCAAAGCTCAACTGATTACCTTTGATTCAAAGTGACAATTTGGTTTTAAAAATAGTAAATAAAGACAGCTAAGTCAACTCTGGATGACATACAATTGATTTACCTTTATCAATCAAGCCACAGTTGAGTTAGTCAGTGGAGAAATTAGGTCACATGTCACGCTTAAATGCCAAAATTCTGTCATCGTGTGCAAGGTGATAAAAGTCTGAAGAACCATAAACAGAGAGAGATGTGGAGTTTTAGGAGGAGGGTGAGTGATATTGTTTGGGCTGAGGTGAGGGGGATAGTTTCCAGTGGTAGAGAAGAAGAGGTAATGGGATGGACGGAGACGGGCTGAGTTGAACAGTGGAAAGAAAGAAAGAACATTATTAATTAGAGGTAAGAGCGCAGCTGCAGAGAGAGAAGGGACATGGAAGAGGATGCCAGAGAGGGAGTGCTGGAGAAGTGGAAGAGGAGTGAAGAAGGGATGGATGGATGAGTGGACAGTGCTGAGTCTTACCTTTCTGTCTGTGGAGGGTGTGTGTCTTTGAGGAGTCTGCTCAGACTGAGACGGGCGACGGAGGGCGAGCTGTAGTCACTCCTGATTGGATTACCCCACCAATAGACGACTAATTGGGGAGTGGGTGAGGAGGGGGGTAGGAGGGTACAGGAGTCTCTTTTCTTTTTCAATGGGCTATAAATACACTGGCCCTACAGAGATAAAAACCCTCTCACTCACACACACACACACACACACACTCACACACACTTTCTCACTCATGCAGTCACTCAGCCACACCAACAGCCCTGTGGCCTTGTAAGGCATTGCATTGATGTTCACTAACCACACACACACACACACACGGATGAGATCAACTGCTCAGGATATTCAGTGTCTATTGCAGGGCTCTCCAACCCTGTTCCTAGAGAACTACCCTCCTGTAGGTTTTCTCTCCAATCCCAGGTGTAACTAACCTGATTCAGCTTATCAACCAGCTAATTATTAGAATCAGGTGTGGTAGATTAGGGTTGGGAGCAAAAACCTACAGGATGGTAGCTCTCCAGGAACCGGGTTGGAGAGTCCTGGTCTATAGTTTATTAACACCCCTGTGGTGCTGAAATGTATCACATTCACCTCTCTCCCTGCATGCCCCTCTCTCTCCCTCTATCCCTGCATCCCCCTCGCTCTCCCTCGATCCCTGCATCCCCCTCTCTCTCCCTCTATCCCTGCATCCCCCTCTCTCTCCCTCTATCCCTGCATCCCCCTCGCTCTCCCTCGATCCCTGCATCCCCCTCTCTCTCCCTCTATCCCTGCATCCCCCTCTCTCTCCCTCGATCCCTGTATCCTTCTGCTATCAGATCCAGCCCTTCCCAGCATTCCTTCCACTTTTCAATATTCTGATCCAGTAACCCTGCCTCATCCTAATTCTAACATCCCCCACTAACTCTGTATACCCTTTTCACAAAGAGGAAAGCCAGAAATAACAAATATCCCAGGACTAGCTTCGGAATCCCAGTTCACAGACCTCCCTCCACTTTTACTTTGTTTTAGTGTTTGTTTTCACAGAGAACATTCCTGTCATGAGAGGTTTTTCATTAGATTTGAGTCCAGATTGCAACAGTACACTCATTTAAACAGTTTAGTCTTTTTTTCTATCCCCAAGTACATAATGCTGTGTAATATTACCAAGGCCTTGTCCTCACACACACACACACACACACACACACACACACACACACACACACACACACACACACACACACACACACACACACACACACACACACACACACACACACACACACACACACACACACACACACACACACACACACACACACACACACACACACACACACACACTACTGTTGTGTACTCCATGACATTGTGGCTGTTTGATGTGAGGCTAGGATGGAAAGTATGCCATGGGTTAAATGTCATAGAGCACCCTCCTCCTCTGAGATAGCTTTCACGGAATCTGTCTCGCTCTTGCCGTCTCTCCCTATCCATCCCACCTCGCTCACCCTCTCTCACGTTCTCTGCCAGTCTTTCTCTCTCCCCCAGGCCTGACTGGTAATGATAGCCACCCGCTTGGTTTCTACGAAAATTGTAGCGCTATGTTTCGCACCTTCACACTCTCCTGTCCACTGCATTGGACCTTTAACCTGTTGTTTGATTGACTTGAGATTAATTATATTTGTTTACTTAGCAACACCCCTTCCCTTTTCCCCACCCTATACCTAATCTGCAATCCAAATCTGCCACCTCCCAATTTGACAGGTACCACTGGAGTACCCACATCTGACCCCGGACCCCTCTCTCTCTCTCCCCGTGATGCTAGTTGGTTTTCCTGTCCTGAAGGCCCCTGGACACTGTCCAGAAGGGAGGGAATGTGTCAGAGACCCCCTTGTGTGACTCAAGTGCTCTATTTGTAGACTACCGTAAAGAGTGTGGTGCTTATAGACATGTTAATCAACAGGTGTGTGTGTGTTGAGAGTGGCCCACAGTATCACTGATTGAAAATGGGAGTGTATCCTAGAGGTAACGTGGTGTGTGTGTGTGCTTGTGCTGAGGTTCCGCTTTGAATTTAGGGGCGGACTGGGACAAGAATTCAGCCCTGGCATTTTATCCACACCAGTGCACATCACTGCGAGCGCCGCCAATTCACTTCCCCCACCATATCACCCCCACGGCAGGCTACCAGCCATACACACGCACCACATCCCCGCACATACACCCCTACACACTAACCCTACTTAGACTCAGGCAGTAATGCTGACGTATAACATTGGCAGTACACTACAGCGTTTCTCAACTATTGCCGTACCAGTGACTCCTCTTTTTTAACCTGTTTAAAACCTATACAATATGTAAAACCACTGGAGATACACCTCACCACTATAACTGTTTGCCTCCCTGTTGTGCTGTCCATTTGTCTCAGCATGTTCTCTGTTGTCACTCTGTGCTTCTTGTTCACTGTCTGTCTGTCTGCTTAAGTCTTATACTTCAAAGCCAAGCTAACAACTTAGGATATATTGCAAATTAGTGCCTGTCATATGTGTTCCCCTGAATCAACACCTACCATAAGTGTTAATTAGTACAGGGCTCCAGACTGACATTTTCCCTTATTTTCACTAGTGCCACTATCTATTACAGTTGGTGAGCCCATGATTTGGTCGGACTGAAATCATCAATCAATCAGATTGATTTATAAAGCCATTTTTACATAAGCAGTTGTCACAAAGTGCTTATACAGAAACTGAGCCAAAAACCGTAAAAAGCAAGCAATGCAGGTGTAGAAGCATTCATTTACCATTCAGCCATCAGATTTGCCACCAATGCTCCTTATAGGACACATCACTGCACTCTATACTCCTCTGTAAACTGGTCATCTCTGTATACCCATCGCAAGACCCACTGGTTGATGCTTATTTATAAAACCCTCTTAGGCCTCATTTCCCTCTATCTGAGATATCTACTGCAGCCCTCATCCTCCACATACAACACCCATTCTGCCAGTCACATTCTGTTCAAGATCCCCAAAGCACACACATCCCTGGGTCGCTTCCGTTTCAGTTTGCTGCAGCTAGCGACTGGAACGAGCTGCAACAAACTCTCAAACTGGACAGTTTTCTCAATCTCTTCATTCAAAGACTCAATCATGGACACTCTTACTGACAGTTGTGGCTGCTTTGTGTGATGTATTGTTGTCTCTACCTTCTTGCCCTTTGTGCTGTTGTCTGTGCCCAATAATGTTTGTACCATGTTTTATGCTGCTACCATGTTGGGTTGTCATGTGTTGCTGCCTTGCTATGTTGTTGTCTTAGGTCTCTCTTTATGTAGTGTTGTGTTGTCTCTCTTGTTGTGATGTGTGTTTTGTCCTCACGGCACAACGCCTCTCCCCTATTTGACCTAGATACTGTTTGTATGTATTGATATGTAGGCTATGTGTGCCATTTTAAATGTATGTAGTTATGTCCTTGAGCTGTTCTTGTCTATTAATGTTCTGTATAATGTAATGTTTCATGTTTGTGTGGGCCCCAGGAAGAGTAGCTGCTGCTGTCGCAACAGCTAATGGGGATCCTAATAAAATGCCAAAACACCATGAGCGCCATCCATAATGTTTTTTGATTGTTTGTGTGTGTCAATTTCAACCAGCCCACCCAACTTAAAAAATAGTCTAGCCCATCTGGCATTTGCCAGAATTGCCAGATGGCCAATCTGCCCCTGTTTGAATTAGACAACTATGATGAGAATCACTGTTGTGTGGAAAGGAATGGGAGAGGGAAATTGAAGTCAGATGATAGTCTTTACCTCCAGTACTGTTGTCATGTTAGGAGTCACAGCTCAGGGGGGCTGGGATTTAATCTTATTCATCTGATTGTACCCAATTACCCACACATGGATCACTCAATGTACATCAATAAAGAACTATGGGTCTAGTCACACAAGCAGTAGTTAGATAAATGTGAATTAAAGTCAAACCAATTGCAACACTCACAAATAGATTTTATGGCATGTTTTATTGCTGCCAGTACCAACATGCTTGTATTATATTAACAGGACACAATTCACATGGTGTAGCTGTAAGTTAACGCTCAAAGCACGAGTGTAGCATTGTGGCTCTCGTTGCATGCCTACCACATTCTCACCATCACTCCCAAATGTCAACCCTGAACCCCTAAGTCCCAGCCCTAGCCCCAGTCCTTGGCTGCCCTTACCGTAACCCCAGGTCCAGTCCACCCATCTTCTTCCCAACCCCTCAACTCCCCACCGCTCTCTTCGCTAGTCCCCAGCCCAATACATCCTCGTCCCAGCCCTCATTGCCTCCCTCTCCTTCCTCTAACCCCTATGCTACCCATCACCCATCACCCCATCCCATCGCTGGCCCACGTCCCTGGGCTTCCAGCCCAGCCGATAAGCCGCTGCAGCTGTCTGGGCACTACCAGGGTCTACAGTGCTCTTAAAGCCTGGCGCTTACCGCCCCCACAAATACAACCAGGACAGAAAGGTCAGGTCACCCAGCCCCCGTCATCACCAGCCCACCATTAATCATTTCCCACCAACAGGCCCATGGAGCCGGACCCTCCCCGGACCCTCTACGGGTCACACCAGAGCCCAGCTGATCCTCTGGAAGGAGAGAACCTTTGAACCGGCGTCAGGTCCAGAGCTCCACCACACTGACATGGATCCTTTCCCAGAGATGGCTTTGATGGTCCTGTTGTGTCACAAGGAGGAGGGGCAAAATGAGCAATCAGAGGTGATGAAGATTGAGGGACTCATTTTGGAGAACATGACCTTGAGAGGGCCGGTGTGGGTGCAGGCTTGGGGTGGGTGTGGGCCTTTGTTCCAGGCCTGAGCCTTTCATTAAAGTTGAGTAGAATCAGATGTACTACTACTTGGTTGAAGCAAAAGTTTGCACCCACCCCAAGCCCTCACCTTCATCAAGCCTGTACCTACACCAGCCCTAACAGAGTAAGGTTGCCCTCCTGAATCTGTCATGCTCGTCAGTATATAAGGCTACATGTAACAAAGGCTAAACATGTTGCATGCTAGTTAGCTTGCAAGCTACAAAACAGTCCCTCGTGATCAGGGGTATCAATGTATACTGAGCATTGTATCCACTTCTAGCTTCATGCCAAGTTAACATGGTGTTCTCTCTGTACAAATGTGTCTCTTAAAAACATAGATTAAATGAAATCATCTACATCAGGCTACGGGTAACAAACACATAATGGCTTTGACATTAGATTTGTCACGATAGAAGTGGTCAAGTCAAAACAGGACAGGCTACCTCATAATATGGCCACCATATGACTGGCATAATTTAATGTAACTTGATTTAGTTTTTTCCGTAAGAATTTATGCCGGATATAAATAATTGAATCACCTTGTTGGAAGGGGAGCTCCTCCTACAGCCACAACACAAACAAAGTAATGTGGCAATTCATTCAGAAGTGCGACTTGGTATGAAGAAAAGTTTGATTTCTCCTCATTTTAACATTCTGTCATAAAAAGCCCATGTTCAACTTCATAAAAAAACACCTTTTCCTATCTCAATAGGTTTAAAAAAGAAAAACAATACTATACTTGTCACGTTCCTGACCTATACTTGTCACGTTCCTGACACGGGACTGTTTCGTTTGTGAGTTTGTTCCTGTTCGTGCGTTCTTCGTTGTCTGTAAGTTCTCATGTTCAGGTCTGTTTACGTCGTTTGTTATTTTGTAGTTGTTCAAGTGTGCTTCGTGTTCGTCTTTCTTTATTAAACGGATTATGTATTCAACCCACGCTGCATGTTGGTCCGATCCTTGCTCCTCCTCAGACGAGGAGGAGAACGAACGTTACAATACTAAGTGCCTATTAAGTGCCAAATAAAGTAACAGGGTTGACGATTTCATCTGAAATCAGCTATAAATCCCCTCGTGACAGGGGGAATGGAAGCTTGTTGTGTGCAACAAGGAGAAGCAATTGAATGCAAGCTTCACCAAAAAAAATTGCTAAAACATTTCTAGCCTGTCTATCTACGGGTAACAGGGTTGACGTGTTATTATAATAATACATTTAATTTGTAGAGGAGCTTTTCATTACAGAGTTCTCAAAGCTCTGAGGAAAAAACAAACATTATATACAATAAAAGGACATGCATTTAGAATCAAGGTGGGTAAAATAGCAATAGTGGGCTAGGTGGTAAATAAATTTTAGATTGGGACTAGGACTATGAAAAAGAGTCTGTTGAAGTGGGTTTTAAGTCCCATTTTAAAAGTTCAGAGTGAAGGAGTGGCTCTCAGATGGTCAGGGAGAGCATTCCATAAGCGAGGGGAAAGGAAGCAGAAGGCTCGGTCCATAGTTCGGAAACGTGTCTTGGGGACTTGAATCAGTACGGAGTGGCTTAAGTGGAGAGTGCGAGGGGGCTCGCTGATTGAGATGAGGTTGCTGATGTAGGTGGGGCTTTAAATACAAGCATGAGGATTTTGAAGTCAATCCTGTAGTTGACCGGTAGCCAGTGGAATTGGGCCAGGATCGGGGTGATGTGGTTTGACTTCTTGGTCCTGGTTAGGACCCTGACAGCGCTGTTCTGGATTAGTTGGAGCCTCTGTAGTGATTTGGCTAGGAGGCCCTCAAACAGCGCATTGTCGTAGTCAATCCGAGAGAAGATGAAGGCGTGGATGAGTTTCTCTGCGTCATCCTGGGAGAGTGATGTTTTTAAGACTGAAAAATGTTTTACAAATTTGTTTTATTTGGGCATCGAAGGACAGAGAAGGATTAAACTTGACTCCTACGTTGGAGATTATCCACAACCCGGTCAGTTTTCCACCACAAAAAAATATAAAATGGCCAAAAGAGTAGAACCAGCACGCCTGCTTTTACACTATGATTTGACTGTTAGATGTTCAATGTTTCTTTTGAAAAGAATATTTAAAAAGGAATAGTTTCACCATATTAAAATGAGAGTTCTGTTCACGTAACAGGGTTGACCTTAAAATGAGGGACAGATGTAAATAAATCACTAATTACATTAAATAAATAACCATCTTCAGAAATTACTTAAAAATAACTGTGGCTTTACAATGATGGTGAAACGTGGAGACATTTTGGGATTCAGTTCATCTTCCTAGAGGTGACAAAGGGTTGATGGAGGGAGATGTCCAAATGCTTCATTTTGGCACTTCAGCAAGCCTTTTTTCATATAAAAAATAAGATTTATTGAATTCTCCGTGTGGTCTAGTAGAGGGCACGTCATTTAATATAACAGGCTTTTAAAATTCAATATTGGTGCACAATTTCGACTTATAATATCAAAATGACGCAAAAGGCAATCTTTTTGTGGAACGACCCAGCTATGAAAGTCCCTAATAGAAATTCCCTAACTTTAGATTTGAATTAGATCCCTATTAGTGAATGGGTGTTTGTATGAATGCTTTCAGGATGCTTTCAGGTTTGAGCACAACAGAGAGGACATCAACCCTGAAACAGGGATACCTAACAGGATACTCGTATATCATACACAGTCGTGGCCAAAAGTTTTGAGAATGACACAAATATTAATTTTCACAAAGTCTGCTGCCTCAGTTTGTATGATGGCAATTTGCATATACTCCAGAATGTTATGAAGAGTGATCAGATGAATTGAAATTAATTTGCCATGAAATGAACTGAATCCCCAAAAAACATTTCCACTGCATTTCAGCCCTGCCACAAAAGGATCAGCTGACATCATGTCAGTGATTCTCTCGTTAACACAGGTGTGAGTGTTGACGAGGACAAGGCTGGAGATCACTCTGTCATGCTGATTGAGTTCGAATAACAGACTGGAAGATTCAAAAGGAGGTGGTGCTTGGATCTCCTAAAGTAGATTCAGCTGCGGGATCGGGGCACCACCAGTACAGAGCTTGCTCAGGAATGGCAGCAGGCAGGTGTGAGTGCATCTGCACGCACAGTGAGGTGAAGACTTTTGGAGGATGGCCCGGTGTCAAGAAGGGCAGCAAAGAAGCCACTTCTCTCTAGGAAAAACATCAGGGACAGACTGATATTCTGCAAAAGGTACAGGGATTGGACTGCTGAGGACTGGGGCAAAGTCATTTTCTCTGATGAATCCCCTTTACGATTATTTGGGGCATTCGGAAAAAAGCTTGTCCGGAGAAGACAAGGTGAGCGCTACCATCAGTCCTGTGTCGTGCCAACAGTAAAGCATCCTGATACCATTCATGTGTGGGGTTGCTTCTCAGCCAAGGGAGTGGGCTCACTCACAATTTCGCCTAAGAACACAGCCATGAGTAAAGAATGGTACCAACACATCCTCCGAGAGCAACTTCTCCCAACTATCCAGGAACAGTTTGGTGACGAACAACGCCTTTTCCAGCATGATGGAGCACCTTGCCATAAGGCAAAAGTGATACAAAACATCGATATTTTGGGTCCATGGCCAGGAAACTCCCCAGACCTTAATCCCATTGAGAACTTGTGGTCAATCCTCAAGAGGCGGGTGGACAAACAAAAACCCAGAAAATCTGACAAACTCCAAGCATTGATTATGCAAGAATGGGCTGCCATCAGCCAGGATGAGGCCCCGAAGTTAATTGACAGCATGCCAGGGCGGATTGCAGAGGTCTTGGAAAAAAAGGGTCAACACTGCAAAAATGGACTCTTTGCATCAACTTCATGTAATTGTCAATAAAAGCCTTTGACACTTATGAAATGCTTGCAATTATACTTCAGTATTCCATAGTAACGTCTGACAAAAACTTTTGCTATCTAAAGACACTGAAGCAGCAAACTTTGTGGAAATTAATATTTGTGTCATTCTCACTTTTGCCCACGACTGTACACACATCTCCATATCTCTTTCTAGTCAAATCTCCTTTCTTTTTCTGTCGTTGTGATGCTGCAGTAAAGTGATGGAGGTCTATAAATGAAGGAGAAAAGCCATGGTCATTTAACCCAGCATTGTGTTCCCTGCCTGTTAAATCCCTGGACAGATTGGTGGAATGGTTCTGCAGCTGGTTGGATGCTTTATTTAGGAACACACAGTGCTGCCAATTACTGTAGATGCTGTTCCCTTTATCAGACACAAAGAACAGGCCCACACATATTAAGACATCTCTCTCTCTTCTCTGTCTCTCCCTATCTTCCTGTATCCCCTCTCTTCTCCTTTCCCCTCTTCTCCTGTCTTTCCCTCTCCCTCTCTATCCCTCTTCTATCCCTCTTCCCTGCTGCTCCAGACCCCAGTTCTCTCTCTCCCTTCCCCTAGTCTCTCTGTCTCTCCCCTACCCCAGATCCCAGTTTTCTCTCTCCCTTCCCCTAGTCTCTCTGTCTCTCCCCTGCCCCAGATCCCAGTCCCTAACCTTCTGTCTGGGCCATTTGACACGTCTGGCCCAGAGGGTAGCCAGGCCCCTCTGTCTCAGCCTGCGTTTATCTTACTAATTCTGTCTGCCGGGAGGCGAGGACAGCTGGGGCGGTGACACACTGGGAACAAGGTCCAACGCAGAGGACATGGATGCCCCAAAGCTATGGCAGTGGTTAGAGAAGGGGAGGAGGAGGGGTGGAGATGAGAGGAGGAGGGTAAGAAGATGGGGAGGAGAGAAGTGAGAGGTGGGGTGGATGAGAGAGAGATGTAGGGGGCTGGATGGGGGGGGTGGAGGGCCCTCTTGTGCCTGTCATCAAACGACAAAGCGGCGGGGCCAGACAGATTACCAGGACGTGCGCATGCACAGACCAACTGGCAAGTGTCTTCACTGACATTTTCAACCTCTCCCTGACCGAGTCTGTAATACCTACATGTTTCAAGCAGACCACCATAGTCCCTGTACCCAAGGAAGCGAAGATAACTTGCCTAAATGATTACCGCCCCGTAGCACTCACGTTGGTAGCCATGAAGTGCTTTGAAAGGCTGGTCATGGCTCACATCAACAGCATCCTCCCGGATACCCTAGACCCACTCCAATTCGCATACCGCCCCAATAGATCCACATAAAACACAATCTAATCGCACTCCACACCGCCCTTTCCCACCTAGAAAAAAGGAACACCTATGTGAGAATGCTGTTCATTGATTACAGCTCAGCGTTCAACACCATAGTGCCCACAAATCTCATCACTAAGCTAAGGAGCCTGGGACTAAACACCTCCCACTGCAACTGGATCCTGAACTTCCTGACAGGCTGCCCCCAGGTGGTACACCGGGGCCCCTCAGGGGTGAACAGGGAGTCCCCTCCTGTACTCCCTGTTCACCTACGACTGCGTGGCCAAACACAGCTTGCTGACGACACAACAGTGGTAGGCCTGATCACCGACAACGATGAGACAGCCTATAGGGAGGAGGTCAGAAACCTGGCAGTGTGGTGCCAGGACAACAACCTCTCCCTCAATGTGAGCAAGACAAAGGAGCGGATCGTGGACTATAGGAAAAGGCGGGCCGAACAGGCTGCATTTACATCGACGGGGCTGTAGTGGAGCGGGTCGAGAGTTTCAAGTTCCTTGGTGTCCACATCACCAACGAACTATCATGGTCCAAACACACCAAGACAGTCGTGAAGAGGGCACGACAACACCTTTTCCCCCTCAGGAGACTGAAAAGATTTGGCATGGGTCCGCAGATCCTCAAAGTTCTGCAGCTGCACCATCGAGAGCATCCTGACTGGTTGCATCACCGCCTGGTATGGTAACTGCTCGGCATCTGATCGTAACGCGCTACAGAGGGTAATGTGTACGGCCCAGTACATCACTGAGGCCAAGCTTCCTGCCATCCAGGACTGTTTTCTCTGTTACCCCATGGCAAGCGGTACCGGAGCGCCAAGTCTAGTACCAAAAGGATATTTGACTGCCCCTCTGGACCCCCTACTATTTTAGTGGAGAGTGTGGAAGAGTTGGGGGGGTTAGTGATGGAAGGATAGTTTTGGCCTTAGACCACCCCTCATCATGATAATGGGTTTGTTTGTGTTCTTGTGATGTGGTATCAGCACATCATTGGAGACTGAAACATAAGAGCCACCATACGGTTGTTATTTGAGTCTTACCCACAGAAAATCAATGACAGAGTAGTCTGTGGTCCGAGGCGTCTGCTCCTGATCACATTGAGTGAAACAGCACCATAAAGGCCACCATTGATTAGGATCACCACCCTAATTATTGGTCAGTCATGAGGGGAGAGGAATGTAAAGTTCACATGCAGTAGCATAGCATTCCTTCCCCTTTTGGTCAAGTCCTTATCCTATCCCCATCCCCCTCTCACCAAACATACCCACGCTTCTCCAATTGTACTGCTACTAGTGTGGACGCAACCTCTAGCTGCACGGCATTGATTATAGTGTTATCATTATATTACATTGACCCAGTGTAGGGGCTGTTGTGTAGTATTTATATGGGCTAAGGAGAGGGCCATCCATATAGTATTCAGCCATGTTTCAGAACTTTCAGAGGTCATTTTCTCTATCTTTGTCACGCCCTGACCATAGTAAGCTGTTTTTCTCTGTGTTGGTTGGGGCGTGATAGTGACTAGGGTGGGTCATCTAGGTTTTTGTATGTCTATGTTGGTCTGATATGGTTCCCAATCAGAGACAGCTGTTTATCGTTGTCTCTGATTGGGGATCATATTTAGGTGGCCATTTCTCCCATTGTTAGTTGTGGGATCTTGACTATGTTAAGTTGCCTGTCTGCACTATTTTGTATAGCTTCACGTTTCGTTTGTGCTTTATTGTTTTGGTGAATTTTCAGTTTATTAACAATATGTGGAACTCTACTCACGCTGCGCCTTGGTCTCACTCATACAACGATCGTGACAATCTTGCTCCCCTCCTTGCTATAATGATCCAACATGATTGAAGAGTTGTAAGCAAGGATGCCAATACATAGTGTTCATGACAGTAGTTTTGGGACTCAAACCTTGGCCTCCAGAAAGCTATTTTTTTTCAAGAAAATTGATTGTAGCACATTCAGCAGAGAACATCTGATTTCCAGGGAATTCCAGGGGATTTCAGACTGGACCTAATCACTATGTTACTATTGCTCTCCTCTTCAGAACAGGGCATTTAATGTGCAAGTGCACCTGAATACGGTTCTTTCAGGGGCCTGCCCAAATTAATTCAAGATCTAGACAGGTTTGCGGAAAAAGAACCCTACCACCTAACTCATCAGCTAATTATACTTGTTTTCTTGAAGCGAAAGCACCATCACATTTTACCAATTTGCTATCGCTTCGAAGAAGAGGCGGCCTCAAACATTGGTATTGAGACTGTCTTTGAAGTTATGTATAGGTGTTTGTGTGTGCGTGTTGACTAGTTTATTCAATGCACTATTTATATAATGCTGTATTTGTTTGATGGTTTATTTTGTTTAATGGGCAGCACTCACTAACTAAAAAGTTATTCAATGTCTAGATGTCGATGAATGATTTCCATGAATGTCTCAATTGTGCCACTAGAAGCATAACCAAGACTGTTAAACATGACACTGCTCTTCCTAACAAACTAACTTTACCACTCAGGTGCACTTACTTTGATCTCATGTTTCAGTATGGCCTAGTCTTGAGAGTAATTTTACAAGTCTCAGGTGACTGTGTCAACCTAATCTAGGGCAATCTAATTAGTGTGCCCTACATCTAATAAACTGGACCAGGTCAAAGTACATTTACCTTGGCATGTAGTCGTGTGGTGGACAGACAAGGTTTAGACATTGAAAAGACAAACACCACCTTAACAAATGATGTAATTGAGCCAGAAGCATCAGATGCACCCACGCACACACATCCAGTGGGGTATATCAACTTCACTTTTATTCCGTTGGTAAATTGGCGATTTCACACCATTTCATGCTCCTCCATATTCATCCCCCTCTCGGTCTCGCTTTACGGATAAGTAGAGAGTGACGACAGGCCTGAGGGTAGGTAGGTAAGTATGGAGTTACAGAATATATTTGTATGTGTAGTTAATAGTGGATATTGTAGTCAAGGTTCAGGCTGTGCACGTAGAGCCATGCTAATGGTCCTCTCCTACGTTAGGACAGAACGAAACAATCCTTTTGATACACACAGTGGATTGTGAACTGGTCCCTGAACTGAACTGGTCCCGTGTGGCTCAGTTGGTAGAGCATGGCGCTTGCAACGCCAGGGTTGTGGGTTCATTCCCCACGGGGGGACCAGGATGAATATGTATGAACTTTCCAATTTGTAAGTCGCTCTGGATAAGAGCGTCAGCTAAATGACTTAAATGTAAATGTAAATGTAATTGTATGTAGGTTAAGTGCAAACTCTGTCATGTGCAGTTTTTACCATTCCATTTCAATGACAAACTCTGTCATGTGCAGTTTTTCAATTACAAACTTTAACTGCTCCTAATAGTGGCATGCTCCTATTTAGTGTACACTATCAAAAATCACCACAGTCCAGAGGCGGTGCATTGATCATGAGTCCACTGGACTGATAAAGGAGAGGTTGTAAATGTCTAAATCAGAGAAACCAAGTATGTAACTAAATAATGCTTAACCCAGTAATATGTTTCGATCGTTTTTCTTAAGGAATTGGAAGTACCCGGTTGCATGGTTTTCTTTCCTGTGTTGTTTGTATGTATTTTGGCCGAGCCCATAGATGTGGTGCGATACCTTATCCAGGGGAATTCACTTTGTGACCTGCCACTAGATATTCTTTAGTTGGAACACTATCTCAAGATTTAATTTGGTAATTGAATAAAGTAAATTTTACCCAGTCATTCCAAAACAAACTATTCAGAGAACTGCAGTTTCAAGTAATTGTGACAAGAAACAGATATGTGTGGACATATACACTGACTGTACAAAACGTTAGGAACACCTGCTCTTGTCATTACATAGAATGACTAGGTGAATCCAGGTGAAAGCTGTGATCCCTTATTGATGTCAGTTGTTAAATCCACTTCAATCAGTGTAGATGAAGGGGAGGAGACAGATTCAAGAAGGATTTTTAAGCCTTGAGACAACTGAGACATGGATTGTATATTTATGCCGTACAGAGGGTGAATGGGCAAGACAAAAGATTTATGTGCCTTTGAATGGGGTGTTGTAGTAGGTGCCAGGCGCACTGTTTTGAATGTGTCAAGAACTGCAACGTTGCTGGGTTTTTCATGCTCAAACGTTTCCCGTGTGTATCAAGAATGTTCCACCACCCAAAGGACATCCAGCCAACTTGACACAACTGTGGGAAGCATTGGAGTCAACATGGGCCACCATCCCTGTGGAACGCTTTCAACACCTTGAAGAATCCATGCCTTGACGAATTAAGGCTGTTCTGAGGGGAAAACGGGGTGTAACTCAATATTAGGAAGATGTTCAGAATGTTTTGTACACTCAGTGTTGATTCCCACATACCAGTACGCTTAGATACACAGATAACTGAATCTCACACGAACACATGTTAATTCCTAACTCACTTTCCCTCCTCTATTGTTACTATAATGCAACAGGCCCTTTTCCTAAATAGGACAAGTTCACAAAAGGTACTCCAGGACAAGAATACAAAGGAAGGGGCAGAGGGGGTAAAGACGTTGACATACAGTAAGAGAGAAGGATGAGTCACTCTTGATGATTTTGTCATGGATTCCAGAGTGCTGCTAGTTAAGTTCTGATTTCTGCTTATAGACTTTAACTTCTTACTGGACACTTTGTCATCTTTGTCAGCCCAGAACTCTAATGTATGAGAGTGCCCTCCCCTATGCATACTGTCAAATATTCAGCCAAATAGCATTTGCCATAACTGGTAACTGGAGAGGGAATCTCCTCCAGTGCAGTAGATTGTATCATATCCAGTCAGTCATTCCCATTGGGACAGGGTGTATGTCACCACCCAAAGACTTATGGGCTCCTTGGTGCCAAAGCAGGTGTCCAGCCTGGCCAAACCATAAGTATAGCTGCAGTTAGCCGCTGGACTCCCAGAAGTCACTCAGTGAGGTGATTTGGAGAAGCTGCTCAGTGGTGGATGGGTGGAGCGTTGGTATGAAATGGAAGATCTCCCACTAGGATACAGCCATGGGAGGGCAGGTGTTGACATGGGCCAAATTAGTTACTTAACTATGATTAATTGGTTGATCCCTATCAGGTTCCCCAAGGGCAGAGGGGCTTGAGGTTGAGAGGGGCCACATCTATGACTGATGCACATACAGGTGAAAGCACGCATGTCACGCACACCCACCCACACCCACCCATGCATGCATGAACGCACGCACCCCAATTACACCAATATAAATTTGATCAATCAACCAATTATTTGCTTTAGTTGTCCATATATTAAACTAATGCAGTAAAACGTTTTGTAATTATGCCTCATTGCCACTAGAATGTATTAAGGCATAGGAATGGCCCAATATTAACCACAAGATCTAATCATCCTATCCTTCCTTGTTGTGGTGCATCACGAGAGGGAAGAGCAAGCAGAGTAAGCTGTGCCCAATTTGGCTTTGTTAGGATTTAATAAAAAATGTTTACCCCCCTGTCAACTAAAGCAAATAATTGGAGTCCAAATAATTGGAGTCCAGCACAAATAGAATCTTGGATTATAGTTAGAGTATAGTGCACTCTGTAGGCATTGGTGTACATTACACAAAATATTGTAAATGCTCTGTCAGGGTGTATGTATTATTAGTGTGTATTCTGCAGAGACAATACAATCATCAATATTTGTCAAAGGTGCTGAGTGAATTGCATTGAGGTGCAATGAAAACAAAGTGTTGATTTTTTTATCATTTAAATGCGGTAAAGTTTTTCTCAATCGCGTACAAGCATTTTGGGGATCTGTGGTGAAATGTATCTACAGCAATGATCAAATGTTCAAATACATCTACCGAACTTCTGATAATTTTCTTGCCTTTGTGCTTGAGTAGCATATCTTAGACCCCCTTTTGCTGATCTTTAAATACAAATGTCATCCATGAACAAAATAAATCACTGTTAAGTGTTTGTTCACAGAAAATTAGCACATGGTTTTCATTGGAAGAGAAATGTGTGCAATTGTATTCACTGTTTCCAGCAATCAGTAAATACTAGTGCACAAAAGTCTAAATCACCCCATCAGTGTAATACCATGTACAATATAGGGAAAGATCTAGACAATGGGGACTAGAATTTTTATGATATTGCTGATATGCAAAGATGCAGAGAATGAAGTTGGGTTTTCTTCTAGTTAGGTTAAGTCATCATCTCCAGCATTGTGACCTTCCATTATAGAGCTTTCCTTTGGTGTGGATTGAGGCCTATACATTCATATCACTTGTGTTCCTCCATTGTATTCAACCTGCCTTATTTCTATTGTGGATTGGGTTTCTGTGCGCCAATGGAAAGTCTACGAAACTATGAGCAAACCAGCCTATGTATTTAATATATGGAATTTTATTGTGAAGCTACCGATGAATGAATCCTGCACACAATGTGCTTTAATATTTTATCATATTTGATATGTAGGAATCGGTTTGGTGAAACATTCATAAAAGGAGAGTAATTGCCAATATTCTGCACCTTGGATAGTTGTACTTCCAATTTGGATCATCATGATTTAGTGGGGTGGCAGGTAGCCTAGTGGTTAGAGCATTGGGCCAGTAACCGAAAAGTTGCTTGATCGAATCCCTGAGCTGACAAGTAAAAAAATCTGAACAAGGCAGTTAACACACTGTTCCTAGGCTGTCATTGTAAACAAGAATTTGTTCTTAACAGACTTGCCTAGTTACATTTTTTTTATTAATTAGTGACGGCAAAGAACATTTTAGGAATAGGCCAGAGCTCTATGTGTTGTCGACTCTGTTTTGAAAATTGACATTGTTCCAAGAAATGCTTGTAAGCGATTGAGAAAAACTTCTGGTATTCCTCCAGTCATCCAGTCCCCTCTTCTGGTGTAAAGATGTACTACAACTACAATCCAGGAGTTTTCCTGATCACATGACCTGACCTAGGAAAACCGCTGAGTGTGAGTATTAAAGACAAACACATGGGGACGCTTTTGGACAAGAAACATACCAGTGTGTGAGTTGACAGGTTTGAAAACTCACCTCTTTCTCAATGTAGGCCTACTGCTGTTGTGTTATTGTATTACATGTGGTGATAATGCTGTCATTAGAACATCTTATGGAATAACTTAAAGGGGAACTGGTCCCGCTGATTTGGCCTCGTTTTCTGGCTTGCTCATCAAGAAACGCTGGCGGCCATGACACAATCTGAAAAGAAAAGGTTCCTGGAGTATCCTTTAGGGGTTCTTCAAATTGAATCTGTGGGGGGAACCCCTATAAGTTCTTCAAAGAACCCCTTTTAATGGATCCTCAAAGAACCTTTTGAAGAACCTTTTGGGGTTAATTTTTTAACTACCCCCATCCTGTTATTATTATTATTATTATTAATAATGATAATAATAATAATATGCATAACAACAATAACACAATATTTTAGTTCTCAGTGTTCATTAGGATTTTAGTGGAAAAGCAGAATAAAAAAAATCTAAATATGAGGTAAACTCTCAGTAGAGCCCCAAGTCCACTGGGTTTATCCTCTGGCGTGTTGATGTTAATGTGTTGATGTTCTCTGTATCCGTAGCCAGAATGATTTTGCAGTGCATGGTGATTGAACGGGTTTCCTGTTTTATTCATCAGAGGTGTAGGGAGGGTGAAGTCTGTGAATCCCCAAAAAAGTAATTATACAGATGATTAACAAAACACATGACAGAATTCATACCTTGGTTTTGTGGTGAATGTGAATGAAAAAAACTGTTTTGATAATGGTTTTCATACACATACTTTGTCCATAATATAGAGGCCTATGGGATATTTATTGAAGAGGTAAGGTAGGAGGATGGTAAATGTGATCTGCATAACATACCAATAGACATACCTTTGTACGCCTCCTCGTCTGTATACCTGCAGACACAGACACAAAGGAGAGCAGTTCAGTCATCTGCACCCAATACAGCTAGCCTTCAACATATTCTTATAGCCTGCATATTCTTATTCTTTGTTGATTGATATCCCCTGAACTGTGTCCATTCTCTGCTTTAGAAAGATTTGCACAAATATGAAAAGATAGATTGTATCATCATAAAACAATATCAATTTAGATCATACAAGGGACAAACCTTACCTTAAATTGAGGAGATCTTTACATTTTTCAGTTAAGTGCCTGCACCTGCTGTTCTTTCAAATTCAAATGTTTCTGTTAGGCATTTAGGTTCCTGCATGAACCTCCACCAACTAAGGAGGTTCCTCGATGAAGCCCACCTCGTATGGGGTTCTTGGAAGAACCTTTTGGGGGCCATCTTAGTGCCAAGAACCCTAAGGTTCTTCGAAGACCTTTGAGTATCTCAGAAAAACACTTGTTGAACCCCTAATTTTTTAGAGTGCAGAAGAGATGAGTTGGGGGTGTGGTTTGATGTGGGTGTTTCTTGAGTGTGTCCTTAGCACCAATAGACACACCCATCTGTCAGAACCTTGCCCGCAGCTGTTTCCCCCCACTCAGTCACAACAAACACACCTCCTGCAGGTTGAGTTCAATAACTACAGGCAGATGTATGGTGAGATGCCAGAGGAAACTTTGAATAGGCCAGTAACGTACAGAATAATATGAGAAGAATGCAATTGCTGAATTTATTGTTTTGATAACTTTCAAATGTAGTAACAGGTCAATGTAGAATAAACAACCCTTTACATAATACCATAGAAGCAGTGTTCTGCTAATATAACAGTCAAATCAAATCTTATTGATCACATACACGTGATTAGCAGATGTTATTCCAGGTGTAGAGAAATGCTTGTGCTTCTAGCTCCGACAGTGCAGTAATATCTAACAAGTAATATCTAAGAAATTACACAGCGTATACCCAATACACACATCTAAGTAGGAATGAATTAAGACTATATACATATATGGCCGAGCGATGTCAGAGCGGAACGGACTAAGATACAGTAGAATAGTATAGAATACAGTATATACATATGAGATGAGTAATGCAAGATATGTAAACATTATTAAAGTGACTAAGATACTGTAGAATAGTATAGAATACAGTATATACACGAGATGAGTAATGCCAGATATGTAAACATTATTAAAGTGACTAGTGTTCCATTCCTTAAAGTGGCCAGTGATTATAGTCTATGCCTATACGCAGCAGCATCTGATGGCTGTTTAACAGTCTGATGGCCTTGAGATAGAAGCTTTTTTTCAGTCTCTCGGCTTTGATGCACCTGTACTGACCTCGCCTTCTGGATGATAGCGGGGTGAACAGGCAGTGGCTCGGGTGGTTGATGTCCTTGATGATCTTTTTGGCCTTCCTGTAACATCGGGTGCTGTAGGTGTCCTGGAGGGCAGGTAGTTTGCCCCTGGTAATGCATTGGGCAGACCGCACCACCCTCTGGAGAGCCTTGCGGTTGCGTGCGGTGCAGTTGCCGTACCAGGTGGTGATACAGCCCGACAGGATGCTTTCAATTGTGCATCTGTAAAGGTTTGTGAGGGTTTTAGGTGACAAGTCAAATCTCTTTAGCCTCCTGAGGTTGAAGAGGCTCTGTTGCGACTTTTTCACTACACTGTATGTGTGGGTGGTCCATTTTATTTTGTCAGTGATGTGTACGCCAAGGAACTCAAAGCTTTCCACCTTCTCCACTGCGGTCCCATCGATGTGGATAGGGGGGTGCACCAATCATCTTTCATTGTCATTCCGAGCCGATACAGATATTGTGCCTGTCGGCATTTTGTCTGGTGGTAATGGGGCTACCTTGGTAAACATGTCAGTGGTCATAACCAGTGCTTAATTTGTGCCGGATCCTGCCAGAACAGGATCTGGCACCTCTTCTTTTTGGACTGTTTAGTTCCGGGACATATTTGGCCAGATCCAGTACCTCTCATGGCCTGAAAAGAATATGTAAATAAAATTGAAATAAAATGTCATTTGAGTTGCCTCTTCGTTAGTTATCTTCCTCAGCACCCCCCACTGCGTGCCATGGGTGATACGACACAAAAACATATACTGTGTTGAAGTTTGTACATGTCAGATTAAACCCACTTAATTCTGTTCTCCCCATCGACAACCATTGGTGAGCAGGCAAGAGGTAAAGCTGGAGGTAAGGTTTTTGCCAGAGCCCCATTGATGGACATACCAGTGTAGATCAGCTCCTGGCCCCTCAACAAAGATACTGGTCGGTCACACACACACACACACACACACTGATTACATTATCAATGGTGGTTATGATTAGCCTGGTGGAACCAACCTGATCGCTTCGTTCACCGTCATATTTCACTTCAGATATCATAAAAAGTGAAATAGAATGGTGAACACAGCGATCAGGTTGGTTCCACCAGACTAGGTAATTCCCTGGACATTATATGTATCTAAAATAAGCAACAAATGTCAGTTTGCATAAATTATGTTTTGCAATTGGGTTATCAAAGTAATGAAGTGGGTTACCTTTTGTATTTGTACAACTGATAAACTTGTGAAAGCTGTTGTCGCTGACAGAGGAAGGTTGCTGGCCGGATACAGTTCCATTCATAGGAAGGCTCACAGCAAGGGCATGTCTGCATAAAGATGATGAGGACCCACTTGCTGGTCTTCTCTATGCTGCATGCAAACTGGACATCTCTAGAACTGCAGCAGGCCATCTTATGAGGTGGTGTTGACTGGGAGGGCCTCTGACAGTGACATACTACACTGAGTGTACAAAACATTAGGAACGCCTTCCTAATATTGAGTTGCACCCCTTTTGCCCTCCGAACAGCCTCAATTCGGCAAGACATGGACTCTACAAGGTGTCGAAAGCGTTCCACAGGGATGCTGGCCCATGTTGACTCCAATGATTCCCACCGTTATGTCAAGTTGACTGGATGTTCTTTGGGTGATGGACCATTCTTGATACACACGGGAAACTTGATCATGAAAAACCCAGCAGCATTGCAGGGGTTCAGTCTGGCAGCGTTCATGAACAGGGGTTCAGTCTGGCAGCGTTCATGACCAGGGTTCAGTATGGCAGCGTTGATGACCAGGGTTTCAGTCTGGCAGCGTTCATGACCAGGGTTCAGTCTGGCAGCGTTCATGACCAGGGTTCAGTCTGGCAGCGTTCATGACCAGGGTTTCAGTCTGGCAGCGTTCATGACCAGGGTTCAGTCTGGCAGCGTTCATGACCAGGGGTTCAGTCTGGCAGCGTTCATGACCAGGGGTTCAGTCTGGCAGCGTTCATGACCAGGGGTTCAGTCTGGCAGCGTTCATGACCAGGGTTCAGTCTGGCAGCGTTCATGACCAGGGTTTCAGTCTGGCAGCGTTCATGACCAGGGTTTCAGTCTGGCAGCCAACTGTGCACTTTGTCTAACAGAAAAACAAGGTCAACAATTGTCATCATCCCTCAATTATAAACATAACATTATGTCTCGTTTGGAAGCTAATTCTATGCTTTACAGATGTAGACTGACTGGCTCCAGATTGGATTAGATTCAAGCCGGTGACACGTTACACTATGCAACCAACTGTGACATGTTTTGCTATGGCCCTGGGTTGGTTTGAGTTTGTTGCTACTAGTTAGTGCCCTGTTGTAGTCAGACATGAGTTAGATAGTACGGTGGTTCTCAAACCTCTCCTCAGGGATCCCCAGCTGTTCCATGTATTTGATCTAGCTTGGTAGCTAGTTGGGGTAGCTAGTTAGCTAACGTGTCATCAGCTATGCTAGGGATGATAGTGATAATTGTAGCAATATTGATGTTCTTCATATTGATGTTACACAGGAAACGGAAACCAATTGTCACCGTCTTCATGGACTTGATGTGCTGGTTAACAACATGCATAGTAAAGTTTGCTTTACCATATACAGTGGGGAGAACAAGTATTTGATACACTGCCGATTTTGCAGGTTTTCCTACTTACAAAGCATGTAGAGGTCTGTAATTTCTATCATGGGTACACTTCAACTATGAGAGACGGAATCTAAAACAAAAATCCAGAAAATCACATTGTATGATTTTTAAGTAATTAATTTGCATTTTATTGCATGACATAAGTATTTGATACATCAGAAAAGCAGATCTTAATATTTGGTACAGAAACCTTTGTTTGCAATTACAGAGATCATACGTTTCCTGGAGTTCTTGACCAGGTTTGCACACACTGCAGCAGGGATTTTGGCCCACTCCTCCATACAGATCTTCTCCAGATCCTTCAGGTTTCGGGGCTGTCGCTGGGCAATACGGACTTTCAGCTCCCTCCAAAGATTTTCTATTGGGTTCAGGTCTGGAGACTGGCTAGGCCACTCCAGGACCTTGAGATGCTTCTTACGGCACCACTCCTTAGTTGCCCTGGCTGTGTGTTTCGGGTCGTTGTCATGCTGGAAGACCCAGCCACGACCCATCTTCAATGCTCTTACTGAGGGAAGGAGGTTGTTGGCCAAGATCTCGCGATACATGGCCCCATCCATCCTCCCCCCAATACGGTGCAGTCATCCTGTACCCTTTGCAGAAAAGCATCCCCAAAGAATGATGTTTCCACCTCCATGCTTCACGGTTGGGATGGTGTTCTTGGGGTTGTACTCATCCTTCTTCTTCCTCCAAACACGGCGAGTGGAGTTTAGACCAAAAAGCTCTATTTTTGTCTCATCAGACCACATGACCTTCTCCCATTCCTCCTCTGGATCATCCAGATGGTCATTGGCAAACTTCAGACGGGCCTGGACATGCGCTGGCTTGAGCAGGTGGACCTTGCGTGCGCTGCAGGATTTTAATCCATGACGGTGTAGTGTGTTACTAATGGTTTTCTTTGAGACTGTGGTCCCAGCTCTCTCCAGGTCATTGACCAGGTCCTGCCGTGTAGTTCTGGGCTGATAACTCACCTTCCTCATGATCATTGATGCCCCACGAGGTGAGATCTTGCATGGAGCCCCAGACCGAGGGTGATTGACCGTCATTTTGAACTTCTTCCATTTTCTAATAATTGCGCCAACAGTTGTTGCCTTCTCACCAAGCTGCTTGCCTAATGTCCTGTAGCCCATCCCAGCCTGTTGCATGTCTACAATTTTATCCCTGATGTCCTTATACAGCTCTCTGGTCTTGGCCATTGTGGAGAGGTTGGAGTCTGTTTGATTGAGTGTGTGGACAGGTGTCTTTTATACAGGTAACGAGTTCAAACAGGTGCAGTTAATACAGGTAATGAGTGGAGAACAGGAGGGCTTCTTAAAGAAAAACTAACAGGTCTGTGAGAGCCGGAATTCTTACTGGTTGGTAGGTGATCAAATACTTATGTCATGCAATAAAATGCAAATTAATTACTTAAAAATCATACAATGTGATTTTCTGGATTTTTGTTTTAGATTCCGTCTCTCACAGTTGAAGTGTACCTATGATAAAAATTACAGACCTCTACATGCTTTGTAAGTAGGAAAACCTGCAAAATCGGCAGTGTATCAAATACTTGTTCTCCCCACTGTATCTTTGTCTGTCATGACTACAATACAAAGCATATTGAAACATGGTGGCAGCGGTTCTCAAAAGAACCCGGATCTCATCGATGTAAATGAAGATTACATCCCAGGTAGCAGTTTGAAAAAGTGGCACGTTTACAAGCTAGTCATCGCACCGAATGTCAACGCTAGCTGGCTATCGGGAGTGACTCTATGCTAAAAGCTAACTGGCTATTGAACACAAGCAGATTTGTGAGTAACTACCATTCCATTTTACAAATAAAATGCCATGGAAAATGCACTGAAACCTCCAGGAAAAATAGACTTATGATTTTAATTTAGCACTGACCTGGAAAAATGTTATGCTGGTGAATGAGGACCCAAAAGCGACGTAATAGAAACAGAGTCTTTATTCCAGTCTTAAACAAACAATGATTCTCCTGGATATTATCAAAGGTAAATCCAAAACAGGAAACTGAAATCCTCTCGTCAGTAGAGAGGAACGACTGGAGACGCGACCACAGACTGCAGGTCGCTTCAGGAAGGCACAGGCCGTAGCTGACATAGACACCTGCTCACACGCAGCATCTGAAGAAGGCAAAAACACGACAGGGCGGAACAAGGACACAGAACAGCAAACATCAAACAAGAATCCGACAAGGACAGAAGCGGAAAACAGAGGGAGAAATAGGGACTCTAATCAGAGGGCAAAATAGGGGACAGGTGTGAAAGAGTAAATGAGGTCGTTAGGAGAATGAGAAACAGCTGGGAGCAGGAACGGAACGATAGAGAGAGAGAGCGGGAGAGGGAGAAAGGGAGGAGGAGAGAGAGGGATAGAAAGAGGGAAAGAACCTAATAAGACCAGCAGAGGGAAGCACAGGGACAAGACATGATGATCAAAGACAAAACATGACAAAAAAATGAAAGCGTAAGTCAATGTGTACATGGCTCTTACAATGGGAGAAAAATATGATGACTACAAAGTGAAGCTACTGTATTCTCATTGGGGAAAACGGCAGAGAGATTTGTGAGACCCTCAGTGTGGGCAGTACAAAGACAATCTCTTTGTTGAGGAAGTAATTGCAGCACTGGATGCATTTTGTGATCCCAACAAAAATGAAACAACTGAAAGGTATTATTTTTTAATGCGCAGTCAGGGCCAAGATGAGAGTCTAGACAAATATTTCACTGAATTGAGGACTCTAGTGGCCAACAGCAACTTTGGAGTAATCACAGACTCTCTTATCAGGGACAGGATTGTGTGTGCGCTGTGTGACACACACTTAAGAGAGCCCTTTCCTCAGAGTTACTGATCTCAGTTTAGAGAAATGCATACAGATTGGAAGAGCTGCAGAACTGTCCAGACAGAGAGCTAAAGTCATAAATGTGTAGGGCCCTGTAGCAGTGCATGCAGTAACACAGAAAGAGAGACAGAGACAGAGAGGGAGAGGAGACCCTACAGAGGGACAGATCATTATAGAATGCAGATACAGTGGATGGACACATGAGAGAAAAAAGGAAAAATGCCATGCACATGCGGAAAATGTGTCAGGTGACTCAGAGAGCGGTGAGGATGTTCTAGGGCCAAAGTCGGATAGCATCAACGTGGTACAGGCGAAAACCACAGACCCCAATGCAGCTCCCTTTGCAACCATGATGGTCAACAAAAAGGTTAACAAAAAACAAAAAGTGGTGCTAGTTGTAATGTTATCCCTGCAAACCTCACAAAAGCCAGTCACCTAGAGCCCTGCATTCAGGTATTGGTGATAACAAGAGTACTCTGACACCACTGGGGAAAAGCACACTTAAAGTGATCAATCCACGCAAAAAGAAAACCTACAGAGTTTAGTTCATCGTAGTCAACAAGAACATGCACATGTCAATTCTAGGTAGTAAGGTTATCCAGGCAATGGAGTTGATTACAGTGCAGCATCACAACATCCTGGCTATTGAGAAAACAACAGGATCCTGGACTAAAGATCAAATAAAACAGGATTACACTGATGTATTCCAGGGAGACGGTTGCTTACCCGGCAAACTGAAGCTGAATGAATGAGTGGAGCCTGTCCAGCTGCCAAAGAGAAGAGGGCCAGTAGCAATATATAAACCACTCAAAGAGGAGCTCAGTGGTCTAGAGAAAAGAAGGAAGATAAAAGCAGTTGAAAAAAGCACAGATTGGATTTGCAGCCTGATCCTGGTGCAGAAACCGTCTGGAAAACTACAAGTGTGTACTGATCCAAAACCTCTCAAAAAGGTGCTCAACAGGGTTCAACAAGGTGCTCAACAGGGTTCAACAAGGTTCCCGCTATTGAAGACGTGCTGCCAGACCTGAACAGAGCATGCGTGTTCTCTGTCTGTGATGTAAAAAACAGATTTTGGCATGTAGAACTGGAAGAGGAATCCAGCTATCTCACCACGTTCTCTACTCCCATGGGAATCAGTCCAACCCCATAGATCTTTCAAAGGAAGTTGAACCAGGCAATGGAAGGTCTTCCAGGAGTCAAAATCTTTGCAGATGACACTGTGACAGCTAACACACAAGGACTCACTGTGGGAGTGGTCAGAGAGACATGAGCTGGCTTTCAATAAAATCTGGGATACCATTGCACAGACCCCGGTACTGAAATACTACAACCCAACAGAGCAGCTTGTACTACAATTGATGCTTCAGAAAGTGGGTTAGGAGCAGCCGTGATGCAGGGAGGACAACCAATAGCGTACGCCAGCAGAGCTCTGAAAGAGACTGAAAAAGAGAGAAGGAGCTGCTTGGAGTGGTGTTTGGCAAGGAGAGGTTCCACACCAATTCACATATGGATGACCTGTTGAAGTGCAGTCAGATCACATGACACAGCCTCTCCTCAGCTACAGCGACTACAGTGCATGCTCATGAGACTTCAAAACTATGAGGTCAGTTTCCGATACGTTCCTGGAAAACATGTGGTGCTGGCCGACACTCTGAGAAGGGCGTATCTCACAGAACAAGATAACAGAGGCCCTGTAGAGGTAGAAGTGGAATCAATCAACATGGTACACTACCTGCTTGTGTCAAGCGAGAGACAAAAGGCCATCCGGTCCAGCAACAGAGCTGGACCAGCAGCTCCAGACATTGAAAAATGTGATCCTGCAGGGGTGGCCTGAAGTGAATGTACCCTTGGAAGTAGCCATGTATTTTCACGACAAAGATGAGCTGAGTGTGCAAAATCTTCAGAGGAAGGAAAGTCATCATGCATACTGCCCTCAGGTCAGAGATAATGCAGAGAATCCATTCCTCACACATAGGAATCGAGGGATGTCTGAGAAGAGCTTGTGAGTGTGTCTACTGGCCGGGCATGAATGCACAGCTGAGAACACACATAGAACAATGCAGCACCTGCACTGCATGGGGTGTGAAGCAGCAGAAAGAGACGCCAAGGCCACACGAAGCACCAAAGCGTCCCTGGGAAAAAGGGACTGACCTGTTCCAGTTCAACGACAGAGACTACATGGTCACAGTTGATTATCTCTCAAACTTCTGTTAAGTGGACCATTTGGAGAACACACATTTGAAAACGGTCATTCAAAAACTGAAGACACACTTTGCACGCTATGGGATACCTAGAATTCTTTACTCAGACTGGCCCCCAGTACTCTTCAGACAAGTTCCAAAGTTTCAGCAAGGCTTGGGACTTTAAACACAAAACATAGTCTCCAGGATACCCGCAAAGTAATGGGACAGTGGAATCGGCAGTGAAAACAGCCAAAAGACTAATGGCAAAAGCAAAGAGAGCAGGTGTTGACCCATACCTGGCCATGCTGGATCAAAGAAATACCCCATCACAGGGAACAGACAGCAGCCCTGCAATGGCGTTCATGGGAAGACGTACAAAGACACTACTGCTAATGAGTGAAAATCTGCTGGGACCGGTGATGGCAAACTGTCAGCAGGAGAAGTTCAAAGAAAGACAGCAGACACAGGCAAAGTACTACGACACCTCTGCTAAGGATCTTACAGAGCTGCCAATGAGATGACAGGGTGAGAGTTCAGCCACTCACAGAACAGAAACAGGGGTGGTAGAGGGCCACAGTAGTCAGACCTGTGGAGCAAAGGTCCTACGAGGGGAAGACAGAACAGGGACAGGTCTTCAGGAGGAACAGGAGACACCTGAGAAAGGGCAGAGAAATAGAGGAGGATTACCCACTGTTGAGGAGCCTGGACAGAGCACCAACTGATGCCCAGAAGGGTGCGGAACACAATCTAGAGGTGGACGCTGCACCTCAACAAGAAGATCTAAACATCTCAGGTCAAGCACCTCCAGATGTAATCAACACTCCTCACACAAGGTCTGGTAGGGCCATACCATCTTACACCTGAAAGACTTTCTGTGAATGTACATTTAAAAAGTTATAATATAATGGACAGGCAGAGACATTAAACAAACATTCAGTTCACATTCAAGTTGATTGCAGACAAGGACTACAAGCCAAAGTTAGGTGGAGTCCGCCTTTGTAAAAAAAAAAAGTAAATTAAAAGAGAACTTGTAGCATTATTGATGTTACTCATATTGATGTTACACAGGAAACGGAAACCAATTGTTACCTACCGTCTTTATGTACTTAAGTGCTGGTTAACAACATGCATAGTAAAGTTTGCTAAACTAGATATCTTTGTCTGTCGTGACTACAACACAAATCATATTAAAACAATAATGATTATCAAAATATGCATAACCAGCCGTCTATGGTCTAGCTACCGGTACGTTCTCCACCACTGGGGACACAAACTCCAACCACCTAGTGTGCATGATAGGGTCCTTTAGCAGGGCATGCAAACCAGTTGGCTGTGAACACTGCTGGAAGCATGCATTGCATGGTCAATCTGTACATGGCTTTTCAGTCTAAAAAATGTATGTGATCTTTTGAATGCGTTGGGGCATTGAAACAATGGAGCCCCACTCAATGAAGGGAGGAGAAGTGGGCAGATGGCCGATTTGCATGTTGAGTTTGGCAGAAGGGGGCATGATGAGGTTAAAATCATTTTAATCCAAACCCGATCTTCATTTACTCATTGTGACAAAACTCAGTTTTAGTTGAGACTTAAGAACACTTTGTAGTCAACGTTGACACTACAATAAATGTTTGACTCATTGATGCCACATAGGCCATTTTTAAAGGGATTAGGTTTTTAGGGGCAGTTGCTCTCTAAGTTTCATGTAAATTTCTACACTCTGCCCTACTACTACTGAAAACAAACACAGGGTTCTGCCAAATGCTCAGTGCCATTACTGTCAAAACAAAAAATATGAAGGGAAGGTTTCAGTTTGAAAAGAACACAGAAGGTCTCTTGAAGATCAGAGGGGTTTCCTATGAAGCAGGTTTGAGGAGTTAGTGAGGTAACTTTGGTCAACTATGAGTTCAACTCGGGATCACCGGTCATACGAAAGTAGCCCTGAGTTTGTCAGGTAAACTGCTATGACATCGAATCCTTCAGAACTAACTTTCTCAGGGGCAGGGTAACTCAGGGCTAACTCCACTTATCCTGAATAAAGTGTCTGAGCCATGAATTGTGGACCAATGAAATCAGATACCCTCCCTCTCGCAAAGATTGTGTCCTCATCCCCTTCATTTGAGGAAGATGACTGAAAATATTTTATTGATTAAAAAAAGAGTGTGTAAAAAAATTGTAATGTTAAAATACCTACATATAAAATACCTATGGCAGAGGCTCAATCAAGCTAATCGTCTTGACAACTTTCTTATGTCATTCTCGCTAGCACCAAAAGTTTTAAGTATGTTGATAGGGGACAGAATGCGGTCGGACCATCAAATAATTTCCACGTGTGTGAGGATATTGGAAATTTAATCAAAGCCTATTGGATGATAACTTGTTTTTAACTAAGACATAAATTATTCTAACTGACCTTTCCCGACATAACATACGTACAGTACAGCAGATCCCCTTATTGTATGGGACACTTTTAAATGTGCCTTTAGAGGCCATGCAATTCACTACTCATCTCTAAAACGAAAGCAATTTAGGTCAAAAGAGTCCATATTAACAAAGGGAATGGAAGGACTAGCACTACAGGTAGATAGAAATAACAGAATAAGTTAGAAGAAAAACAAAAATAAATTGAGAAACTTATTCAAGAAAGATCAAGTGTAATATACAGTTGTGTAAAGTACTTAATTAAGTAAAAAATACTTTAAAGTACTACTTAAGTAGTTTTGGGGGGTATCTGTACTTTACAATCTATATTTTTGGCAACTTTTACTTTTACTTCACTACATTCCTAAAGAAAATAATGTACTTTTTACTGCATACATTTTCCCTGACACCCAAAAGTACTTGTTACATTTTGAATGCTTAGCAGAATAGGAACATGGTCTAATTCACACACATCCCTGGTCATCTCTACCGCCTCTGATCTGGAGGACTCACTAAATTATGTCTGAGAGTTGGAGAGTGCCTCTGGCTATCTGTAAATACAAAAAAACTAGAAAATGTGTCTGTCTGCTGTGCTTAATAAGGAATTTGAAATTATTTATGCTTGTACTTTTGATACCTAAGTACATTTTAGCAAGCACCTTTACTTTTGATACTTAGTACAGATAGTACCAGACAAAAGTTGACACACCTACTCATTCCAAGGTTTTTCTTTGTTTTGACTATTTTCTACACTGTAGAATAATAGGGAAGACATCAAAACTATGAAATAACACATATGGAGTAACCAAAAAAGTATATTTTATATTTGAGATTCTTCAAAGTAGCCACCCTTCGTCTTGATGACAGCTTTGCACGCTCTTGGCATTCTTTCAACCAGCTTCATAAGAAATGGCTGGCTCAAATCGGTCTTATGTAGCAAAATTTGAAATTGTGTTTTTTACATTGGATAAAATTAGACACTCAGAGCTACAAAATGGTATATCATACACTACAGTTGAGGAACAATGGGCAAGTAATTTAGCTTTGAAAGTTGATTAACTTGTAAACCAACTTTTGAGAAAATGGCCTTTGAATGTTTTGGTACTACTACTAGAGAGCCCTTCTTTGTCTACACCCATTCAGCATTGTCCACACCCTCTTAAGCTTTAGCCACACCTATCTCTTTAAGGGTTGATCTGAGCATTTTGTACTAACAACAGCAGTCAAGCACCCCTGCAAAGATATTTTGTTATACACAGATTCAAAATAGCAATTGATAACAAATGTGTATTTTGGGGTTGTGACCCAGAGACTCTTGACCATTTATTTTGGGACTGTTATGTCAGAAGATTTTGGAGTGAGTTGGAAGATTTTATTTTAAAATAAACTACTATTAATGTTCATTTGATAGACTCTGATATGTTTTATTTCGATCCAAATTATATGGACCCTGATTCAACTTTCATTGTTAATTTGTTTATTTTTCATGGCAGATTCTTTATCCATAAAATGAAGTGGGCGGAGAACAAACCCCTCTTCACATTGTTTAAGATAATTTCTAAATAATATTTCAAATATATCAGTAAGTGTAAAAACAAAAAAGCAATATGTACCATAAAACTTTTTGACAAATTGAAAATGTATCTCGATATGTAATACCCCAGTCTGTTAGGTTTATGTACTCTTGTTTGTATATTTCTGTTTTTGTATTTGTTTTGTTCATAATAATAATAATAAAATTTAAAAAATTAAACAGTCAAGCACCCAAGCTAACTTGCTAGCTACTTTCAGACACAAATGAGAAAACAGCTCACGTAACATTACTCGCCCTAGCAGAGTTGGTTAGGCCGTTATGTTATCCAGATTGTTAGTGATTGCAACTGTGCTGTCAGATAGTCCGTTCGTAAATTCAGAGCCTTTCACTCTCGGACCATTTAGAGTGTAAACTGAACGCTTTGGCCAATGAGTAGGGTTGATCCACGTTGTGACCTCACAACGGCAGTCAAGCACCCAAGCAAGCTTGCTAGCTACTTCCAGACACATAATGAAATAACACCCCACTAGCACCATTTTATTCACCCTAGCAGAGCTGGTTAGGCTGTTTTCATGTTATCCAGAGTGTTGGTGACTGTAACTTTGCTGTTGGCAAAAATGTATTTACAATTTTTTTGCCGACGTTTACTGACACAGGCCATATTCAACGGTTGTTGAGTGTTTGTAATCAGTTATTCTGCGCTCTGGCACACTCACGAGAGAGTCTTTTATTAAGATATAACAATAAACCATAATCCCAACTCATGACATTACTACCCTGCATGAATCTGCAGGTAGCTAACCAACCAGGTTCAATGCTAGCTAACATTAGGCTATAACTCATCAAGCAAATAGCTCTGAGATACGAATAATCAGATCATGCAACTAATGTTAGCTAGCGAGTCAGCCAGCTAATATTAGCTAGCTAGCTAACAATACACTTTAACTTGAAATTAAAATACTTTGTCAAAATTAGAAAAGTGTAATAGCTGAAAATGTAACGAGCTAAACCATCGTACCCGTGGTCTGAAATCAGAGTAGATAGCCAGAGCGAATTTACCTAGTACCTCTATCAACAGTTGTTGCAGTGACATTATATTGAAATGGATACTTCCATAGTGAAGTATTTTGTTAAGACATGTAGCTAGCTACATGGATGGACGCATCTCTTGTCGGATGCCATGGTTGCCCTTAGTTTGAAGATGTAATCCGGAGACAGGTGTTTTCTCCATCTCCTTAGCTATACTCGAATTCCAATGATTTCAAAACTCGGTCCTCCGGAAAGTGAAGAGCATACACGTAACATTAGCTAGCGCGCCAGCCAGCTAACGTTAGCTCGCTAACAGTACACTTTAACTTGACATTAGGCTTATGCAGTTTTACTACACGATACATTTTTTAAAGAGCCGCGTTAGACAGGATTACCTAGACATACTGACCAGCTCAAATAGACAGAAGCGTGCTTTTTGGCAGACCAATCCAAACTCATCTCTCGGCATGTCCAGCCCACTCATTATCTCAGCCAATCATGGCTAGCGGGAAGGTTGCTCACTTTTTCTGTGGCTAAACCAACTAGGCTCGTAATTTAACAATTTTATTCGTACTTACAGATGGCATACAAGTTTGTTATTAAGGCACATGAAGGTTCACATGTTCGAGAAGGCATTTCTTCCAAAAAACGCATTTTGATAAAAAACTTTAAAACAGCTCTCCTTTGAAGTAGTGACCCGCGACATACGACTAGTTTCCTGAAACGGGTCATATATGCTGAGCACTTGCTGGCTGCTTTTACTTCACTCTGCAGTCCAACTCATCCAAAACCATCTCAATTGGGTTGAGGTTTGGTGATTATGGAGAACAGGTAATCTGATGCAGCACTCCATCACTCTCCTTGGTCAAATAGCCCTTACACAGCATGGAGGTGTATTTTGTCCTGTTGAAAAACAAACGAAAGTCCCACTAAGTGCAAACCAGATGGGATGGCGTATCGCTGCAGAATGCTGTGGTAGCCATGCTGATTAAGTGCGCTTTGAATTCTAAATAAATCAATCACAGACAGTGTAACCAGCAAAGCACTACCACACATCACACCTCCTCCTCCATGCTTCACAGTTGTCAGCCAGCAAGGATCTGCCAGAGCTGTCAGCCTGCCAGAGCCAGTCAGTCAGGACCTGCGGGAACTGTCAGTCAGCCAGGACCTGCCAGGGCCAGCCAGCCAGGACCTGCCGGAGCTGTCAGTCAGCCAGGACCTGCCGGAGCCGTCAGTCAGCCAGGACCTGCCAGAGCCGCCAGCCAGCCAGGAGCTGCCAGAGCCGCCAGCCAGCCAGGAGCTGCCAGAGCCAGCCAGCCAGGAGCTGCCAGAGCCAGCCAGCCAGGAGCTGCCAGAGCCAGTCAGCCAGGAGCTGCCAGAGCTGTCAGCCAGCAAGGATCTGCCAGAGCTGTCAGCCTGCCAGAGCCAGTCAGCCAGGACCTGCGGGAACTGTCAGTCAGCCAGGACCTGCCAGAGCCAGCCAGCCAGGACCTGCCGGAGCTGTCAGTCAGCCAGGACCTGCCGGAGCCGTCAGTCAGCCAGGACCTGCCAGTGCCGCCAGCCAGCCAGGATCCGCCAGAGCCTGCAGTCAGCCAGGCGATGCCAAAATCGCCCTTCACTCTGGAGCTGGCGGAGGCGTCCTTCACTCCAGCGCTGCCGGAGTCTCCCGCCTGTCCGGCGCTGCCAGGTTTCTCCGTTCATTCGGGACCCATGGCTAGGGTTCCCAGGCCAAGGTCGGCGGCGAGGATCGCCGCTCATAAGAGGCCACGGGGGCGATTAAGGAGGCAGACAAAAACATTGTTGAAGTGGGGTCCACGTCCCGCGCCAGAGCCGCCACCGCGGACAGACGCCCACCCTGACCCTCCCCTAGAGTTTTAGGTGGTGCGCCCGGAGTTCGCACCTCGAGGGGGGGGTTCTGTCACGTTCCTGACCTTATTTCCCTTATTTTGTATGTATTTAGTATGGTCAGGGCGTGAGTTGGGGTGGGTTGTCTATGTGTGTTTTCTATGTTGGTATTTTGTGTTCGGCCTGGTATGATTCTCAATCAGAGGCAGCTGTCAATCGTTGTCCCTGATTGAGAATCATACTTAGGCAGCCGGGGTTTCACGTGTGGTTTGTGGGTGTTTGTTCCTGTGTTAGTGTTTCGCCACACGGGACTGTTACGGTATGTTCGTTTGTTGTTTTGTATCGTGTATTGTTTTCGTGTTCATTAAATTACCATGGAAACTTACCACTCTGCAAATTGGTCCTCCGATCCTTCTCGCCTCTCCTCGTCCGATGAGGAGGACGACTTAGACTGCCGTTACAGATGGCTACATATCAGAAAGTGTTAAACTTTCATGAGTAGTAAGACAAGGTTTTCCACTATCGGCTGTAAAAAATCTGATCTAACAATAATATCAAGGGGTTAGAAATCCAGGGCTTAAAAACGAAGGTGTCATTGTACACTGACGATTCATGTTCTTTTAAATCCACGATTTGAATCCCTCCACAGCCACAGAGGATCTAGATACTTTTTCTAACCTCTCTGGATTACAACCAAATTATGATAAGTGTACTATATTACATAAAGTTGAATTCAGAAGTTTACATAAACCTTAGCCAAATACATTTAAACTCAGTTTTTCACAATTCCTGACATTTAATCCTAGTAAAAATCCCTGTCTTAGGTCAGTTAGGATCACCACTTTACTTTAAGATTGTGAAATGTCAGAGTAATAGAAGAGACAATAATTTATTTATTTCATCACATTCCCAGTGGGTCAGAAGTAAACATACACTCAATTAGTATTTGGTAGCATTGCCTTTAAATTGTTTAATTGGGTCAAATGTTTTGGGTAGCCTTCCACAAGCTTCCCAGGATAAGTTGGGTGAATTTTGGCCCAATCCTCCTGACAGAGCTGGTGTAACTGAGTCAGGTTTGTAGGCCTCCTTGCTCGCACACGCTTTTACAGTTCTGCCCACACATTTTCTATAGGATTGAGGTCAGGGCTTTGTGATGGCCACCCCAAAACCTTGACTTTGTTGTCCTTAAGCCATTTTGCCACAAATGTGGAAGTATGCTTGGGGTCATTGTCCATTTGGAAGACCCATTTGCGACCAAGCTTTAACTTCCTGACTGATGTCTTGAGATGTTGCTTCAATATATCCACACAATTTTCTTTCCTCATGATGCCATCTATTTTGTGCAGTGCACCAGTCCCCCCTGCAGCAAAGCACCCCCACAAGATGATGCTACCACCCCCGTGCTTCACGGTTGGGATGGTGTTCTTTAGCCTGCAAGCCTCCCCCTTTTTCCTCCAAACATAACGATGGTCATTATGGCTAAACAGTTCTATTTTTGTTTCATCAGACCAGAGGATATTTCTCAAAAAGTACGATCTTTGTCCCCATGCGGAGTTGCAAACCGTAGTCTGGCTTTTTTATGGCGGTTTTGGAGCAGTGGCTTCTTCCTTGCTGAGCGGCCTTTCAGGTTATGTCGATATAGGACTTGTTTTACTGTGGATATAGATAATTTTGGTACCTGTTTCCTCCAGCATCTTCACAAGGTCCTTTGCTATTGTTCTGGGATTGATTTGCACGTTTTGCAACAAAGTACGTTCATCTCTCGGAAACAGAACGCGTCTCCTTCCTGAGTGGTATGACGGCTGCGTGGTCCCATGGTGTTTATACTTGCGTACTACAGTTTGTACTAATGAACGTGGTACCTTCAGGTGTTTGGAAATTGCTCCCAAGGATGAACCAGACTTGTGGAGGTCTACAATTTTCTTTCTGATGTCTTGGCTGATTTCTTTTGATTTTCCCATGATGTCAAGCAAAGAGGCACTGAGTTTGAAGGTAGGCCTTGAAATACTTCCACAGGTACACCTCCAATTGACTCAAATTATGTCAATTAGCCTATCAGAAGCTTCTAAAGCCATGACATCATTTTCTGGAATTTTCCAAGCTGTTTAAAGGCACAGTCAACTTAGTGTATGTAAACTTCTGACCCACTGGAATTGTGATAGAGTGAATTATAATTGAAATAATCTGTCTGTAAACAATTGTTGCAAAAATTACTTGTGTCATGCACAAAGTAGATGTCCTAACCGACTTGCCAAAACTATGGTTTGTTAACAAGAAATTTGTGGAGTGGTTGAAAAATGAGTTTTAATGACTCCAACCTAAGTGTATATAAAGTTCCGACTTCAACTGTATTGGATGACAAAATAAAACTTTTACAATACCGTGTAGTTTACTAATAAATAGTCTTATGGTGATGTGGACATACTCAGGATATTTTTTTTATTTCGGGAAATGTATCTCACTACAATACATTTTTTATAGAAAGTTAACAAAGATAGATAAGATCTTGCTACCATGTAAAGGAAAATACTGGTATATTTGTGAAAAAATCACCTTGATCACATCCCAGTTCATATCCCAGTTTACCTATTTTCTCATGGCCTTGCCTACACCTAGCGACTTGTTTTTTTAATTATATGAGCAAAAACATATTACATTTTATTTGGAAGGGCAATTAAACGGTCCTATTTATAAAATGAATATGAATTTGGAGGGGAGAAATTATTAAATATTAAAGCATTAGACCTCTCACGAAATGTGTCAGTCATACAAACATTATACTTAAATCCGAAATGGTACTCTAACAGATTAGTAAGAATGTCTCGCCCCGTGTTCACGAATGGCATTTTCCCCTTTATTTAGGTTACAACCTCTCACTTTCTGTTATTTGAAATTTAAATAATCTCCAAAATATCTCTATTTTTAAAACAAGCCATAGAAAGTAGGTTGCAATTTCAGGTTAATCCTCCAGAGAAAACAGAACAAATAATACAACAAATATTGTGGTTAAACTCATATAATACTTGATTTTAAAAAATGTATTTTTTTTAAGTTCATCTTTGTAAATGATATCATACGTAGGACTGGTGGAGTTATGTCACACATGTAACTATAAAAAATATTTTGAAATGTCTGCTCAACTCAAAATTACTTCAAAACTAACAAGTTTCACAAAGCTCGCTAACTAGGGTATCTATTGTAAATTGTGAGTACTTGGGACAGTGTTTGAGTGAGTGCCCATGTGCTTGCGCAGGTGCCTGAGAGCTAGGACTGCACCAAGGGTTAACATAATGTGTGTTGTCTTTTCGTGTGCAGGTATGTCTTTTATTTTGTCCGAATTATGTTCTGTATCATTTTACTTGCATTGTATGGTGTGCTGTTGTGCATCGAATGTGTGCACGCAGCACCTGTTATTTCCTTTTGGCGCTCTTTTGCCTGACCTTCGGCTAGCAAGGTGCCTGAGAGCTAGGACTGCGCCAAGGGTTAACATAATGTGTGTTGTCTCCCTCGTGTGCAGGGCAAATAAAAAGATTTCAACTAAAAAAAAATATTTAATTTACAATATGTAGAATCTATGAGAATACAAAGGTTCAGAACTTTTGTGAAACATCACAGCACAGTTAGAAAATATATGGCAAATAGAAAACTGGTATTTAGAGATAGATGGGAGGCGTTGAGTAGAGCTGAAGGATGGAATGTTGACAAAATAAAATATGGGGGATTGGAAATGATGCAGACAATTACATTGATCGAAGCCACAATCTATCTGCAATATGAATAATAATACATATCACATGACACATTTAATGACAATTTTTTCCCCAAACTATGTTTTTCGCACAATTGGTATTTTGAAATTTGCAAAAGACAAATGACAGCGGCAATCAACCATAGACATAGATTATGGAAGGCAGTCGGAAGAAGGCAAGATCAGGTGGGACCATTCTAGCTAATGAGAGAGCAGATACTAGTTATTACAGCTACAAAGTCAAAATTGTTTATCATAAGAATGTGCTTTTTGGTCTTAATTTAGAGTTGCACTATGCAGAAAATTGTTCCACCATTTCCTAGTTGCTAAAACTCTAATGGTTCGCCTAATTTCAGTTTATGTGACAAAATAAGATAGTATAGTGTAAAGAATCATTGTACCATCCTTGTATACGATAACTGCTAGAAATAATAGAACACCATGAAACATCTAAGAAGCCAGGCCTGGTATTTATAGCGGATTTTGAAAAGGCCTTCGATAAAGTAAGACCACATTTTATTTATAAATTCCTGGATTGTTTCAATTTCAGTGATTCTCTTACAAAATGGGTAAAAGTAATGTATAGCAACCCCAGGTGTAAAATAGTAAATAGCGACTACTGCTCAGAGAGTTTTGATTTGTCAAGAGGAGTTAAACAAGGGTGTCTGCTGTCACCATATCTATTCATTATGGCCATTGAAATGCTAGCCATCAAATAACAACAAAGGATTAGAAATCCAAGACTTAAAAACAAAGGTGTCCATGTATGCTGATGACTCAAGTTTTATATTAAGTCTGCAAGCTAGATCCCTGCAATGTCTAGATAACTTTTCTGGACTCTCTGAACTAAAACCTCATTATGATAAGTGTAAAATATGATGTATTGGATCTTTTAAAAAATTAAACTTTTACATTACCCTGCAGTTTACCTATATAATGGGCTGATGGTGAAGTAGACATACTTGGTATTCATATCACAAAATATATAAATGAGCTCCCCACATTAAATTTCAATAAAAAATGTGTAAGAATAGACAAGATCCTGCAATCATGAAGAGGTAAATACCTGTCTATTTATGGAGAAATTGCCCTGATTAACTCCTTAGTCATATCTCAGTTTACTCACTTATGGACCTGCCTACTCCTGATGATTAGTTTTTCAAATCATATGAGCAACAAATATTTTGCTTTATCTGGGATGCTAAACCAGACAAGATAAAGTGTGCCTATCTATATAATTATATGAACTGGGTTGGTTGAGATTATTAAATATAAAAGCACTAAACCTCTCTCTAAAAACTTCACTTATCCAAAAGTTTTACTTGAACCCTAAATGGTTCTCAACTAGATTACTAAGAAAAGCTCATCCATTGTTTAAAAATGTCCTTTTTGCCTTTATGCAGATTGCCATGTCCCATTTTTGATTAATTGAAAATGAAACTTTTTTCAAAGTAACTCTCTTTTTCCAACAAGCATTGCAGAGCTGGCTACGATTTCAATTTCATCCCCCTGAAAAGATAGAACAAATATTACAACAAATATTATGGCTAAACTCAAATGTGTTGGTTGATAAAATACCTGTATTTTATAAATTTTTTGTTTGAAAAGGGTATTTTGTTTTTAAATTATATTTTAAATTGGAATGGTAGAGTTATGTTTTTCATGTTATCAGAATTGTAAAGGAAGCACTGCTCAATCCAAGATTACAACCAATTGATAACAGCATTACCCCAAAAATGGAGGAGGCAGGTGGCAGCGGGAGGAGGTTGGGAACTGGTCTGTCTGCCCAATATAAAGGATCAAAACTGGCGGAGGAATAAAAATAGCATAAATAGGAAAGTATACCAGTTTCATTTGAGGACCAGGATGTTGACAGCTGTGCCATAAGATTGAAAAATAGTTGGGAAGAGATATTTGATGTACTGATTCCATGGTACAGGGTGTATGAATTGATATATAAAATGACACAAGATTCAAGACTTCGTGCTTTTCAGCAAAAATTATTGTACAGAATTCTTGCCACCAACAAAATGTTGAATATTTGGGGAAAACAATCATCGCTGCTCTGCAGATTTTGTTGTGAGGATACAGAATCATTAGACCATTAGTTTTGGTATTGCTCTCAGGTAGCCTGTTTCTGGTCTCAGGTTCAGGAATGGCTGAAAATGACATTGATAACAGTCAAGTTGCCAGGTTTAGAGGTTCCAAAACCCTTCTATGGATTATATGTCTATGGCCACAACACAACAAGCTGTTCCACAGATATAAGGAGTGATAGGAGTGGGTAAAAATGTTATTGTGCATTGGTGAGCACACCAAAGACGGCATTAACGATAAGTTCAAAAAATAAAGACGGCACTTCTAAAAGCCTATTTCACACCATCGCCAGCTTTCACGCCACCGTCTCTCCTACAGCAGCACCCTGGAGAGGCACGCTGGGAATGGACAAGATAAATATTTTGCACCTCTGCCTTTGAAAAAGTGTGAACTGCTTATCATAGGGCGGCATCAGTGTTCACATAAAAAGCCCATATGCCACTGGTTGTCATTGTTTTGGGGCAGAATTCTGTGAGATTTGTGTTGTTGGATGTGCGTCTTGCTCAGTTTAGCTCAGAAAATGACACCCTCTTCAAACCGCCTAATCCTGCCTAATGAGCGGGTCAGCCTTGCCTGTATTAGCAGACTAATCGCGGTCTTCTGCAGTGCAATTTTTTTTTATCTGGATTGACACAGCTTTCTGCAGCGCGGGGGAAAATATTTTTTCTCCCATAACCTCCCCCCCATGCAAAATATTCACAGCACCCCCACACAACTTCCCACAGCTATGCCAGTCGATCAGTTACCATCATAGAGCGTTCTTCCATCTGTTGGGGATAGTAACAGTAATAACGAAGTCTGCAGCGCTCTCCAAATGTAATTGTCTCCTCAGTCATTCTTCAAATCACTGATTATCTGTTGGCCCTATGTTGCCACAGTATGGACCACTCATTAAGGAGAGAGCCGATTCAGTCTAATTGAACCCATTACCCAATTAATTGTTCTCCCGTTTTGCAATGACTGCATTCAAAATGTCTCCATTAGAGGAATTCACATTGTCTCCTTCCTTGCATTGTATCGTTGTCATGTTTGTTTACACTATGCTATTAAATGGAGCATGTAATGCAATTATTTACTTCTAAAGAAGCAAAGCCAAACCAGACCAGGGAGACAAATGGAAGTGCAACAGAGAGATTATTTCTAGTAGTTTGTTGTTCTTTAGCCTCGTCGAGAACCAGGCTTACCTATACGGAGGGGGGACAGCGACCTAATTTTGTAGGTCTGGCTACACCAGACTAGTTGTTCTGTAATTACACAGAGAGCAAGGTTTCCTTACTGGAATTAAGAGCTGGTCAAAGGCAGGGTTGGCCCTCTTCTTCTTTGATGAGGTTTAACGGTGGTTGGCATCCAATAAATGTTGCATTGCCGCCACCAACTAGACTGGGGTATAAATCCCTTATACTTTGCGTGAAAAAAGGGGAAAGGGAAAAAATAACAAACATAGAAATAATACCCTGCAATCTAACCCTGCACTCATTAAAAACCCACCACCCTATTCCACTATTTAAACCTATCTGGTCCTAGCTCAGGCCAACGGCCTGGGAGGACGGGATTCAACCACTCAACACACCCTGTAACTCTTCTGACATCAAATCTCCTACACTCAAATTGTTCTCTGCAGCTGCCACTGCACGACCTCTATTTTCTGCAACTTACGTTCCATCCCTGCGATACAGTTGATAACTATTGCTATGAACGTTATAAAGTAAATCTTACTGAAGCATATATCACTCAAGGTCCTATCCCTCTGTGCTGGCACAGATCTACTGCTCACACGAATCCTCTCAGGATCCCTCCCCATTGACCCATCTTCCTCTACTTTAATTGTTTTATTTTTTATTTCACCTTTATTTAACCAGGTAGGTCAGTTGAGAACAAGTTCTCATATATAACTTTCTTCACTGCCTCATCATATGACACCCTCTGCACTACTCTAACACTGGTAACCTCAAACTGCCTCTCTCATACTGTACACTTCTGATCCCTAACCCCATGGGCACCCCTACAATTTACACATACCACTTCTTTCCCCAATACTACACATTCCTTTGTCTCATGCCCTTCTGCACACCTAGCTCCCTCCTACACACTGCTGCCACATGCCCATATGCTTGACACCTGTAACAACGTAATGGATTCGGCACAAAAGCTCGTATGGGATAACAGAAAAGCTTGTACGAGATAACGAGCAAAGACGCAACATCAACTCAAAAGAACAGGTCAATTACTCTTCTGTTCAACCACTCACGCCACCCTGTCTGCGTCGCACCAAACAAGGAGATTCACAAATACCTGGAATCTTCCCCTTCAGTTGGTCCACTTTTTCATGTACAGCTACAAGACCTATCACAAGATCACTTCGTATTACCTTCACCGATTCCACAGCATCCAACTCCATTTTCACCCACCCTGAAACCACATATGGATCAGCCAAAAGGCAGGGGTCCACTTTCTCCAAAAATGTGACTCATTTTTTCCTGCCATCTTCAACCGATTCAAGCTCACCCTCTACCTCCCTCACTCTCTTCGACCTCCTCCACATTGCAAGTACACATCTCCTAACATGATAATATTGCACTTCTCTTAACATACATCTAGCTTTGGCCCTCCACAGTGATGTTTATTTTTATTCCCTGAGACATGGGTCACGTTCAGTAGTGACAAAAATGTTTTGAAATGGGGTGAAACAGGAAATTCTGTACAAAATAATACTGAACATCACAGTGGGTTGCATTCAGTGGTCACAAACTCCATTTAATTGGTTTGTTTGGTTAAAGTCATACTTCCTCAAAATAACAATTGATAATTGTTCGGGCTCCTGAGTGGCGCAGTGGTCTAAGGCACTGTGTCTCAGTGCTACAGACCCTGGTTGGATTTGAGGCTGTATCACAACCGGCCGTGATTGGGAGTCCCATAGGTCCAGCGTTGTCTGGATTAGGGTTTGACTGGGGTAGGCCGTCATTGTAAATAAGAATTTGTTCTTATTAACTGACTTGCCTAGTTAAATAAAGGTAAAATAAAAATAATGTTTTCATGAGGAAACAGTGCTGCAGAATAAACATTGAACAAAGGTCAGATTGGAGTGTTTGTCCTGGCTTCCAGTCCAAGGCAGCAATTTGCCCTTTACGCAGCAACCTGGAAACTCAACATGTCACACAAATGCAAATAAAAACAGAATAAAGCTGATTACTTGTTATATCACTGTGTAAATTGAGGTAAATACCTTTAAAGTAGGCTATTTGAATTTACTCCTTGATTATGAAGGCAACTTCCGAATGCAAAACAACCAGTCATTCAACAACGTATATTGTATGATTAGTAGAAGTAAATCAATCTCCATGTCATACCACGCATTGTCCCTCGTCTCCCCCCTCCGCGGTGACGTCACTAGTCGGACGAGTGGATTGTGGTGGAGGAAGCTTGTGCTAGAGGGGGAGAGAACTAGCAAGCAGCGAGTGGAATAGCTGGGCCAGAGAGAGGAATCGTTCTGAGAAACCGAACAAAATACGTGAATTTAGTTTTGTTGCGCTTTTGATCACGACTCGGTTGGTTTGTGAAAAGGTTTTCTGTTTCTTCCCCAGTGTGTGTGGCTCTCCAGTCCCCGTTGCCCGTTCTTGTTGGAGTGAACACCAAGGTAAGGACAATTTTCAACTGAACGTAAAGTTGGTGTGGTAGACCGGGCTTGATGTTTGTGGCGTGAACTATAGGCTTATAGCAGCTGTGTTTTCTTTTCACAAATGTAGTAATGCAAACTATGACACGTCAGTGGGTACAAACATACAAAGTAGCCTATCCATTGTTTGGTACAAGGCCTACTAGACGTGGACAATATCCATGGACCATGTTGTCTGTTCACTAGAGTAGACCGCCACTTTCTGATTCTTTAGGGCACTGTCTTTGTGTCCACACTCCACAGTTGATGGGCTATATGTGCGTTATTACAGGGTTCCAGGAAAATATGGTTAAAATACAAATGTAATGTTTTCCTTTTACATTAAAGAATGCACTTATTATATTAAGTAGGCTCGAATATGTTATTATGCTACAATAAACCGAGTAGCCTAGCCTTCGACTCATTCATTAACGTCTCTTGTGCTTCCACTGTTTGAAACCGTCGTGTTTGGTTTACATCGTAGGCTATCTGTTTTCTTTAAATCATTCTAATTGCTTCCCAGTTTTTCCCTTTGTTTCAATTTGTTTTGTGCTTAAATCAATTGGGGAATTGCTAAATGCTATCCCATAGCCTATTGGCTTGTTCCACAATGGGTCTACAATCCTAAAATCAAATTCCCGCACACAGCTCATATTCGTTGGGATGAGTATTGTTAGCCTATTGTATCGCAGGTTGTTACATTGTTGCTTTAACAGCTGCGCTTAGATGGACATTTAAACACTCTTCATAGCACACTTTTTTTCACACATTGCAGAAAGTGATGTTTTTTTACCAGAATAAAAGAGCTTCACATTGTAGGCTACTGTAGCCGACAGGGTTTACATACAGTAGCCTGTTTTGCAGTCTGGCAGAGCAGTTCATGAACTGCTCTCACCCACCCACAGCCCAGACAAAAGAGCAATGACAGCAATGTGTAAGTAAATCCCATTAGAATCCACCATGGTGTGTCCAATCTTTTGTCTACTACAGTTTAAAAACTGTCATTCAGCCCAAGGCTGATTTGTGATATTTATGAAAACTAATGTGCGGTTTCATAGCCTGAAATACACATGGTTTTGAGTAGCCTAATGTAGCTTCCAGTTTTTATCCACTCCCTTTGCAACACCTACACCCCACAGTTCTCTTATGTTATTTCTTCCATTAGGCTTCCGGATGTGTGAAGTGGTTCCAGCTGAGAGATACTGTACTTTACAGTCAGGCCCTAATCCTATTTTACTCACATTATACTGCAAATGTCGCATAAATGCCAGAACTAACACATTTCGCTCCTAGATGTGGACAATAGCATGAACATGTTCTAGTGATTAAGAGACCTGTATGGAAACTGAGTTCATCAGTGTTCTTCTCCTTATCAGATAGTTTTATGTGATGCCGGATTAAGGTACTGCAGGCTATCTGGGACAGTCAGACAGTACGGACGCTCAGGGGTAAGGTGTAGTTTCAGGCCGCACCTACAGCGCCGCCACACCCCTGTGTTAAGGTAGGTCACCATGGCAACCCCATTTTTATGGTACACGGTTTGCTGCCGTTGTTGCAATGACAGGTATGTATGTGGAATGCAGGGTTTGGCGTTCTTTGTAGTCCTGTTATTAAATTTGGGAGGGGACCAGTTTGATTTTGGCATTATGTAAACTACTGTGACTGAGGAAGGGCAAGCCATTCCGCTGCTCTGTGTGGCCTGCACTTGTGTTTTTGGTTGGGGTGAAACGTGGCCTAAAGGACAGAAGTCAGAAACTACCACAGAGTCTTCTCAGCACACAACCATTACCCTCAATCCACGCCTAAAATGATCAACGACTCACCAAGCTCTTGATTAGTTGAAGGGGTGTGTTAGTGCCGGGTTAAAGGGAGACTTCGGGATTTTGTCAACGAGGCCCTTTATCTACTTCCACAGAGTCAGGTGAACTCGTGGATAGCATTTTTTATTTCTTTGTGTCCAGTATGAAGGAAGTTATAGGTAGTTTCGCGAGTCAATGTTAACTAGTGTTAGCTCAGTGACTGGAAGTTTACGGGTGTCTGCTAGCGTGCACGTGAAACTACCTCTTCTTTCGTATACTGGACACAGAGACAAAAATGCTATCCACCAGTTCACCTGACATCTGGGGGAGTAGATAAAGGGCCTCATTGACAAAATCCCAAAGTATCCCTTTAAAACTTACAATACAGAAACAGATTGAGCAACACTGCTGTACTACCTGATTGGAAATCAAGGTGCTAAATCATTTAGTGCTGACAGTAGAAATCATTAGTTTGTTAGCGAGACCGAACAGTAGCCTAGCCCAGTTTGGTTTTCTATTGCTGACTCAACTGTTTAAGAAAGGCCGACACAACAGTCTTAAACTCAATCACGTCAGGTCTGATAAAGGGGATACCTAGTCAGTTGCACAGCTGAATGCATTCAACCGAAATGTGTCTTCATCATTTAACCCAACCCACCTTAATCGACGTCCACGTCATGTGCGTCCGGTGAAACGAAAGACTTTCTGGATAAAGGCGTCCGCATGCTTCCCATACGAAACAGTTCGTTAGAGTTCATGCATATATTACGACATTTTGTGACGTTTTTGTTCAGACTTTGATGAGGGTTTTTTCGGCTTTTTGGGAACACACATTTTTTTCTGGAGATAGATTTCGGCTTTGAACTTTAGTTTATGCCCCTTCATCGGTGATTGGTCAACAGTAGGGATTCTTCAATAAAGACTTTGTCATTCAACCAGAGACGACTCGTTTTCATGCACATTTTTCATTTAAAAAATAGATATAAAATTGTGCAAATAAGATCTCATCAGCAAAAACTTAACTCAAATCTGTCAATAATTATCTTAGATTAATTCAGACTATTTTGAGGAAGTCTACTGGCTACGGTGTCTCAAAATGGACAAACAGCACTATTGCCCCTTATTTTAGTTTTTCAAGGGAAGGTGTTTCAAGGGAGTATGTGAGCACCCTCGTTCGGTTCGGCTGGGCGTCAGCCAAACTGAAGCATGCTGACGCCTTAAACCTGCTTTGTAATATCACACCAACTATGGGACAGTGTTCTTTCTTAAATAGCCAGAACATTTAGGCCTAATGCTATCACAACCCACCATCCTACTGAGCTCTGGAATTTGTTGTGTACACACTGTGCCCCTTCAGTGCCATTATCTGATTTTACACAAAAGAGCTGTATGGAGCTCCCACTTGCTCTGTGTGTTTGTAGAGAGGGTGTATTGACCTCACTGTGAGAGAAACCACTATTTGTCCCTTGACGACATGGGCTCTTTCAGGCTCCTAGACATATAAACCTCTAATGCGGCGGTCTCCAAGTCCGAGCTACCGGATTTTTTAAATATAGGCTACATGCAATGGTAAAGAAACCTCATCTGTTGTGCTTGTTAGAGAGAAAATCAACGAGCTCCACATCAGAAGCCATGTTGGAAAACCACTGCATCACAACACAACTGATTTGGTAGCAAAGTAGCCGATGCTGAAAATATCTTTCTATGACCTCTTTCTCCCACTGAAACATGTTAATCTTCCCAAAAGGGGAGGACTAGATGGGCACAGACTCAGATGAATGGATCATCAGCAGACATAGAGAGAGATTATTTCATACGGGCAGATAGAGAGATGGGAGCCCAATGGTTCTCATTGTTATTCTCCCTCTAGTCATTGTGGTAATCTGGAGCATGGCAGTCAGAGCAGGGCAGCTGTTAACCGTGGCAGCAGATACAGTAATAATGGCACTGAACACACTGTGACCCAGGAAGAGAAAGAGGATTTGTTGTGCCATTGAGAAGACAAGACACAGGGACGGCAATCAACAGTGGTGTTAGTGTGTTTTGTTCTGTATGCCATATCGATCTGTGCACACACACATCGCAAGCCTAATGATAACATAGTGAGAGCAAACGTTGAAGAGATTCATGTCATTATAGGCACCCAATACATGATCTCATAAGAACCGTCCCTTCAAGCTTGGAGCTCTTTAAGAGTTCTCCGGACACAGACAGTTCCAGGAGTCTTTGGCTGAACCTTCTAATTCTGCCCTCTCATCAATTATGGTTTCACAGCCTTCACCTTTCCTCTATTTCATTACACAGTGTACCAGCTCTCCCTCTTCGTCTCTCTTTGTTGCTCACTCACTCTCCCTGGCTCGCTCTCTCACTCATTCTCCCATTAATGATTTTAAGCTGTTTATCTAACTTCTGTCTCAATGTCTCACTCCCATCCTTCACTCCCTATTTGGCCTCTCTCTCAGAGAGAGGTTCACCTGAACCTCCAATGGCCTTGTGTCACCACTAGGCACCCAGCCTAATCCTGTTCTGGGATGCATATATGGACAGAGAGGGGGACAGATAGAGGGAATGGGATTGATATAGGGAGGGGGAGATGGCACTGGTATGTCTCTCACTACCTATCCACAACCCCTGCCCCCAGCCCCTTAAAATAGGCCCTTAAAAAGACCGACCTCCCTTGGATGGTGGAGGACAGGGAAAAGAAATTGAGCATGCTTGGGGGTCACTGAAAAAAATCTGTTAACTTGGTGCATCATGAAGACATTACATACAGACAGTATACAGACTGTCAGTGTGTAAGTCCAAGAGCTTTAGAAACTCCACAGGGGTGGGACGGGGGGAAGGATTTCACACCACCACCACTCTCCCTATTTGTCCCCCTCGAACTGATGTCACCACCTCCTCTCCACCCCCTGACAGACAAGAAGCCATTAATTCATAAACACCCTCAGAAGTGCTCGTTAAAGAGTAATTAAGGGTCGAAAGCACTCCCGTGCCCTCTCCCAGTTTGCATGGCTGGCTTCGAATTACCCCGGTGAAAATTGCCACTTTGGGCCGTGGAGCAAGACGGAGCTAGCAGCGAAACCCAACACTCCCTGAGAGAGAAAGAAAGAAAGAGTCATCAATTCAGGACCTCCACACACACACAGTTAAGTAATCGCTGCATCAAGGTCTGGATTTACTTGGCTTGCTATCTAGTCACAGGAAATACAGTGGGTGGCGGGATTCTGTGTGTGTGCACTTGCCACCCTAGGTGCAGCCTGATTGTAGGGCTGCCGAGTGGCGCAGCGGTCTAAGGTACTGCATCTCAGTGCTTGAGGCGTCACTACAGACACCCTGGTTCGAATCCAGGGTGTCTGGAGAGGAGGTGGTGATTGGGAGTCCCATAGGGCAGCGCATAATTGGCCCAGCGTCGTCCGGGTTTGGCCGGTGTAGGCCGTCATTGTAAATAAGAATTTGTTCTTAACCGACTTGCCTCGTTAAATAAAGGTTAAAAAAATGACAAAAAAAAACATGTGAGCTAAAACTGAAATACAAAGACAACATCATTTAGTTCCGTGCAACTTGTGCACTCTCCCTGACAACTCGTGCCAGTGCCGTTCTGTGAAAGTTGTGAAAAACATCCTTTCAACTTGAACACTGGGGTACTAGTGTGACTCCCCCCAGAGGCAGCAGTCATATGCTGCTGCAAGCTTAAAGCAGCCAGTCACAAAGAGAAGGCAGGTTGCCAGAAGTAGCATGGAGCTGTGATTTTCCCCCTCTGCCTCCTGGCTTCAGTCATGTTCAGATAACAACCCAGATCCCCCGTGTGTTCTGAGGAGAGGTCAAACCCTCAAGGAGCTGGACCACCATTACGGAGCGAGGGGGAAGACCGAGTGAAGGGTAAAGAGATGGGGGGGGGGAGAGAGACAGGGGAAAGATGATGGAGGGTACAAGGAATGGAAAAGGTCATGCTAAAGGAGGGAGGATAGAGGACAAGGTCCTTGAAATTTAAATAGCGAGGGAAGGGAGGGACGGTCCATGAACACAGCAGTAACTGGTAGAAGAGGGATGTTTGTCAATTTGTTTTAGTTAGTAGATATGTTGGAAGGCCCTTCATGCTCTAAGTGGACATTGCAATCCTCTCTTTCTCTCTCTCTCATACACACACACACACACACACACACACACACACACACACACACACACACACACACACACACACGTGTTGTGATATTTTAATGGATATGCTGCAGGACATCAGTTTGGCTCAGTCCCAAAATGATGGAGAATGCTTTCATGAGTGGCTCACACCTGTCCAACTGCCTCTCTGTCTCTGGGGGTGCAAATGGCATTTCTCCTCTCATGAAAAGGGAGAGTTTTTTTTCTCTCCTCTTCTCTTCTTACCTCCCCATTACTGTGTTGGATGTGATCCTCTGTCCCGCTGGCTGTGTATGGATCACATAGCCATAACCCTGATGATGAGACAGCTGTCAGGGTTAGACGTGGCTGCTATACCCTATCCCTGACCCTTACCCCTCTCCAGTAAGACTGGTAGAACTACCCTATAGCACTACAATACACAGTATTCAAATACTTAAAAAATAATAGAGCCCCTAATGATTTCCACCAACAGGAACTGGACTTCTTACAGATTCAAATGTCTCCCTCACGTCATTGCATGCTCTGCAGCTTAGGGCTGATGGGTAATGTTTGGAGGAAGTCGTGACCGAACTACCCGACCACCCATCACTCTATCTACACAGCATGCCTGGAGCTGTGATGGGTTATTTATATAAAGGTAGACTCGGCGACATGACATAGATGCAGAAAGTAAATGGCGTAGTCGGTCAATTTCCACAACAACTGAAAGCTGTTTCTCTGCTGTTTTGGTGCCCTTGCTACCACACTATGAATAGCGTGAAGCAAACCCATCCACATGCGCAGATACTGTGTGAGAGCGAAGTCTGGCGTCTCACTCATCTCAATATCTGCGGTGTTGTTTCGTGGAGTTTACCTTTTAACTTCAACAGTGAATTAATCAATCAAGTAATATGAAAAGCCTTCTGTGTTGGGAGTGTCCACCTGCAGAGTTCATAGTGGATGAAAAGGATTCCTTATTTATCACATTTCCTCTTCGTTGGTCTCAATGGGTTTGTGTCAAACGCCCCTTACACCCTTTCTTCCCTCTATTGGTGTTACGAATCCCGCCGAGGATGGTGCCTCTTCCTGTTCGGGCGGCGCTTGGCGGTCGTCGTCTCCGGTCTACTAGCTGCCACCGATCCCCTTTTCTGTTTTCATTTAGGTTTGTCTAATTGGTATCACCTGTTTTGTGTTTAGGGTAGGGGGTTATTTAAACCCAGTTGGCCCGCCAACTTTTGTGCGGGCTTGTTTATTCTGTTTGTTGTGGTGGTGTTTTTTGTATAGTGGATTCGGTCCTATTTATGTTGGACAGTATTTTGACGCGCCCGTTGTTTGTGTGGCGTAGCCGCTTCAGAGATTATTTCTGGGTGAAATAATAAATTTCCACTTGATCATTATTTCCCTGCTCTCTGCACCTGACTCCTTCATTTTCACCATCGGAATTGTGACAATTGGTATGCCTCTATAGCCTAACAAGCTGCTGTGTGCTGCAGTGTAAATTTACACACTTTGCGTACACACTCACACATGTTGAGGATGCACTATGAAACCACTATTTATGAGATGGATGGCTTAAGAGTGACAGGTTCCTCGGGATTACCAGGGCCAAACAAATACACAGTGGACACACAGATGCCTGTTGAATGTGGCTGTTCAGTGTTTTGTGTGACAGGGTTTCTGTGGAAGGAGACATCACCACTCTGCCTGGTAATACAAAACATAGAAACAGCATGCCATTTTCAGGGGAAATCTGTTTCATGGGGTGTTATTCTGTGACAACTTGTTATAGTGTAATGCCAGAAGTTTGTCCTGACCAAAGAATGTCAAGCTCGACAGACACACACACACACACACACACACAGGTTGATGCAGCAAGTCGTGACATTTATTTATTTTGTCCTGGTCCAGAGATGTTCCACCACACACAGACTGCTTCCGTTTCTCTCTCTGATTGTGCGTCAGACTTACTCCCTGGGTCTGAGGGCATTGTCACAACGTCAGAGCAGGGCTTGTGTATATATAACACACACACGCTTGGGCAAGGCAAGCAGGACAGCAGTGACTCACCCCCAGCACATACTCGCTGCTCACCAGGCCAAAGGCCATGACAGACTCACTCACCCACTCACTCACTCACTCACTCAAAGAGATCTCTTCAATCAAATCAAAAATAAATCAAATGTTATTTGTCACATGCGCTGAATACAACAGATCTAGACCTTACAGTGAAATGCTTACTTACAACCAACAATGCTTTAAGAAGTTTTAAAAAAAGTGTTAAGTAAAAAATGGAAAATAAAATAAACAAATAATTAAACAGCAGAGGTAAAATAACAATAGTGAGGCTATATATAGGGGGTACAGAGTCAATTTGTGGGGGCACCGGTTTGTCGAGGTACTTGAGGTAATACTGTATGTACATGTAGGTAGAGTAAAAGTGTCTGCATAGATAATACACACAGCGTAGCAGCGGCATAAAAGAGGTGTCTGGGTAGCCCTTTGATTAGCTGTTCAGTAGGCTTATGGCTTGGGGTAGAAGCTGTTAAGAAGTCTTTTGGACTTAGACTTGGCGCCCCGGTACCGCTTGCTGTGCGGTAGCACAGGGACTATGGTCTGCTTGAAACATGTTGGTATTACAGACTCAGTCAGGGACAAGTTGAAAATGTCAGTGAAGACACTTGCCATTTGGTCAGCGCATGCTTTGAGTACATGTCCTGGTAATCTGTCTGTCTGAATGTTGACCTGTTTAAAGGTCTTACTCACATCGGCTATGGAGAGCGTGATCACACAGTTGTCCGGAACAGCTGATGCTCTCATGCATGTTTCAGTGTTACTTGCATCGACACGAGCATAGAAGTAAATTTGCTCGTCTGTTAGGCTCGTGTCACTGGGCAGCTCGCGGCTGTGCTTCCCTTTTGTAGTGTGTAATAGTTTGCAAGCCCTGCCACATCCGACGAGCGTCAGAGCCGGCGTAGTACGATTCTATTTTTGCCTGTTTGATGGTTCGTCGGAGGGCATAGCGGGATTTCTTAAGCTTCTGGTTTAGAATCCCACTCCTTGAAAGCGGCAGCTCTACCCTTTAGCTCAGTGCAGATGTTGCCTATAATCCATGGCTTCTGGTTGGGGTACGTACAGTCACTGTGGGGACGAAGTCATCGATGCACTTATTGATAAAGCCAGTGACTGATGTGGTGTACTCCTCAATACCATCGGAAGAATCCCGGAACATATTCCAGTCTGTGCTAGCAAAACAGTCCTGTAACTTAGCATCTGCTTCATCTGACCACTTTCTTGTTGACTGAGTCACTGGCGCTTCCTGCTTTAGTTTTTGCTTGTAAGCAGAAATCAGGAGAATAGAATTATGGTCAGATTTGCCAAATGGAGGGCGAGGGAGAGGTTTGTATGCATCTCTGTGTGTGGAGTAAAGGTGGTCCAGAGTGTTTTGCCCTCTGGTTGCACATTTAACATGCTGGTAGAAATGAGGTAAAACGGATTGAAGTTTCCCTGCAAACCTTTCTAGGACACACGTTCCGTTAGCGGAACCCCTGACAACATTCCGCTGAAAAGGCAGCGCGGGAATTTTTTTTTATTTATTTTTTTATTTTTTATAAATATGTAACTTTCACACATTAACAAGTCCAATACAGCAAATGAAAGATAAACATCTTGTTAATCTACCCATCGTGTCCGATTAAAAAAAAAAATCTTTACAGCGAAAACACAACATATGATTATGTTAGATCACCGCCAAGTCCAAAAAACACACAGCCATTTTCCCAGCCAAAGATAGGAGTCACAAAAAGCAGAAATAGAGATAAAATGAATCACTAACCTTTGATGATCTTCATCAGATGACACTCATAGGACATCATGTTACACAATACATGTACGTTTTGTTTGAAAAATCTCAGTTTACATTGGCGCCATGTTCAGAAATGCCTCCAGAAATGCCTCATGTTCAGAGAGCCACATCAAATAACAGAAATACTCATCATAAACTTTGATGAAAGATACATGTTTTACATAGAATTAAAGATACACTTGTTCTTAATGCAACCGCTGTGTCAGATTTCAAAAAAACATTACGGATAAAGCAAACCATGTAATAATCTGAGACGGCGCTCAGATAGAAACAACATTTCTCCGCCATGTTGGAGTCAACAGAAATACGAAATTACATGATAAATATTCCCTTACCTTTGATGATCTTCATCAGAATGCACTCCTAGGAATCCTAGTTCCACAATAAATTGTTGGTTTGTTCGATAATGTCCATTATTTATGTCCAAGTAGCTACTTTTGTTAGCACGTTTAGTACGCATATCCAAAACGCTCGTGCAAGTCCAGGCGAACTTCGGACGAAAACTTCAAAAAGTTATATTACAGGTCGAATAAACTTGTCAAACTAACTATAGAATCAATCTTTAGGATGTTGTTATCATGAATATTAAATAACGTTCCAACCGGAGAATTCCTTTGTGTCCATAGAAGTAATGGAACGCAAGTCGATATCATGTGGAATGCGCGTGACCAGGACCTGGCACTCTGCCAGACCACTGACTCGAACAGCTCCCATTCGGCTCAACATCACAGTAGAAGCTTCATTCAACGTTCTACAGACTGTTGACATCTAGTGGAAGGCGTAGGAAGTGCAAACAGATCCATATCCCACTGGGATTTCAATAGGCGATGAGTTGAAAATCGACCAGCCTCAGAATTCTCACTTCCTGTTAGGATTTTTTCTCAGGTGTTTGCCTGCCATATGAGTTCTGTTATACTCACAGACATCATTCAAACAGTTTTAGAAACTTCAGAGTGTTTTATATCCAATAGTAATAATAATATGCATATATTAGCATCTGGGACAGAGTAGGAGGCAGTTCACTCTGCTTGCTGCCCCCTATCCCTAAAAAGTTAAAGTCCCTGGCTACTAGGAGCGCCGCGTCTGGTTGAGCGTTTTCCTGTTTGCTTATGGCCGTATACAAGAACAAATTCTTATTTACAATGACGGCCTTCCCCGGCCAAACCTGGACGCCGCTGGGCCAATTGTGCGCTGCCCTATGGGACTCCCAATCACGGCCGAATGTGATACAGCCTGGATTCGAACCAGGGACTCTTGCACTGACATGCAGTGCCTTAGACCGCTGTGTCTGTGTGTGTGTTAACTATTTAATTGTACTAAAATGCTTAAAAGGCCGCTAAATATTATAAGTATCGTGTCGTTTTTTCTTTACCAAGGAAAATATCGGAAATCGGTATCGGCCAAAAATGTCATATCGGTGCATCCCTACCTATGGTATTATTGTTGAAAACAAGTATATGTTGGAACTGTTGCTGTTAAAATACAAGTAATCTTTTTTATTCTGAACTGGAATAAACTGATTGAAGCAAGATGCTTTTTGAGGCAAACACACACGCACACAGTTCTGGGTTGCTCATCTGCAGCAGAAAGCGGTCTACAGCCTGACTGAGAAAGCAGTACATATTCTGATCCAGTTTTGGCACCACATACCTATGCGAGTCAGGGTTCTTAACTCTGACGTACTTAAAAGAACAAGTACAGAAACAGACTAAAAACCGAAGCCCAGAATAGACCTGCTTGTTGAAAACTTCAACCAGCCACACACCTCTTATTAGGAGTGTGTTTGTTTGTTTGTTTTCTGGTCTACATCTGTGTGATGTGATCAGTTTATTCTAGTTCATAATAACAATGATGTATTGTATTTTAAGTCACAGTTCCAACAATCATTTCTACAGTAAGATGTACAATAGGCCTGACCATTTTCATCTGTACTGTTACTTAGGGTTGCACGATCAAACGGAGCCTGTGTGTGTTCTGTTAGATATCTGTGTGTTGCGATCAGATTCTTCCAGTTCAGAATGAAAATTACTTATTGTATTTTAACAGCAACAGTTCCAACCTAGACAAATATGTAACAGTGTTTTTAATGGGGAACAATAAACATCAATAGCTATTCATATGGGTATCTCATTTCATTGTTATTGTCTATATTGCTTTAGTTTTAGGCATAAGGGCAATGTTATGTACCCATATTTACGTATAGTTGCATGTTTTTCTAAGCTTGGGTCCCGTGCTGAAAAAGTTGAAAAACCCAATGGCTATTAGCAATGAGCAGTGATGTCATCTTCCTCAGGGCTTGAAGTACAGTTGCAAGGGTACACGACTGCCTTGTGTAGTCAGACGGAGGGCTGGGAGATATATCCAATTCATGTTTTTGCACGATATTCCAAATGCCTGTATCACAAGAATCACGTTTTTTTTTTGTATTCGTTTTTATGTGCGTTTCTTGTCCGCTTGTTCTCATGTCGTCTTTTTAGTCTTGTCTCCTTCTTCTGTGCTGTGTGCACATTCCCATTTACACCAGAAATCTGCATATAATGACGAGATGCTCATTTCTCCGCCTTAACAATGGGAGTCGTTGTCCCAAAGGCGGGAAGGCAGGCGACAAGCTTAGGTCCAAAATAAGCCCATGGAAATGCATTGGGCTTCTTTTGGATCGATTTAGGTGAGAGAAACCTCTCTCTTCACCTCTTCCTCTATGTTTATACACACACACCAAGCCCCTCCCCCTGCCACTCACACCAATTTAAGTTGAGAGATCACTTCTTCCTCTCTGACATTTGCATTTGAGGTTTGGCCCAACAGAATCAGTCATATAGACACCGAAACAAACACATTGAGACATTATTTTACTGTAATAGAGGTAGGGCTGTCCCCGACTAAAAAATAACTTGGTCGAACGAAAGTCGTATCTTGTATCGACCAATCGAATGGTCTAAATGATAAAACTTGTATTTTTTCATGGACACACCCTATGTGTTTTAATAAAATCAATTATATATGCATTGAGCTTGTCTGATGCAGGAAGCCTAATGGTTAGAGCGTTGGGTCAGTAACCGAAAGGTTGCTGGATCGAATCCCCAAGCTAACAAAGTAAAAATCTGTCATTATGCCCCTGAGAAAGGCAGTTAACCCACTGTTCCCCGGTAGGCCTTCATTGTAAATAATAATTTGTTCTTAACTGACTTGCCTAGTTAAATAAAGGTTAAATAAAATAAATAAATACAATTTAAGGGCACTGTTTGATGACATCAGACACAAATTACTTGAGGGAGCCAGAGATCAAGATAGCCAGGAAATATACCCTCCTACTGGTTATTGCAGATCCTGCCGTTACTCTCCAACCTTTCTCATGTGGAATGGCAATTCATCTGACCATTTCTACCGATCTGCGTTGCGTGCCAGTTATAGTTTTCAGATGCACATTTTTGTGGAACATTTTCATTTCTTTTAAATTCTTTTGTCTCAACTAATCCAATTGCGTGCAGAGCAGACACTACTAAAACAAGAGTATCAATGAACATTGATTTTGGAAGAAGTATGCTCAGTTTGTCTCGCGGCATTGCACGTACCACTAGCAGCATTTTAGCCAAAGTCTGTTATACTAGCTGTCTAGTCTTTTTGATAAATGTGCAATAATCATAACACACAATTATATAAGGAATTGTCAACTCGTTGTCATTCTGAGAAATAAGGTAGACGACTTGATTTCAACATCTGAACGAAGTGGACAGTCTGGCATGCTGTTCAAACAGTTGGAGATGGACAGAAGGGTTTGTTCATAACAATTCAAATGTTCTATTAAATAGATCAAATTTGTCTATACTTGAAATATAAAGATTAGCTGGCTACTCACTAGCATGTGGGCTACTGCTTGAGAGATGATGAGACCTGTGTTCATTTTTTATAATACCTACCACAAGAAGTCATTATTAGTGAATGTGCATTATGCATAGTTCTGGGTAAATTTGTAACAAAAAGGGAAGAAAATTGTTTTCGTACAGACTTCAATGCCAGATCAGTGCTTATTTTTGATAAAATGATTAGTGGGGCTTATATTTAGTGTAATTTCACACGCCCTGAATTCATTCAATTATTGCTGACGGTTTGAAATGCAGTTTATTTTACCTTTTAATTGTTCAACAAAGCTTATTTAGAGAAAACATTTGAAATATGTAGATACCATTTTTAGGCCATGTTGCCCGGCCCTAGTCAGACGTACAGAGATGGACTCTGTTACACATGCTGATCTGAACTCCCTGAAGGCAGGCTGTGGGTGAAGCCTGGGAGACACATAACCACATGTAATGCTCTGCTTCTTGAATCCACACACACACACACACACACACACACACACACACACACACACACACACACACACACACACACACACACACACACACACACACACACACACACACACACACACACACACACACATTATCACACCTAATGATGCCCACAGTGACTGTATGTGTACACAAAGCTGTCGATCTCTCTCACACACATCGCATGTAGTTAATGTAGTAGAGAATAGTCATCCTTCCCAGGTTAGCTGCCTTCCATTGCCGTGGAGGGATCACAGCAGTATCATCGTGCATTTATACGGAACAAAAATATAAACGCAACATGCAATTTCAAAGATTTTACTGAGTTACATTTCATATAATGAAATCAGTCAATTGAAATTCATTCATTAGGCCCTGATCTATGGATTTCACATGACTGGGCAGGGGTGCAGCAATGGGTGGGCCTGGTTTTGGCATAGGCCCACCCACTTGGGAGCCAGCCAATTAGTTTTTCCCCACAAAAGAGCTTAATTACGGACAGAAATACTCATCAGTTTTATCAGCTGTCCGGGTGGCTGGTCTCAGACGATCCCGCAGGTGAAGAAGCCGGATGTGGAGGTCCTGGGCTGGCGTGGTTACACGTGGTCTGTGGTTTCTGGGATCTTTTATTTCAGCTCATGAAACATGGGACCAACACTTTACATGTTGCGTTTTACATTTTTGTTCAGTATATAATTACACATGTACATAAACGCATCATTACATTAATGATGGGTGAAGGTGTCCGATGTTTGAACCCATTGTAGTGCCAGCCCCCGAGACCTCTTCAACCCTCTCCCATCTCCCCCCCCTTTAGGCTTCTACGTTTCTTAACTCAAACTCGTAACATGAACACCCACACCCACGTGCACACTGGTCTGCTGCGTCTGTTCTCCCAGGTAGGCACGGCACCGGTACTAATGAGCAAAACAGGAACAGTTCACTAACATGAGTAGCTTGGAGGTTTGTGTGTATGTTTCTGTTCACTTGTGAACAGCGAACGAGAGAGTTTGGCATCTGAAGCTAAATCTTCCCCCACATTGATTCTGAAGTTCAGACAATGTTTTCCCCCTATACGTGTTTGCTGTATGTGTGTGTGTGTGTGTGTTCAATTCAGCTGGCATAGTGGTCTCCATTGTGTTGAGTGACAGAGAGTTAGGTGGAGCTCTACCACTAAATCAGAGAACACATGCATCATGTTTTTGTTTTGACAGCTGTTTTAGCAGCCAATCACAGTGAAGAGGACACAGCTTGACCTGTACTAAATGGTAGGGTAAACAGTAGTGGGAGATTAACCTGCAGGTAACTGGACACTAGTGTCATCACATTTCCTCTGTGTGCTGAGTGCGTATAAGCTACAGCCAGCTGAGTTTACACTTTTAGCTAACTGTATTGCTTGAACCAGCAGATCTGTGTTCTGCTCCACTGTTTCTTACTCTTTCCTACATACCTGAGGGTTGTGCAGCGTGGAGGGGTTGTGGAGGGTTGTGCAGTGTGGAGGGTTGTGCAGCGTGGAGGGTTGTGTAGCGTGGAGGGGTTGTGGAGGGTTGTGCAGCGTGGAGGGGTTGTGGAGGGTTGTGCAGCGTGGAGGGGTTGTGGAGGGTTGTGCAGTGTGGAGGGGTTGTGGAGGGTTGTGCAGCGTGGAGGGTTGTGCAGCGTGGAGGGGTTGTGGAGGCTTGTGCAGCGTGGAGGGGTTGTGGAGGGTTGTGCAGTGTGGAGGGTTGTGCAGTGTGGAGGGGTTGTGGAGGGTTGTGCAGCGTGGAGGGTTGTGCAGCGTGGAGGGGTTGTGGAGGCTTGTGCAGCGTGGAGGGTTGTGCAGCGTGGAGGGTTGTGCAGCGTGGAGGGGTTGTGGAGGGTTGTGCAGCGTGGAGGGTGTGCAGCGTGGAGGGTTGTGGAGGGTTGTGCAGCGTGGAGGGTGTGCAGCGTGGAGGGGTGTGGAGGAGTTGTGCAGCGTGGAGGGGTTGTGCAGCGTGGAGGGGTTGTGCAGCGTGGAGGGTTGTGCAGCGTGGAGGGTTGTGCAGCGTGGAGGGTTGTGGAGGGTTGTGCAGCGTGGAGGAGTTGTGCAGCGTGGAGGGGTTGTGGAGGGTTGTGCAGTGTGGAGGGGTTGTGGAGGGTTGTGCAGCGTGGAGGGTTGTGCAGCGTGGAGGGGTGTGGAGGGTTGTGCAGCGTGGAGGAGTTGTGCAGCGTGGAGGGTTGTGGAGGGTTGTGCAGCGTGGAGGGTTGTGGAGGAGTTGTGCAGCGTGGAGGGGTTGTGCAGCGTGGAGGGTTGTGGAGGGGTTGTGCAGCGTGGAGGGGTGTGGAGGAGTTGTGCAGCGTGGAGGGGTGTGGAGGGGTTGTGCAGCGTGGAGGGTTGTGGAGGGGTTGTGCAGCGTGGAGGGGTGTGGATGGGTTGTGCAGCGTGGAGGGGTTGTGGAGGGTTGTGCAGCGTGGAGGGGTGTGGATGGGTTGTGCAGCGTGGAGGGGTTGTGCAGCGTGGAGGGTTGTGGAGGGTTGTGTAGCGTGGAGGGGTTGTGCAGCGTGGAGGGTTGTGGAGGGTTGTGCAGCGTGGAGGGGTGTGGATGGGTTGTGCAGCGTGGAGGGGTTGTGCAGCGTGGAGGGTTGTGGAGGGTTGTGTAGCGTGGAGGGGTTGTGGAGGGGTTGTGCAGCGTGGAGGGTTGTGCAGCGTGGAGGGTTGTGGAGGGGTTGAGCAGCGTGGAGGGTTGTGCAGCGTGGAGGGTTGTGGAGGGTTGTGCAGCGTGGAGGGTTGTGAAGGGTTGTGCAGCGTGGAGGGTTGTGTAGCGTGGAGGGGTTGTGCAGCGTGGAGGGGTTGTGCAGCGTGGAGGGTTGTGTAGCGTGGAGGGGTGTGGAGGGGTTGTGCAGCGTGGAGGGTTGTGCAGCGTGGAGGGGTTGTGCAGCGTGGAGGGTTGTGTAGCGTAGAGGGGTTGAGGAGGGGTTGTGCAGCGTGGAGGGTTGTGGAGGGGTTGTGCAGCGTGGAGGGTTGTGTAGCGTGGAGGGGTTGTGGAGGGTTGTGCAGTGTGGAGGGGTTGTGGAGGGTTGTGCAGCGTGGAGGGTTGTGCAGCGTGGAGGGGTTGTGGAGGCTTGTGCAGCGTGGAGGGGTTGTGGAGGGTTGTGCAGTGTGGCGGGGTTGTGGAGGGTTGTGCAGCGTGGAGGGTTGTGCAGCGTGGAGGGGTTGTGGAGGCTTGTGCAGCGTGGAGGGTTGTGCAGTGTGGAGGGGTTGTGGAGGGTTGTGCAGCGTGGAGGGTTGTGCAGCGTGGAGGGTTGTGCAGCGTGGAGGGGTTGTGGAGGGTTGTGCGTACGTGGAGGGTGTGCAGCGTGGAGGGTTGTGGAGGGTTGTGCAGCGTGGAGGGTGTGCAGCGTGGAGGGGTGTGGAGGAGTTGTGCAGCGTGGAGGGGTTGTGCAGCGTGGAGGGTTGTGCAGCGTGGAGGGGTTGTGCAGCGTGGAGGGTTGTGGAGGGTTGTGCAGCGTGGAGGGTTGTGCAGCGTGGAGGGTTGTGGAGGGTTGTGCAGCGTGGAGGGGTGTGGAGGGTTGTGCAGCGTGGAGGAGTTGTGCAGCGTGGAGGAGTTGTGCAGCGTGGAGGGGTTGTGGAGGGTTGTGCAGTGTGGAGGGGTTGTGGAGGGTTGTGCAGCGTGGAGGGGTGTGGAGGGTTGTGCAGCGTGGAGGGGTGTGGAGGAGTTGTGCAGCGTGGAGGGTTGTGGAGGGTTGTGCAGCGTGGAGGGTTGTGGAGGAGTTGTGCAGCGTGGAGGGGTTGTGTAGCATGGAGGGTTGTGGAGGGGTTGTGCAGCGTGGAGGGGTGTGGAGGAGTTGTGCAGCGTGGAGGGGTGTGGAGGGGTTGTGCAGCGTGGAGGGTTGTGCAGCGTGGAGGGGTGTGGATGGGTTGTGCAGCGTGGAGGGGTTGTGGAGGGTTGTGCAGCGTGGAGGGGTGTGGATGGGTTGTGCAGCGTGGAGGGGTTGTGCAGCGTGGAGGGTTGTGGAGGGTTGTGTAGCGTGGAGGGGTTGTGGAGGGGTTGTGCAGCGTGGAGGGTTGTGCAGCGTGGAGGGGTGTGGATGGGTTGTGCAGCGTGGAGGGGTTGTGCAGCGTGGAGGGTTGTGGAGGGTTGTGCAGCGTGGAGGGTTGTGGGTTGTGGAGGGTTGTGTAGCGTGGAGGGTTGTGGAGGGTTGTGCAGCGTGGAGGGTTGTGTAGCGTGGAGGGGTTGTGCAGCGTGGAGGGTTGTGTAGCGTGGAGGGGTTGTGCAGCGTGGAGGGTTGTGGAGGGTTGTGCAGCGTGGAGGGGTTGTGCAGCGTGGAGGGTTGTGTAGCGTAGAGGGGTTGTGGAGGGGTTGTGCAGCGTGGAGGGGTTGTGGAGGGTTGTGCAGCGTGGAGGGGTGTGGATGGGTTGTGCAGCGTGGAGGGGTTGTGCAGCGTGGAGGGTTGTGGAGGGTTGTGTGGCGTGGAGGGGTTGTGCAGCGTGGAGGGTTGTGGAGGGTTGTGCAGCGTGGAGGGGTGTGGATGGGTTGTGCGGCGTGGAGGGGTTGTGCAGCGTGGAGGGTTGTGGAGGGTTGTGTAGCGTGGAGGGGTTGTGGAGGGGTTGTGCAGCGTGGAGGGTTGTGCAGCGTGGAGGGTTGTGGAGGGGTTGTGCAGCGTGGAGGGTTGTGCAGCGTGGAGGGTTGTGGAGGGTTGTGCAGCGTGGAGGGTTGTGAAGGGTTGTGCAGCGTGGAGGGTTGTGAAGGGTTGTGCAGCGTGGAGGGTTGTGTAGCGTGGAGGGGTTGTGCAGCGTGGAGGGGTTGTGCAGCGTGGAGGGTTGTGTAGCGTGGAGGGGTGTGGAGGGGTTGTGCAGCGTGGAGGGTTGTGCAGCGTGGAGGGGTTGTGCAGCGTGGAGGGTTGTGTAGCGTAGCGTGGAGGGGTTGTGCAGCGTGGAGGGGTTGTGCAGCGTGGAGGGTTGTGTAGCGTGGAGGGGTGTGGAGGGGTTGTGCAGCGTGGAGGGTTGTGCAGCGTGGAGGGGTTGTGCAGCGTGGAGGGTTGTGTAGCGTAGAGGGGTTGAGGAGGGGTTGTGCAGCGTGGAGGGTTGTGGAGGGGTTGTGCAGCGTGGAGGGTTGTGTAGCGTGGAGGGGTTGTGGAGGGTTGTGCAGTGTGGAGGGGTTGTGGAGGGTTGTGCAGCGTGGAGGGTTGTGCAGCGTGGAGGGGTTGTGGAGGCTTGTGCAGCGTGGAGGGGTTGTGGAGGGTTGTGCAGTGTGGAGGGTTGTGCAGTGTGGCGGGGTTGTGGAGGGTTGTGCAGCGTGGAGGGTTGTGCAGCGTGGAGGGGTTGTGGAGGCTTGTGCAGCGTGGAGGGTTGTGCAGTGTGGAGGGGTTGTGGAGGGTTGTGCAGCGTGGAGGATTGTGCAGCGTGGAGGGTTGTGCAGCGTGGAGGGGTTGTGGAGGGTTGTGCGTACGTGGAGGGTGTGCAGCGTGGAGGGTTGTGGAGGGTTGTGCAGCGTGGAGGGTGTGCAGCGTGGAGGGGTTGTGCAGCGTGGAGGGTTGTGCAGCGTGGAGGGTTGTGGAGGGTTGTGCAGCGTGGAGGGTTGTGCAGCGTGGAGGGTTGTGGAGGGGTTGTGCAGCGTGGAGGGTTGTGTAGCGTAGAGGGGTTGAGGAGGGGTTGTGCAGCGTGGAGGGTTGTGGAGGGGTTGTGCAGCGTGGAGGGTTGTGTAGCGTGGAGGGGTTGTGGAGGGTTGTGCAGTGTGGAGGGGTTGTGGAGGGTTGTGCAGCGTGGAGGCTTGTGCAGCGTGGAGGGGTTGTGGAGGCTTGTGCAGCGTGGAGGGGTTGTGGAGGGTTGTGCAGTGTGGAGGGTTGTGCAGTGTGGCGGGGTTGTGGAGGGTTGTGCAGCGTGGAGGGTTGTGCAGCGTGGAGGGGTTGTGGAGGCTTGTGCAGCGTGGAGGGTTGTGCAGTGTGGAGGGGTTGTGGAGGGTTGTGCAGCGTGGAGGATTGTGCAGCGTGGAGGGTTGTGCAGCGTGGAGGGGTTGTGGAGGGTTGTGCGTACGTGGAGGGTGTGCAGCGTGGAGGGTTGTGGAGGGTTGTGCAGCGTGGAGGGTGTGCAGCGTGGAGGGGTGTGGAGGAGTTGTGCAGCGTGGAGGGGTTGTGCAGCGTGGAGGGTTGTGCAGCGTGGAGGGGTTGTGCAGCGTGGAGGGTTGTGGAGGGTTGTGCAGCGTGGAGGGTTGTGCAGCGTGGAGGGTTGTGGAGGGTTGTGCAGCGTGGAGGGGTGTGGAGGGTTGTGCAGCGTGGAGGAGTTGTGCAGCGTGGAGGAGTTGTGCAGCGTGGAGGGGTTGTGGAGGGTTGTGCAGTGTGGAGGGGTTGTGGAGGGTTGTGCAGCGTGGAGGGGTGTGGAGGGTTGTGCAGCGTGGAGGGGTGTGGAGGAGTTGTGCAGCGTGGAGGGTTGTGGAGGGTTGTGCAGCGTGGAGGGTTGTGGAGGAGTTGTGCAGCGTGGAGGGGTTGTGTAGCATGGAGGGTTGTGGAGGGGTTGTGCAGCGTGGAGGGGTGTGGAGGAGTTGTGCAGCGTGGAGGGGTGTGGAGGGGTTGTGCAGCGTGGAGGGTTGTGGAGGGGTTGTGCAGCGTGGAGGGGTGTGGATGGGTTGTGCAGCGTGGAGGGGTTGTGGAGGGTTGTGCAGCGTGGAGGGGTGTGGATGGGTTGTGCAGCGTGGAGGGGTTGTGCAGCGTGGAGGGTTGTGGAGGGTTGTGTAGCGTGGAGGGGTTGTGGAGGGGTTGTGCAGCGTGGAGGGTTGTGGAGGGTTGTGCAGCGTGGAGGGGTGTGGATGGGTTGTGCAGCGTGGAGGGGTTGTGCAGCGTGGAGGGTTGTGGAGGGTTGTGTAGCGTGGAGGGGTTGTGGAGGGGTTGTGCAGCGTGGAGGGTTGTGCAGCGTGGAGGGTTGTGGAGGGGTTGTGCAGCGTGGAGGGTTGTGCAGCGTGGAGGGTTGTGGAGGGTTGTGCAGCGTGGAGGGTTGTGGAGGGTTGTGCAGCGTGGAGGGTTGTGTAGCGTGGAGGGGTTGTGCAGCGTGGAGGGGTTGTGCAGCGTGGAGGGTTGTGTAGCGTGGAGGGGTTGTGCAGCGTGGAGGGTTGTGGAGGGTTGTGCAGCGTGGAGGGGTTGTGCAGCGTGGAGGGTTGTGTAGCGTAGAGGGGTTGTGGAGGGGTTGTGCAGCGTGGAGGGTTGTGGAGGGGTTGTGCAGCGTGGAGGGTTGTGTAGCGTAGAGGGGTTGTGGAGGGTTGTGCAGCGTGGAGGGTTGTGGAGGGGTTATGCAGCGTGGAGGGTTGTGTAGCGTGGAGGGGTTGTGGAGGGGTTGTGCAGCGTGGAGGGTTGTGCAGCGTGGAGGGGTTGTGCAGCATGGGGGGGTTGTGGAGGGGTTGTGCAGCATGGAGGGGTTGTGCAGCGTGGAGGGGTTGTGCAGCATGGAGGGGTTGTGGAGGGGTTGTGCAGCGTGGAGGGGTTGTGCAGCGTGGAGGGTTGTGCAGCGTGGAGGGTTGTGGAGGGTTGTGCAGCGTGGAGGGGTGTGGAGGAGTTGTGCAGCGTGGAGGGTTGTGCAGCGTGGAGGAGTTGTGCAGCGTGGAGGGGTTGTGGAGGGTTGTGCAGTGTGGAGGGGTTGTGGAGGGTTGTGCAGCGTGGAGGGTTGTGCAGCGTGGAGGGGTGTGGAGGGTTGTGCAGCGTGGAGGGGTGTGGAGGAGTTGTGCAGCGTGGAGGGTTGTGGAGGGTTGTGCAGCGTGGAGGGTTGTGGAGGAGTTGTGCAGCGTGGAGGGGTGTGGATGGGTTGTGCGGCGTGGAGGGGTTGTGCAGCGTGGAGGGTTGTGGAGGGTTGTGTAGCGTGGAGGGGTTGTGGAGGGGTTGTGCGTCGTGGAGGGGTTGTGCAGCGTGGAGGGTTGTGGAGGGTTGTGTAGCGTGGAGGGGTTGTGGAGGGGTTGTGCAGCGTGGAGGGTTGTGCAGCGTGGAGGGTTGTGGAGGGGTTGTGCAGCGTGGAGGGTTGTGCAGCGTGGAGGGTTGTGGAGGGTTGTGCAGCGTGGAGGGTTGTGAAGGGTTGTGCAGCGTGGTGGGTTGTGTAGCGTGGAGGGGTTGTGCAGCGTGGAGGGGTTGTGCAGCGTGGAGGGTTGTGTAGCGTGGAGGGGTGTGGAGGGGTTGTGCAGCGTGGAGGGTTGTGCAGCGTGGAGGGGTTGTGCAGCGTGGAGGGTTGTGTAGCGTAGAGGGGTTGAGGAGGGGTTGTGCAGCGTGGAGGGTTGTGGAGGGGTTGTGCAGCGTGGAGGGTTGTGTAGCGTGGAGGGGTTGTGGAGGGTTGTGCAGTGTGGAGGGGTTGTGGAGGGTTGTGCAGCGTGGAGGGTTGTGCAGCGTGGAGGGGTTGTGGAGGCTTGTGCAGCGTGGAGGGGTTGTGGAGGGTTGTGCAGTGTGGAGGGTTGTGCAGTGTGGCGGGGTTGTGGAGGGTTGTGCAGCGTGGAGGGTTGTGCAGCGTGGAGGGGTTGTGGAGGCTTGTGCAGCGTGGAGGGTTGTGCAGTGTGGAGGGGTTGTGGAGGGTTGTGCAGCGTGGAGGATTGTGCAGCGTGGAGGGTTGTGCAGCGTGGAGGGGTTGTGGAGGGTTGTGCGTACGTGGAGGGTGTGCAGCGTGGAGGGTTGTGGAGGGTTGTGCAGCGTGGAGGGTGTGCAGCGTGGAGGGGTGTGGAGGAGTTGTGCAGCGTGGAGGGGTTGTGCAGCGTGGAGGGTTGTGCAGCGTGGAGGGGTTGTGCAGCGTGGAGGGTTGTGGAGGGTTGTGCAGCGTGGAGGGTTGTGCAGCGTGGAGGGTTGTGGAGGGTTGTGCAGCGTGGAGGGGTGTGGAGGGTTGTGCAGCGTGGAGGAGTTGTGCAGCGTGGAGGAGTTGTGCAGCGTGGAGGGGTTGTGGAGGGTTGTGCAGTGTGGAGGGGTTGTGGAGGGTTGTGCAGCGTGGAGGGGTGTGGAGGGTTGTGCAGCGTGGAGGGGTGTGGAGGAGTTGTGCAGCGTGGAGGGTTGTGGAGGGTTGTGCAGCGTGGAGGGTTGTGGAGGAGTTGTGCAGCGTGGAAGGGTTGTGTAGCGTGGAGGGTTGTGGAGGGGTTGTGCAGCGTGGAGGGGTGTGGAGGAGTTGTGCAGCGTGGAGGGGTGTGGAGGGGTTGTGCAGCGTGGAGGGTTGTGGAGGGGTTGTGCAGCGTGGAGGGGTGTGGATGGGTTGTGCAGCGTGGAGGGGTTGTGGAGGGTTGTGCAGCGTGGAGGGGTGTGGATGGGTTGTGCAGCGTGGAGGGGTTGTGCAGCGTGGAGGGTTGTGGAGGGTTGTGTAGCGTGGAGGGGTTGTGGAGGGGTTGTGCAGCGTGGAGGGTTGTGGAGGGTTGTGCAGCGTGGAGGGGTGTGGATGGGTTGTGCAGCGTGGAGGGGTTGTGCAGCGTGGAGGGTTGTGGAGGGTTGTGTAGCGTGGAGGGGTTGTGGAGGGGTTGTGCAGCGTGGAGGGTTGTGCAGCGTGGAGGGTTGTGGAGGGGTTGTGCAGCGTGGAGGGTTGTGCAGCGTGGAGGGTTGTGGAGGGTTGTGCAGCGTGGAGGGTTGTGGAGGGTTGTGTAGCGTGGAGGGTTGTGTAGCGTGGAGGGGTTGTGCAGCGTGGAGGGGTTGTGCAGCGTGGAGGGTTGTGTAGCGTGGAGGGGTTGTGCAGCGTGGAGGGTTGTGGAGGGTTGTGCAGCGTGGAGGGGTTGTGCAGCGTGGAGGGTTGTGTAGCGTAGAGGGGTTGTGGAGGGGTTGTGCAGCGTGGAGGGTTGTGGAGGGGTTGTGCAGCGTGGAGGGTTGTGTAGCGTAGAGGGGTTGTGGAGGGTTGTGCAGCGTGGAGGGTTGTGGAGGGGTTATGCAGCGTGGAGGGTTGTGTAGCGTGGAGGGGTTGTGGAGGGGTTGTGCAGCGTGGAGGGTTGTGCAGCGTGGAGGGGTTGTGCAGCATGGGGGGGTTGTGGAGGGGTTGTGCAGCATGGAGGGGTTGTGCAGCGTGGAGGGGTTGTGCAGCATGGAGGGGTTGTGGAGGGGTTGTGCAGCGTGGAGGGGTTGTGCAGCGTGGAGGGTTGTGCAGCGTGGAGGGTTGTGCAGCGTGGAGGGGTGTGGAGGAGTTGTGCAGCGTGGAGGGTTGTGCAGCGTGGAGGGGTTGTGGAGGGTTGTGCAGTGTGGAGGGGTTGTGGAGGGTTGTGCAGCGTGGAGGGTTGTGCAGCGTGGAGGGGTGTGGAGGGTTGTGCAGCGTGGAGGGGTGTGGAGGAGTTGTGCAGCGTGGAGGGTTGTGGAGGGTTGTGCAGCGTGGAGGGTTGTGGAGGAGTTGTGCAGCGTGGAGGGGTGTGGAGGGGTTGTGCAGCGTGGAGGGTTGTGGAGGGGTTGTGCAGCGTGGAGGGGTGTGGAGGAGTTGTGCAGCGTGGAGGGGTGTGGAGGGGTTGTGCAGCGTGGAGGGTTGTGGAGGGGTTGTGCAGCGTGGAGGGGTGTGGATGGGTTGTGCAGCGTGGAGGGGTTGTGGAGGGTTGTGCAGCGTGGAGGGGTGTGGATGGGTTGTGCAGCGTGGAGGGGTTGTGCAGCGTGGAGGGTTGTGGAGGGTTGTGTAGTGTGGAGGGGTTGTGGAGGGGTTGTGCAGCGTGGAGGGTTGTGCAGCGTGGAGGGGTGTGGATGGGTTGTGCAGCGTGGAGGGTTGTCGAGGGTTGTGTAGCGTGGAGGGGTTGTGGAGGGGTTGTGCAGCGTGGAGGGTTGTGCAGCGTGGAGGGTTGTGGAGGGGTTGTGCAGCGTGGAGGGTTGTGCAGCGTGGAGGGTTGTGGAGGGTTGTGCAGCGTGGAGGGTTGTGGAGGGTTGTGCAGCGTGGAGGGTTGTGTAGCGTGGAGGGGTTGTGCAGCGTGGAGGGGTTGTGCAGCGTGGAGGGTTGTGTAGCGTGGAGGGGTTGTGCAGCGTGGAGGGTTGTGGAGGGTTGTGCAGCGTGGAGGGGTTGTGCAGCGTGGAGGGTTGTGGAGGGGTTGTGCAGCGTGGAGGGTTGTGGAGGGGTTGTGCAGCGTGGAGGGTTGTGTAGCGTAGAGGGGTTGTGGAGGGTTGTGCAGCGTGGAGGGTTGTGGAGGGGTTATGCAGCGTGGAGGGTTGTGTAGCGTGGAGGGGTTGTGAGGGGTTGTGCAGCGTGGAGGGTTGTGGAGGGTTGTGCAGCGTGGAGGGGTTGTGCAGCATGGGGGGGTTGTGGAGGGGTTGTGCAGCATGGAGGGGTTGTGCATAGTGGAGGGGTTTTGCCGCATGGAGGGGTTGTGGAGGGGTTGTGCAGCGTGGAGGGGTTGTGCAGCGTGGAGGGTTGTGGAGGGTTGTGCAGCATGGAGGGTTGTGCAGCGTGCGTGCGTTTGTGTGTGATCAACAGAGCCAGTAATCTTGTTGATGTTCAGGGGATGAGTTTTTACATAAGGCATGATTTCCTCCTGTGCTTTAATCATTCTGCTTCTCTGGTTGTGTTTCAGTCTTTAACTCAAGGCATCTAATCAGTCTAAATTCCAGGGTTAATACTGAGATGGCATAGTACCTTAAACAACCTAAGGACATGGGCATCTGGTGTGTAGCAGTGGCAGATGGGGTCTTCCCAACTCAAATGCAACATTCTGTCTATATCGCACTGCCGTTACATAATAAGTGTTACCTATCCCAACCCAGTCCTTGAGGACCTCCACATTCCACGTCTTTGTTCTGTTCAAACATTAGCACACTTGATTTGACAAGTCAACTAATTGTTGTCATCAGAGAAATATGATACGTATCTGGTCCTGTATCAGTTCTTAGGCTGGGGCAACGTCTAGCTACTCTGTCACTCCTGTCCTTGCTGTTCCACCGAAAGGGAAAGTAATCAGCTCATGTTAAATCACACAGCTAACCCACAGGATGTCAGTGGAGGGGCTGGCCTTATTATGTGTTTCAGACGAGAAACATGATCTGTCTCTAAGCCTCATTAGTCAGCTGGGTTGGTGGGCTCCCTCTCTCTTTGCAGACTGACTACCCTAATTTGTTGTTCCTCTACTGGCGGGCTGGACGACAAACGCCATCATCTTTGCCTCGTTTTTTTTGTTTGTGTTTTTGAGATTGCGGTACACGTCCAGACTCAATTCTAACAACGTTCAGGCTGTAAAATCACTAGACTATTACGCTAATGATAATGGATTGCGAGTCTCAAAGTGCTTCACATTGTGTCTAACACTATTTGCACCTAGCTGGACCATTCAGATGCCCCAGGAGTCATATTTTCTCCAGGTGGTTGTGCCACAGAACCCCTTCCTGTACAGTCACTCACACCAACACAAAGAAGTTTGCATAAGTAAAGTGATTGTGAATGAGGATTGTGTTGGAGTGTGCTGGGGAGAGAGAGCGTAGTACTATAATCAATGATGATGTTCAATACAGTGCAGTGGCTTTAGCCCACAGATATTTCTGTTGTATTTTCCCCTTTGGTTGACCCTATGGCTGATTGCATTGACACTGTGGCACACATACACACACACAGGCATTTAACCGCACTCACAAACCACAGCGTTACTCCTCCAGACAGGACTAAACAAACAGATCTGTACATCAGAGCTGTTCTTTTCAGTCCATTGCCTGTCATTTGCTTTGTATTGTGTGCTTTGTGATGCTGTGCCCAGGGACATGGCGCAAGCGGCCAGACTGTCACCTCTCCGGGAGTAAAAATAGAGAGAACATGATTAACACTGTAGTCGGGTGCACTTCCATTGAAGCGGTAAGAAATGAACAAAGAAGGGGAGATAAACATGCCAGGAACTAAACAACGGTCATACAATAGAAGCCTGAGGTAGTGGGTCATGAAAAGGAAAGGGAGGGGTTGAGACTAGTAGTGTAAATAAATAGTCAACTTGCTCCAGCACCTATACCTTTTATTGGTTGACAACGTTTTTTAAATTCAGATTTCAATCCAACTCCGATCTGAATAGTTTCTGAGTGTACAGGCATAGCTTTATTACAAATATTTTTGTCCCAGCACCCCAACGTAAGTCATTTTTGTTTTATCTCCTATGTCATCGTTTCCCGAACTCTGTCCTTGGGACCCCAAGTGGTGCATGTTTTGGTTTTTGACCTAACGCTACACAGCTGATTCAAATGATCAAAGCTGGATGATTAGTTGATCATTTGAATCAGCTGTGTAGTGCTAGGGCAAGAACCTGAGTTTGGGAAACCCTGTTATGAGGTTATGTTTATGAATGTATGTTTAGAGTAACGGAATTCAAGGGTCAAATGATCTTTATGATGGACATATTTATGATGGATGAACAGGAGAGGTGAAAAGGGGGGGGGTGGAGGGGAGTAAGAGATGGTAGCGTGGGAGGTAATGAGAGGAAGGAAAACTCAGGAGATGTAGGAGCCATTAAATGGAGAAGAATAAGTATGGAAAGAATGAACAGAGAGCGAGAATAGAAGAGTAGCAGAGGAGAGAAAGGAGTATTTCAGAGGGGGGGACCAGTCGCAGTCTGACCAGTCTGATATAGGACCAAGTGGAACCATGGAAACTCACTAAACAATGTCTCTCCCACTCAGGGGAGGGAAAGAAATGACAGAAAATGAGTGATGTGAGAAATTGCTTGAAAAGCGGGAGTGAATGGAGGAAAGAAGTAGGGGGAGGACAGCGATAAAGGGAGCAATCCACCATTTCTGTAGTCAGCCGTTTCATGAAGATGGGCATAAGTGTGAAAGCGCTGTCCAAACGCTGTCCAAACGCTGTCCAAGGCCGCTGACAAAAATGTGGGTGGACAGAAGAACCCATGCTACTATTTTCTCTGTGCAGAGGAGAAAGATGGAATGGGGAGTGATACTGTCAGAAAATAATCACGTCGCTGCTTTCTGAAGCACTGAGTGGGAAAGCGTTCACAGAAAGTAGACTATATCCTGATTTAGAAACTGTGGACACTGTACAGAAAATCTAGCAAATGTATTAGTTTAGCTTTTGATGTGTAACTTTTGTAGAGATGATAAGGAAGAGAAGGGAATCTGGCTATTTCAGTCTTACACTTACACTCTCAATCCAATCCACTTTGCCAAACAGGGTTTTGTCAGTGATATGGTTTAATCAGAGTTGCTTTGATCAGGACTTGCAAGAGCTTCGTTTGATAAGTCCTCCTGTATGATATCACCATGAAGTGGCTGGCTAAGTGACTGCAGGCGTGGGTCTCGTTCTGTGGTCAGAGCGTTCTGTCAGTAGCTTATCTCCTGAGGGTTTATTTTGAGTAGGCAGTTGAAAGGACGGCATGATGTCGTCTGCCTTCTGGACCTCCCTGAGCCATTCGGTCTGACATTTTTCAGACCGAATGGTGACATCAAACATGACATCAAACATGATAGTAATTTTCCACCGCTCAAACTGAAGAGGAGCAAATACCAACCCTGTCAGAGAGATGGGCCTAGCCAACTGCATTGCATACCAGGGCAGGTGTGGAAAGAATGGTCTGGCATGACAGTGGCACTGGGCTCACTATAAAACAGGTCATTAACATTGACAGTGTTCCAATTAATTTGGCCCCGATGACGAGGGCTTTGACCTATTTTCAGCAGCCATTCACAACCAGCCAAAGCAGTCGGTTGTGGGTGCCTGTATTAGGCATTTTCAGATCACAGTGAACCGATTGGTCTATGCGAGTACCAGGAGCCGTTTCCGTATGCTTGTGTATTTATTCAGGATGGTCCAAATGGATATTAACCAGCTTCCTACTCTGAGAAACAACTCAAAGCCAACCGCATCAAACAAATGAGAGTACTGGGAAAAGAAGGGAAGGAGGGGAACAGTTTGTTCCATTGGTTTTTCCTCTTACTGTGTTTTTGACCTGAATGCCAAACAGAGAACTGTGCCAGTCTTTTTCTCTTTTTTAAAAAACTTTTCTTTTCTTTAATCCTCTTTTACTATCCCTTTCTCTTTGTGTTGTGCTGAAAAGGCCTGGGAGCTTTTTTCTCTCCCCCTCAATGAGGAGCTGTGAAGTCCAGGCGGAATTCAACTCAGCATTCTGTCGCTCTTCTCTCCTTTTAACTCTCTCAATAGAGGGATGGGGGAGCAGAGACTCTCTCTCTTTCTCCGCTTTATTCTCCCGCTACCTCCTTTTTTTATTTTACATTTGTTTACCTCAATGTCTCCCTTTCTCGGTTTCTCCCCGATTTATCCCTTAAAGACAAAATTCGACAATAGCAGGCAGGCACACATGGCAATGCAGCTAACGCTAGATGGCTGTAGGGAAAGAGACTCAGTAATTGAATTAAGAGAGTTATACACTACAGCTCTGCCTGGAGACCAGAAGTGTGAGCTGTAACACATTTCCCACAGAACTGAGGTAAGCTGATAGTGTGTGACTGATGGTGTGTTTGCCGCCTGTTTGCGTGTGTGTGAGCGCCCAGCGAGGAGGATTGATGTGATTCTGAGTGGCATCCCCATCACTCTCCCTAATGAGCACGGTCATTGGGGAGACTGAATAATCATCGTGGATACGGAGGGAGGCAGGGCCATCACTCTTAGGGAGAATGAGTCAGTATTAGAATGCTGATAAATGGGGCAATAGGGAGAACGAGAAGAGAGAGAAGGGAGGGATACAGGTGGCTTATTGTAATACTCTTTTTGCCTGTCAGATCCTTGCAAATCTACACGAGTGTGTGCGGTTGATTTGCGATTGGATGTGTGTGTAATCACTTCCGCCCCATTATCGCCTGGGGACAAAATTGGTGTGTAACTGTGACATACAGCTGTTTTGTAAGCCACATTGGTTACACCTCACCTCACTAACTCACCCTTCTACATTCCTCCCAGGGCAAGGATAGGCTCACAGGCAAGATTTGACCTGCTCCCTCAGGCCTGTGAGGGAATCCTGTTATGCAGCTTTAGTGTGTGCAAGCAGGGTCACATTCACTGTATTTTAATGCTACAATGATAGGATAGGCTCAGAGGCCAGACTCATGGCACTACAGAGACTGTGACAAGAGTCTAGTAGGTTTGATATACTATACATTTTATTTATATTTTACTAGGCAAGTCAGTTAAGAACAAATTCGTATCTTCAATGACAGCCTAGGAACTGCCTTGTTCAGGTGCAGAATGACAGATTTTTACCTTGTCAGCTCGGGGATTCAATCTTGCAACCTTTCGGTTACAAGTCCAACGCTCTAACCACTAGGCTACCCGCCGCCCCAAATGACACACACATTTAGCTAAAACACCCGTAGACACTGCATTAAGAGATGAGCCTGTCCTGGATAGCATTCATGTGGGATAGTTGTGTAGAATTTCTTCAGTCTCTGTTCAGCCTCTCTGTGGATCTGGCCTTATTGAAGTAGAGTTTAATATCCTGTGTTAAACGCCCGAGTCTCGGAGTAAACCATTTGCATTTATGAAATACAGTGGTCTATATCTGAAGATATAAATCTTTCCAGTGGTAATGGAATCTTTTATGTGGTGTAATTGTGTGGCTACTCTTCTCGTGAGTTATACGGTCCTTTGTGGCGGAGCTTCATCTGTGAATTGCCCTCATTAAAGAATAAAGTGTAGAAGACGATGTGAGAAAGGAAATGTATGATCCCTAGTGTGTCTCTCTTGTGGAACTGGATGTTTTATCATTTATCGCTGTGTGTGTGTGTGTGCCTGCCTGCCTTCCTGCCTGCCTGCCTGCCTTCCTGCCTGCCTGCCTGCCTGCCTGCCTGCCTGCCTGCCTGCCTGCCTGGAACACTCAACTCCAGTTTTTTGACACACACTGTGGCAGCATTCAGTTTTTCCCACTGGGTTGTTCCACCTCAAAAAGCACAAGAAAAAGTATTTTGACACCCAACAATGCAAAGTGTATAAAGCTGTCATCACGGCAAAGGGTGGCTACTTTGAAGAATCTCAAATATAAAATATATTTTGATTTGTTTAACACTTTTTTTGGTTAGTACATGATTCCATATGTGTTCTTTCATAGTTTTGAGGTCTTTACTATTATTCTACAATGTAGAAAATAGTCCAAATAAAGACTGGAATGAGTAGGTGTCAAAACTTTTGATTGGTACTGTATTTCTCTATTAACATGCTGATTTGCTGGTGCTTTTAGTCTTTATGTAAAAAAAACTTTTGTTGAAAAAAAAATATAGGCTTATTGTATTAAAAAAGGTTTGTCTAAAATAAAATGACATTGCTACATACATGGCTAAACCATGATTTCAGAAATGTTTTGTTATTCAACTGTTTGAATGTAGCGCGCCCCATTAAAAAAGATGTATCGGTAGACCTACTCATGTAGGTATCTAGTTATTGTGGGTCAATCAAAGCAACACTACCGTCAGAGGCTCCATGTGTGGCAAGTGAAGTGGGAGATTTCCAATCAATGCTAAATGGAATTACAATTACGATAATAAGTTGGCTAAATGAGAAGGGGTAGGCTACAAGGATCAACCAACAGATAGGCTGTTTAATATGAATGGAGTTGTTGCAGACAAGAATGCGGTGAGAGCAGCAAAATAGACTCCGTTAGTCTCGCTAGCTGGCTAACTAATTTAGCTAGATAGTGTAGCTAGCCTGGATTCTGTATATCGATTTGATGCAGTCAAGACAGACACTACCAGATGACATGATAATCTATTGCAGCAACAAGTTTGTCTATCTAACATGAGCGAGTTGGTGTGGCTACTTTCTCCCTCTCTATACCCTCAGTGTGAGACACACCTGCACCTGCTTCTCCCCACTGATCTGTACTGAAACAACAAGCAGAGTGCCTGTCCTGAGTCACGCAAGTAAGTCCCAAGTGAAGTGCAAAGAAATATATATATATATATATATATATATATATTAGTGATGCACCGATATGACATTTTAGATCCACTTCTCCTTAATGCAACCGCTGTGTCAGATATCAAAAATACTTTACGGAAAAAGCAAACCATGCAATAATCTACGTACGGCGCTAAGACGACAAATCAACCCAAAGAGATATCCGCCATGTTGGAGTCAACATAAGTCAGAAATAGCATTATAAATATTCACTTACCTTTGATGATCTTCATCAGAATGCACTCCCAGGAATCCCAGTTCTACAATAAATGTTTGTTTTGTTCGATAATGTCCATCATTTATGTCCAAATTCCTCCTTGTTGTTCGTGCGTTCAGTACACAATCTAAACTCTAGACGCGCGTGCAAGTCCAGTGGAAAGTACGGACGAAAAGTCCAAAATGTTCCATTACAGTCTGTAGAAACATGTCAAACGATGTATCGAATCAATCTTTAGGATGTTTTTAACATAAGTCTTCAATAATGTTCCAACCGGAGAATTCCTTTGTCTTCAGAAATGCGATGGAACGCAGCTAACTCTCACATGAATGCGCATGGTCAGCGCATGGTCAGCTCGTGGCACTCTGGGAGAGACCTTACTGAATCTCCTCTCATTCGCCCCCACTTCACAGTAGAAGCATCAAACAAGGTTTTATAGACTGTTGACATCTAGTGGAAGCCGTAGGAAGTGCAACATGACCCCATTTCCACTCTATCTTGGATAAGCAAAGAGTTGAAAACCTACAAACCTCAGATTTCCCACCTCCTGGTTGGATCTTTTTCTCAGGTTTTTGCCTGCCATATGAGTTCTGTTATACTCAGACATCATTCAAACAGTTTTAGAAACTTCTGAGTGTTTTCTATCCAAATCGACTAATAATATGCAAATACTGCCCCCAACCCCAAAGAAGTTAAAGAAGCAATAAAACTGGCCTTCTTCAGACTAGTTGAGTATCTGGAGCATCAGCATTTGTGGGTTCGATTACAGGCTCAAAATGGCCAGAAACAAATAACTTTTTTTCTGAAACTCGTCAGTCTATTCTTGTTCTGAGAAATGAAGGCTATTCCATGCGAGAAATTGCCAAGAAACTGAAGATCTCGTACAACACTGTGTACTACTACTCCCTTCACAGAACAGCGCAAACTGGCTCTAACCAGAATAGAAAGAGTGGGAGGCCCCGGTGCACAACTGAGCAAGAGGACAAGTGCATTAGAGTGTCTAGTTTGAGAAGGATGAAAGCATGTAAGCATGCTTTTCATTCCACTGGCACTGTGGGACCCAGAGAATATCATTAGGCTGTCAGAGGGCTTGACGGGACAGAACTGTTAGACTGAGCACATCCAGCCTGGGATTGTGCTGCATTCACAATGATTTAAGTTGTTGTTGGTGCTTTTTATTACTATACAGATAATATAGTGCTCATCGCACACAGCCGCTCACACATACAGCCACTCACACATACAGGCACACATACAGTGCATTCAGGAAGTATTCAGACCCCTTGACTTCCACATTTTGTTACGTTACAAATAAATTGTTGAGATAAAACAAAATCCTCATCAATCTACACACAATACCCCATAATGACAAAGTGAAAGCAGGGTTTTAGAAAGTTTAGCAAATTTATTTAAAATAGAAAACATACCTTATTTACATAAGTATTCAGACATTTTGTCATGAGACTTCGAAATTGAGCTCAGGTGCATCCTGTTTCCATTGATAATCCTTGATGTTTCTACAACTTGATTGGAGTCCATAGAGCTCCGAGACAGGATTGTGTCGAGGCACTGATCTGGGGAAGGGTACCAAAAAGTTTCTACAGCATTGAAGGTCCCTAAGAACACAGTGTCCTCCATCGCTCTTAAATGGAAGAAGTTTGGAACCACCAAGACTCTTCCTCGAGCTGGCCGCTCGGCCAAACTGAGCAATCAGGGGAGAAGAGCCTTGGTCAGGGAGGTGACCAAGAACCTGATGGTCACTATGACAGAGCTCGAGAGTTCCTCTGTGGAGATGGTAGAACCTTCCAGAAGGAAAACCATCTCTGCAGCACTCTACCAATCAGGCCTTTATGGTAGAGTGGCCAGAAGGGAGCCACTCCTCAGTAAAAGGCACATGACAGCCACTTGGAGTTCGCCAAAAGGCACCTAAAGGAGTCTTATACCATGAGAAACACAATTCTCTGGTCTGATGAAACCAAGATTGAACACTTTGGCCTGATTTCCAAGCGTCAGGTATGGAGAAGCATGGTAGTGGCAGCATCATGCTGTGGGGTTGTTTTTTAGCAGCAGGTGCTGGGAGACTAGTCAGGATCGAGGGGAAAATGAACGAGCAAAGTACAGAGAGATCCTTGATGAAAACCTGCTCCAGAGCGCTTTGCCCCAGTCTTGGGGTCCTAAGGTTCACCTTCCAACAGAGCAATGACCCTAAGCACACAGCTAAGACAACGCAGGAGTGGCTTCGGGACAAGTCTCTGAATGTCCTTGAGTGGCCCAGCCAGAGCCCGGACTTGAACCCGATCGAACATCTTTGGAGAGACCTGAAAACCACTGTGCAGTGATGCTGCCAATGCAACGTGACAGAGCTTGAGAGGATCTGCAGAGAAGAATGGGAGAATCTCCCCAAATACAGGTGTGCCAAGCTTGTAGCGTCATACCCAAGAAGACTCAAGGCTGTATTCACTGCCATAGGTGCGTCAACAAAGCACTGAATACTTACGTAAATGTGATATTTCAGTTTTTATTTGTAATATATTAGCAAACGTTTCTAAAAACCTGTTCTTGCTTCATCATTATGGGGTATTGTGTGTAGATTGGGGAGAATTATTTTCCCCCATCCATTTTGGAATAAGGCTGTGATGTAAAAATGTGGAAAAAGTGAACGGGTCTGAATACTTTACGAATGCACTGTACGTACATGTACGGATGCGCGCATACTTGCACACACGCACACTTTCATTTACATTCTCGTGCTAACACAGAGTAGCTAAGGTGGTGCTGTAAAGCTGTGTTCACCTGACTCCCCTCCTGCACTGTGAAATAGAGTATGCTTAATCCCTGTCACTCACACACACACACACACATACTAAGCAGTGCCCTCATGCCTGCGGTGTGATTTGATAGATGTGGTCTGTAGTTAGACGGTAAAGCTGATGATCTAATGTGAATTTAATAGTTGGGTGGCGTGGTAGTGATTATCTTATCTGACTTCATAATTCTGGCGTGTGTGAAATGGAGAGCGGATTACATTAGTATGATTCTATGTATTCATGTGCTTTTCTGCTTTCTTTTTTAATCTCTCACACACTTAACATTTCCCCCATTACCATACTTGTATCATCGTTGATTTATTTCTAGCATTAAGATCAGTTCATCGCACATTCTTGTGATAATAGGTGGCTAATGCTTCGGCTAACATTTAGACAACCCTCTTTCTTTCTGTCTCTCGTCTAATTTGGGGTCGATATGTAATTTACCGTCTCTCCCTCTCCTTTCCACCCCCCGCCAGGGGGACTCCATGAAAAATGATGGAGGAGGTGACAGTTGTAGCCAAGTGGGACTACACGGCCCAGCAGGACCAGGAACTTGACATCCGGAAGAATGAGCGGCTCACCCTGCTGGATGACAGCAAGACGTGGTGGAGGGTGAGGAATGCCTCCAACCAGACAGGCTACGTCCCCTCTAACTACGTGGAGCGCAAGAACAGCCTGGTGAAGAAGGCATCGCTGGTCAAGAACCTCAAAGACACACTGGGTAAGAAGGGTGGCGGTGGGCTGGAGATGGAGATGTCGTAGAGTATGTTGTTGGTAGTTTATCAGCAGAGAAGAGTGGAGCGTCTCTTGACTCCCTCCGCCTCTATTTTTTCATCCTCCTCTAAACTCCAGCTAGAAATGGAAGAAATCATTTTGTGCATCTCCTGAATTGTGTGTGTGTCTCATCCTGCTCTCACTCGGTCTCTGTCTGACAGGGTCTGGTACTGGGGTTGTGTGTCTCATCCTGCTCTCACTCGGTCTCTGTCTGACAGGGTCTGGTACTGGTGTTGTGTGTCTCATCCTGCTCTCACTGGGTCTCTGTCTGACAGGGTCTGGTACTGGGGTTGGGTGTCTCGTCCTGCTCTCACTCGGTCTCTGTCGGACAGGGTCTGGTACTGGGGTTGGGTGTCTCATCCTGCTCTCACTCGGTCTCTGTCTGACAGGGTCTGGTACTGGGGTTGTGTGTCTCATCCTGCTCTCACTGGGTCTCTGTCTGACAGGGTCTGGTACTGGGGTTGGGTGTCTCATCCTGCTCTCACTCGGTCTCTGTCTGACAGGGTCTGGTACTGGGGTTGGGTGTCTCATCCTGCTCTCACTGGGTCTCTGTCTGACAGGGTCTGGTACTGGGGTTGTGTGTCTCATCCTGCTCTCACTGGGTCTCTGTCTGACAGGGTCTGGTACTGGGGTTGTGTGTCTCATCCTGCTCTCACTGGGTCTCTGTCTGACAGGGTCTGGTACTGGGGTTGGGTGTGTGGATGTGAGCCTTTGTGCTATTTTAGAGGAGCTCCACCAGCACCCCAGGGACTTTGTTCAGTTGGCCATCGCTCTGAGCTGCCACAGCTTGGTGTCTGTAGGTCCTCACATTGTGTGTGTGTGTGTGTGTGTGTGTGTGTGTGTGTGTGTGTGTGTGTGTGTGTGTGTGTGTGTGTGTGTGTGTGTGTGTGTGTGTGTGTGTGTGTGTGTGTGTGTGTGTGTGTGTGTGTGTGTGTGTGTGTGTGTGTGTGTGTGTTAGGGTTATCAAATGGCTGGTGGAGACTGGAGAGAAACTCTTGCATGTTCCGTCTCTCTGTCTCCTTATTCCACTGATCTTATTTTTCAGTAACTCTTTTATACTTTCTTATACATACATTTTCTGAACTGCAAATTTCAGGAATCAGCCAATATTTCTTGCCTGCTCCAAAGAGAGAAACATACGAAGCTGAGCACACATGCCTTATTGTTCCTGTCAGTTCTGAGTAGTTCAATTAAATCTTGTTTGTAGACTGTCAACAGCCATTAATGGAGTTTTAAACCGCTGGGTTTGAATATCTGCTGCTGGTTAGAGAGAGAGTGTGAAGTTTACAAAGAGAGAGACAGAGAGACAAACATACAGAGAAAGAGAGAGTCTGTGAGGGGAGGGTGGAGTGATGGAAGGGGAGAGCAGGGCGGAGTGATGGAAGGGGAGAGCAGGGCGGAGTGATGGAAGGGGAGAGCAGGGCGGAGTGATGAAAGGGGAGAGCAGGGCGGAGTGATGGAAGGGGAGAGCAGGGCAGAGAGATTGGAGGGGAGAGCAGGGCGGAGTGATGGGAGGGGAGAGCAGGGCGGAGTGAGGGGAGGGAGAGCAGGGCAGAGTGAGGGGAGGGAGAGCAGGGCAGAGTGGGGAGGGAGGGCAGAGTGAGGGGAGGGGAGAGCAGGGCAGAGTGAGGGGAGGGGAGAGCAGGGCAGAGTGAGGGGAGGGGAGGGCAAGGCAGAGTGAGGGGAGGGGAGAGCAGGGCGGAGTGAGGGGAGGGGGGAGCAAGGCAGAGTGAGGGGAGGGGAGAGCAGGGCAGAGTGAGGGGAGGGGAGAGCAGGGCAGAGTGAGGGGAGGGGAGAGCAGGGCAGAGTGAGGGGAGGGGAGAGCAGGGCAGAGTGAGGGGAGGGGAGAGCAAGGCAGAGTGAGGGGAGGGGAGAGCAGGGCAGAGTGAGGGGAGGGAGGGCAGAGTGAGGGAGGGCAGAGTGAGGGGAGGGCAGGGCAGAGTGAGGGGAGGGCAGAGTGAGTGCAGGCTATGCTCTTTTTCCTAGCCACCGTGCTTCTACACCTGCATTGCTTGCTGTTTGGGGTTTTAGGCTGGGTTTCTGTACAGCACTTTGAGATATTAGCTGATGTACGAAGGGCTATATAAAATAAACTTGATTTGATTTGATATGCGAGGGGATGGGTAGAGTCTGTTACTGACACATTCCTCTCTGCCCCCAAAAGGAGCTCCATGAGACTATGTGGACCAACACTGCACAGCCTGTCACTTTCATTCACCAGCAGCACGTTATGTGTGTTTGTGGTTGTGTGCGGCGTGCTCAGATCTTTCATCTTTATCAATAAGAACATTTCACATAATCCTAGAGCAGGGATGGGCAACTTTGAACCTTTCAATCATGAGGGGCCGCATTTGCTTGTGGGTCAGCATACCCACATCACCCCCCACACACACACACACATTACGACAAAATATGTTAATGCAATTTCATGCAATTCTACACATTTTGCCATGGGGTGTAGAGATAACGTTGCAGTTTTAAAGAACATTTGCTACAATTCTACACATTTTGCCATGGGGTGTAGAGATAACGTTGCAGTTTTGAAGAACATTTGCTACAATTCTACACATTTTGCCATGGGGTGTAGAGATAACGTTGCAGTTTTAAAGAACATTTGCTACAATTCTACACATTTTGCCATGGGGTGTAGAGATAACGTTGCAGTTTTAAAGAACATTTGCTACAATTCTACACATTTTGCCATGGGGTGTAGAGATAACGTTGCAGTTTTAAAGAACATTTGCTACAATTCTACACATTTTGCCATGGGGTGTAGAGAAGATTTAGCAACATTTAACTCATTTCATGCAATTCTATACATTTTTCCGAATTACCGTCCGGGGGGGCCCCATAGGTTGGAGAGAAATGTTTGTGGTTTTTAATATGATATGAGTGAGACTAACAACATCAATGGAGCCACCCCGGACGGTAATTCGACCATGATAACAAGTTTAGATAACTGGCGACTAAACGAACTTGGCAATCAAAAAAAAAAAAAAACCGACATGGGCTAATTGAGTGACTATCAGTGACTGACATGACAAGACAACTGCTGATGCACAACCATATTTTGAAATTGCACCGTGTATTCTACTATTCAAAATTCTCAACAGTAAGTTGAGACCACGACTGAGTTCTCCCCCAACCCCACCCCCCCAAAAAAAGTGTTTTATCCGAGGGCCAGTTACCCATCCCTGTCCTAGAGGCACGGAGCCATCACTCAACAAACATTCTAATCTTACTCTGTTATCCCCTGTACACTCTGTTATTCTGACACCACTATGAGTGTATCCATAATTAAAGGGAAGTGTGTCTGTATATTCCATTAAAGGATGAGTCATTAAAGTCCTGTGTGCAGGCCAGTGGACCTAACCAGGGTTGTAGTGCGCTCCCTAACACAGCAATGCTGTTCCCCATCCATCCATCCATTAGAGCATTGAACAGTGCTCCACTCACCAGCCTAATGGTGTTACAGCCTGTGGCGAAACCACGGAACAACCAATCATCCTCGTCTGTTATTGAGTTATACATTATGCCCAGGTTCCTATTCAACCCCTAGCATTTCAATATGTTGTATTTGATCATGAATCTGTACCCGGATAGTTAAGATTCGGGCTTGGCAGTAACTTCTAATGTGTCTTATTTTGAATCTGTTCTGTGTGCACACACGTGTGTGTAAAGTCAGCACTCTATAAGTTATGGTTGGACTGGGTTCCCCTTTGCTCTTCTTGAATGGAATGGAAACCCAGCAGCACTGACTCAAAATGGCTGTGCCATTGACAGACTCTGCAGGCCAATACAGGGTAACAATCTCCCCAGTGATCCAAAATGGCTGTGCTCACTCATCAAGTGACATTTACTGCAGGCCAATACAGGGAAACCAATGATCTCCAGGCTGAATCAAAATGGTTCCCTTGGCTTCAGTCCATCTGACAGATTTACAGGGTGCATAGTACACACTGTCACCGTGCCAACGCTGCCTGCCCATAATGTTTGTGAAGACATAAACAGCTGGACGTTTATGGACTGTGTTATAGACTGAGCGCTGAGCTACAGTAGCGCTTTGTGTTAATAGCACCCTGCTAACATAATGTTATGACAGGCGGTAACCTTACAGTGGAGGAAATGGAAAATATGAGTTTTTTTTTTTTTAAGTGCTTGTTAACTGTTAATAGCTTCTCATTTGTAGCGGTATGCAAACTAGAATGATGATGGTGATTTATGGGTCGGATGTATAGTGTTTCTCCTCATCCACTACCTCTCAAAACACCTGTTACTTTATTACCTCCTGACTCCCCTGGGTTTCATTGTACTGCTCTCTGTGACTCTGTCAGGTGGTCCTGTGTATTTACTATTAGAGGTCGACCGATTATGATTTTTCAACGCCGATACCGATTAGTGGAGGACCAAAAAAGCCGATACCGATTAATCGGCCGATTTTTATTTATTTATTTGTAATAATGACAATTACAACAATACTGAATGAACACTTATTTTAACTTCATATAATACATCCCAAAAATCTATTTAGCCTCAAATAAATAATGAAACATGTTCAATTTGGTTTAAATAATGCAAAAACAAAGTGTTGGAGAAGAAAGTAAAAGTGCAATATGTGCCATGTAAGAAAGCTAACGTTTAAGTTCCTTGCTCAGAACATGAGAACATATGAAAGCTGGTGGTTCTTTTTAACATGAGTCTTCAATATTCCCAGGTAAGAAGTTTTAGGTTGTAGTTATTATAGGAATTATAGGACTATTTCTCTCTATACAATTTGTATTTCATATACCTTTGACTATTGGATGTTCTTATAGGCACTTTAACATTGCCAGTGTAACAGTATAGCTTCCGTCCCTCTCCTCGCTCCTCCCTGGGCTCGAACCAGCAACACAACGACAACAGCCACCATCGAAGCAGCGTTACCCATGCAGAGCAAGGGGAACAACTACTCCAAGTCTCAGAGCGAGTGACGTTTGAAACGCTGTTAGCGTGCACCCCGCTAACTAGCTAGCTATTTCACATCGGTTACACCAACCTAATCTTGGGAGTTGATAGGCTTGAAGTCATAAACAGTACAATGCTTGAAGCATTGCGAAGAGCTGCTGGCAAAACGCACGAAAGTGCTGTTTGAATGAATGCTTACGAGCCTGCTGCTGCCTACCACTGCTCAGTCAGACTGCTCTATCAAATATCAAATCATAGACTTAATTATAATATAATAAACACACCCGAAATACGAGCCTTAGGTCATTAATATGGTCGAATCCGGAAACTATCATCTCGAAAACAAAACGTTTATTCTTTCAGAGAAATACGGAACCGTTCCGTATTTTATCTAACGGGTGGCATCCATAAGCCTAAATATTCCTGTTACATTGCACAACCTTCAATGTTATGTCATAATTACGTAAAATTCTGGCAATTTAGTTCGCAACGAGCCAGGCGGCCCAAACTGTTGCATATACCCTGACTCTGCGTGCAATGAACGCAAGAGAAGTGACACCATTTCACCTGGTTAATATTGCCTGCTAACCTGGATTTCTTTTAGCTAAATATGCAGGTTTAAAAATATATACTTCTGTGTATTGATTTTAAGAAAGGCATTGATGTTTATGGTTAGGTACACGTTGGAGCAACGACAGTCCTTTTTCGCGAATGCGCTTTTGTTAAAGCATCCCCCGTTTGGCGAAGTTGGCTGTATTTGTTAGGAAGAAATAGTCTTCACACAGTTCGCAACGAGCCAGGTGGCCCAAACTGCTGCATATACCCTGACTCTGTTGCAAGATCAGTGACACAATTTCCCTAGTTAAAAGAAATTCATGTTAGCAGGCAATATTAACTAAATATGCAGGTTTAAAAATATATACTTGTGTATTGATTTTAAGAAAGGCATTGATGTTTATGGTTAGGTACACGTTGGAGCAACGACAGTCCCTTTTCGCGGATGCGCACCGCATCGATTATATGCAACGCAGGACACGCTAGATAAACTAGTAATATCATCAACCGTGTGTAGTTAACTAGTGATTATGATTGATTGTTTTTTATAAGATAAGTTTAATGCTAGCTAGCAACTTACCTTGGCTTCTTACTGCATTCGCGTAACAGGCAGGCTCCTCGTGGAGTACAATGTAAGGCAGGTGGTTAGAGGGTTGGACTAGTTAACCGTAAGGTTGCAAGATTGAATCCCCGAGCTGACAAGGTAAAAATCTGTCGTTCTGCCCCTGAACAAGGCAGTTAACCCACCGTTCCTAGGCCGTCATTGAAAATAAGAATGTGTTCTTAACTGACTTGTCTAGTTAAATAAAGGTGTCATTTTTTATTTATTTTTTTAAATACGATTTCCGATTGTTATGAAAACTTGAAATCGGCCCTAATTAATCGGCCATTCCGATTAATCGGTCGACCTCTATTGACTATATTACCTCCTGACTCCTCTGGGTTTCATTGTACTGCTCTCTGTGACTCCGTCAGGTGGTCCTGTGTATTGGTATGCCAACCTCTGGTGTCCAGGGCGGTGAAAGAATGGAGGGATGGAAGGAGAGAGAGAGGGAGTGTGGGAGGAGTGAATGGAGACTGTTCCCCTGCCAACCAGCAGGCCAGAGCCTTGAAATGGAAATGAGCGAGAGCAAAATAAAGTGTGTGTGTGTGCGCGATTCAGCTGGGCTGTGTGGGTCTCAGGGGAGTTTTATGTCTGCTGTACCCTGCATATCTCTGCTCTCTATACTGTGACAGTCGACAGCATAGTCTCTCCATGGGATGGCTTGAAGTAGGCCCCGGAGGAGAGCATTCAAGTTGGGTCACATCAAGTGGGGCAACACACACACACACACACACACACACACACACACACACACACACACACACACACACACACACACACACACACACACACACAGTGCATTCGGAAAGTATTCCGACCCCTTTCCTTTTTCCACATTTCCACATTCCACATTTCCACACTCGAAATTGAGCCCAGGAGCATCCTGTTTATATTGATTGGACATGATTTGGAAAGGCATACACATGTCTATATAAGGTCTCAGTTGACAGTGCATGTCACAGGAAAAAATCAAGCCATGAGGTCGAAGGAATTGTCCGTAAAGCTCCGAGATAGGATTGTATCGAGGCACAGATCTGGGGAAGGGTACCAAAACATTTCTGCAGCGTTGAAGGCCCCCAAGAACACAGTGGCCTCCAACATTCTTAAATGGAAGAAGTTTGGCCGCCTGGCCAAAACTGAGCAATCGGGGGAAGGGCCTTGGTCACTCTGACAGAGCTCCAGTTCCTCTGTCGAGATGGGAGAACCTTTCAAAGGACAGCCATCTCTGCAGCACTCCACCAATCAGGCCTTTATGGTAGAGTGGCCAGACGGAAGCCACTCCTCAGTAAAAGGCACATGACAGCCCGCTTGGAGTTTGCCAAAAGGCACGTAAAGGACTCTGACCATGAGAAACAAGATTCTCTGGTCTGACGAAAACAAGATTGAACTATTTGACCTAAATGCCAAGCGTCACATCTGGTCAAATCCTGGCACCATCCCTACGGTGAAGCGTGGTGGTGGTGGTGGTGGCAGCATCATGCTGTGGGCAGGGACTGGAAGTCAGGATCAAGGAAAAGATGAAGGGAGCAAAGTACAGAGAGATCATTGATGAAAACCTGCTCCAGAGTGCTCGGGACCTCCGACTGGGTCGAAGGTTCACCTTCCAACAGAACAATAACCCTAAGCACACAGCCTCTGAATGTCCTTGAGCGGCCCAGCCAGAGCCCGGACTTGAACCCGATCGAACATCTCTGGAGAGACCTGAAAGTAGCTGTGCAGCGATTTTCCCCTCTAACCTGACAGAGCTTGATAGGATCTGCATAGAAGAACGGGAGAAACTCCCCAAATACAAGTGTGCCAAGCTTGTAGCGTCATACCCAAGAAGACTTGAGGCTGTAATCGCTGCCAAAAGTGCTTCAACAAAGTACGAAGTAAAGGGTCTGAATACTTATGTAAATGTGATATTTTTATTTTTTATACATTTGCAAAAAATTGTCATTAAGGGGTATTGTGTGTAGATTGATGAGGGGAAAAAACATTTAATCCATTTTAGAATAAGGCTGTAACGTAACTAAATGTGGAAAAAGTCAAGGGGTCTGAATACTTTCCAAATGCACTACACACACACACACACACACACACACACACACACACACACACACACACACACACACACACACACACACACACACACACACACACACACACACACACACACACACGAAGATGAATACGTACTGTTTGGAATAGCACACAGAGGGTGAGACACTGTATGCTCTTTCCATGACAAACTGACCAGGTGAATCCAGGTGAAAGCTATGATCCCTTATTGATGTCACCTGTTAAATCCACTTCACTCAGTGTAAGGAAGGAGACAGGTTAAAGGATTTTCAAGCCTTGAGACAATTGAGATGGGTCTTTCATTCTTAAGTGTCTGTATCAAGAATGGTACACCACCCCCAGAACATCCAGCCAACTTGACAACTGTGGGAAGCATTGGAGTCAACATGGGCCAGCATCCCTATGGAACGCATTCGACACCTTGTAGAGTCCATGCCCTGACAAATTGAGGCTGTTCTGAGGCTAAAAGTGGGTGCAACTCAATATTAGGAAGGTGTTTTGTACACTCCGTGTGTGATGTATGTTTGTGGTGTCTTATGTGTCCTTCACTGTCGTCACTTCTCAGACGCTCTGAAAAACAAGCCTCTCACATAACCCTTGTTTTACATGGACCTTGACTATTCTATTACACATTATGGTCTGTTCAATATTTCTGTCTTGTTTGCATTTGCCCATCCCTTTGTCTGTCTTTTTCATTCTCTCCTTCTGTCAGCTCTGCCCTGTGATGTCGGGTCTTCTGTTTGTTAGTAACAGCTGCCAAGGGACTCCTGCTCCCATCTCCTCACCCGCTCCGCTCTCACACAACAAAACAGCAGGAAAGTTTAGTGCCACTCTGTGTGAACCCAATAACTTCCTGAGTTAACTCACACAGTCATCTAAACATATGTGACCTAGCTCTATCTACACTGCAACACACACACACACACACTTGTCACTTTTCCCTATGTTGTGACTAAACAAATGACAGCATTGGGAATTTCTGTGTGCAGTGGAATGTAATTGTGCTTACTTTAGTTCTGCGGTATGTTTGGTTACATTTGTATTAGTCAGATGTAATTGGTTTGTACAGTAAGAGATGCCCGGATGTAGGTCTGTCTGATGTTATGTTCCAAGCAACCACCATTCAACCACCTGAGCCATGAGACATCTATATGCCAGTCATCCATCTCCCTGGGCAGCTGAACGCATCAGAACAACTCTTAGTTGGCCCCGGCTAGCGCTCCCACGGGGGTTACGACGGGTAAACAAGCAGCATGGAGGAGACGAGCGCTTTGTTGTTGCTGCCTGCTGTCTTTTTGTTGTGCAGAAAGAGGCAAGGAGACAGGTAGGAGGAGAGGAACCTTTGATCCCCTGCCTGCCTGTCAGTCAGTACCACAGCAGAGCCACAGCAGAGCCACGCACCAGACACCCTGTCTGCTCCACTTTCCTCCCCAGCCAGCATGCACTAGTTTCAGCCTTTTGATTAGTGGAGACGCAGGTAGCTGAGTGGTGCTGAACACCTGGTTTAATGAGGAGATGTGAGTTGTGACAAATACACTAACAGTTGTGACCGAGGGAGTGTGTATGTGTGTCTGTCACTTGGGTGCATTTACTGTATGTAGTATGTGGATAGAGAGAATTTCTGAGTATGTGGTGTCTGTGATCTTGTACGGAATGTATGTGATTGTGAACTATAGTATGTGTGTGCTTGCCCTCTCTGAGGAGGTCCTCTATCTTCTATTTTAAGTGTTGAGATCTCCACTGGGCCTAGAGTGCAGCCTGCAGCATCAATTAGAGTCCTGCCCCCCCCCCCCCCCCCCCCCCCTAACTCCAACTCCTGCCTGGTCTCCCACTGGAGCTCAAGCCTGCCCTGCCCACACACACAAATCCACTTCGTCTCCTGCTGCCTCATTTACTCAAAGCTTTCTGGGTACCACTGGATTAATGACTTATCAAAGGACTCAAGTGTCTTGGGTTGTAGATATGCGGCAGGGGTGGCAGAGCGTTGGGCCGAAAGGAATCCCCGAGCCGACAATGTGAAAAATCTGTCTGTGCCCTTGAGCAAGGCACTTTACCCGAATTGCTCCTGTAAGTAGCTCTGGATAAGAGTGTCTGCTAAATTACAAAAATGTAGATGTGAAAGATGTATGTTTAGTGTCTGGTTATACAAGTGTCGGTGTACCAGTTCCTGCTACCTGCTAGAAGAAACCTGAAAAGGTTTTGATTCAATCCACTAGCAACAACAGACTGTTGTCTTTCACTGGCTGTCTAAATGAAATAAAATGTCAGGTCATGTTAGCTTAACATACTGATGTAGTGATTCTCTTCCTTTCTCCCCCTTCTCTCTCTCAGGACTGGGTAAGGGCAGAAGGAAGCAGAGTGCCCGTGATGCCTCTCCCACGCCCAGCACGGATGCAGAGTACCCCTCCAATGGGAGTGGGGGAGGAGGAGGAGGAGGCGGTGCCGAACGCATCTACGACCTCACCATCCTGGCCGTTGTCAAGTTCTCGTACATGGCGGAACGTGAGGATGAGCTGACCCTAGCCAAGGGGTCCCGGGTCACGGTGATGGAGAAGTGCAGTGACGGCTGGTGGCGGGGCAGCCAGGGAGGTCGCGTGGGCTGGTTCCCCTCCAACTACGTCCTGGAGGACCCCGCAGAGAGAGAGGGTGAGGGGGGTGGAGGAGGAAGGGACTCCCCAGGTTATCCAGGGCAGGGCAGGGGGGCCACGATGACCAACGGGCGGGCGGGAGGTGGTGGCGGCCGGGATGGAGAGGGAGGTGGTGTACTCCATCTGGTCCAGACTATTTACCCGTTCAGCTCAGTGACGGAGGAAGAGCTGAACTTTGAGAAGGGAGAGGTGATGGAGGTTGTGGAGAAACCAGAGAATGACCCAGAGTGGTGGCGCTGCAGGAACGCCCAAGGCCTGGTGGGCCTAGTGCCTAAGAACTACGTGCTGATGCTGAATGATGCTGACAGGCCTCCTGGGCTCCCCGCCCTGCCGCAGTCGCCCCCTGGCTCCCCACAGATCCGCTACGTGGGGCCGGCGATCGTGGGCAAGTTTGCAGGCAGGGACTGGTACTACGGAGGGGTGACCAGACACCAGGCAGAGCTGGTCCTCAACGAGAGGGGAAAGGAGGGGGACTTCCTCATACGGGACAGCGAGTCATCGGTGAGTGGGGGAAGAGAGGATGAAGAACTGATTGAGGACAGTGGGAGGAAAGGAGGAAAGGGAGCAGGATGGAGGGAAGAGTAGAAAAATAAGTTGGAGAATAGGAGAGATCTGCACACATGAACAGCAGAAATATTGGCCTGTGATTTATAAATTAAGTCATGGTGCCCTCTGCTGGTGGATAGTGAGTAGCGTTAGTAAAGGAAAGCATGTTTGTTGGAGACAAATTGGTGAGTAAATGAACTGACTCCTTTTCTCTCCCTCTAGCCCAGTGATTTCTCTGTGTCTCTGAAGGCGCCTGGGAAGAACAAGCACTTCAAGGTGCAGTGTTCAGAGGAGGTCTACTGTATCGGCCAGCGCAAGTTCAGCTCCATTGATGAACTGGTGGAACACTACAAGAAAGCCCCCATCTTCACCAGCCAACACGGAGACAAGCTCTACCTGGTCAAACCGCTGCTGTGACACACATACATAAACACATACACACACAGGCACTCAGACATGCATATACACACACATACGCACTCCACCAAATGCCCATATCCCAGCAATCCTCAACATGCTGAACTTGGGGAGATAACTTAAGTCTGTTTTAGCCTCGTCACATAGCTGGTCTTGGTTCTGTTTACTTTCTTTGCTTTTGGGTTTTCTCTGTTTGTTTGGAATTCACACATTTTTGTATCTAATTTAAAACCCTCTCCAGAGGTTCCGATGATTTCTAAAGGAAATAATGACTTCACTAAGTGACCATTGTAAACACCCTCTTTTGCCTTTTCTCCTCTTCTCTGCCTTCATCCTCCTCAGAACTGTAGTCATTTTCTTCCACCTCTGCCTCCTCTTCATCCCTCTATCATCGAGGAGAAGTAGGAGAGAGCGAGAATTGAAAAGAATGGAGAGTTTGAATGTCTGTCAATGTACAACACTTACTGTATTGCTCTTCTATTCGCTCCAGCTCTACACTACACTTACGGCACATTTCCAGTCAGGATTCACCAGTGTTTTACACACAAGGCTCAGACTTTTCTGTTTCCCTCTACTCAGGCCGGCACCCGTGCCCCACTGGGCCATGGCTCCGGCGGACCTGCTCTCATTTGGGGCCAATAACAGGCCACAGGTACTTTTCAGCTGGCATTTACATAAATGGCTAACTGAACTTGAACACCTTCTCACAAAGCAACTGTTTTGATTATGCAGAAGTTGTTTATTCTGTTCTTCACAAATCTTCATTGTCAGCCCTAGCTATGGAAACATAATTTCCCTAGTATAGCATTAGGCTGTATACACTATCTAGTGTAACGCTGGTGTTACAGTCCAAAAGCAGCATTACTGTTTTGCTAGTCTATTGGCTCCAGCTCTACACTAAACTTACTGTTCTGATGTTCTATTGGCTCCAGCTCTACACTACTTCTATTTGATTGTCTCCAGCTCTACACTACACTTACTCACTCACTCATTCCCCGGCCCTAGTGCTGTTTTCCAATGAAGATACGTCAGGCGTTTTACTCTCAAAGTTATATACAGTGCATTCAGAAAGTATTCAGACCCCTTGAATTTTCCACATTTTGTTACATTACAGTCTTATTCTAAAATGTATAAAATGATTTTCCTCCCTCATCAATCTACACACAATACCCCCATAATGACAAAGCAAAAACAGGCTTGTAGACATTTTTGTAAATGTATTAAATATAAAAAACTGAAAACTGAAATCAAGTATTCAGTTTGTTGAAGCACCTTTGGCAGCGATTACAGCCTTGAGTCGTCTTGGGTAGGACGCTACAGGCTTGGCACACCTGAATTTGGAGAGTTTCTCCCATTCTTCTCTGCAGATCCTCTCAAGCTTGGTCAGGTTGGATGAGGAGCGTTGCTGCACAGCTATTTTCAGGTCTCTCCAAAGATGTTCGATCGGGTTCAAGTCCGGGCTCTGGGTGGGCCACTCAAGGACATTCAGAGACTTGCCCCAAAGCCACTCTTGCATTGTCTTGGCTGTGTGCTTAGGGGTCGTTGTCCTGTTGGAAAGTGAACCTTCGCCCCAGTCTGAGGTCCTGAGCGCTCTGGAGCAGGTTTTCATCAAGGATTTCTCTGTACTTTGCTCTGTTCATCTTTCCCTTGATCATGACTAGTCTCCCAGTCCCTGCTGCTGAAAAATATCCTCACAGCATGATGCTGCCACCACCGTGCTTCACCGTAGGGATGGTGCCAGGTTTTCTCCAGACATGATGTTTGGCATTCAGGCTAAAGAGTTCAATCTTGGTTTAATTGGACCAGAGAATCTTGTTTCTCATGGTCTGCAAGTCTTTAGGTGCCTTTTGGCAAACTCCAAGCTGGCTGTCATGTGCCTTTTTACTGAGGAGGGGCTTCCATCTGGCCACTCTACTATAAAAGCTTGATTGGTGGTGTGCTGCAGAGATGGTTGTCCTTCTGGAAGGTTGTCCCATCTCCACATAGGAACTCTGGAGCTTTGTCAGAGGGACCATCGGGTCCTTGGTCACCTACATGACAAATGCTTTTCTCCCCGATTCCTCAGTTTGGCCGGGCGGCCAGCTCCAGGAAGAGTCTCTGTGGTTCCAAGCTTCTTCTATTTAAGAGTGACGGAGGCCACTGTGTTCTTGGGGACAATCAATGCTGCAGTCATTTTTTTGGTACCCTTCCCCAGATCTGTGCCTCGACACAATCCGGTCTTGGAGCTCTATGGACCTTCGACCTCATGGCTTTTCCCCCCCCTGACATGCACTGTCAACTGTGGGACCTTATACAGACAGGTGTGTACCTTTCCAAATCATGACCAATCAAATGAATTTACCACAGGTGGACTCCAATCAAGTTGTAGAAACATCTCAAGGATGATCAATGGAAACAGGATGCACCTGAGCTCAATTTCGAGTCTCATAGTAAAGGGTAGTAAAACATTTCTACAAACCTGTTTTCACTTTGTCATTATGGGGTATTGTGTGTAGATTGAGGATTTATATCTATTTAATCAATTTTAGAATAAGGCTGTGAAAGAACAAAATGTGAAAGAAGTCAAGGGGTCTGAATACTTTCTGAATGCACTGTATGTGTTTATGTAGCTGATGGCAGGCACTAATTCAAGAGTACTTAGACTGTTGTTTTTATTAACTTTTTGCAGTCTGTTTACCAATGTATCGATCATGGGGTTCTCAGCTTTTCTAAGTTGATCTATCTGAATGTTATTGAGCATTGTTATTTCATTCTTGTTCCCACTGTATGTATATATTCAGAAGAAGATGAGGTACGTAATATGAATCATTTCGATCCAACCTACGGGACTGTGCCGCTAATGACGTGGTGAGAATTATAATACTTTTGTTCAATAAAAGTTTTTGCAGAATAACTCAAATCATGGGCTGTGTGGCAGCGTCTTCGCTTTCTGTCTCAGATGTTGTACTGTGTGACAAGTGGTGATTGCTGCTGGTCTCTGGGAGTGGATGGATACAACATGTTGTTATTATTATCCCCTATAGTTACCATCAAAGCCATGTATTTACCTAGTTGGGCCCATAGAGATCCTATTCAATTCCTAATTCATGGTTGCGCCATTGAGGTTTGTGCATTATGATGCATTTACACATCACTATAACATTCTATTTAAACCATGTTGGCGCCCTGTTAACATTACATGGGGAATATTTACATCTTGCGATGTCTTCTGGACGTCTTTTTTTTGTCTTGTCCTAACCGGTGGTCTTTTTTTTGGGTGCTGTCCAGACTGGCCTTGATTTGTCGTCTATATTTGGCCTTGATTTGACCCCAAAAAAAGACATCTGTGATTGGTTCGGATTGGCCTTGATTTGGCCCAAATATAGATGTGTATGATTGGTCCAGTATGGTGTTTGCCTTTCACGCCACGACCCGGGTTTGTCTGTCGCTACATTGGTGTCAGAAATGGGTTGGCAGCTATGACCTTAACATCATGACTGGTAGCCTAAGCAATATGGTGAAATCTCCTACTAGCCCAGAATTCCACGGATGCTCCTTTTAGATTTGTGGGGAGTACTTTAGTGAACAAGTCTAGGCCTACACTTCCCACTTAGCATTTACCGATAGCGATGTCTTTTGGCCGTATTTTTGGGGTCGTATTTTTTTGGTGCAGTCTGGACCGGCTTTCATTTCATCGTCCAAGGACGTTGATACTTGGTCCGGACCAAATTGGAACTAATCATAGACGTCTGTTTGGTTCAGATTTGGTCCGGTCTGGACCGGCCTTGATTTCAATGTCCATTGTCCACTGTACAGTAAAGCACCGCAGCAGAGCACAGTAAAGAAAAGTAGAGCACAGAGTACAGTATTGTACTGTATTGTACCCTACTTTTCTAATGTACTTTACTGAACTAAACTGTACTGTACTCTACTGAACTAAACTGTACTGTACTATACTGTTTTTACTGTACTGTGTACTGTACTGTAATGTACTGTACTCGACTGAATTAAACTGTACTCTACTGTAATCTACTCTACTGAATAAAACTTGACTGTCCTGTACCATACTGTACTGTGCTCTACTGTAATGTGAAGTTCAATCTTGTGAAACAACCCAAGCGTCTATGATTTGTTCAGATTTGAATCGGGTCCGCACCGACCATATTTGTACTTGTATGCTGCGGAGGTCATTCGAATAATATCAGTGTGCTTTACAAGTGTTTATATTTTGGTCATTCAGCAGACACTCTAATCCAGAGTGACTGACAGTCATTGCGTTCAACTAAGGTATATAAACCTATCACAGTCATAGCAAGAAAAAATACAAATCTGTAACCATTACTGAGAATGTTAATGTAGTTGAAGTGGTCTGATGGTTTATTCTGTAGGTTGGACTACTTTGAACATCATCGCTGCCAGTTTTAAAGCTTTTGAAAACGATAAAATAAGTCACATGGGAGCAATAATAAATATTCTGTTGCACTCTTCAGTTGGCTCTTCTATATTATTGTCATGTGACGCTTACTTCATTGAGAATGCATGTGCAGTCAATTTCTCCATAGAATCATGACTGAAAAATACAAACTCTGCAATAAAAGAAACGTCCCTTTTTCAGCACCCTGTCTTTCAAAAATAATTCGTAAAAATCCAAATAACTTCACAGATCTTCATTGTAAAGGGTTTCAGCACTGTTTCCCATGAACCATAAACAATTAATGAACCTGCACCTGTGGAACGGTCGTTAAGACACTAACAGTTTACAGACAGTAGACAATTAAGGTCACAGTTATGAAATCTTAGGACACTAAAGAGGCCTTTCTACTGACTCTGAAAACACCAAAAGAAAGATGCCCAGGGTCCCTGCTCTGCGTGAACATGCCTTAAGCATGCTGCAAAGAGGCATGAGGACTGCAGATGTGGCCAGGGCAATAAATTGCAATCTCCGTACTGTGAGACGTCTAACACAGCACTACAGGGAGACAGGACAGACAGCTGATCGTCCTCGCAGTGGCAGACCACGTGTAACAACACCTGCACAGGATCGGTACATCCGAACATCACACCTGTGGGACAGGTACAGGATGGCAACAACAACTGCCAGAGTTACACCAGGAACGCACAATCCCTCCATCAGTGCTCAGACTGTGCGCAATAGGCTGAGAGAGGCTGGACTGAGGGCTTGTAGGCCTGTTGTAAGGCAGGTCCTCACCAGACATCACCGGCAACAACGTCGCCTACGGCCACAAACCCACCGTTACTGGACCAGACAGGACTGACAAAAAACACTCTTCACTGACGAGTCGCGGTTTTGTCTCACGAGGGGTGATGGTCGGATTCGTGTTTATCGTCGAAGGAATGAGCGTTACACTGAGGCCTGTACTCTGGAGTGGGATCGATTTGGAGGTGGAGGGTCCGTCATGGTCTGGGGCGGTGTGTCACAGCATCATCGGACTGAGCTTGTTGTCATTGCAGGCAATCTCAACGCTGTGCGTTACAGGGAAGACATCCTACTCCCTCATGTGGTACCTTTCCTACAGGCTCATCCTGACATGACCCGCCAACATGACAATGCCACTAGCCATACTGCTCATTCTGTGCGTGATTTCCTGCTTGACAGGAATGTCAGTGTTCTGCCATGGCCAGCAAAGAGCCCGGATCTCAATCCCATTGAGCACATCTGGGACCTGTTAGATCGGAGGGGGAGGGCTAGGGCCATTCCCCCCAGAAATGGCCGGGAACTTGCAGATGCCTTGGTGGAAGAGTGGGGTAACATCTCACAGCAAGAATTGTCAAATCTGGTGCAGTCCATGAGGAGGAGATGCACTACACTACTTAATGCAGCTGGTGGCCACACCATGTACTGACTGTTACTTTTGATTTTGACCCCCCCCCTTTGTTCAGGGACACATTACTCACATGTCTGTTGAACTTGTTCAGTTCATGTCTCAGTTGTTGAATCTTATGTTCATACAAATATTTACACATGTTATGTTTGCTGAAAAATAAACGGAGTTGACAGTGAGAGGATGTTTCTTTTTTTGCTGAGTTTATTTTCAAAGTCTGTAAATTATGCATTTTCAACTTCTGTATAAGACGTCTCTTTCGACATCCAGAAAATACTGATTTTGCTTACTGGGTGAATCTCAGATTAGTGCAATATAAAAAAGGATAGGTTGGCCGAACTCTCTAAATACATGGCTCTGGTTATCATCATAGATCTGTCTGGCTGCCGATTGACTCAGGCCAATCGATAATGGACTGACACTGTCTGCCACGGATCTGATGACACCTAGCTGTCAACATGCAGCTTGACTGATTGATTGGACTCGCTTGCCTCAATCTGATCAGAGTATATGACTAATACTGTAGCTCCCTCAGACACGGTGGCAGCCCTCATCATCAGTACAAATGATGTTGATGATTGTGAAAGGGTAAATGAACAGACTAGCCAACTTTTTTCTACACTGACACCCACAACCTTGTCAGACATGGATTAAGGGTTTGTTAGTTGTCAACATGGTGTGAAATTGTAGCTTCCTTTCAAAAACAAAACATTAATGTAACAACAGCAGGTACTCTCACTACAGCAGGTAAATCCCCACATTAAGAGAAAGTGGGGGAGAGGATGGTGGGAGGAGAGAAGGATAGAGGATGGTGGGAGGAGGGGAAGGAGAGGAGAGAGGATGGTGGAAGGAGGAGAGAAGGAGAAGGATGGTGGAAGGATGGGAGGAGAGAGGAGAGGAGAGAGGATGGTGGAAGGAGGAGAGAAGGAGAGAGGATGGTGGAAGGAGAGGAAAGAGGATGGTGGAAGGAGGAGAGAATGAGAGGATGGTGGAAGGAGAGAGGATGGTGGAAGGTGAGGAGAGAGGATGGTGGAAGGGGGAGGGGAGGAGAGAGGATGGTGGAAGGAGGAGGGGAGGAGAGAGGATGGTGGAAGGAGGAGAGAATGAGAGGATGGTGGAAGGAGAGAGGATGGTGGGAGGAGAGAGGATGGTGGAAGGAGAGAAGGAGAGATGATGGTGGAAGGAGGAGGGGAGGAGAGAAGGAGAGGATGGTGGAGGGAGAAGGGAGGAGAGAAGGAGAGGATGAGTGAGATGGAGGAGATGTGAGAAGACACGGGATGAAAGAAGAGGAGAAGAGAGAAGAAGATGGTGGATCAGAAAACGGTAAAAGGCAGGAAATAAGAGGATGTAATGTTCCCTACCCCTGAATCTCCCATAGAGGGCACTGGTCCTTTATCTGAAAGAGATTTCTGCCTATGGAAAAGCTCTAAAATGTCTAAAGTTTCCTATTAACTTACTTTATTAACTTCCATTTCTACTGATCTATAAACACATGATCCATGCATTAGATTAGAGGGTGCTGATGAAGGGTAAAGCAAAAAGGACATTCATTACAGAAAGTCCAATACACTGGTCTCTGAGACAGCCAAGCTTTGTTAATCCTGATGAATATATGATCCATTGGTAATGACCTGTCTAATGGAGTTAAGGACAGACGTGAATTGAATTTTATTTTATTCCGGTTTGCTGTGAGAGGTGGAGAGGTGATTGACAGTGTAGTATTATTACTGCAGTGTGGAGCAGGGGTATCTGCTGAGTATGGTAGGGTATTGTGTTAGTCCTTGCAGCTTGATCTCTAGGGGAAGAGCTTGGCCAGACAGACTGTTCACATTACACTGAGTAAATCCTTCACCAGTGTTACGTTCCCCAGTTTCTGTGTTGTAGTTTGTATTTGAGTGTGTGTGTTTCAGGAGATGGCTTCCTGGAATTTCTCCCCAAGCAGCTGATTGGTCGGCCCCAATGTATGATTGGAGAGCTGACCCCGCCCCTCGTCAAGATACAGCTGTCTCTAATTACCATTGCCACCTGAAGCTATATAAAAGCCAGTGTTCTGTTCAGGGAGTGAGGTCATAGGCAGGCTGAGAGGTCATAGGCAGGCTGAGAGGTCATAGGCAGGCTGAGAGGTCATAGGCAGGCTGAGAGGTCATAGGCAGGCTGAGAGGTCATAGGCAGGCTGAGAGATCATTGCTGGAGAATTTGATTGTGATAGTGTTGGTTGTTTATCAGAAAGCGTTGGTATGTACTGTGTTAGTTGTTGCTGGGAGCAGTGGGTATGTTCCGTGTGAGATTGTTGCTCAGCTAGAGCTTATTTGATGTCCTTTGTTTGTTTGAGTATTGTTTGATATTCTGTTTCATTTGTTCCCAGGGGGGAAGGAGAAGGCACCTAGGGAGTGCTTAGGCAAGAGGCCCGCGGGCATACATATACCCGTAGTATATTCACTGTCTAGGCACACTAGGTAAGACCTGGGTGGACCATCCCCTGTATTTCGGTTAGGGCACCAGGTGGTGCTAAGTTAGGTAAGAAGTGGGTAGGCAGGTTAGATAGGAGAGGGGGAGCTTTGATATTTACTTTCTTTGCTTTGGTTCCGTCCAGCCCCTTTTCCCCATATTACCGTGTAAGGAAATAAATCCTAGTAAGCGGTCAATTCTGCCTTTTTGTCATCCTTTCTCGCACCTACAGTTCATATCTCTTTTGCTTCACGGGTTGTTGAGTTGCAGCAGGGTGTTGCGTTCCCTCTTCTCAGACGTAACAACCAGCAAAACATCACACAGTGGCTGTCTGGTGAGGAGGAGTGGGTGAAACAAGCACACAAATGATACAGGCCCTGATTTGTGTGTATGTGTGTAACAGTGGTGGTCAATGCTGTTTAAGATGAAGGAGGATGATCATCTTTTTTATGAGCATGGCCTTATTTCTATTACAGCATATTGGATGACTGTCATCCATATTCTATTCACCCAGTTCAATCTAACATCGATAGGTTTAGGCTACTACATGATACAAACATTTTCTCTATACCCATCATGAGGTTGCTACAACAGGTTGAGAGATAAATTTGAGTAATCAAGGTGACAGAGTGGCACATTCAATACCACCTTGCACACTCTTGCCTGCATCTAGCTGATCTAGGTTTTAATTATTAGTCAGACAGTTGCAAATTAGAGTTTGTATTGGACAAATTCCGGTACGTTTATCCCCATTTTGTTCCGTTTTCTCTGTTTAAGAAACTTTTTTCCACAGAACTGGTGGAATGAATACACCCCTGATCACACGCAAACACAGAGCTAGCAGCCACAGTATGATCATCTTGCTTGTTGTATATATAGCTAATTCCTTCTCGCATCTACACTCTCTACTCCTCTCAACTTTTCCCTTCGCTTGTGGACTTCAGTGCACAATACAACAGCTGTCTGTGACCAGGTGAAAAAAACTTTCCAAGCCAAACCTTCATACCTTAACTGCTAACCACTACACACAGCCTAAACCATTGTCACCATATTAGCTAACGTCATAGTCAACATAGCTACTAGAACTAATGCGTTAGTAAACCCCCTAAAATCATGCAGTACAGTGTACAGCAATAAATTAATACAACCAAAAACGTCCAGTGTTGGATAGCTATAGCCAGCTAGCTAACATAGCATCCCTCTGTTTGAGTAGGCAAAATTTGCTAGCTGCATTTGCTTGCTAAGTAAGTGAAAGTGGAAAAAAAATACAAAGAAATATAGCTCTCTTCCTTCATTTTTTAAGAAATGTATTTGTTCAAAACTGTTCAACTATTGTCTTTCTCTCTCTTTGAATCAACTACTCACCACATGTTATGCACAGCAGTGCTAGCTAGCTGTAGCTTATGCTTTCAGTTCTAGATTTATTCTCGGATCCTTTAATTGGGTGGACAACATGTCAGTTCATGATGCAAGACCTCTGATAGGTTGGAGGACGTCCTCCGGAAGTTGTTATAATTACTGTGTACGTCTATGGAAGGGGGTGAGAACCATGAGCTTCTTAGGTTTTGTATTGAAGTCAATTTACCCAGAGGAGGACGGAAGCTAGCTGTCCTCTGGCTACACCATGGTGCTACCCTACAGAGTGCTGTTGAGGCTACTGTAGACCTTCATTGCAAAACAGTGTGTTTTAATCAATTATTTGGTGACGTGAATATACTTAGTATAGTTTTATCTAAAAAGGATAAAAATTGTAATGTTTCACTATTTTTATTTGTATGAAATTCGCTGAGGATGGTCCTCCTCTGAGGAGCCTCCACTGGTGTGTACATATTGCTGTGTGTGTGTGTGAGCTCACATACCGAAGTGTGTAGTGGTTGATTGATTACTGATTTATTGGCTGGTCTGATCCACTGCTATCTGAACGAGCCGTGGTTGTATTGATTGGCTAATGGGTCTTGTGCACTCACACCTCTTCTCCCTCCTTCTCCTCATCTGTCTTTCATCTCATTGTGTGTGTGAAGGTGTCAGTGAGAGGAGACTGCTCATAAAAAAAGTATGTCTCAGTCTCTGTGATTCCTCTCACCTCTCACTGATCGGAAAGCTTTTAACACACACGTACATACATCCTCCTGTATCTCTTTCACACACACAGCACACATTCCCTCTCTCTCTCTTTATCTGACTCTCACACAAACACCGCGCTTTGGTCTTGGCCACAGTGGAGTTTGGAGTGTGACTGTTTGAGGTTGTGGACAGGTGTCTTTTATACTGATAACAAGTTCAAACAGGTGCCATTAATACAGGTAACGAGTGGAGGACAGAGGAGCCTCTTAAAGAAGAAGTTACAGGTCTGTAAGAGCCAGAAATCTTGCTTGTTTGTAGGTGACCAAATACTTATTTTACACCATAATTTGCAAATAAATTCATAAAAAATCCTACAATGTGATTTTCTGGATTTTTTTTCTCATTTTGTCTGTCATAGTTGAAGTGTACCTATGATGAAAATTACAGGCCTCTCTCATCTTTTTAAGTGGGAGAACTTGCACAATTGGTGGCTGACTAAATACTTTTTTGCCCCACTGTATATCTAGGAGATATAGTAAAGCTCAGGATAAAAAATAAATAAATTGGGACATATATTTAACCCCTTATTTTTGTTGACACAGAACTACCTCCATACTTCCATTTGTTTGTATGGGGGTTGACACTTCTGGGTGTTGTAGAGCAAAACGGAGAACACCATCGTGTCCGTGAGAGTCTACCTTTTCCATAGAGTGGTCAGAAAATGTAGGCCAAACCGTTCAGACGCTAGACGTTTTTGTGAGAAGAATGATTTTCTGGAGGTCACATGGTCTGACAAACACTGCTGTAGCTCGGCCACCTTCCACCGCAAATGAGGATGTGGTGAATTGAGACACAGCCCAAGATATCTCTATCTTAAATTGACGGATTTTGATGGGGTTTTTCTTTTTATTAAGTTACTTAGATTGACGCACAAAATTGTAAGATAGATAGGTGGGACATCCACATTTCACAGTCATAGTAAGACATTTTTCTCAGCATTGTCAGAGCTAGTAACAGGGAAAAGAGTCAAGTGCGAGTGTTAGTTCACAAAATAGTTTTTTATTTATATATTTAACCTAACTGCACTGTCCAATTTACAGTAGCTATTACAGTGAAAGAATACCATGCTATTGTTTGAGGAGAGTGCACAGTTATGTACTTGAAAATGTATCAATAAATCAATTAGGCACATTTGGTCAGATTTGATACAACATTTTGAACAGAAATGCAATGTTTCATTGGATCAGTCTAAAACTTTGCACATACACTGCTGCCATCTAGTGGCCAATAATTAAATTGTGCCTAGAGTCCTAAGTCAGATCATGGCCTTTCTCTTGCATTTCAAAGATGATGGAACATCTTTGTATTATCTTTCACCAGATCTAATGTGTTATATTCTCTTACATTAATTTCCCATTTCCACAAACTTCAAAGTGTTTCCTTTCAAATGGTATCAATAATATGCATATCCTTGCTTCAGGTCTGGAGCTACAGGCAGTTAGATTTGGCTATGTCATTTCAGGCGAAAATTGAAAAAAAGGGTCCCATCCTTAAGGGGGGGGGGGGGGGTACTTTTCAAAGATACTCTGAAAAGTTAGGGTTTCAGATGTTTTCGGAAGATTGGCAGGGACTCTGCTGTCCTAGCTTCAGGGGGAAGCTGGTTCAGATGAAAGATGACAACGGCCTGCATTTGGACCTGCGCCGATTCCTGTGTGAGGTAGGGTCATACTCTATTGATGTTGTAAAGCATGAACCTGCAAATGCGAGTAACTGCTTAGATGTTTGCAGAGAATGACAGGGTGTTGTCCAGGGTCACGCCAAGGTTCTTTGCACTCAGGAAGGTGGACACCGCTGAGTTGTCAACCATGATAGAGAGGTCTTGGAGCTGGCAGGCCTTCCTGAGGAGCAAGATCAGCTCCATCTTGTTGAAAATGAGCTTGAGGTGCTGGGCCGACATCCAAGCTGAGTTATCTGCCAGGCACGCAGAGACGCGTATCGCCACCTGGGTGTCAGAATGGGGGAAGGAGAAAAGTAGTTGAGTGTCATCTGCATCGCAATGATAGGAGAGACCATGTGAGGATATGACGGAGCCGAGTGACTTGGTGTATAGAGAGAAGAGGACAGGGCCTAGAACCGAGCCCTGGGGGACACCAGTAGTGAGAGTAGGTGGTGCAGACACAGATCCTCTCCACGTCACCTGGTAGGAGTGCTCTGCCAGGTAGGATGCAATCCAAGAGTGTGCAGTCTGAGGCATCCAGCCCTGAGAGAGTGGTGGAGGATCTGATGGTTCACTGTGTCGAAGGCAGCGGATAGATCTAGGAGGTTGAGAACAGAGGAGAGAGAGTCAGCTTTGGCAGTGCGGAGAGTCTCCATGACACAGAGAAGAGCAGTCTCGGTTGAGTGAGACGTTTTGAAGCCTGACTGGCTAGGGTCAAGAAAATTGTTCTGAGAGAGATAGCAAGAGAATTGGTCAGAGACAGCACGCTCAAGTGTTTTGGAAAGAAAAGAAAGAAGGGCTACCGGTCTCCAATGCTCCCTCTAAGCTGTGTGCTTGCACAAGATTAAACTTCACTCAACTTTCTAGAGTTTTCCCCCTTAGTTAACGCTATCAACATTTCCCTTTACTGTGGCAATTATGATCGAATAAATGCAATATTAGCCACTTTCAGTGCAACATACCGAAACAAAACAAACTATGCAAGACTTAGTATGCAAAACTAACTACTCAAGAGATGTTGTTGAAGGCAGAGCGCATTGGAGTAGTATTCTATTGTGGCATAACCAATCAGAGCTGCAGTAGGCTTATATGCAAATAGGTCATTGCTATATATGGATCTGTTCCATTTACTCTGAACTGGACTGTTTACAGCATGAGCGGTCTTGAGTAGATGCACTTGTTTTGAGATCAAAGCGAGATCTGCATGTAGCCATGATTGCACACTTTGTTAATATTTTTTGTTAGTGAGTTATTAGCCCAGTTATAGATCATTTGTATTCAACAATAAGGCAGTGTTTGCTTCCTATAAGAGTACAAAACGTGTACATTTCTAGACTTCTTTGAAAAGCAAGTCAGATAAAGATGTTTTTTTTGTCTTAAAGGGGCAGTGTTTTATTTTGAGACAGGTTTGAATTAGCTAAGTAGCAAATAGGCAGGGGGTAGCATAATTTGTCTGATTCTCTAATAATAATGCATTTTATTCTTATTTATTACGTGGTTTCTTGCATCAAACAACAAAACAACATTTTCAGTTACCTCGTCTGAAGGACAAGTGGATAAACAGGTTAATGTCAAGCCCTGCATGTTTTTTTCAAAAGTCTAATGGAATGTAGGCCTACATTGATACCACACATTGGCTGCTACTGTAGGCTGAATGATTAACAATGATGAACGGTTATTTCCATGTTAAAATGTTATGGGATGCATTTTCTCCATTGTTTCTGGTGGTAGGCCACTCTGGTAGAAATACATTATGATCAAATAGCTACAGTAGCCTACTTGGCCACTATTAAAACTGTAACTTAAAGAGGGTACAGCCTCAGTGTTCACAGTAATCGTGTGCCGGATGTTGCACAGAATTTTCACAACTTTCAAGTTTGTGCTGAGCTGACCAGAAATTTGCTCAGTGCCGAAAAGTTTTTGAGAGAACATTGGTGAGTGGCCTCAATTTTTATTTTTAAGAGACTGGGTCTTTGTATTGCCCCCCTGGCTCCTGCTTCAGTAGTAGAGATCAGGCCCTTGTTTTGTGTGTCTGACAGTTTGACATTTATATATGAGTTATTAAAACATGATACTAATGGATATTTCAGTAGTTCATATAAAGTTTGATATATCTTTATTGAAATGCTATCAAGACCAGGAATTTTCCCCATCTGAAAGAATCAATTGCCAGCCATAGTTTGTCATGTGTAATTAGGCCATCACAAAAACAATTGGGTGTCGCAAATGGTTTAACATGATTTTTGGGGAGAAGGATGTCACAAAACTTATCGTCAAGTGAGTTTGAAAGAACTTGACGAGAACATTTGTTTAAAATGTTTTACTTCCTCATTCAAAATCTCTGTTGGTGAGAAGTATTTCTCCATTGTTTGTACCTATTTTTTGTAGGTTATTTTTGGTCACATTTCTATATTGAAGATTTAGGAAAAATGTGGTGATTCTTTTGCCGTTCCTCATCGAATTTGCTCTGTTTTTTAGATAAATGAAACCCGATCTTTTATGAATAAGTTCCTCAAACTCCTTTTGTTTTGCGTCTAGATTATTCACTGCTTCTGTAGTACATTTATCTACACCATTGATGTGTAATGTTAGATGTTCTATTTCTACTCTGTCTTTTCTCTGTTGGCCGTTTTTGTTTTTGGGATGAATATTGAATTGAATGGCCTCCAAAGGCACACTTACAGGCATCCTATATGATAAGTGGGTCCGCTGAACCTGTATTGTGCAAGAAAAGTCTTCTGAATTCCTTCGTTTTTATTTAGTGTCAGTCAATAAATCCTGGTCAAATATCCCCGCCCTCGTGGAATGTCTGTCATAGTTACATGGAGGGCTATAAGCTGTTGTTCTGATCGCATTCGATCCTCAATCCATACTCTTTTCACTTTTGGCACCATAGAAAGGATACCAGAAAATAATCAATCCGACTAGCTTGATTAAGCCTCCTGAAAATATATCTTTAGAGACACAGGTTTTTAAGCCTCCAAATATCCATCGATTCCAAATGTCCTTAATATTCGTAACCTCTTTGAGCACCAGAGGGTGATGAGTTGGTAGTGTGATTGCCTTTACGTTCCATTGACGTACTTCAAATTGTATTGTAGTCCCCTATCATTATAATAGAGTTATTTGTATCTTGGAGACTAATTGTATTATTATAAATGTTTTCAAAGAATCGTCAGCTGTGTATTCAGCTCCCATTCCCAACCACTGCAGAGTGAATGTCAGCACTATGTGTCCTTGCTCTGTGCAGTCAACTACTAGAATTAGTGTTTGTGAAGTAAATATAGTCATTCTTATTAAAGTGTCCTGTCTAGGGCTGGTTCTGCCTTCTGAGACAGATGAAACACTTGTAAAGTATAGGCCTATATTGATCATTTGTCCTGGCCAGCGTGATAGGCCTACCTCTTGTTTTCTTCTTTTTTTTGCAAGAGGAAAGGAAGATGTTAGCCCTCTCAGGGTCAATAATGTAGTGGGGTAATATTTGATATGTAAGATATCATATATACCTCACATGTGACTCGTAATAACACTAAGCAATTAGTACATTACATTAATCATCTTTATCTGACTCCATTTAACATTATACAAGGCATACGCTTAAGCTACAAAACATTAACAAGCATTACGAGGCATTATTCTAAGCATGGTCAGAGAGAGATGGAGACAAAGAAACCATGGCTTGAGCCATAGCTCATATGAGAGAGAGAGAGTGAGAGAGAGAGAGAGAGAGAGAGAGAGAGAGAGAGAGAGAGAGAGAGAGAGAGAGAGAGAGAGAGAGAGAGAGAGAGAGAGAGAGAGAGAGAGAGAGAGAGAGAGAGAGAGAGAGAGAGAGAGAGAGAGAGAGAGAGAGAGAGGGGCAATGAATCTAAGACCCTTTTATAACATCTAGGTTGTAAGGGATTCAAAATCTGAGTTGTTGACCAATTGTATTACTGTAAAGTAAACCTCCAATCAAATATCAGACATACAGACCTGTAAAGACAACAGGTGTGACAGTGGAGGTTGTACATCAACACAGAGAATGCTGAATACCTAAGACAACAAGATTTCTTTGACATTGTTGGATATTTTCTTCATTTGCTTAGACAGTTTCTCATTGCCAGTGCAAATTGTCTCTAAACTCACTTTAGTCGAGTCAGCAGCTACTTGGTCCATGGCCGTGTTGTTTCATTATTTTTGTTTGTCTCTATTTCTTGATCTAGTATTTGCCATAACTTGCAGTTGCCAACATAACATTTCAGTTATTTCTTAACTTTAGAGTCAAGTTCTTTCCTATTTAAGAGGCATATTTTAGTAAAGAGAGGGAATGCTAAACGGATCACCTTCACCTGACTACCTCATGGTCGCCACTCGTCATCTCTGTACAAATGCTTCTTGCAATGTGTCAAAAAGCCATATAAAACAGTGCAATTAATCATTAAAGAGTTATTAAACACCAATTTAAATACCAGCCAAGCACTCAAAGCCTTGAATGAAGACTATGATTCATTGATTAGTATCATCAGGTGGGCTACTGCTTGGCTGGAGTTAAAGACTGCAGCCCACCAGCCCTGGCAGGGTTAGTTTGAGAAACCTTGGTCTGAACTTCTAAACAATGGCTCTGTCTAAGTCTCAGGCTGACATCCTGGTGCCAGCCTCTCCTAAAGGCAGTAAACAGTCTTCTGACAGACCAGATAGAAGAGAGAAATGGCAGGATGCTTAGTTACCTATCTATTCTCTCATGACCCGTGCCAGTCTCTGGGTGTCTGTCTGGTCTCTGTGTCTCATCCAGTCTGTGGGCTCTTTCTCTTTCCCCACAAAGTAAATAAACAGATGAATAAATCTGTTAAATCTTCTAATATTGCAGTCGGCTGGTGTCAAGGGCCCGTCTGGATACAAAGTGTGAAGAGTTCTGGACTGGCTGTGCATGTCACGCCCTGATCTGTTTCACCTGTCCTTGTGCTTGTCTCCACCCCCCTCCAGGTGTCGCCCATTTTCTCCATTACCCGCTGGGTACTTATACCTGTGTTCTCTGTTTGTCTGTTGCCAGTTTGTTTTGTTTCATCAAGCCTACCAGCGGTTTTCCCTCTGCTCCTGTCTATTGATTCTTCCTGTTTTTCCCGGTTTTGACCTTTTCTGCCCACCCTGACCCTGAGCCTAACTGCCGTCCTGTACCTTTGCCCCACTACTCTGGATTATCGACCCTTGCCTGCCTTGACCTGTCGTTTGCCTGCCCCTGTTGCTGTAATAAACATAGTTACTTAGACACAGTCTGCATTTGGGTCTTACCTGAAACGAGATAGTGTACTCTCTCTCTCTCTCTGACACACTCACAGTCTACTGTCTTTCTCTCTCTCTCAAATTCAAAATTGCTTTATTGCATGAAATACAATTTGTAGATATTGCCAAAGCAGTATAGTGGTACAGCATTTCAGTAAATACGGTACAATGCAATGAGGATAATGAAATACAGTTATTTCAGGAGCAATAATAATAGTACATATAATCATCATCATCAATTCAAGACAAAAAGGAGATGATTGTGGACTAAAGGAAAAAGAGGACTGAGCACGCACCAGGGGTCTTTTCACAGTACCCAGGTCCAGAAAAAATTCAAGGAAACATACAGTATTATACAGAGCCGTGAGTGCATGGAACTCTCCTCCATCTTATATAGCGCAGGTGAACAGCAAACCTGATTTTAAAAAAACAACAAATTAAGCAATAACTCACGGCACAAGGCCTCTCCCCCATATGACCTACTTGTTGTGTGTATGTACTGACATGTATGTGTAACTGATAGATGCACACACACACACTACATGTTAATGTTTTTAAATATACAGTGCAATCGAAAGTATTCAGACCCTTTGACTTTTTCCATTTTGTTATGTTACAACCTTGTTCTAAAATTGATATTTTCATCAATCTACACACAATACTCCACAAGGACAAAGCAAAAACAGTTTTTTTGACATTTTTGCAAATGTATATTAAAACAACCCCAGACTTACATAAGTATTCAGACCCTTTACTCAGTACTGTGTTGAAGCACCTTTGGCAGCGATTACAGCATCGAGTCTTGGATATGACACTACCAGCTTGGCACACCTGTATTTGTGGAGTTTCTCCCATTCTTCTCTGCAGATCCTCTCAAGCTCTGTCAGGTTGGATGGGGAGCGTCGCTGCACAGCTATTTTTAGATCTCTCCAGAGATCTTCAGTTAGGATGAAGTCCGGGCTCTGGCTGGGCCACTAAAGGACATTCAGAGACTTGTCCCGAAGCCACTCCTATTGGACGGTGAATATTTGCCCCAGTCTGAGGTCCTGAGCGCTCTGGAGTAGGTTTTCATGATCTCTCTGTACTTTGCTCTGTTTATCTTTCCATTAATCCTGACTAGTCTCCCAGTCCCTGCCTTTGAAAAACATTCCCACAGCATGATGCTGCCACCACCATGCTTCACCATAGGGATGGTGCCAGGTTTCCTCCAGACGTAACGCTTGGCATTCAGCCCAAAGAAATCAATCATGTTTTCATCAGACCAGAGAATCTTGTTTCTCATGGTCTGAGAGTCTTTAGGTGCCTTTTGGCAAACTCCAAGCAGGCTGTCATTTGTCTTTTACTGAGGAGTGGCTTCAGTCTGGCCACTTTACCATAAAGGCCTGATTGGTGGAGTGCTGCAGAGATGGTTGTCCTTCTGCAAGGTTGTCCCATCTCCACATAGGAACTCTGGGGCTCTGTCAGCGTGACCATCGGGTTCTTGGTCACATCCATGACCAAGGCCCTTCCGATAACTGGCCGGGTGGCCAGCTCTAGGAAGAGTCTTGGTGGTTCCAAACTTCTTCCATTTAAGAATGATGGAGGCCACTGTGTTCTTGGTGACCTTCAATGATGCAGACATTTTTTGGTACCCTTCCCCAGATCTGTGCCTCGACACAATCCTGTCTCGGGGGCTCTACGGACAATTCCTTCGACCTCATGTTTTTTCTTTCTTCTGACATGCACTGTCAACTGTGGGACCTTATATAGACAGGTGTGTGCCTTTCCAAATCATGTCCAATCAATTGAATTTACCACAGGTGGACTCCAATCAAGTTGTAGAAACATTTTAAGGACTATCAATGCAAACAGGATGAAGCTGAGCTCAATTTTGAGTCTCATAGCAAAGGGTTATTTTTATATTTTTTATTAGTTTGCAAAAAATTCTAAAGACCTGTTTTCACTTTGTCATTATAGGGTGTTGTGTGTAGATTGATGAGGAACATTTTTAATTTAATCCATTTTAAAATAAGGATGTAACATAACAAAATCTGTAAAAGTTCAAGGGGTCTGAATACTTTCCGAATGCACTGTATTTAAATTGTAAAGTCTTTTGTCTGTATTGTCTTTTCTGTTATGTGTCGGAACCCAGTAAGACTAGCTGTTGACATTGGTGTCGGCGAATGGGGATCATATTAAATCAAATCTAATCTCTCTCTCCCATCTCTCTCCCCTTCTCTCTCCCTTCTCTCCCTCTCTCGCTCTCTCCTCTCTCTCTCCATTATCTCTCTCCCCGCTCTCTCTCTCTGTCTATTGTCTCTCTCTCGCTCTCTCCCTTCTCTTCCCTCTCTCTCTCTTTATCTCTCTCTCTTTCTCTGACACACTCACTGTCTATTGTCTCTCTCTCTTTCTACCTCTCCCTTCTCTCTCGCCCCTCTGTCTCTCTCCAATATTTCTATCTCTCTCAACCTCTCTCTCTTTCTCTCTGACACACTCACTATCTATTGTTTCTCTCTCGCTCTCTCTTTCTCTCACCTACTTATTATCTTTCTCTCTTTATTTTCCCCCTGGCTGCCTTCTCCGCCTGTTTATATTTTGACGCCCTTTTTCTTCTTCTCTCTATCTCCCTTCCTGTTCTTTCCAAACAGAGATGCTTAACGTTGAGGAGGTACACTGTATTTGATGCATCATAAACAAAGACAAAAATAAATCCTATAGATTCAGCATGCCTCGTCTGTGTGTCTCAATGTTGGTCTGCTTCACACTCCTGGGATTCCTCAGTTTCACAGGTACTGTTAAGGCTGCGAAGGTTCAACTGAGATAGGAACAATAGCACACCTGAACTTGGTTAAAATAATTGTTTAATTCAAAAGTTAATAAATGGCAAATGCAATTTCCGTATATACGGTTTCACTGTAACATCACGCAGGATGAAAACAGAGAAGACACTTGTTCCTGACAAAGATATTATAATATACTCATGACAGAGATAGTTCCCGCTTCCGAGCCGGCCTGTCAGAGTAGAGACTGGGCGTGGTTTAGACTCACCCAGCCTATCGTTGGTGTTGGCGCTTAAGCTAGTCCTAGCCCCTTAGCGCATGTGATGTCCCGACGCTGTTGCTGTGTAGATTACGCTCCCTCACCCCAAAGACTGAGGTCAGACAGCTCTGCAACATTGTCTGAGCTATTTGCACCTGTATACAAAGCCCACTGTTCTCGCTCAAGGCTAACCACAGCTTCCCAGCACACTTATCTGGGGCTAACTGTTACTTCCAGCACACACACACATTTCACACTTTTGTTCATATCTTACGGCCTTGTACATTGTTGCATACACACACATATTTCAGGCTGTGGCCCCATGGTTAGGCTATGAGAACTGTTACTCCTGAGAACAAAGACAAATTGTCAGGCCTACATGAGTCAGTAGCTTAAACTTTAATTAATGTAAAATCCTTCTAGTTTATAGTTATTTTAGCACGCTAAGCCTAGCAAAACCCCACAGTACGCCTCTGAGTATCCCGCTCATAGAGTGTCCTTTTGATAGAACAACACTGAACTTTGACTTCCGTCTGACTCTTTCCGTTTCCCATCACTATCTCTTAACCAGGAGTAGAAGAGACGGTGAGTGCCACAGAGGAAGGTGAACCAAGAAAGAATCAGCAAAGAGAAAAAATTAAGATGATGGATGGATATGTTTGATTGGTTTGTTGATTGGTTGTTTGCTTGCTTGCTAGACTGATTGATCGATTTTTCCCCTGGCAGGGCGAAACGTGAAATGCCCAACTTAACAGGCTGGATGCAGGAGCTGACGGCCCAGGCCGGTTACGACCGGATCCAGGATCTGGCCAGAACTTACTGGGCCCACTTATAGCCAGCAACCTGGGTTACCACAGCCCAGACCAAGACACAGCAGAATCTGAGGGGACTGAAAAATAAAGTTTGGGTCAAACAAAATCCTTTGAGAATATTTCAAATCACCACCTTTTCACCATTGTCTGACCATTGCATTGAAAAAACTATACCCTGGAAATGTTTAGGATCAAGCATGCATGTGTAATAGTTTAACTTCCGTCCCTCTCCTCGCCCCTACCTGGGCTCGAACCAGGGACCCTGCACACATCGACAACAGCCACCCTCGAAGCATCGTTACCCATCGCTCTGCAAAAGCCGTGGCCCTTGCAGAGCAAGGGGAACAACTACTTCAAGGTCTCAGAGCGAGTGACGTCACCGATTGAAACGCTATTAGCACACACCACCGCTAACTGGCTAGCCATTTCACATCGGTTACACATGCATGAACACACAGTTGATGCTATAAATCTTGTTAAAACAAATTGATGTTAGACAAAAATATTCTTTGTCATTTAGTCAAAGCAGGAAAGTTTGCAAAGTAATTCGCTTTGAACAATTTGATTCTCATACATTCAGATTTGTACACCAGAAACCTGACTTTTTGATCTAAAAAGTCTGATCATGGCATGGCTTTGATAAAGTCTAATTTCACAGTGTTGATTGAGTTGGTTAGAGAGTAATGCTGGTGGACAGCAGGGGGGAGACAGGTGCTGCTGTGTCCCTCTAGGCTTCTGAGAGGAACGGAGAACTGAAATACAGTTCGTTGGACATCTGCCACCTATATCCTATCTTGGGCCAGCCTTGCAGAGTTACAGAGACTGAAGGAGAGACAGAAGGAGATGGACCGGGCTAAAACTGAATCATTCAAACTTAACGTCATCCTTAACCTCCCCCCATCTGCCTTGAAGTAATCACTGCTCCAACACACTAGATCAGTAGTTCAAGTGAAAAAAGTAAAGAAGTGAAGTGCTCAGTGAATGTTATTGGAACAGGGCCCTATTCTGTGGATAATGACAAATTTGACCTCAATAAAACAATAAAGAAATCCCTTTTATCACCCTGCTCCAGACAAAACACATTTGTTTTGTTTGTGTTGATGTATGCTGATGAAAGCACACAGCAGATACGGGAGCTTTGTATACTGATTTGGAGTAGTTATTTTTGCCCCTGCACAGATGTCATTCATGAATATAATCCAACCTCGATACATCACACCTGTGATCGCTGACCTTCCTGTGACCCCTCCATCCCAAGTCATTTTCTGAAGTTATTCCCAACTGTTCCCAATGTTATTCCAGAAAGCACTGGCCCTGGGTTCATATACAACAGAAATCCTCATCAGAAGATTGCTTCCCAACTCTGTTGTCATACGGTACTACAGCAGAAATCCTCTCTGCTCCTCTTCCACAACATTGAATCTCATTTCCTGGTGCAGTGTACTGGGAATGGAGCGGAATTCTCACCCCCCCGGAGCGAAGCTGCTGTGTCCCCCAAGCTTTACTGTTCTTCGGGAGGCAAGTGCTGTGGTTGGACGGAGACTTGAGGCAAATCCAATGTCAGGTTGAGGTTTGATGTGAAGAAAGGAGCGGTGTTTAATGAAACGCCATCCTCCGCTCCTTTCATTTACTGTTCTTTATCATCCATGCAGCCCTTTCTCCTCCTCCTGTTCTGTAATCCTTGTATCTGTTCTCTAGATGTGCCATAGATATGCTGTACTACTGTATCACACACTTTAGGGGAGGTGATCTATCGTGTGTGCGTGGGTTTGTGCACGCCTATGTGTGCTTGCTTGCACACCTCCGTGTGTGTGTAATTCAAACCAAACTTTTCCAATCTCACTGCAATATCAAATGAAAAGGAAAAAAATATTATATATTTTATCGCACAAATCCACGGCCATCTGTTTTCCCTCAGGTGGATTTGTTCCATCTGCATAGAAATATGTGCCTGGAGATTCACATGCTCTGTTGGTGCAACCCCTAGGAGAGGAGCTCATGCTTTTAGTTTAGGAATAACAAAGGTAACTACAGAGGGATTTCAGAATACTGAGCAGATCTTTAGTAAACCTGTTTACTCACTAGCACACCTCCACACACGCTGTACAAAACCTTTCTGGGGCCTTCTATCTGCAGGGTAGGGGGGCTGCATTGAAAGGGGGCTGGTAAACCAGCCGAAAGGAACAGTGCAGCAGGGGGAATGGCAGGGGGAATGGCAGGGGGAATGGCAGGGGGAATGGCAGGAGGAATGGCAGGGGGAATGGCAGGGGGAATGGCAGGGGGAATGGTCTAAATCTTCTGGTTGCACATCCTTCTCTTGTTGACTAATTGTTTTGAGAATGTGTGTGGAAACAGGGAGAGAGTGCAGCTCTAGTCAGGCAGATTATTGTTGTGTTACTGTGTATGATGGGTTTATTGTTGTAAAGAGCGGGCGAGCACTTATTAAAGCTGCTTCTGAAGAAGAAACAACAAAAACTGGGATATGAGTCTGACACTTCTCATTCCTCTGTCTATTTCCTCTCTTTCATTCCTTCTCTTGCTTTCTCTATCTCTCTCTATAGTCCCTTTATCTTCTCTCTCCCCTTCCGTCCCTCTGGCCTTCTCCCTCGTCTCTCTGTCTCTCTCTACCTTCTCCCCCACTTTCTCCGTCCCTCATCCTGTAGCACTTTTGTGAGTGCTTTGGCCTGTGCCAGTTTCCTGTGTCCCTGTCCAGCCATAACAAGACAAGGAGCTGTTGTTTGCTGCTCCAAAACCAGTGGTGTGAAGTACTTAAGTAAAAATACTTTAAAGTATTTAAACTTCTACTTTTACTTCACTACATTCCAAAATAAAATAATGTACTTTTTACTCCATACATTTTCCCTGACACAGAAAACTATTAATTGCATCTTAAATGTTTAGCAGCACAGGAAAATGGGCCAATTCATGTGCTTATCAACTCATCCTGCCTCAGGCGGACACACTAAACACAAATGCTTAATTTGTAAATTATGTCTGAGTGTTGGATTGTGCCCCTGGCTATCCGTAAGTTAACAAAAATATATATATAATTGTGCTGTCTGGTTTGCTTAATATAAGCAATTTGACATCATTTCTACTTTTGATACTCAAGTATGACAATTGGGTACTTTTTACACCACAGTCACGCGCACGCACGCACGCACGCACGCACGCACGCACGCACGCACGCACGCACGCACGCACGCACGCACGCACGCACGCACGCACGCACGCACGCACGCACGCACACACACACACACACACACACACACACACACACACACACACACACACACACACACACACACACGCGAGCCTCAGGAGCATTTTCCGCATCTCCCTTCTAGACAGGTCCGTGCCATATCATTAACATTAAACCTTCAGTGGTAGCAGACAGTCTGGTGTGTTTGCATCTGCAATGCTTGCTGTCTATTGACTGACTGAGTATCAGTTAGGCCTACCACAGTTGACTGGGACTCATGCTGGTTTAATTAGCATTCATTGGCTGTGATGTTGTCGTGTCTCACCTTTGAAAAGTTGGGAAGGATTTTTAGAATGAAAGGAGTTATTTAATAGAAAAGATAAAAGGGATATTCACGGGAGTCTTCACAATCCGATGCCTCATTTCTGCTGGCAAATGTTTTTGTGAAGGTGTGTGTGTGTATAATGACAAGAACAGAGACAGGGATGGAAAGATACATATTTATGATGAGAGAGAGAGAGAGAGAGAGAGAGAGAGAGAGAGAGAGAGAGAGAGAGAGAGAGAGGAAGAGGAAGAGAAGAGAAGAGAAGAGGAGAAAGAGAGGGCAACAAGAGGACAGAGGCTTCTGAACTAAAGCAGCTTTCTTAATGCAACTCGGTTTGAGAGAATGTTCTCTGTGCTGAGGTTTACCAACATAGCCGTGGCACAATGTGGAACCTTCTCCTCTGGTATTTGTTTTAATCATTTTAAGACACAGAGAAAGAGCCTGAGCTAAAATATATTTACATAACAGCCAAGTCTTTGGAGTGTAGTAGACCCACATTATGAAAAGTAAAGGTCCATATGGTTGAATTACATAACTTGACAGATGTCTCGCAAAGGTCACATCAGTATCACACTAAACTCTGTGACCTAAAGTTTTTGAACCTCATCAGTGGTGTAAAGTACTTAGGTAAAATACTTTAAAGTACTACTTAAGACGTTTTTGTGGGATCTGTATTTTACTATATATAATTGGATAACTTTTACTCCACTACATTCCTAAAGAAAATAATGTACTTTCTACTCCATACATTTTCCCTGACACTCAAAGTACTTTTTACATTTTGAATGCTTAGCAGAACAGGAAACTGGTCCAATTCACACACTTGTCAAGAGAACATCCCTGGTCATCCCTATTGCATCTGATCTGGCAGATGGACTCACTAAACACAAATGCTTAGTTTGTAAATTATACCTGAGTGTTGGAATGTGCCCCTGGCTATCTGTACCTTACAGTTTTTTCCAACTACTTACACACGTTTTCAAAACTGTCTCCTTTTTTCAAAACTCTACACACAATTCCCAAAACTGCACACACAAAATGCAAAATGCCTCACATCTCCTTCAAAATGTAACACTGCATTTAAAATGCCATAAACACATGTCAGAATGAAGCAGTTGCATCAAATGGCAAACACTGCTTTCATAATAGTAAATTTTTGGATATACCACGTAAACACTGTTGTTCTAAATCTAAAGCTCTTTGGCCTTTCATAGGCTTATATCTACATTTCAATACAATGTTCTACAGTGAAAGTAATCTGCTGAGAGGGGTAACAAGTACACTGTAAACACCAATGCAATGTAGAAACAGAAAATATTTATTAGGCCAAACATTACTGTTGTATACAGTATCATACAACAAAACCATAAACATATGTAAACCAAAAGTATATTAGAATACAATAAAGAACACAATTGTGTGTGTGGGGTCCCGGGGGGGGCAGTCCAGGAATTGGTAGGGGGGGGGGGGGGGGGGGGGGGGCAGTCAGCAGTGCTAAGCTACGCTTCATCTCTTCTCTGTGTGTTTGTGTCCAGGCTTACAGCTCACTGAACGGCGCCAGGGCGAATGTAGAACGGGGGGCAAAGCACAACACTGAGGCTCACTCCTTCACCCCTCCTCTCCTCCAATGTACCAATGGTTGGAATACAAAGCAGTATTTTACTTAAGAGACAGGAAACAAGAAAGATAAAATAGATAACGTCAAACAAACAAAACATAACAAAAACTGCACAGAGTAAATAACGCAACTAAACACTTCTCTCAAGCCTGCTCTTAAATAACAAAAAATATCTATTGACAAAAAACCCAGAGTGCAAGACTGGATTCTGATCGTTGTCATGTATTTTCTGTTTGTGATTCCTATTCTTTCATTCAGGCAAGTCTATCTTGTCTGAAAAAATGTCTGAAAATAAATCTCCCACGGTAGTGTCTCTATGGTGGGACAGTTTGAGTTCTCATGTCACAAACGTCACATCAAAAAACAGAAGATACAGGACATTTATATGTTGTCTTTGTCTTCGCTCCGAACTCAAGAGAGTACTCTGAGGAGGGTCCTGAGTCCTCCAGTGACCCAGCAGCCTTTGGGGATGACGTGAACCTTGACCCTCTGAGCTCAGTTGTGTTGTCTGGGTTGTCCTTTCTTCTGGCGGGCTGCCTTGGGCTTGGGGATGTACTGGTTGTTAGCCTGGTGCTCCAGCTCCCGGCTGAAGTACTGGATGGTCTTGTTCAGGCCTTCCTCCAACGGTACCTGGCAACACAGCAACATACACATGAACACACATATAGACACATACACTACATGACCAAAAGTATGTGGACACCTGCTCGTCGAACATCTCATTCTAAAATCATGGCCATTAATATGGAGCTGGTCCCCCCTTTGCTCCTATAACAGCCTCCACTCTTCTGGGAAGGCTTTCCACTAGATGTCGGAACATTGCGGTGGGGACATGCTTCCATTCAGCCACAAGAACATTAGTGAGGTCGGGCACTGATGTTGGCCGATTAGAACTGGCGTTCCAATTCATCCCAAAAGTGTTCGATGAGGCCAGTCAATTTTCTACTTCAGTTTATTTTAGTAAATATATATTTATTTTTTTATCTTAAAACTGCATTGTTGGTTAAGGGCTTGTAAGTAAGCATTTCACTGTAAGGTCTACCTACACCTGTTGTATTCGGTGCATGTGACAAATAAAATTGGATTGATTGATTGATAGGGAGTGTTGCAAAAGAGGACAGATGATTTTTACGCACTACGAGCTTCAGCATTCGGCGCTCCCATTCTGTGAGCTTGTGTGGCCTACCACTTCACGACTGAGCCGTTGTTGCTCCTAGACGTTTCCACTTCACAGTAACAGCATTTCACAGTAACAGCACAGGTGACTGGGGCAGATCTACAGTAGCAGGGTAGAAATTTGACAAACTGACTTGTTGGAAAGGTGGCATCCTATGACGGTGCCACATTGAAAGTCACTGAGCTCGGGCCTCCCGGGTGGCACAGTGGTCTAGGGCACTGCATTGCAGTGCTAGCTGTGCCACCAGAGACTCTGGGTTCGAGCCCAGGCTCTGTCGCATCCGGCCGCGACGTCCATGTGGCGTGACGCACAATTGGCCTAGCATCCAAGCCTCCCACTGAACACGGAGCGCCACCTTAAATGCACGATTTACACTGATGTCGAGTGGCTGCAAATACTTTGTTGTGCCCCCAGGAATCACAGCTGGAATTGAGTTTGTCCTCTTGATGGTTTCTTTCACAGAATCTGTTATGTGGGCCCTCATGCTCTCCAACACGAGCAATGCCTTGTTCTTGTGAAAGAATCCTCCCGGTCGCTTGCCGTAACACTCCGTATGCCATTCATGCATTAGGCCTTCCGTCATCCATCCTTTCTTGTTGACTTTCACAACAATTCCTCTCGGGAATTTTTCTTTTGGCATCGTCATGAGTTTGAAAATCAACATCGGTGGAAGCTTTTCTCCCGATGCCGTGCAGCTCAGAACACAGGTGAAGTGCGTTTTTTCATGCCCAGTTGTTTTCAGCGTGACGGATGATTCGCCTTTCCTGTTGACAGTCCGAGTGAGAGGCAGGTCAAACGTCAGAGGAACCTCATCCATATTTATGATGTCGTGCGGGCCGATGGAATGCTCCGCTATCTTTGCATCAGTGAATTTGCGGAAGTTTGAAACTTTTTCCTCGTAGTCGGGAGGGAGCTGCTGACACAGACTCGTCCGTACCCTGATGGACAGGCCTTTACGTCTCATAAATCTTAGACACCACGATGGTCCACCTCTAAAATCCTCAAACTTCATTGCGGTGGCGATTGTTTTGGCTTTCAGTCGGATCTGCACAGTTTTCAGTCGGATCTGCACCTCGGCCGTCTGCTCTCTGTGTGTTGACCCAGTCTTCAAGCTCATTTTCTAGTTCGGGCCATCTGCTTTTCTTCCCTCTGAAAGCTTTTGTTGTCTTTTTGCACTGAGTCAGTTCCTCACGCTGCTGTTTCCAACGTCTTATCATCGACTCATTAAAGCCAAGCTCCCGTGCAGCAGCTCTATTTCCTTTTCCAACAGCCAGATCGATCGCCTTCAACTTGAAAGCTGCATCATATGCATTTCTCTGTGTCTTTGCTATGATGAGGGTGACAAAATGACTACCCTAATCAGAATGATGGGAAGTTTGAGCGTGCTCGATTTACGTCACATAATGTGACGGTGCTCAGTTTTTTGGCGGCATGAATCTTGTGAAAGCGGGAAAAATCCATAAATTAGTGTCGTGGAAAATCATTTTTCAAATACAACGCTTACCAGAACTTTTAAAATCAAACATGCTCTTTATTACAACTGTACAGCCCACTGGCATGTCCCCGCGGAACACACCCCGCGGAACACACCCCTTCTCAGAACTCCAGCTACTCTATTTATACACACATAGTATTGTCCGTCCCCTATGAAGTCATTCACCACCATCTGCTTTCAATTTGTTTATAATAGTGGCTGGACCCTCTATCCCAGTGTGTCCAATTACCTCTAGGCGCCACTCTGTCTGACATGTATGTTTGTAATAGAATTGTCAGACCATATGTCTAGTGTCCAATTGCTTTTAGGCGCCACTCTGTCTGACATGTATGTTATTATGTCTATGTCTGCTCTGGTACCCCAATGGTGGAACAAACTCCCTCACGACGCCAGGTCAGCGGAGTCAATCACCACCTTCCGAAGACACCTGAAACCCCACCTCTCCAAGGAATACCCAGGATAGGACAAAGTAATCCTTCTAACCCCCCCCCTTAAAAGAGTTAGATGCACTATTGTAAAGTGGTTGTTCCACTGGATATCATAAGGTGAATACACCAATTTGTAAGTCACTCTGGATAAGAGCGTCTGCTAAATGACTTTAAATGTAAATGTAATTATACTGTTCACCTATCTTATACCTCTATATGTTATCCATGTGTGTAATTGTACTCCTACAATCCCACCTCTGGGGCTAATTAGCCACATAAATAATAGAAACATGACTTTGGGATAGTAAATGAAAATACCTACGATATACAAGAAAATACAAAAACAGAAGAAAGCACATAAACCAACTAGACCAAACATTCTCAAATGATTAAAACTAAAATAGGAGTACAAAATCCAATTAGAAACATTAATAAAAACCGAACTAGACCAAACATCTCCAGTTGACATAAGAGTAAAAGATCTAATTAGAAACATTAATAAAAAATAAAAATAATACAATGAATATAATAAGAAATTGAATATGAGAAAATCAAAGACCTACATGCAGTTACAAAAGAAAATTGACACAACATCATTCTAAATTTAAGCATTTCAACATGATCCTCCTTGCAGACATGAATTTGGAAATACAGCATATACAGGTAGACCATCCTTACAAAAATCATGGCAAGCATAACCACCTCCAGGAACTACTCTATATAGACAGTTTGGATTCCCAAAGGGGCAGTCCAAAGGTCCACCGACCGCATTACAAGGCTTTCCATACTTATTAGTATACTTGCCTGGGCTACTCGGTACAGGATCAATCACCACAGGAGGGTCATCTCTCCTTACAGACATCTATTTAACTGCTGTCTGAACCACAATTGACTTTACCAGGGGTATAACACAACAAAATGCAATACCCAAAGCCAACAACCCTCCTCCCAACATGATGGTCATCCTAGCAAACATGACACAAACTCCACCCTTCTCCACTAAGAGCCAATTAAGTATAGTTAATGAATCCCTGTTGATTATATCATATATAATTAAACCATTCTAAGTTCATATTTGGTGTTATCCACAGAAATATAGATTCAAATCCTGATTTAACCTCCTCTCTGGCCTTGAAATCCCTAAGTAGACCTCTAAGCAGTCCAATTGCAGTAAGGTATACCTCAGGATCCTTATCATAAACCCTTTTAACTCTAGGTTTTAACATAGTCATCATGGAGTGATTCAATAATAGTAACCTATTTAATTGCTCTAACTAAGGCACAAAGACCAATCCATCCATCAGGCAATACATTCAACAGTTAGTTTTTTCCACACATCCAGAAACTATCAGCAATACCTCTGTCTTGATTTTTCAACATATTAAGAGATGGCGCAACCTGAGTTATGTGACCACACAACCCTTTATCATTATTTTTACGAACTCCCACATTCTCTTAACACCCCAATAGTATCACATTCTACAGTGGTGTTTCCTACATCAATTCCTTCGGTGTCATGGCTGTAAAAACATTCATATTTTCCTTTAACCACGGTACCTCTGTCTAATTGAGGTACATTTAATTCAGTTCTAATATTATAGGCAACACAATCATTGTCTCCCAGCATGGTCTCATTCAACATAGTTTTACCCCTAGTACTTACCCAGAACAATCCTACATTTTATGTCACACAAGGGAATAGAATACTTTCTATTGGTACAATAGTCATTTTTACAACTTACACAGTTTTTACATGATGCTGGTTCAGAGACTATTAAAAGATCAGACAAAGGTGATTTTCTTCACAAAATACAATTGTCCATTCTGTGTCTGTTTGCCATATACTTAGCCCATTCGTATCACTCCTTCTTCACTACTTCTTCTCATGTAGTGTCCCTGAGTGGTTCTGATTCTGATATATCTAATTCTGTTGCTTTTTCAATGTTCTTATCTTGAGGTAGATCATTAGAGTTTATCAGAAAGTTTCAAATATCAGTAAAAACTCTCCTGACTGATGTCTCAGGTTGCTTTGTTGGCACGGTGGTCTGCTTGGTAAGGGCAGTCGATGTCATCTAGTGGTAGCTACTGTGGTCGTCACAGCAGCCGCCACCCTTGTTGTTGTCACAGGTTCTTCCTGTTCAGGTGCAGGGGTAGGTCTTCACCTTCCACTGGTTCAATCTTGTTCATGATGAGCACCTACTCGTCTTTTTCTTTGATTCATGTCAGGTCACATCCTTTCGGGTCCCAAACGACTTCTCCCTTTGTTTGGTGATGTGTCCATCCACAGAGTGCAATCTCCGATAAGGGTTTGATCCTTATGATTGAGATAGACTTCAGTTCTCCTGCTTCTGTTATACATTGAGGTGGAACATAGATTCTAACCTTGTCAGTCTTTTTGGATTGTTCGGCTGATTCCATTCTTCTCTTCCTGCTCCCACCATACATCTTGATTGTGCATTAGTCTGTTGTTTCTATACTAGCATTCACTGTTGCTTCTGTTATGTCAATGTCATTATTCTTTTGTTGTTCTAACATCAATTGTCTGTAAAGGAGGCCATTCAAAAGTTTAAAAGTCAATTGTGGGGTAATCCCCATTTTCTTCAGCTTGCGGGACTTTTCCTCCTCTTTCTTCACCTGAAGCTCCCTCCTCAGGCCGGACTTAGCTTCCATCTGGAAGGGTTTCAATTTTAGGAAAGAAACGTTCTTATTCTGTTCCTTGTGAGGCCTCTCCTCCTCTTCTGGGTGCATTAGTCGGTGCACGTGTCATATTTTGGCTTTCACTTGATTTACTGTTTTCTTGGCTCCTCCCTGGCATCTCAATCGTTTCCGCTGCTCCTGCTCCCTCCAGGCTCCCTCCTGGTGAATCAGCATCCTCAGTGTCCTCATCTCTATGTGGTTGTATCCTTCTCTCTGTTGGGACTCAGCTGCAGTGGTTCAGATGGTACCACGTCTGGCTTCTTTTCACTTGGACGGCCGTTCTTGTTGCTTTGGCCACCTCATAGGGTCCATCTCTCCTCGGTTGATCCCACTTCCTCCGGATCCCTCCAACGTGGACTAGATCTCCTGGTACCACTGAGAGAGGTCCTTCTGGTCCCCTTGGATCATCAGACGCAGAACCTCTCATCCTGGTTCAGGTTTCTGCCTACTTTCTGTGAAGCATTCATACTTAGAGACTTATGGCCTCTGTTCTAAGATTGCACCATACATCCTCTTACTTCCATCACTCATCACACAACAAACAGACATTCCAGCTGAAGCTGGCGAACCCCTCTCCTTCTGGTTTCCTAAACATAAGACTTGGAAAACAACAGACAAAACATAACAGCATTGACAATGTTATGTGTTATGCATAAATATATTCATGCAAACTGAAATCTGAGACCATGACAATTCCCACTCTCTCTTTACCTGACTCTATGCCTCCAGGATACTTTTCTGCTGGACTCCACAAAAATAAAAGCCCTAAAAAGCTTCCTCATGCTTCCACCCAGTCTTCCCCTTTCGGCCACAGGTTCTGAGAGGTGTTCCCAAATCATGTCATTTTTACTTAGTTTCCCATCTACTCCATTTCAACTGATAATCATGTGCATAACCTACAATTAACATTCTCTCTTCTTGAATTAATTCAACACTGTATATGCTTTCATATCAATCCCTTTAACATGTTTGTTTAGAGTATAATATCCTATCATCCATTCTCTTTCACATGATGTATTAAAAATAAAACAAGTAGCCTCCAAACTCAACCCAGTATGTCTATAGTGGAATCTAATCTCTCTCTCTTTCTCTCTCTGATTCCACATCCTCTGTCATGGTGTTTTCAAGCTCACCCATTATTCAGCTGGACCTTACTTCTCGTGAGACTTATGCACCCACCAAAGAGAGACATAAAGAACTTTACCACTGCAGTGTTGTAAGAAGTATACCACCAGCCTGGTGTATCTTGATGTACACTCAGTCTCCAGAATGCAGCCCAAGCCCTTCCATTTCTGGCTGTTTTTTCCTGAGGACATACACACTAACACATGGGTTATTTCCTGACAACATTAGCAAGATCACTAAATCTTAATTTTTAATAACAGCCCTATGTAACCATTCTGCCTCAAATACCTGGCCTCCTGCCACAGAAATATTCAATGATAGTCAAATGATGTTCCCTACATCAACTGCTGTACAATAACATGTAATCAGTCAAATGTCTTCCAGTTGGATTAATATCCAATCCTATCAAAACTAAGTAATAAGTTTCTTAAACTTTTGCTCTAGTGTTCAAAATGCCACCACTTATTCTTTTTACCATATCTTTAAATATGTGAATTGTTCTATTTACTTTAGAATTGTCCCTATATTTTACACAGCCAGCTGTCTTTCCTTTTCTGTGAATTATCTCTATTATTATACATAGTTTCTAGAAATAACACCCCTTCACTACCATTACCTTCATTTATGAGTCCCCTAACCCATAACAGCCATTATTTGATACATACTTAAAACATCCTTAAGTCAATTTATATATCATTTATATCAGTATCAGTCCCTCCTCAGGAACATATACACAACATTATGTTCCTCAAAACAAAAATAAAGTGACCAAACGAGAAAAAGAGAAAAAAAAAAAAAAAAAAAAAAAAAAAATTATAATAATTTCACATTTGCAATAAATTTCCACTATTCGTAATGTAATTAAACCTGGAGAAAACGTCCATCTGTTTCATTCTATGCCCATGTTATTATTGGTCTCTTTCTTCTTCATTCTTGGGTATCATCGCACAACAGACTACCTTTTTATTCAAGTACTTATATTATTACATTTTATCATTACAATTCCAATGGCATTATAAAACAAAAGAAACAAAAAATCCTGTAATCTAATATTCTGTAAGTTTTGTCAACCACCTTGTCTCATGATTAGTTTCCAGAGCTTCCCTAGGCCTATTAAATTTAAACAGTTCTATATCTAAATAACTAAACAGTTATTTCTTAAATACATTTTCCAACCCAATATTCAGGATAACAGTCCTTAGTGTTTACTTTAACTCAAATTTGACCTTATCTATTCAATACACAACATCCCTTTAATAATTAACATTTATACTAAACACTTTAATTACCAGTACCATCTATTTTCCCAATAGCCCTTGTCTCAGTTTCTCTCATGAATGGCCTGATAATAAAAAAATCAGTACCCCAATAACTTTAAGTCATTATTCTCCCAACAAATATAATGTAATTTCAGCATGTCTCTTTTTTTAGATACAGTTCACAGGTCATCAGACACAGTTGTCCCTCACTGTTCAGTCGGTTAGGGTGGGTTTGATCTCCACACCCACTTGTGGTGATATTCTCTCCCATGCCTTAAAGCATTCTGACGTCACCTTCTTATGATAACTCCCTTATTCCACCAGTGTTCTCTCAGATGAATTATAGATGATGTTTTTATCAACAAAACCCTTACAGAAACCCACACTCCAATAAACCCTTTTAGAATAACTTTCAACACTTTTTATATGCATAATGAACAAAACACATTTGTGTATTCCCCCAAAGACCATAACCCCAAAGAACTGATAGTTTTACCTATGAACCCATGTTATATCGAAAATAAAAATTAAAATAAACCTATTCGAATAACTTATTCAATTTAAGGGTACAACTCTTCATAATTTTCCCAGGGACATAATAGATTTTCAAAGTAATTATACAGTTTGAATAGAGTCTGGTGTCTTAAACATTTCATAAGTATATCCCACCTGTTCCAACAATTTCTAGTAAAAGGTGATCAGTCTTTCACAAGAAATTCCTAGGATTCAGGGCATTTTGACACCATTAATATGTTTCCACTCCCCCTTTCTTTAGGAGCAACTTAAATACATTTTTCAAAAACATGTTCATCCTTTTGCATACCCAATTTGAAACTGAATTGGAAAAAACCCTTCCAATATATCTACTAATGCATATTCATTCCCAGTACATGGTGTACTCACTAGTGAATCATAAGCCAATAATCGCAAAGGGACTGGACTCACTCATCCAGAACTCCATGTTTTAGCCTTATCCAGATATTTTTATTTTTAAAGCGGCTGACTTTAATTAACTGCTTTCCACAGTAATGCAGTCTCCAATGACATTGTTGACCAGAGAAGATTAAAAAAACCTTTTTTTCCCTTATTCTTTCTGGAAAAGAAAGTGTACATATTGTTAATATTCACAACGTTACCTTTTAGTCAGCAAACCAATAATTTTACTTATCCATAGATTTTATTCTAAAGCGTCTTTAACAGTTCCAGAGAATTGTGGTATAGAATGTCTAACAATTAAAATTCCATCGTTATTTTACTAGATGTCAAACGTGATCTAATACTTCTTCTTGACCACATATAAACTGTAATCTCTATGAAACACTCATTGTTCGCTCAGAGACTATACACCGACAAGTAAAAAATTCCATTCTCACTAACCTCAAACCAATTAGTTGTTTGTTATTTTGACAAGGATATAAACTCTTGTATAGCGGCATTTCCTACTACCGCACTAAGTTCTAATGTCACATTACACTAATTTTCCCATACCCGATATACCTATATCCAGAACAGAGAGCTATTTTCTTATTGGTTCTTAGATCTTGTCAATAGTTCTGCCAATCACCCGCACGTCTGCGAGGACTAGAGGAACCACACACACAACCTCATCGCAATGTATTTTCTGATGATAGAATGTTGACATCAGAACGCCTACAAATCGAGCTTCACATTTTGGTCCCATGCGACTATTTATTTATTTATTTTTCCTAAATACTCCCATGTATTTCTACACCTTTTATTTACTATTTTTCCGAGGTAGAGCCAATCTCCTTTCCAATTAATAATTCATTTGTCACATCACTTAATTTATTTTATTGAAGCCTACTCTATACAGTACATACATTATTTCTGAATACTACAGATGACTTAATGTCTTATTCTAGTACAGTACTTCAAATATCACAGTTTTTTTTTCCCTTTACAGATATCATTATTTATTCATTTGGTTTGTTGTTACAGTTCTAATCAATTTTTAAGATTACATTTACGTTACATTTAAGTCATTTAGCAGATGCTCCCATCCAGAGCGACCCACAAACTGGAAAGTTCATACATATTCATCCTGGTCCCCCCGTGGGAATTGAACACTCAACCCAGGCGTTGCAAGCACCATGCTCTACCAACTGAGCCACACAGGTCCACTGCCCGCTCCGTTAAGATCTCTATCTAACGTCTTACTATTACCTATATTTATTTATTTTGTCTCTACTTTCTTACCTCTTCTCCATATTCTTATTGTTTGATCCTATGGTCAATTTACTAGTGAGTCAAGCCACCCCTGTTCTCCTTTTTATCCTGGCCACTCCATTTTGCACCGCTGTCTACCCTGCAGGCTATTTTTTAGACCGTAGCTTCTGTAGACACAGAGTGTCTGACGGCCTGTTTTTTCCTCCTTCTTTGTTTCACCGTACGCGAATTCTTAATGTGTCCTGGATTCCACTATTTATCTTAACCAACCTAGATTCATTGTTAACTCTATAGTATAATTTCAATATATTGGCGCTCCTACTTTCTGTTTTGTTACACACTTTTCTATCCGTATTTATACTATTCGGTTAACGCCTTTTTAAGTATTTTTATTTATTATTTGTTTTGACACCGTTTTTAGTAATTCTACTATGGTCGCTTATTACTTTATCACATCAGTGTTTTTATCCTTGATTACAACTTATTTTACTTCGATGTTTCTTAATTTCGTTCCCTCTATCTTAGTATTTAGAGGCACCCTTTCTTTACGTTCTACTCTGTCACAGGAAGGCTGCGCGCACCCTCTTCAGGACGCTCTGCCTACACGCACACAACCTGTCCTATCTTCCTTCCTAATGTTCTATCTTTACACAGATCCACTCATTTCTTACAACATTTTCATTCATCCTTTTATGTTTCATCCGTTCATTCAATCCCTTTGTTTTTACCTCAAAACAACTCAGTCTTTCTTTATTGACTTAATTCACTTCCTCCTACATAAGCCTAGACTTCTACAATATGACGAGACTACTGTCTAATCGGATCAGCTTGTCTTCATATCCTATTCAACCCCCAATACTTATCTTTTCTTCTATTATTAGAGTAGTATTGTGGCGTGACCTACTGAATTACCAAACCCTGGTAGCTAGACAGAGCGGTTTTTTATTCGCAGGATTTCTTTTGCATTTGAACGCCGCACAATCGGGCCAACGTTTTTCCTGCACCTACTACTTCACCCATACAGTCCTCCTTTCAGAGTGGAAACTATGAATATTTATTTAACTACTGATTTATGTTTTGACCGTATAAGTTACTTTTGCAGTTGAACGCCGCACAATCGGGCCAACGTTTTCCTACAACCTACTGATTTATGCTTTGACCGTATAAGTTACTTTTGCAGTTGAACGCCGCACAATCGGGCTAACGTTTTCCTACAACCTACTGATTTATGCTTTGACCGTATAAGCTACTTTTGCAGTTGAACGTCGCACAATCGGGCTAACGTTCTTCCTGCCTTCTAAATATTTCATCCGTTCAGTCCTTCTTTCAAAGCGGTAACCATGAAATATTAATTTAACTACTAAATATTCACCAACAGACCCTTCTGCCGCGCCGTGAATATCCCACCCAAGCAGACCTTTTCAAAAATGTTAACCAGCCATCTCAGCCAGATGCGCAAACAACCGCATCATTTAAGCTACACATTCGAACGGTCTGATCTGAACGAGCGCATGCATGCTCACTCTACATCTAACACAAGCAAAGTTCACAGCACCTATTCACTCAGTCTCTATACATGCGCATACATTTATATTTAATACCATTCCCCAAATTACACATACATGCAAATTCATTGAATTTAAAAGTTATTTTGTATTTACTGGTTTCATTTTAGGAAATTTGAAAGAGAGACTTACGTGGCGCTCCTCTCGCTGAGACAGTATCTCTGAAGCAATCTTACACAAACATTTCAACTATTGTAAGAACTTGCTTACCGTCTAGTTGGGCGGCCACCTCTGTTTGTTTGTTTGTTAGATTGTCCAAAGAACCCATCATCAGCCAAGAACGTCCCAGTCCCTATCAGCTCCTGGCAAGCTCGCCAAATATGTCGTGGAAAATCATTTTTCAAATACAACGCTTACCAGAACTTTTAAAATCAAACATGCTCTTTATTACAACTGTACAGCCCACTGGCATGTCCCCGCGGAACACACCCCGCGGAACACACCCCTTCTCAGAACTCCAGCTACTCTATTTATACACACATAGTATTGTCCGTCCCCTATGAAGTCATTCACCACCATCTGCTTTCAATTTGTTTATAATAGTGGCTGGACCCTCTATCCCAGTGTGTCCAATTACCTCTAGGCGCCACTCTGTCTGACATGTATGTTTGTAATAGAATTGTCAGACCATATGTCTAGTGTCCAATTGCTTTTAGGCGCCACTCTGTCTGACATGTATGTTATTATGTCTATGTCTGCTCTGGTACCCCAATGGTGGAACAAACTCCCTCACGACGCCAGGTCAGCGGAGTCAATCACCACCTTCCGAAGACACCTGAAACCCCACCTCTCCAAGGAATACCCAGGATAGGACAAAGTAATCCTTCTAACCCCCCCCCCCTTAAAAGAGTTAGATGCACTATTGTAAAGTGGTTGTTCCACTGGATATCATAAGGTGAATACACCAATTTGTAAGTCACTCTGGATAAGAGCGTCTGCTAAATGACTTTAAATGTAAATGTAATTATACTGTTCACCTATCTTATACCTCTATATGTTATCCATGTGTGTAATTGTACTCCTACATTAGCCGCGTCATTGTATAAGCCGCGAGGTTCAAAGCGTGGGAAAAAGTAGCGGCTTATAGTCCGGAAGTTACGGTACTAACAATTGGATACTACGAAATTGGGGAGAAAAGGGGGTAAGATTTTAATTTAAAAAAGTCACTGAGCTCTTCAGTAAGGCCATTATACAGCCAATGTTTGTCTATGGAGATTGCATGCCTGTGTGCTCGATTTTATACACCTGTCCGCAACGGGTGTGGCTGAAATAGCCAAATCTACTAATTTGAAGGGGTGTCCACATACTTTTGTATATATAGTGTTTATGCACAGAAACACACACACACACACAATATCACATGCATGTCCAAGCGCACGTAAAACACAAACAATCATAGTAGTCTCAAAGAACATCACCTGGGGATCCCCTATATCCAACCCCCAGACAGTGTCAAACTACATCCCCCATAATGCACCACCCCTCCACCTCTCTGGGCAGTGTGATGTGACAGCAGTGCATTGAGTAAATGGTGAATCACTGGTGAGAGTGAGTGACAGGCATGTTTCTCTACTGAGTGGTATTATACACTAACCGGACAGTTTATTAGGTATACCCATCAAGTACTGGGTCGATCCCCCCTTTGCTTCCAGAACAACCTGAATTATTTGGGGCATAGTGTCGCAAACGTTCTACATGGATGTTGGTCCACACTGACGCGATGGCATCACGCAGTTGCTGCAGGTTGGACGGCAGTACATTCATGCTGGTAACAGCCCGTTCCATTTCATCCCAAAGATGCTCTATTGGGTTGAGGTCTGGGGACTGACCAGGCCACTCAAGTAGACTGAACTCACCCTCATGTTCCAGGCAATGTTTTTCCACTCCTCAATTGTCCAGTGTTGGTGATGGCGTGCCCACTGGAGCCGCTTCTTCTTGTTTTTAGCTGACAAAAGTGGAAGCTCATGTGGTCGTCTGCTGCAGTAGCCCATCCGTGACAAGTATTGAGTTGTGCGTTCCGAGGTGCCGTTCTGCACACCACTGTTGTACTGCATCGTTATTTGTCTGTTTGTGGCCCGCCTATTAGCTTGCACGATTCTTGCCATTCTCATCAATGAGCTGTTTTCGCCCACAGGACTGCCGTTGAATGGATGTTTTTTGTTTGTCGCACCATTCATGGTAAAGCCTAGACACTCGTCGTGCCTTTAAAACCCAGTAGGGCGGATGTTTCTGAGGTACTGGAACCAGCACAAATGGCACCGTCAATCATACCACGCTCAAAGCTGCTTAGGTCACTCGTTCCGACCATTTTGTTCAATTGAATAGTAACTGAATGCCTGTCTGTCTGCTTTATATAACAAGCCACGGCCACGTGACTCACTGTCTGTAGGCGCGATCCATTTTTGTGAACGGTGTGGTGTACCTAATAAACTGTCCGGTGAGTGGTTGTATACCTCCCTCAGTGTACTGTGTTTTCATTCATGTCATATACAATATGTTCAATGTTTAATACAATATATACAGCCAACCCTGTATGAGCTATGACACAGCAATTCACTCTTTTGTCATTACGCACACGTCTGATGGAAGATTGTTGTGTGTTGTAGTGTGATCAAATGCATTGAGAGCATGTCTGTCTAGCCGCATGAGTGTATGTGTGCATGCAGTCGTATGTGTGTGTTTGTGTCTAACGTGAGTGTGTATCTAGTGAGAGTGTGCGTGCGCGCGTATGTGTGTGTCTAGCATTTGCGTGTGTGTTTATGTACTGACCACAGGTTCCCAGCCTAGCATCATCTTGGCTTTGCGGATGTCGGGCCATCGCCTCTGAGGGTCGTCCTGCCCCTCTGGAAGGAACTGGATCTGTCTGCGGCTCACTGTGTGTGTGATTGTGTGTGGAGAAAAGTGGGAGGTAGAGAAGGGTACAGTTAGGTACAAGTCCAACCTAGAACAGCAGCGATCTATTATATTTGTAGAGAGAGGTGAAGAAAGCTTGAAAGAGAAAAAGTAAAAAAGATAAGGAGCAAGGGGAAGAATAAGGAAAAGTGTTATTGCAGAGGGCTTGTCTGTTGATCTGACACTCACCCACCAGACTCCTGATGAGCTCAGCAAACTCCAATATGGTGTGTTCTTCTGGGTTCCCCTACAGGCAGATTACATGAATCAGCACAGAAAATCAAGAAGACGCAAACACACACACACACAGAAAGATGAAAGTGCACACACCCTTTCAAAAGCAATTTAGCAGAGTGCTGCACACCGACCTCCCAGTGTCAAAGCACAACAATTTGGTTGGTCAGAGCACAACCCTGGTGTGTGTGTTTCAATAACGCACTTCAGTAAGCCTCTTTCTACAGGACCTCTCCTACTACTGTTACTTCTCTAAACATTATGTCAGAGTGAACTGGCTGAATAGCTGCCATTCTGTAACATCCATTGCCTGACAGGTACTATAGAGAACCGTCTGAATAGCTACACAGCTCACAGTATGACAAAAAAACTGTAGTCAAATATGTTAGTGTATTTTTACTAATCATCATCCATTTGTTTTGACAATTCAAAAATACATTAAATTACACACAGATATAGATGATACCGTTATAATGTTTGGATTCAAGAGTAACGGACAAACTCACCAGATTGACTGGGCTGCTGATGTTACTGATCATCAACGACACCAGACCATTCACTAGATCACACGAGAGGAGAGAGAGGAGAGAGAGGAGAGAGAGGAGAGAGAGAGACGTGACAGAGAGATTCATATCATCAGGCTGTGCAAGTGAACACAGACGTGCAGCAGAGAACACACTCAGTACAAATGTTAAACCAACTGCCATGGAGCTAAGATGAATACCTATACACTGGTCAGGATAACCCCTGTCTCTTCCCCTGGGACCTGGTCTACATAGCCCCTGTCTCTTCCCCTGGGACCTGGTCTACATAGTCCCTGTCTCTTCCCCTGGGACCTGGTCTGGATAGCCCCTGTCTCTTCCCCTGGGACCTGGTCTACATAGCCCCTGTCTCTTCCCCTGGGACCTGGTCTACATAGCCCCTGTCTCTTCCCCTGGGACCTGGTCTACATAGTCCCTGTCTCTTCCCCTGGGACCTGGTCTACATAGTCCCTGTCTCTTTCCCTGGGACCTGGTCTGGATAGTCCCTGTCTCTTCCCCTGGGACCTGGTCTGGATAGTCCCTGTCTCTTCCCCTGGGACCTGGTCTGGATAGTCCCTGTCTCTTCCCCTGGGACCTGGTCTACATAGTCCCTGTCTCTTCCCCTGGGACCTGGTCTACATAGTCCCTGTCTCTTCCCCTGGGACCTGGTCTACATAGTCCCTGTCTCTTCCCCTGGGACCTGGTCTACATAGTCCCTGTCTCTTCCCCTGGGACCTGGTCTGGATAGTCCCTGTCTCTTCCCCTGGGACCTGGTCTGGATAGTCCCTGTCTCTTCCCCTGGGACCTGGTCTACATAGTCCCTGTCTCTTCCCCTGGGACCTGATCTGGATAGTCCCTGTCTCTTCCCCTGGGACCTGATCTGGATAGTCCCTGTCTCTTTCCCTGGGACCTGGTCTGGATAGTCCCTGTCTCTTCCCCTGGGACCTGGTCTACATAGTCCCTGTCTCTTCCCCTGGGACCTGGTCTGGATAGTCCCTGTCTCTTTCCCTGGGACCTGGTCTGGATAGTCCCTGTCTCTTCCCCTGGGACCTGGTCTACATAGCCCCTGTCTCTTTGCCTAGGACCTGGTCTGGATAGCTCCAGTTTCTTTCCCTGGGACCTGGTTAGCCCCTGTCTCTTTGCATGGATCACACATATAGATTACTACAACAATTTTGACTCAGAATAAATGATATCCATTACATTGTGTGTGTGTGTGTGTGGACAAGGCATGTGTGCTGATGATCCTGAACAGACTGGTGATGAGGAAATTGTCACATTTGAATGGACGAGACAGAAGTGGAAACCAATGCGGGGTTAACATGTCTCAGAGTAATTAAGACTCATGAGCGCATTAGGCACGGCTTGTTAAGGACCCTGGTTTGCATATGAATTGAGAATGCTGATCCCTCATTTCCCCTCCTCCCCTTCCCTGCGTCAATAATTTCCTTTATTCATTAGGCTACTCCCTTCCCTGCTCCAGGCACAGCGGTTTATCATAGCGTGAGACATTGTTGTGGTGTGTGAGGAGGCCTGGTAGAGCTGTGATGCTGTTTCAGCATACTGAGGAGTTTGCCTCTCTCTCTGTCTAGACGCAGACAGCTAATCTCTGATTATAGTCTGTGTTTGTTATTGTGTGTCCACAGGAGTCATGTATTCTCTTTAAACTAAGCTGCTGCCATTTTCTCCTCCCCTCAGCTCTCACGGGTCAGAGAGCCTATGTAGGTCTGGGTCTGGTGTTTGGGTCTGGTATCTGGGGCTTCAGTGGTCCAACAACAAAGCAGTCCACTGGCTGTTATGCCGGAAGAGTCACAGGATGGGCTGAGTATGAGGGGAAGCAAGTCAGAGGTTTATTACGGTACTCCATAACACATTCTTAATCTCCTAGACTCGCATTCTATTAACACAAACTCACTCCAACACATTAACCCACTGGTGCAATCACGTGCATGCTCTCTCTCACACACACACACACAATAAAACCCTCACTCTCACAGCCAACACATTGGGAAAAAGGCAGCGCTCACTACAACGGCTTTCAACCAACTTTAATGTGGACATCTTTGCCAACCTCTGAGGGTTGTACGGAACACCATTAAAGCCAGAGTTATTAGTCTGGTTTGTGAAGTTCTACGGAGAGATATAAAACAGGATGGAACAGAGAAGCTAACATCATACAGATAATATACAGACAGACACGTCCATCAGAGAGATCCAACACAACGATGAGAAGAGTGAATGCTTGCATGTGCGGTTCTATAAATGTCAATGTGTGTGATAGAGAGAGAGAGAGAGAGAGAGAGAGAGAGAGAGAGAGAGAGAGAAAGGGAGAGAAAGGGAGAGAACACGTGTGTATTCTACTACAGAATCGTTTAAGTGTGAACGTGTGTGTGTGTGTGTGTGTGTGTGTGTGTGTGTGTGTGTGTGTGTGTGTGTGTGTGTGTGTGTGTGTGTGTGTGTGTGTGTGTGTGTGTGTGTGTGTGTGTGTGTGTGTGTGTGTGTGTGTGTGTGTGTAAGCCCCCAAGACCAGGTTTATATATCACAAGCGGCCAAACACAGCATGTCGCGTCTGTCAGTTAGAACACCGAGTAGGTGGTTAGTCCCTATAGCACCAAAGAGGCTTTGGGTGGAATTAGAACTCAGGGAACACAGTCTTTGTCGACGGGAGATAAAAACCCAGCCAGTAACAATCTAGCAAGACAACATTTACCTTTGTCTGCTTATTTATCCCAGGGCAAGAGAAGTACTGTCTGGAAACCAGGCTCACAATATGCACACCTTGTAGCCGGAAGGAGGATCAAAACCAGACCTAATGCAGCGGACATTTTAACACTCCCATTATATCAATTGTGAATGAATTTGAGGCTGTCTTAAACCATGCATCCCCTCCAGGTACACCAAACTCCACTAAAGAATCTACTTTTGTCGATTTCTCCTTCCCTACGTTTGTCTCCTAGTCTACAAGTGATATTGGGAATTAGTAATGGGGAAACATTTATACAGTTACACATCTGGATGTTATTTTTTACGATATCTTCTTAAATAGAGAGACAATTTGTTTTCAGCGCTTTTATTTCCATGACAGATCAGAACTCGTTTTCTCATCCAACTGCAGCAGACGTATGCTGAACAACATGTTTGGAACATCGAGTCGCAGTAAAATCACAGTATCCAAACGCAATACATATAGAATTGTGAGAATCGCAATACATACCGTATCGGCACCTAAGTATCATGATAATATCGTATCGTGAGGTCCCTGGCAATTCCCAGCCCTATTGCTAATGCTGAGTGCCTCCGGTGTTGTTCTCACAAACAGGTTTTAAAGAAGAGTCTAACATGATAAAACAATTGGATTGAATCTAGAGTCACCTACATTACAACGTGTTTAACTTACTGCTTGTGCACATTGATCTACAATCAATTTCTAAATGACTTCAAAGACAAGGTTGGGCTAGCTGCAGAGACAGGGTCTAGTGTGCCTGTGTGCGTGTGTGTTTGTGCGCAAGAGAGTGTGTGCCCGTGCCTGGAAGCATGAGAGTGAGCGTGTGAGTGAGTCCGTCTGTGCGTGCGTCTGCTTGCACGTGTGTGTCTTGGCCACTGAAATGTAGTGTAGTGGCCTTTGTGTTAATGCCACTGAAGTTCACCAGGCTGAGTCACTAACAACCACTATGCTCCTACTGGGAAGAGGATACAACTGGCTCCCTTATCAGCCATCCATCATTATAGACCTTTTTCTCTACAGTTGTTCTTTCTTTCTTCGTTCTTTTACCAGAAAAGAGCGAGGGAAAGGCATTGTCGCTTCCTCCCTCTCAACATCATCCACCTCCACAAGATGACACATCAGTTTACCAAAGAGGACAGGGTAGAAAAGTCTGGATCACTTGTTCTGTCATGTCCTCCAAACTAAATGACCTCAGAGAGAAATATTCTAAATCCCTCATACTAATCCTCTGTCACAAGCCCAAGCCTAACTGCTGAATAATTTTGCTGTTAGTTTGAATGAAGACGTACCAAGACATGCCCACTTATTCTATTTCCAACTAAATGTATTTGTCTCTCCTTTTATTTTGTTTGGATTATTATCTTCCTTTTGGAGCAGCCTTGTTTAAACTCCTACTATCTCGTATATTCTTTCGCCATTACCACACTAAAGCTTGAGAGCTCGCTGACAAAATCAAGTTTTTTTTCTGTGCGATTGTGTCTGGAAGTTTGTACTGAGCAAAACACCAAATTGGCAAAATAAAACAGATTCCAACGAAGAAAGAAATGATGCAAAAAGAATTATCAAAACGCTCCTGTGTTATTATTCAAATTGTTTCCTACAGGGCAGTTGTAATTAATCGAGAGACTGAGGCCCTATAAATAAAGACAAAATAATAACAGAACTACGCTGGAGGCATGAATTCAGATTAAACCAAAAAACGCTTCAACAGATGAATACCTTCGGGTTCATTGATGAAATACACAGACAATGCTGTAAGCACCTGTATTGAAGAGAAAACCTTTTCCCACAGATCACAGTTAAACTAAGCAGGGCTAGAGGGCAAGACAACATTCATGGATTACACTGTAAACTCACTCTTTAGTTTACTGCACCTCCTGCAAGAAAAACTGGCCTTAAAGCAGCAAGACAGTACTCAAACTTAGCAGCAGACTAGAGAAAGGAGAGACAGAGACAGTTCACAAAAATAAATAAAAGAAAGTGTTCCATGAGAAAAAGAGTGCTCATTCCACCCGCCACTTGACACAATCATATAAAAAGTTCCACATCTCCCCCTCAATTCCTCAGGGTGCCAATTGTTCCACTGAGAAGAGATATGAGTGACATCACCTCAACCGAATCAGCTCTGTCAGGTGCTAAAGTATCGGAGTTGTCGTTGTCTCCCTCTGGCCCTCTGAGGCCTCGGCCGTGTGGGTGAAATGCATCCTGGAAAGTGATGAGAAGTCTGCTGTCTTGACATACTGCTAGACAGAGAGGAGGTAGCCGTTCATCCCGAAAGGTGTTCGATGGGGTTGAGGTCAGGGTTCTGTGCAGGCCAGTCAAGTTCTTCCACACCGATCTCAACAAAACATTTCTGTATGGACCTTGCTTTGTGCACAGGGGCATTGTCATGCTGAAACAGGAAAGGGCCTTCCCCAAACTGTTGCCACAAAGTTGGAACCACAGAATAGTCTGCAATGTCATTGTATGCTGTTGCGTTAAGATTTCTCTTCACTATAACTAAGGCGCCTAGCCCGAACCATGAAAAACAGCCCCAGACCATTATTCCTCCTTCAACAAACTTTACAGTTGGCACTATGCAAATCAAATCAAATTTTATTGGTCACATACACATGGTTAGCAGATGCGAGTGTAGCGAAATGCTTGTGCTTCTAGTTCCGACCATGCAGTAATATCTAACAAGTAATCTAACAATTTCACAACAACAAAGGAATGAATAAGAATATGTACATATAAATATAAGGATGAGCGATGGCCGAACGGCATAGGCAAGATGCAGTAGATGGTATAGAGTACAGTATATACATATGAGATGAGTAATGTAGGGTATGTAAACATTATATAAAGTGGCATTGTTTAAAGTGACTAGTGATACATTAATTAAATCCAATTTTTAATTATTAAAGTGGCTAGAGATTTGAGTCAGTATGTTGGCAGCAGCCATTCTATGTCAGTGATGGCTGTTTAACAGTCTGATGGCCTTGAGATAGAAGCTGTTTTTCAGTCTCTTGGTCCCAGTTTTGATGCACCTGTACTGACCTCGCCTTCTGGATGATAGTGGGGTGAACAGGCAGTGGCTCGGGTGGTTGTTGTCATTGATGATTTTTTTTGGCCTTCCTGTGACATCGGGTAGTGTAGGTGTCCTGGAGGGCAAGTAGTTTGCACCCAGTGATGCGTTGTGCAGACCTCACTACCCTCTGGAGAGCCTTACGGTTGTGGGCGGAGCAGTTGCTGTACCAGGCGGTGATACAGCCCGACAGGATGCTCTCGATTGTGCATCTGTAAAAGTTTGTGAGTGTTTTTGGTGACAAGCCAAATTTCTTCAGCCTCCTGAGGTTGAAGAGGTGCTGTTGCGCCTTCTTCACCATGCTGTCTGTGTGGGTGGACCATTGGCGCAAATAGCGTTCTCCTGGCATCCGCCAAACCCAGATTCGTCAGTCGGACTGCCAGATGGTGAAGAGTGATTCATCACTCAAGAGAAAGCGTTTCCACTGCTCCAGAGTCCAATGGTGGTGAGCTTTACACCACTCCAGCCGACGCTTGGCATTGCGCATGGTGATCTTAGGCTTGTGTGCAGCTGGTCGGCCATGGAAACCCATTGAAGCTCCCTACGAACAGTTCATCTGTTGACGTGGCTTACAGAGGCAGTTTGGAATGCGGTAGTGAGCGTTGTAGCCGAGGACAGACAGCTGTTACGCGCTACGCGCTTCAACACTCGTCGGTCCCGTTCTGTGAGCTTGTGTGGCCTACCACTTCGTGGCTGAGCCGTTGTTGCTCCTAGACATTTCCACTTCACAATAACAGCACAGTACAGTTGAACGGGGCAGCTCAAGTAGGGCAGAAATTTGATGAACTTACTTGTTGGAAAGGTGGTATCCTATGATGGTGCCACGTTGAAAGTCACTGGGCTCTTCAGTAAGGCCATTCTACTGCCAATGATTGTCTATGGAGATTACATGGCTGTGTGCTCGATTTAATACCCCTGTCAACAACGGGTGTGGCTGTATTAGCCGAACACACTAATTTGAAGGGGTGTCCACATACTTTTGTAAATAAACTCTACAAAAAAATAAACATCCTCTCACATGTGTAAATATTTGTATGAACATAACAAGATTCAACAACTGAGACATAAACTGAACATGTTCCACAGACATGTGACTAACAGAAATTGAATAATGTGTCCCTGAACAAAGGGGGGGTCAAAATTAAAAGTAACAGTCAGTATCTGGTGTGGCCACCAGCTGCATTAAGTACTGCAGTGCATCTCCTCCTCATGGACTGCACCAGATTTGCCAGTTCTTGCTGTGAGATGTTACCCCACTCTTCCACCAAGGCACCTGCAAGTTCCTGGACATTTCTGGGGGGAATGGCCCTAGCCCTCACTCTCCGATCCAACAGGTCCCAGACGTGCTCAATGGGATTGAGATCCAGGCTCTTCACTGGCCATGGCAGAACACTGACATTCCTGTCTTGCAGGAAATCACGTACAGAACGAGCAGTATGACTGGTGGCATTGTCATGCTGGAGGGTTACGTCAGGATGAACCTGCAGGAAGGGTACCACATGAGGGAGGAGGATGTCTTCCCTGTAACGCACAGCGTTGAGATTGCCTGCAATGACAACAAGCTCAGTCCGATGATGCTGTGACACACCACCCCGGACCATGAAGGACCCTCCACCTTCAAATTGATCACGCTCCAGAGTACAGGCCTCGGTGTAAAGCTTATTCCTTCGACGATAAACGCGAATCCGACCATCACCCCTGCTGAGACAAAACCGCCACTCGTCAGTGAAGAGCACTTTTAGCCAGTCCTGTCTGGTCCAGCGACGGTGGGTTTGTGCCCATAGACGACGTTGTTGCCGGTGATGTTTGGTGAGGACCTGCCTTACAACAGGCCTACAAGCCCTCAGTCCAGCCTCTCTCAGCCTATTGCGGACAGTCTGAGCACTGATGGAGGGATTGTGTGTTCCTGGTGTAACTCGGGCAGTTGTTGTTGCCATCGTGTACCTGTCCCGCAGGTGTGATGTTCGGATGTACCGATCCTGTGCAGGTGTTGTTACACGTGGTCTGCCACTGCGAGGACGATCAGCTGTCCTTCCTGCCTCCCTGTAGCGCTGTCTTAGGTGTCTCACAGTACGGACATTGCAATTTATTGCCCTGGCCACATCTGCAGTCCTCATGCCTCCTTGCAGCATGCCTAAGGCACGTTCACGCAGATGAGCAGGGACCCTGGGCATCTTTCTTTGGTATTTTTCAGAGTCAGTAGAAAGGCCTCTTTAGTGTCCTAAGTTTTCATAAATGTGACCTTAATTGCCTACCGTCTGTAAGCTGTTAGTGTCTTAACGACCGTTCCACAGGTGCATGTTCATTAATTGTTTATGGTTCATTGAACAAGCATGGGAAACCGTGTTTAAACCTTTTACAATGAATATCTGTGAAGTTATTTGGATTTTTAAGAATTATCTTTGAAAGACAGGGTCCTGAAAAAGGGACGTTTATTTTTATCTGAGTTTATAGTGTATGTCTGTGTGGGGTAAGTCTGTGAGGTATGTTTATGAGGTAGGTCTGTGAATTATGTGTATGTGGTAAGTCTGTGGTAAGTGTATGAGGTAAGTCTGTGGTAAAATGAGGTAGGTTTGTGAGGTAAGTCAGTCATGTGTAGTAACGGTGGGTTACAATAGCATGCTTTTCCAAAAGATGGAACATGACTGACTTTGAGGGTAACATTTTATTCAATAACACCTTTTGAACAATTGCTGCGTCCCTTTAAAAAAAAATGTTTAAGGCTACTTAGTGCAGTTCCTGTGTTCTTTTAGAGGAATAAAATATCAACCTGTGTCTTGGCCTGTGAATGGAACTCAGAGGGTAGGGAGGGGAGGGTAGATTTGAGTTTTGGTTGGTTTCGACCAAATCCACAAAATGTGCTGATTCACAGACTATGGAAGTCATTTAGCAAAGTCTGGCTAAGTCATAAGAAGTGGATGAGAGAGGAGGAAACTTAGAAGAGAGGTCACTTGAAGGTCCTGGCTCCCCCACTGTTTATGCAAGCCTAATTAAAGCCATTCAGGTTCCAGTTAATGTTTGCTCGGAGGAGATAGGAGAGCTTCAAATACCCATCTGCCTCTGATCGCTCCCTTTCTACAGTGCAGCATGTGTGTGTGTGTTGTGAGATGATCAGATGGCACTGTCGATGAAAGCAGGCCGGATTAAATTATCCCCCAAAAATCATTCTCACACACAAGCACAGCAATCGCCAAAACCTCTTTGAAGACTGAGGATTTGGATGAGGCGGTGTATTTGTGATGAAAAGAGAGAGATAGAGGGGGTGTTAGTATTGTATTCCATCCCCTTTGGAAGTAAAGCAAATCTAACTTGTTTTCTACCCACCAAACACTCGTGGCCAGAGCTCACATGACCAGCCAGCCGCATGTCCATTGCCTCCAGATTCTTGCGAGTGTTACTACGTCGATATATCCAGACCCCTACGCCCCTCCACCCAAGGCCGAGTCTGCGTTAGAAATACCTTGAACTTAATTCTTGGAAAGCATTATTAAGCCCATCAAAAGCTTGGGGATGATTTCCTCCATGGTTATCCAACAATTCCTTAGAGGAGAGAGCATGTTTAAAGGTCTGGGCCTATAGAGCACATAATAAAATAACACTAACACATACTGCCACAATTTTCTCCTTAGAGACAAACACCCTTTCCACTGAGCAACATTTTGTTTCTTCAAGAGAAAGTGCCCTTTAAGCTACTGTCAGAGACTTTCACAGAAACAGCATGCAGAGATTCACAGACACAAACGGAGAGCAAAAACGGAGAGCAAATTAAAGATGAACAATGTGTGTGTGTGAAGCGTTCAAATACTATTTAAAATATTTAAATTACTTTAACATACATTTCGACGTATTCAGATATTTTTCATTTGAAAAGACAAGTAGTTGAATATTGGAATGTAGTGTATGTGGAAATATAGTTGGAAAGTATTGGCATGTATCTGAAAATACTAAAATATACTGACTCAAATACACTCCCATGCATTTAACTCAGGTACTGTATTTGAAATAAGTATTTGAAAATACTTGCAAATAGTAGGCTACTTATAGGAAATTATTGAAAATACTTTCAAGAACCCTACTTCCAATGGAAATACACAAAAAATAATACACATGAACCAAGGCATGGTGTGAAGTGTGTTCAGTCAGGCTTACCTCACATACTGGAAAGCCCCCGTCTGGGATCCGCTACCATACACCTATAAAAAATAAGGTGAAATGAAACTTAATAAGAATGTAATTGCCATGTACACCATGTGCAGAGAAAAGTGGTAGATGCTGAATCATAGAGGGAGGGAGAGAGATTCAAGTCAGTCTGTCCATCTGTCAGACTGCCCAGAAAATGAGTGAGAGTGAGCGAGTTGTTGAGAGTGATAGTAACACTAAAAGGGGTAGAGAGTGTGAGAGTAGAAATATTGGTGAGGGAACAGTAGCGAGAGAGGAAAAGTGAGAGTGAGAGAGTGATCGAGTGAGAGAGATAGTAACAGTGCTAGTAGTAGTGGACGTACGGTGAGGGCCTCTCCCTGTAGAGCCTGCAGTATGAAGTTGCTGACCACGCGGCCATCGTTCATGTGCATCCGGGAGCCAAAGGTGTTAAAGATGCGTTGCTCCCTCACCTCCACTCCTTCCTGTGGGCACAGGGAGAGGAAATAGAGGGGTGAGAATAGAAGTACACATTTGTTTTGTTTATGTTTCTCTTTGAATTAAATATGTGGAACTCAACATCCGCTGCGCCTTGGTCCCGTTCTTACGACAGCCGTGACAGATATGTCACTTTCTAGAAAACATTTTTGGAGGGTGGGGTTCCACCCAAACACGCTGGACCCGGTACTGCATCCAAAACAACCATTGGGAAAACATTTGTTTTACAGATCTAACATGCTGGCGCCATTTGGCATTTGTTTTCAAAGTCAATAGAAAAAACATGTCTTCACAGGATTTCCTCCAGAATCTGTTGTTCGCCATCTGATGCAAAGTCTATTGTGATCTGTACACCAGAGTAATTAATATACGTAAACAGAGAACATCATATTCTGGTGATGGAGGGATTAGCAACAATTACACAAAGCCCCATCGACTGTTGGGATTGGACGAGCGCTGGTACACACACACAGCTCCATAGGACACCAGATGGGGTATTCCAGAAAGATGGTTGAACAAATTCAGGATTTCCTGAACATATCCGTCTTGTCTTCACCAGATGAGGGAGTCCAGGATTTCTTGGCTCCAGAGCGGCTGCTTCTCGATTAAGTTAATAGGCTAAGCAAAGCGCAGATTGGTTGACCTGTCAACTAACATTGAAAAAGTCCTCATGTCGATGACAGAAAAAACGATAGATATGGAGTTAAAAGACAGAGCCCAATATTTCACAAGTCTAGAACAAGAAACAACTGAAACAACACAACGAATATGTTCACATATTTACCCAACAAAAAGTAATACATCCACCGTTGAAAAAAACAGAGATGGAGCCTGGCAGAAAATTGCAGAGAGAACTTGGCCAAGTGAAGTGACACAATTCCAATATCTAATAGGCCTAGCTCACACACATGGCTGATTAGTAACAACACGTTCACTTTATAGAGCACTTTTATTGCAACCCTGGTGATATTAAGTGTCAAGGCTATGGCCTAATATGGAAGTTGTTGTAGCCTATGTCACAATTGCAGTGGTAGGCCCATTCTATAGCCTATGTAGGATTAATAATAATTTATTGAATTCATAGTGCTTTTCATGACAACATGGGCAACAATGTGTTCTCTGTTAAGTTGTAAACCCATAGAAGTCACAGATCATGTAACGATATTCGTCTTCGGATGAAGAGTAGTCATCAGACCAAAGCGCAGCGTGGCAAGTGTTCATGTTATTTTATTAAAACAGAAACACTAAACAAAAATAACAAAGAGAGTGAAACAAAAACGAAACAGTCCTGAAAGGTGCTGCAACACAAAAAAGAAAACAACTACCCACAAAACACAGGTGGAAAATGGCAACCTAAATAGGCTCCCCAATCAGAGACAACGAGAAACCACCATAAACCTACATACCCCTAGACCATACAAAATCCCCATAGATAAACAAAAACCCTAGACAGAACAAAAACCCCTAGACAATACAAAAACGAAACAAACCACCCTTGTCACACCCTGACCTAACCAAAAAATAAAGAAAACAAATATAACTAAAGTCAGGGCATGACAGTACCCCCCCCCCCCCCCCAAGGGTGCGGACTCTGGCCGCAAAACCTAAAGATATAGGGAAGGGTCTGGGTGGGCATTTATCCGCGGTGGCGGCTCTGGCGCTCCACCCGCTCCCCCGCTCCACCTTAGTCTTGGCCCACTTAGGTGGCACCTCTGGAGCGGGGACCCTCGCCGCTGACCCCGGACTGCTCCGTACAGGAGGGCGACTCTGGCAGCTCCGGACAGGAGGGCGACTCTGGCAGCTCCGGACAGGAGGGCGACTCTGGCAGCTCCGGACAGGAGGGCGACTCTGGCAGCTCCGGACAGGAGGGCGACTCTGGCAGCTCCGGACAGGAGGGCGACTCTGGCAGCTCCGGACAGGAGGGCGACTCTGGCAGCTCCGGACAGGAGGGCGACTCTGGCAGCTCCGGACAGGAGGGCGTCGCTTGAGGGTCCGGACTGGAGGAAGACTCTGGAGGGAGGAGACGCAGAGACAGCCTGGTGCGTGGGGCTTCCACAGGACCCACCAGGCTGGGGAGACCTACAGGAGGCCTGGTGCGTAGAGGAGGCACCGGATAAACCGGGATGTGGGGGAGCACTGGAGCTCTGGTGCGCAGCCTTGGCACCACTCCTCCAGGCTGAATGCCCACTTTAGCCCGGCCCCTCCAGAGTGCAGGCACAGGTCGAACCGGGCTGTGGGGGAGCACTGGAGATCTGGTGCTTACCGCTCGCACCTCTCCATTAGGCTCAATGCCCACTTTAGCCCGGCACGGGCGGAGCGCAGGCATAGGACGAACAGCACCCTCCCAGCGCCCCGGAGACACAGTACGCAGAGCCGGTGCAGGATACCCTGGGCCGAAACGGGGCACCGGAGACCAAACACGCTGAGCTGGCACAATCCGCCCTGGCTGGATGCCCACTCTCGCATGGCACTTGCGGGGGGCTGGCCTATAGCGCTCCGGGCTATGAGCGCGCACTGGTGACACCGTGCACTTCACCGCATAACACGGTGCCTGACCAGTACCACGCTGCTTCCGGTAAGCACGGGGAGTTGGCTCAGGTCTATCGCCTGACTCCGCCAATCCCCCCGTGTGTCCCCCCCCAAATGTTTTTTTGGGCTGCCTCTCGTGCCTGCTGCGCTGCCTTGCCTCATATCGCCGCCTCTCAGCTATAGCTGCCTCCAGCTCTTTTTTCAGACGGCGATATTCCCCAGCCTGTCTCCAGGGTCCCTTACCGTCCAATATCTCCTCCCAAGTCCAGGAGTCCTGAACCCTCTGCTCTTCGTTACCACGCTGCTTGGTCCGTTGGTGGTGGGTAGTTCTGTAACGATATTCGTCTTCGGATGAAGTCATCGGACCAAAGCGCAGCGTGGCAAGTGTTCATGTTATTTTATTAAAACAGAAACACTAAACAAAAATAACAAAGAGAGTGAAATGAAAACAAAACAGTCCTGTAAGGTGCAGCAACACAAAACAGAAAACAACTATCCACAAAACACAGGTGGAAAATGGCAACCTAATTAGGCTCCCCAATCAGAGACAATGAGAAACAGCTGTCTCTGATTGGGAACCAATTCAGGCCACCATAAACCTACATACCCCTAGACCATACAAAATCCCCATAGATAAACAAAAACCCTAGACAAGACAAAAACCCTAGACAATACAAAAACTAAACAAACCACCCTTGTCACACCCTGACCTAACCAAAAAATTAAGAAAACAAATATAACTAAAGTCAGGGCGTGACAGATCATCTGACAAAAAAAAGGAAGAATTGAATGACTGTTTCTGAAAATGATTTGGTTTGGTGAAAGTATTCAATAGCTACCTGTTTGTTTATGCTGTGGAAATATTTTCTATTCACGTAGTCTCCTTCATTTGCTCCAGAGGGTCTTTGAATGACGTTTGAAAAATCTTTATCATGTTACCTAGATTTATACATTTGAGATGAGAAAAGCATTGTTGGAATTCCATTGACCGCAGCCTACTGTACCTGCAATTCTGTAAAAGTCCTCCTTGATTATATGGACAGCTTGATGGCCAGGAAATGCAACAGACATAAAAAAAATCTCTTCAACGCGAGGCAGACTCTTCTTATCGCTCTACACACTGTACAGGAAACTTCCAGTGGCAAAATAAAATTGCAAAGCAATACACAGAGTTTGTATAGCAGTCAAAGCGAAACTGCACTGGGAATACGTTTGCTATACAGTGCCTTCGGAAAGTATTCAGACCCCTTGACTTTCACATTAAGTAATGTTACAGCCTTATTCTAAAATGTATAAAAAATATATTTCCTCAATCTACACACAATACCCCATAATGACAAAGCAAAAACTGGCTTTTAGAAATGTTTGCTAATTTATATAAAAAAAACTGAAAGATCACATTTACATAAGCATTCAGACCCTTTACTCAGTAGTTTGTTGAAGCACCTTTGGCAGTGATTACAGCCTCGAGTCTTTTTGGGTATGACGCTTGGCACACCTGTATTTGGGAAGTCTCTGTTAGGTTGGATGAGGAGAGTTGCTGCACAGCTATTTTCAGGTCTCTTCAGAGATGTTCGATCGGGTTCAAGGGCTCCGGCTGGGCAACTCAAGGACATTCAGAGGCTTGTCCCGAAGCCACACCTGCGTTGTCTTGGCTGTGTGCTTAGGGTCGTTATCCCGTTATAAGGTGAACCTTCGCCCCAGCCGGAGGTCCTGAGCACTCTGGAGCAGGCTTTCATCAAGGACCTCTCTGTACTTTGCTCCGTTCATCTTTCCCTCAATCCTGACTAGTCTCTCAGTACCTGTCGCTGAAAAACATCCCCACAGCATGCTGCTGTCACCACCATGGTCTGAGAGTCTTTTGGTGACTTTTGGCAAACCGCAAGCGAGCTGTCTTGTGCCTTTTACTGAGGAGTGGCTTCCGTCTGGCCACTCTACAATAAAGGCCTGATTGGTGGAGAGCTGCAGAGATGGTTGTCCTTCTGGAAGGTTCTCTCATCTCCACAGAGGAACTCTAGCACTCTGTCAGAGAGACCATCGGATTGTTGGTCACCTCCCTGACCAAGGCCCTTCTCCCCTGATTGCTCAGTTTGCCTGGGCGGTCAGCTCCAGGAAGAGTCTTGGTGTTTCAAAACTTCTTCCATTCAAGAATGATGGAGGCCACTGTGTTCTGGGGGACCTTCAATGCTGCAGGAATTTTTTGGTACCCTTCCCCAGATCTGTGCCTCGACACAATCCTGTCTCAGAGCTCTACGGACAATTGCTTTCGACCTCATGACTTGGTTTTTGCTCTGACATGCACTGTCAACTGTGGGACCTTATACAGGCAGGTGTGTGCCTTTCCAAATCATGTCCAATCAATTGACTTTACCACAGGTGAACTCCAAGTTGTAGAAAAATCTCAAGGATGATCAATGGAAACAGGATGCACCTGAGCTCAATTTCGAGTCTCGTTGCGAAGGGTCTAAATACTTGTGTAAATACAGTATTTCTGTTTTTGCTTAGTCATTATGGGGTATTGTGTGTAGATTTCTGAGATTTTTTATTTATTTAATCCATTTTAGAATAAGGCTGTAATGTAACAAAATGTGGAAAAAGTCAAGGGGTCTGAAAACTTTCCGAAGGCACTGTATATGCTTTGAGTAAATTGACCAGATACATGAGTGATTGTGCGGAAAAACGATAACGTAATGTTTTTTTTCAATTCTGAATGATCTAAAGGATGTATTCGAAGTCCAATAATTTGTTCCCTTTGTAAAGCAAGGCAAGCAATGAATGTTCTGATGTCAAGTGGATTTTCCAAGAAAGGACAGGCCATAGTGACAAAAAATCATCTGATCGGCGGAGATGTCCCGTATTTATTTGCTGCTATGATCAGGCTCTCTTTCTGGAGCCAGAGTTCTGGAAAAATTACTAATTAAGCTTTCTGGAATACCCCTCTGGTGAGCAAACAGACAAAACGACTTCTCTCACACAAACACAAACACATACACATTGAACACACATACAGGTACTGTCAAAACAAGAATAGTCAGTCCCGTTCTGTGTGCTGGATGATTTCTCAGTCAGGTTTGGAGAGTTAGGTCTACTGCAGGGCTTTGCGCCATCCCAACACTAACACACCAGTCCTGGGTTAAAACAACATTCAGTAGCTCTTCAGGACCGGCATTGGACACCCCAATGGCCCACAATCTCAAACTATCCCTGCATTTAAAATACTGACCTAATCTAATGGATGGATAGATCTGTTATGCTGATGAATGAGGACCCAAAAGCGACGTAATAGTAACAGAGTCTTTATTCCAGTATCAAACAAACAATGATTCTCCTGGATATATCAAAGGTAAATCCAAAACAGGAAACTGAAATCCTCTCGTCAGTAGAGAGGAACGACAGGAGACGCGACCACAGACTGCAGGTCGCTTCAGGAAGGCACAGGCCGTAGCTGACATAGACACCTGCTCACACGCAGCATCTGAAGAAGGCAAAAACACGACAGGGCGGAACAAGGACACAGGAACAGCAAACATCAAACAAGAATCCGACCAGGACAGAAGCGGAAAACAGAGGGAGAAATAGGGACTCTAATCAGAGGGCAAAATAGGGGACAGGTGTGAAAGAGTAAATGAGGTCGTTAGGAGAATGAGAAACAGCTGGGAGCAGGAACGGAACGATAGAGAGAGAGAGCGGGAGAGGGAGAGAGGGAGGAGGAGAGAGAGAGAGAGAAAGAGGGAAAGAACCTAATAAGACCAGCAGAGGGAAGCACAGGGACAAGACATGAAGATCAAAGACAAAACATGACAGTACCCCCCCACTCACCGAGCGCCTCCTGGCGCACTCGAGGAGGAACCCTGGCGGCAACGAAGGAAATCATCAATCAACGAACGGTCCAGCACGTCCCGAGATGGAACCCAACTCCTCTCCTCAGGACCGTAACCCTCCCAATCCACTAAGTACTGGTGACCACGTCCCCGAGAACGCATGTCCATGATCTTCCGTACCTTGTAAATAGGAGCGCCCTCGACAAGGACGGGGGAGGGAAGACGAACGGGGGCGCGAAGAAAAGGCTTGACACAAGAGACATGGAAGACAGGGTGGACGCGACGAAGATGTCGCGGAAGAAGCAGTCGCACAGCGACAGGATTGACGACCTGAGAGACACGGAACGGACCAATGAACCGCGGAGTCAACTTGCGAGAAGCTGTCGTAAGGGGAAGGTTACGAGTGGAAAGCCACACTCTCTGACCGCGACAATACCTAGGACTCCTAATCCTACGTTTATTGGCGGCTCTCACAGAACCGAGAAATGTGACAGAGGAGACATGAAAGGCGCACTTCTCAGCCTTCACGTAGAGACAATTCTCTAAAAGGCGCTGGAGTACACGTCGAACGTGCTGAACATGAATCTCGAGTGACGGTGAAAAAATCAGGATATCGTCAAGGTAAACGAAAACAAAAATGTTCAGCATGTCTCTCAGTACATCATTAACTAATGCCTGAAAGACAGCTGGAGCATTAGCGAGACCGAACGGCAGAACCCGGTATTCAAAATGCCCTAACGGAGTGTTAAACGCCGTTTTCCACTCGTCCCCCTCTCTGATGCGTACGAGATGGTAAGCGTTACGAAGGTCCAACTTAGTAAAGAACCTGGCTCCCTGCAAAATCTCGAAGGCTGACGACATAAGGGGAAGCGGATAACGATTCTTAACCGTTATGTCATTCAGCCCTCGATAATCCACGCAGGGGCGCAGAGTACCGTCCTTCTTCTTAACAAAGAAAAATCCCGCTCCGGCGGGAGAGGAAGAAGGCACCACGGTACCGGCGTCGAGAGAAACAGACAGATAATCCTCGAGAGCCTTACGTTCGGGAGCCGACAGAGAGTATAGTCTACCCCGAGGGGGAGTGGTCCCCGGAAGGAGATCAATACAACAATCATACGACCGGTGAGGAGGAAGGGAGCTGGCTCTGGACCGACTGAAGACCGTGCGCAGATCATGATATTCCTCCGGCACTCCTGTCAAATCACCAGGTTCCTCCTGAGTAGAGGGGACAGAAGACACAGGAGGGATAGCAGACATTAAACACTTCACATGACAAGAAACGTTCCAGGATAGGATAGAATTACTAGACCAATTAATAGAAGGATTATGACATACTAGCCAGGGATGACCCAAAACAACAGGTGTAAAAGGTGAACGAAAAATCAAAAAGGAAATGGTCTCACTGTGGTTACCAGATACTGTGAGGGTTAAAGGTAGTGTCTCACATCTGATACTGGGGAGAAGACTACCATCTAAGGCGAACATGGGCGTGGGCTTCCCTAACTGTCTGAGAGGAATGTCATGTTTCCGAGCCCATGCTTCGTCCATAAAACAACCCTCAGCCCCAGAGTCTATCAAGGCACTGCAGGAAGCAGCCGAACCGGTCCAGCGTAGATGGACCGACAAGGTAGTACAGGATCTTGATGGAGAGACCTGAGTAGTAGCGCTCACCAGTAGCCCTCCGCTTACTGATGAGCTCTGGCTTTTACTGGACATGACATGACAAAATGTCCAGCAGAACCGCAATAGAGACAAAGGCGGTTGGTGATTCTCCGTTCCCTCTCCTTAGTCGAGATGCGAATACCTCCCAGCTGCATGGGCTCAGTCTCTGAGCCGGTGGGAGGAGATGGTTGAGATGCGGAGAGGGGAAACACCGTTAACGCGAGCTCTCTTCCACGAGCTCGGTGACGAAGATCTACCCGTCGTTCTATGCGGATGGCGAGTGCAATCAAAGAGTCCACGCTGGAAGGAACCTCCCGGGAGAGAATCTCATCCTTAACCTCAGCGTGAAGTCCCTCCAGAAAACGAGCGAGCAACGCCGGCTCGTTCCAGTCACTGGAGGCAGCAAGAGTGCGAAACTCTATAGAGTAATCCGTTATGGATCGATCACCTTGACATAGGGAAGCCAGGGCCCTGGAAGCCTCCTTCCCAAAAACTGAACGATCAAAAACCCGTATCATCTCCTCTTTAAAGTTCTGATAATCGTTAGAACACTCAGCCCTTGCCTCCCAGATAGCTGTGCCCCACTCCCGAGCCCGACCAGTAAGGAGTGATATGACGTAAGCGATCCGAGCTCTCTCTCTTGAGTACGTGTTGGGCTGGAGAGAGAACACAATATCACACTGGGTGAGAAAGGAGCGACACTCAGTGGGCTGCCCAGAGTAACATGGTGGGTTATTAACCCTAGGTTCCGGAGACTCGGAAGACCAGGAAGTAGCTGGTGGCACGAGATGAAGACTCTGAAACTGTCCAGAGAGATCGGAGACCTGAGCGGCCAGGGTCTCAACGGCATGACGAGCAGCAAACAATTCCTGCTCGTGTCTGCCGAGCATTGCTCCCTGGAACTCGACGGCAGTGTTGAGAGAATCCATAGTCGCTGGGTCCATCTTGGTCGGATTCTTCTGTTATGCTGATGAATGAGGACCCAAAAGCGACGTAATAGTAACAGAGTCTTTATTCCAGTATCAAACAAACAATGATTCTCCTGGATATATCAAAGGTAAATCCAAAACAGGAAACTGAAATCCTCTCGTCAGTAGAGAGGAACGACAGGAGACGCGACCACAGACTGCAGGTCGCTTCAGGAAGGCACAGGCCGTAGCTGACATAGACACCTGCTCACACGCAGCATCTGAAGAAGGCAAAAACACGACAGGGCGGAACAAGGACACAGGAACAGCAAACATCAAACAAGAATCCGACCAGGACAGAAGCGGAAAACAGAGGGAGAAATAGGGACTCTAATCAGAGGGCAAAATAGGGGACAGGTGTGAAAGAGTAAATGAGGTCGTTAGGAGAATGAGAAACAGCTGGGAGCAGGAACGGAACGATAGAGAGAGAGAGCGGGAGAGGGAGAGAGGGAGGAGGAGAGAGAGAGAGAGAAAGAGGGAAAGAACCTAATAAGACCAGCAGAGGGAAGCACAGGGACAAGACATGAAGATCAAAGACAAAACATGACAAGATCCTTCGGCAATCTTCCAATGGTGCATGAGTTGTTCCTACGTGATAACCAATCGATCACACAATCCAGGTTGCACACAAAGTGAGTACATGTTGATCTGATGGTTTCTCTAACTAACTAAAAGCTTCTACAAACTCTGTTTGGACTCAGGAGACCCTTCTATTGACCCTTATACAACGGATGGGTCTAACCCTGAATGCTGATTGGCTTGAATGCGGTTTTAACCAATGTCTATTCCACAAGTTACCACCGGCTAAATCTATGACGTTAAAATGCCTATTTACTCTGTTCCATCTGACTGCGCAATCCACTGTCTAATCAGCCCAGCCAGGCACTTTATAAACCTGATCTCCACTATAAAAAGCATCTAGACATTATCTCACATTTCTTTTAGACTAAAATTGAGTTCTCAACTGCAGAGATTTGTATAAACCTTGCCGTCTGTCTCTCCAGCATTTGCAACATTGTTTCAATATTCAAATTTGATCTCCTGCTGTCCCATAGTAATGAACGTGTCGGCAGGACGAAACAGAAAGGCAGTCAGCATTTCTCAGCCAGTCGAAATCATGAATCAGCTTACATCATTTTTATGGATATATACAAAGAAATATCAATAGAATAGTGCAGCTAGTTTGCAGTCTTTCCAGCTCCAGTTTGAAGTGATTGTGTTAACTGTGTTGTTGACTAGCTCCTCTGAACAACAATGTCCTGACGAGAGAGCACATTTTCTTTGCCAGGCGAAATCACGCCTCATTAGCTCATTGTTATGTATGTGTCCAAATAAATGTAACCAGAAAACAACTTTAAAAAATGCAGCTACTTTGCTGTTTTTCTGGCTGCACGTGTCGTGGAAATATTCGGCCAATAATACTTCTCAGATACCGGAACTTGTGAATTCAAATAGACTTTATTACAAAGTAACAAGCCAAGCTGGCCCATGGACCAACTAATCTTTCCAGTCTCAGCACTCTCCTTTTATACAGTTTTACCCTTACATAACACATAGTCACTCCACTTTATGTAAATGATTAATACAATCTAGCCTTATGCCACCATTATCTTTCAGTCTCACTTCTGACTTGTTTACGCCCAGATGATTGTGGACTACAGGAAAAGGATGACCGAGCACTCCCCCATTCTCATCGATGGGGCTGTAGTGGAGCAGGTTGAGAGCTTCAAGTTCCTTGATGTCCACATCACCAACAAACTAGAATGGTTCAAACACACCAAGACAGTCGTGAAGAGGGCACAACAAAGCCTATTCCCCCTAAGGAAACTAAAAAGATTTGGCATGGGTCGTCAGATCCTCAAAAGGTTCTACAGCTGCAACATCGAGAGCATTCTGACTGGTTGCATCACTGCCGGCAAATGCTCGGCCTCCGACCGCAAGGCACTACAGAGGGTAGTGCATACTGGGACTAAGCTGCCTGCCATCCAGGACCTCTACAAGTGACTATGCATATATGATAAACAGAGAGTAGCAGTAGCAGTAGCGTAAAAGAGGGGTTGGCGGGTGGTGGGTGGTAGGACACAATGCAGATAGTCCGGGTAGCCAATGTGCGGGGGCACCGGTTAGTCAGGCTAAGGCACTAAAAATTGTTAAAGACCCCAGCCACCCCAGTCATAGACTGTTCTCTCTACTAAAGCATGGCAAGTGGTACGAGAACACCAAGTCAAGGACCAAAAGGCTTCTCAACAGTTTTTACCCCCAAGCCATAAGACTCCTGAACAGGTAATCAAATGGCTACCCGGACTATTTGCATTGTGTGCCCCCCCAATCAACTCTCTGTTGAACATATATGCATAGTCACTTTAACTATACATTCATTTACATACTACCTCAATTAGCCTGACTAACCGGTGACCCCGCACATTGGCTACCCGGACTATCTGCATTGTGTCCTGCCACCCACCACCCGCCAACCCCTCTTTTACACTACTGCTACTCTCTGTTTATCATATATGCATAGTCACTTTAACCATACATGTACATACTACCTCAATCAGCCCGACTAACCGGTGCCTGTATATAGCCTCGCTACTGTATATAGCCTCACTACTGTATATAGCCTCGCTACTGTATATAGCCTCACTACTGTATATAGCCTCGCTACTGTTATAGCCTCGTTACTGTATAAAGCCTCGCTACTGTTATTTTTCACTCTCTTTTTACTGTTGTTTTTATTTCTTTACTTACTGTATCTATTGTTCACCTAATACCTTTTTTTTAACTTAAAAATTGCACTGTAAGTAAGCATTTCACTGTAAGGTCTACACCTGTTGTATTCGGGGGACGTGACGAATAAACTTTGATTTGATTTGACATGGATTGTGCTTACATTCTGCTTACACATGTCTAACGGTTAACCCTATATTGATTCTGCTTACTACTTCTAAGAAAACAGTACAGATACTGGAAAATCCCCAAAGAACTGGAAAATCCCCAAACACGTGACTGTAAGTTAGCCGTAGTTGGCTAGCTAACAAGCAAGGGTTAAGAGCCAGACCATGGAATATTTAGAAAGTTTCTCTGGCAACCGAACAGATAGAACGAACGACCAGCCGCCTTGGGTAGAAACGCTAGATTTGTGTCGGGACTATATCTTGTGGAAGGATGAAACATACTCAGCAAAAAAATAAACGTCCCTTTTTCAGGACCCTGTCTTTCAAAGAGAATTTGTAAAAATCCAAATAACTTCACAGATCTTCATTGTAAAGTGTTTAAACACTGTTTCCCATGCTTGTTCAATGAACCATAAACAATGAATGAACATACACCTGTGGAACAGTCGTTAAGACACTATGGGCGGCATGGGCATCCCAGTGGGTAAACTGGCCCTGTACACGGCCTGCGGAGGAGTGCCACCCCAGCAGTGTCTACCAGTGCTGCTGGACGTAGGCACCGACAACCAGGTACTTCTACCGGGACACTCCATCAAGAAACACCCAGGCCCAATGGGCCTCTGTAGGCTAATAAATAAAATCCAAATAACTTCACAGATCTTCATTGTAAAGGGTTTAAACACTGTTTCCCATGCTTGTTCAATGAACCATAAACAATTAATGAACATGCACCTGTGGAACGGTCGTTAAGACACTAACAGCTTACAGACGGTAGGCAATTAAGGTCACAGTTATGAAAACTTAGGACACTAAAGAGGCCTTTCTATTGACTGAAACATACCAAAAGAAAGATGCCCAGGGTCCCTGCTCATCTGCGGGAAAGTGCCTTAGGCATGTCACCAAAGCCCCATATACTACCCACCACTGCGACCTGTATGCGCTTGTTGGCTGGCCCTCGCTTCATATTCATCGCCAAACCCACTGGCTCCAGGTCATCTATAAGTCTTTGCTAGGTAAAGCCCCGCTTATCTCAGCTCACTGGTCACCATAGCAGCGCCCACCCGTAGCACGTGCTCCAGCAGGAATATTTCACTGGTCACCCCCAAAGCCAATTCCTCCTTTGGTCGTCTTTCCTTACAGTTCTCTGTTGCGAATGACTGGAACGAATTGCAAAAATCACTGGAGCTGGAGACTCATATCTCCCTCATTAACTTTAAGCACCAGCTGTCAGAGCAGCTCACAGATCACTGCACCTGTACATAGCCCATCTGTAAATAGCCCATCCAACTACCTCATCCCCATACTGTCATTTATTTTTTTGCTCCTTTGCACCCCAGTATCTCTACTTGCACATTCATCTTCTGCACATCTATCACACCAGTGTTTAATTGCTAAATTGTAACTATTTCGCCACTATGGCCTATTTATTGCCTTACCTCCCTTATCTTACCTCATTTGCACACACTGTATATATACTTTTTTCCTTTTGTGTTATTGACTGTATGTTTGTTTATTCCATGTGTAACTCTGTGTTGTTGTTTGTGTCGCACTGCCTTGCTTTATCTTGGCCAGGTCGCAGTTGTAAATGAGAACTTGTTCTCAACTAGCCTTCCTGGTTAAATAAAGGTTAAATAATATTTTTTTAACATATGCTGCAAGGAGGCATGAGGACTGCAGATGTGGCCCGGGCAATAAATTGCAATGTCCGTACTGTGAGATGCCTAAGACAGCGCTACAGAGAGACAGGACGGACAGCTGATCGTCCTCGCAGTGGCAGACCACGTGTAACAACTCCTGTGCAGGATCGGTACATCCGAACATCACACCTGCGGGACAGGTACAGGATGGCAACAACAACTGCCCGAGTTACACCAGGAACGCAAAATCCCTCCATCAGTGCTCAGACTGTCCGCAATAGGCTGAGAGAGGCTGGACTGAGGGCTTGTAGGCCTGTTGTAAGGCAGGTCCTCACCAGACATCACTGGCAACAACATCACCTATGGGCACAGACCCACCGTTGCTGGACCAGACAGGATTGGCAAAAAGTGCTCTTCACTGACGAGTCGCGGTTTTGTCTCACCAGGGGTGATGGTCGGATTCACGTTTATCGTCGAAGGAATGAGCGTTACAATGAGGTCTGTACTCTGGAGCGAGATCGATTTGGAGGTGTAGGGTCCGTCATGGTCTGGGGCGGTGTGTCACAGCATCATCGGACTAAGCTTGTTGTCATTGCAGGCAATCTCAACGCTGTTCATTACAGGGAAAACATCCTCCTCCCTCATGTGGTACCCTTCCTGCAGGCTCCACCTTGACATGACCCTCCAGCATGACAATGCCACCAGCCATACTGCTCGTTCTGTGCAAGACAGGAATGTCAGTGTTCTGCCATGGCCAGGAAAGAGCCTGCATCCCACCCGATTGAGCACGTCTGGGACCTGTTGGATCGGAGGGTGAGGGCTGGGGTCATTCCCCCCAGAAATGTCCGGGAACTTGCAGGTGCCTTGGTGGAAGAGTGGGGTAACATCTCACAGCAAGAACTGGCAAATCTGGTGCAGTCCATGAGGAGGAGATGCACTGCAGTACTTAATGCAGCTGGTGGCCACACCAGATACTGACTGTTACTTTGATTTTTACCCCCCCTTTGTTCAGGGACACATTATTCCATTACTGTTAGTCACATGTCTGTTGAACTTGTTCAGTTTATGTCTCAGTTGATGAATCTTGTTATGTTCATACAAATATTTACGTGTTAAGTTTGCTGAAAATAAACGCAGTTGACAGTGAGAGGACATTTCTTTTTTTGCTGAGTTTGGTATGAATAAATTCATCAAAATAATGTTTTAAATTAAAATATGTCAATCATTATTTGAATATTTTGGTAAGCTGTTGTATAAAAGTGTAGGCCAATTGTGAATATGGTCTGAACCAACTAGGGCTGCGTATGAAAAGGTCCCCTACTACTTTTGACCAGAGCCATATGTGAGATGTCAACTAAGATCCTCTGGGTCCAAACAAACCAGGTGTTTGGTCTCCAGTGAATCCATGACATTAACCAAATCAATGGAGTGGCAACAATAGACACATATTATGGCCCTAGAGGACTTGAGTCCAGACTTCTTAGACAGCCATGGCCAGAATTTGATGGACGCTAGTCCTGTTTTTAAAGCTTGTATGGAAACACCTTCTGGACAGTTCAGACAAGATGGGAAGACTAGAGGGAAGGAACTAAAGCTGCACACTTAAAATTATTCTCTATGTAAATGTGTTGATGGGATAACTCCTCATCCAAGACAGGGATATATGTGTCCTATAGAGAAAACAAACCAGATCCACACACATCGTTATCACCACCACAGACTGAACTTACACGATACACTAACTAAATATATATATTTTGTTGCTCACACAATTAAAAACACTATAAAAACCACTCAAACACAAGGCCACACAACACATGCAAGATGCCCAAGCAACCAAAAACGCACATAGGCTATCAATTCTGCCTGGTTACATCACCTTTATAACAAGGACAGTCGCCCCCCTTTTAATCGCCAAAGCGACACCTTCAATGAGTCCTATTTTTAGTGTTAAAACATGAATAAAAACACGAAGACCTTATAAAACAGGCTATCTTGAAGATGTAGAACAGACTGGTAATATATATGGTAAACAAGGACATAATAAGGACAGAGTGATGGAGTGGACTTCCTGGAGAGAGAAACAGCTGAAATAGGTTAAATAAGATGGGTAAAAAAATAAATGAAAGTGTGTGTGCGCATGGCAGGATGTGCGTTCATTCACACGGCTGTTAATAGGATCTAATGAGTCCTTGAAGTCAGAAGGACTCATGTAGAGAGGCGCCTTAGAGAAAGTGTGTGCCCTGGTTGCGGAGGGGCTCTTTAACTCTCAACACAATAGAATTGTGTTCTGCTCTGTGTTAGAGGAACATCCTGGGTGATTCTTAATCGTGAAAAAAAATATTGTTTTCTATCAACAATGACAAGCCAAGTCTGACAACATGGATGGAAAATTACTGAGGATAATAGCGGACAATATTGCCACTCCTATTTGCCATATCTTCAATCTAAGCCTACTAGAAACCATGTGCCCTCAGGCCTGGAGGGAAGCAAAAGTAATTCCGCTACCCCAAAATAGTAAAGCCCCTTTACTGGCTCAAATAGTCGATCAATCAGCCTGTTACCAACCCTTAGTAAACTTTTAGAAAAAATTGTACTTGACCAGATACAATGCTATTTTACTGTAAAGAAATTGACAACAGACTTTCAGCACACTTATAGGGAAGGATATTCAACAAGCATGGCACTTACATAAATGACTGATGATTGGCTGAGAGAAATTGATGATACGGTTTGTGGGGGCTGTTTTGTTAGATTTTAGTGCTGCTTTTGACATTATCGATCATAGTCTGCTGATGGAAAAAAGTATGTGTTATGGCTTTACACCCCCTGCTATATTGTGGATAAAGAGTTACCTGTCTAACAGAACACAGAGGGGGGTCTTTAATGGATGCCTCTCCAACATAATCCAGGTAGAATCATCAATTCCCCAGGGAAGCGTTCTAGGCCCCTTACTTTTTTCAGTCTTTACTAATGACATGCCACTGGCCTTGAGGAAAGCCAGTGTGTCTATGTTTGTGGAAGACTCAACACTACACGTCAGCTACTACAGCAAGTGAAATCCCTGCAACACTTAACAAAGAGCTGCAGTTAGTTTCAGAATGGGTGGCAAGGAATAAGTCTTAAATATTTCAAAAGCTAAAATAATTGTATTTGGGACAAATCATTGACCAAACCCTAAACTTCAACTTGTAATAAATACTGTGAAATTCAGCAAGTTGAGGTGACTAAACTGCTTGGAGTAACACTGGATTGTAAACAGTCATGGTGAAAACATGTTGATACAACAGTAGCTAAGATGGGGAGAAGTCTGTCCATAATAAAGCGTTGTTCTGCATTTTTAACAACACTATCAACAGGGCAGGTCCTTAAGGCTCTAGTTTTGTCGCACCTGGACTACTCTTCAGTCGTGTGGTCGGATAGCCCTTAAATGTACACGAAGAGCTAACATTAATAATATGCATGTAAATCTCTCATGGCTCAAAGTGGAGAAGAGATTGACTTCATCACTACTTGTTTTTGTAAGAAGTGTTGACATGCTGAATGCACTGAGGTGTCTGTTAAAACTACTAGCACACAGCTCGGACACCCATGCATACCCCACAAGACATGCCACCAAAGTTCTCTTCCCAGTCCCCAAGTCAAGAACAGATTATGGGAGGTGCACAGTACTACATAGAGCCATGGCTACATGAAACTCTATTCCACATCAGGTAACTGATGCAAGCAGTAGAATCAGATTTAAAAATGTGACCAAAAATATACCTTATGGAACAGCACACACACACACACACACACACACACACACACACACACACACACACACACACACACACACACACACACACACACACACACACACACACACACACACACACACACACACACACACACACACACACAGGCACAGACACACAGACACACATACACATGATAAGACACACAATCTACACACACACATGTACACATGGATGTTGTATTGTAAATATGTGATAGTGGAGTAGTTGCCTGAGGGAACACACTAAATGCATTGGGTAACGTGTTATGAAATGTAATGTCATGTAATATTTAAAATTGTGTATATAACTGCCTTAAGTTATTGGACCCCAGGAAGAGTAGCTGCTGCCTTTGCGGCAGCAAATGGGGTTCCTTAATAAATACAAATACATACATTTTTGGACTTATAAATAAATGATATGTAACCATTGATTTTTGAAGAACATAACTTATGAGCTTAGTTCAACAGTTATACCTCATCAGAACCCAAAATATAAGCTTGTTTTGCTCCAATGTAAGTAAACCAATAAAATATAAGAAAACACTGTATAGCCTCAAAACATGGTTAAAACTATATGAGATGAGAATGGAAGGGAAGGGAAGAGGAGAGAAGGGTAGAGAAGGGAAGTGGAGAGGAAAGAAAAGGAGAGAAGAGTAGAGAAGGGAAGAGGAGAGGAAAGAAGAGGAGAGAAGTGTAGAGAAGGGACGAGGAGAGTAGAGAAGGGAAGAGGAAAGGAGAGTTGAGAAGGGAAGAGTAGAGAAGGGAAGAGGAGAGTAGAGTAGAGAAGGGGAGAGTAGAGAAGGGAAGAGGAGAGTAGAGAAGGGAAGAGGAGAGAAGAGTAGAGAAGGGAAGAGGAGAGGAGAGTAGAGAAGGGAAGAGGAGAATAGAGAAGAGGAGAGGAAAGAAGAGGAGAGAAGAGTAGAGAAGGGAAGAGGATAGAAGAGGAGAGAAGAGGAGAGGAAAGAAGAGGAGAGAAGAGTAGAGAAGGGAAGAGGAGAGAAGAGAAGAGGAGAGAGGGTAGAGAAGGAAAGAGGAGAGAAGAGTAGAGAAGGGAAGAGGAGAGAAAGGAAGAGGAGAGGAAAGACGAGGAGAGAAGAGTAGATAAGGAAAGAAGAGAGTAGAGAAGAGAAGAGGAGAGAAGAGCAAGGAAAAGGAAAGTAGAGGAGGGAAAGTAGAGGAGGGAAGAGGAGAGGAAAGAATAGTAGAGTAGAGAAAGGAAGAGAAAAGTAGAGAAGAGGAGAGTAGAGAAGCAAAGAGGAGAGTAGAGAAAAGAAGGGAAGAGCAGAGTAGAGAATGAAAGGGAAGAGGAGAGTAGAGAAGGGAGGAGGAGAGAAGGGAGGAGGAGAGTAGAGAAGGGAAGAGAAGGGAAGAGGAAAGAAGGGAAGAGGAGAGTAGAGTAGAGAAGGGGAGAGTAGAGAAGAGGAGAGGAGAGTAGAGAAGGGAAGAGGAGAGTAGAGAAGGGAAGAGGAGAATAGAGAAGAGGAGAGTAGAGAAGGGAAGAGGAGAGAAGGGAAGAGGAGAGTAGAGAAGAGAAGAGGAGGGAAGGGAAGAGGAGGGAAGGGAAGAGGAGAGGAAAGAAGAGGAGAGGAGAGGAAAGAGGAGGAGAGAAGAGTAGAGAAGGGAAGAGGAGAGTAGCAAAGGGTAGAGGACAGAAGATGAGAGGAAAGAAGGAGAGAAGAGTAGAGAAGGGAAGAGGAGAGTAGAGAAGGGAAGAGGAGAGAAGGGAAGAATAGAGTAGAGAAGAGTAGAGAAGGGAAGAGGAGAAAAGAGTGGAGAAGGGAAGAGGAGAGGAAAGAAGAGGAGAGAAGTGTAGGGAAGAGGGGAGAAGGGAAGATGAGAGTAGAGAAGAGGATCGAAGAGGAAAGAGAGAAGAGTAGAGGGAAGGAAAGAAGAGAAGAGTAGAGAAGGGAAGGGGAGAGTAGAGAAGGGAAGAGGAGAGGAAAGAAGAGGAGAGAAGAGTAGAGAAGGTAAGAGGAGAGTAGAGAAGGGAAGAGGAGAGGAAAGAAGTGGAGAGTAGAGTAGAGAAGGGAAGAGGAGAGTAGAGAAGGCAAGAGTAGAGAAGGGAAGAGGAGAATAGACAAGGGACGCGGAGAGGAAAGAAGAGGAGAGTAGAGTAGAGAAGGGAAGAGGAGAGTAGAGAAGAGGAGAGGAAAGAAGAGGAGAGAAGAGTAGAGAAGGGAAGTGGAGAATAGAGAAGGGAAGAGGAGAGGAAAGAAGGGAAGAGGAGAGGAAAGAAGGGGAGAGAAGAGTAGAGAAGGTAAGAGGAGAGTAGAGAAGGGAAGAGGAGAGGAAAGAAGAGGAGAGTAGAGTAGAGAAGGGAAGAGTAGAGTAAAGAAGGGAAGAGTAGAGAAGGGAAGAGGAGAGAAGGGAAGAGGAGAGAAGGGTAGAGGAGAGTAGAGAAGAGGAGAGAAGGGATGAGGAGAGTAGAGAAGAGGAGAGAAGGGAATTGGAAAGAGAGAAGTGTAGAGGAGAGGAAAGAAGAGTAGAAGAGGGTAGAGAAGGGAAGAGGAGAGTAGAGAAGCTTGTTTTACTCCAATGTAAGTAAACCAATAAAATGTAAGAAAACACTGTATGGCCTCAAAACATGGTTAAAACTATAATTTTGATATCATGTATGGTCAGTCCTTGCATCCATAACGGTCTATGAATTTGGGTGTGGATACATTTCTCCAGCACCATCCCTCAGCTTTTTACCGAAACAGGGGTGGGGAGTACGCTTTGTTATTCATCCCACTTTATATGGAGTGCTTTCCCTCCTTCATTTGGAAAACAGTTGGGTAGAGTTGGGCTTTATCTGATGATAAAATCAACACTATTCAATTTCAAATCTAAACTCAGTAAAAAAAGAAACAGCCCTTTTTCAGGACCCTGTCTTTCAAAGATAGGGACCCTGCTCATCTGCGTGAACATGCCTTAGGCATGCTGCAAGGAGTCATGAGGACTGCAGATTTGGCCAGGGCAATACATTGAAATGTCCGTACTGTGAGACGCCTAAGACAGTGCTACAGGGAGACAGGATGGATAGCTGATCGTCCTCAGTGGCAGACCACGTGTAACAACACCTGCACAGGATCGGTACATCCGAACATCACACCTGCGGGACAGGTACAGGATGGCAACAACAACTGCCCGAGTTACACCAGGAACGCACAATCCCTCCATCAGTGCTCAGACTGTCCGCAATAGGCTGAGAGAGGCTGGACTGAGGGCTTGTAGGCCTGTTGTAAGGCAGGTCCTCACCAGAAATCACCGGCAACAACGTCGCCTACGGCCACAAACCCACCGTCGCTGGACCAGAGAGGACTGGCAAAAAGTGCTCTTCACTGACGAGTCGCGGTTTTGTCTCACCAGGGGTGATGGTCGGATTCGCGTTTATCGTCGAAGGAATGAGCTTACACCGAGGCCTGTACTCTGGAGCGGGATCGATTTGGAGGTGGAGGGTCCTTCATGGTCTGGGGCGGTGTGTCACAGCATCATCGGACTGAGCTTGTTGTCATTGCAGGCAATGTCAACGCTGTGCGTTACAAGGAAGACATCCTCCTCCCTCGTGGTACCCTTCCTGCAGGCTCATCCTGACATGACCCTCCAGCATGACAATGCCACCAGCCATACTGCTCATTCTGTGAGTGATTTCTTGCAAGACAGGAATGTCAGTGTTCTGCCATGGCCAGCGAAGAACACGGATCGCAATCCCATTGAGCACGTCCGGGACCTGTTGGTCTGGGGGGAGGGCTAGGGCCATTCCCCCCAGAAATGTCCGGGAACTTGCAGGTGGAAGAGTTGGTTTAACATCTCACAGCAAGAACTGGCACATCTGGTGCAGTCCATGAGGAGGAGATGCACTGCAGTACTTAATGCAGCTGGTGGCCACCCCAGATACTGACTGTTACTTTTGATTTCGACCCCCCCTTTGTTCAGGGACACATTATTCCATTTCTGTTAGTCACATGTCTGTGGAACTTGTTCAGTTTATGTCTCAGTTGTTGAATCTTGTTATGTTCATACAAATATTTACACATGTTAAGTTTGCTGAAAATAAACGCAGTTGACAGTGAGAGAACGTTTCTTTTTTTTGCTGAGTTTAGTTGCTCCTGCTGTCTTTATAGTATAGTTCCTGTATTTGATTGAGAAGCACTATTTTTAGTTCCTCTGTGCCTGTCCTCTGTGTGATTGCTGCTTTCGTTCCCTACCCTGTGTATTTACAGTGTACACAGCCAGGCGAAAGGTGCAGAACAATTCCTTTTGACACAACTAGAGGTAGGAGACTAGGAACACAGTGCCAAGAAAGAACACAGAGTACCAAAACAGATGGAAAAATTACCTCAACTGATAGAGGTGCCTGTCATGCTGTGGCCTAAAAGGCTTCCTTTCCCAGTGACTCTAAATACCATACTTTTCTGGCAGGGTCAACTCTGCCCTGGGTTTCACCATCACAGCCCAAGGCAGAGAGAGAGATACGTTTTTCCTCTAGGGGGCGGAGAGAACATTTCATTCTCTCATAGAGATAGAAAGAGAGGAGTGGATGGGGTCAAGACATGGATGAACATATTTTTGTTTCACTTCTGTTTAAGTTTGTTTTGTTCCACAGCTTTTAGAACCTGTAGTCTGAAGTGGTGCAGTGTGTACACACACTGGCAAAACCCTGTCACGGGTCTGAGGTAACTGCAGAGTTTTAATACCAGCCCCCCCCCCCCCACACACACACACACACACACACACACACACACACACACACACACACACACACACACACACACACACACACACACACACACACACACACACACACACACACACACACACACACACACACACACACACACACACAGCAAAAACACACACCCCCACCCCAATGTACCGGTACTCACATCTGAGGAACGGAAATGAAGGGGCAACATTGAGAGAATATTCTTAGAGAACTACAACGATAAAATATCAATAAGAGCACAATCTGTCATTAATCACAATGCACAGCGTCTGGCGGTGATGGGGAATGAGTGAAGGCTTATTGGCTTTTTCATTGGCGGTCTATTTACCTCACTGTTTGTTTGCCTGATTGCCTCTATACGCAGAGAAATGATTGAGAAGCCAGACAGTAAAAGTGTGTGAAAACACCACACAGACAGACTACAGGCTGTATATACAGAATGGAAATAAAGAGGTGGGCAGGAAAGAGATGGAGGGAGGAATAGAGAGGAATGAAAGCGAGGGGAGTTTAGGACAGGGGATGAGGGACAGAGTGGAAAAGATGACTCCAGATCTGACAAAGAGGAAAGGAGGGCAGAGTGGGCAGAGAAAGAAAGTAAAAAATATAAAATGTTATGTTTTTCAAGAGAGTAGATGAGAGGAGAGAACGGAAGGGAAGAGGAGAAAGAGGAGAGAAGGGAAGAGGAGAGTAGAGAAGGGAAGAGGAGAGTAGAGAAGGGAAGAGGAGAGTAGAGAAGGGAAGATGAGAGGAAAGAAGAGGAGAAAAGGGAAGAGGAGAAAAGGGAAGAGGAGAGGAGAGGAGAGGAGAGGAGAGGAGAGGAGAGGAGAGGAGAGGAGAGGAGAGGAGAGGAGAGGAGAGGAGAGGAGAGAGTAGGGAAGAATAGAGTAGAGTAGAGAAGAGGGGAGTAGAGTAGAGAAGAGGAGAAGAGTAGAGGAGAGGAAAGAAGGGTAGAGTAGAGAAGAGTAGAGAAGAGGAGAGTAGAGTAGAGAAGAGAAGAGGAGAGTAGAGAAGAGGAGAAGAGTAGAGGAGAGGAAAGAAGGGTAGAGTAGAGAAGGGAAGAGGAGAGAGGCTCAGCTGGGTGTGATGTGGACTGATGGTAAGACAATCTGACAGGCCAGAGGGGGGTCTGGATAGCAGCATGTCTGTCACCCTGTGATTTCAGGCTGGATATCAGTGGTGATGTGTGTGTGTGTCTGTGTGCATGTATGAGAGGCCTGTAGACATGAATTGCATGGATATTGATACAGTTAGCTTATAAACTACCCACAGCATTTATAATGTGATGGCAGGATATGAGGGGGGAGAGAAAAAAAGAGGGGGAGGTGGTGAAAAAAGAGGGATAGTTTCAGGGTTTATGTGCATATTTATTCAAGCATGTAAAACAAGGAGGTGAAAAACAACACCAGGCAATTGAAAGCATTACTAGTTGACGGGTAGAGAGAAACAAACATTATTAAGGACATTTTGTAAATATATAAAATTAATTAGCACGCAAACCCCTTACGGATACTCTCCCATTATATCAAACATCATATACAATAAATTTTTAAAATAAATAATGTTTGTATCATGTTTTGTGCTGCTACCATGTTGTGTTGTTACCATGTTTTTGTCACGTTGTGTTGCTACCATGTGTTGCAGCCTTGCTATGTTGTTGTCTTAGGTCTCTCTTTATGTAGTGTTGTGTTGTCTCTCTTGTAGATCATGTATTTTCAGGTAGAGATACCTGCAGGACCATCACTCCGTAGAACTGACATCTGTAGCCATGAAATGCATTGAAAGGCTGGTCATGGCTCACATCAACACCATCATCCTAGACAGCCTTGGGCCCACTCCAATTCGCCAACATATCCACAGATGACGCAATCGCTATTGCACTCCGCACTGCCCCTCTCCCACCTGGACAAAAGGAACATCTATGTGCAAATGCTGTTCATTGACTATAGCTCAGCGTTCAACACCATAGTGCCCTCCAAGATCATCACTAAGCTCAGGACCCTGGGACTGAACACCTCCCTGCAACTGGATCCTGGACTTCCTGACTGGCTGGCTCCAGATGCTGAGGGTAGGCAACAACACATCCGCCATGCTGACTCTCAATACGGGAGCCCCTCAGCAAACATGTGCTCCTCAGTAAAGGGCACATGACAGCCAGCTTGGAGTTTGCCAAAAGACAACTAAAGGACTCTCAGACAAAGAGAAACAAGATTCTCTTTCTGATAAAACCAAGGTCTGCCAAGCATCACGTCTGGAGGAAACCAGGCACTGCTCATCACCTGGCCAATATCATCCTTACGGTGAAGCATGGTAGTGGCAACATCATGCTGTGGGGATGTTTTTCAGCGTCAGGGACTCGGAGACTAGTCAGAATCGAGGAAAAGATGAATAGAGCAAAGTACAGAGAGATCCTTGATGAAAACCTGCTCCAGAGCGCTCAGGACCTTAGATTGGGGCAAAATTTCACCTTGCAACAGGACAACAACCCTAAGCACACAGCCAAGACAACGCAGGAGTGGCTTCGGGACAAGTCTCTGAATGTCCTTAGGTGACCCAGCCAGAGCCCGGACTGGAACCCGATCGAACATCTCTGGAGAGACCTGAAAATAGCTGTGCAGCAACGCTCCCCATCCAACCTGACAGAGCTTGAAAGGATCTGCAGAGAAGAATGGGAGAAACTCCACAAATACAGGTGTTCCAAGCTTGCAGCGTCATACCCAAGAAGGCTGTAAGCTGTAATCGCTGCCAAAGGCACTTCAACAAAGTACTGAGTAAAGTGTCTGAATACTTATGTAAAATGTGATAGTTTTCTTTATTATACATTTGCAAAAATGGCTAAAAAACTGTTTTTGCTTTGTCATTATGGGCTATTGTGAGTAGATTGATGAGGGGGAAAATATGTTTTAATGAATTTTAGAATAAGGCTGAAAAGTAACAAAATGTGGAAAAAGTAAAGGGGTCTGAATACTTGTATAAAGCTCATTGTGTATTTATTCCTCGTGTTATAATTTAAAAAAAATTCTCTCTGCATTCTTGGGAAGGTTTGTAAGTAAGCATTTCACTGTTTGTCTACACCTGTTGTTTACGAAACATGTGACAAATAAAATGTGATTTGATTCGAAGCAACTGCTCTCTATCCCTCCCGACTGCACAGCTTCTGTTTTTCTGTGAGAGCAAAATTGCAAGATTTCTATAAATACTGTTATTGCATCAAATGGTTATTTTATACAACAGAACAGGGGGGGGGGGGGGTGGGTCTTAAACACTCATCTGTGTATTTTCCTGAGAATGGGCCTCTGGGAGATGTAATGCTGACAGAAGATTTACGATGTCTTTGGTTGATAAACCTAACAAAACCGCATTCCATAGCATGAGTTGGTGTTTCTGTACAGAGGTACCAGGGTGGAGATGGCTTCAGTATGGAGTAGGGGGTCAGACCCTGGTTTCTACACAATGAGAACAGTCTTTACAGCAGATACTGTCTGCTGTGCATTATTAGTATCTTTCATATGAATCTTAACCTTGTGACCCATACATCTGTTGTTTGTCATGAACATCCAGGAGGATGGACTTTACTATAAAATGCTGTGGCTCAAAAACGCTCATTGGGCTCTCAACTAATCACCTACAGGAGGGTCGTTGACAAGCTCCATTACCGCAGTAATTAAATAATAAAGTTTACTTGTTTTTAAGAAATGTAAGTCTCTCCTTTTGATTAGAATAATTCCACGACATTTCTCTCCCTCTCCGTGTCTGCCCCACACAGACCAGACAAGTAAAAGCGCAATGGTACAACTTCCTAATACATCGCACAGTTTGGGCTTGATCTGATTTATCTCTAGAGAAACTGCGATTGGAGCTTACAGGGAAAAAAGGAACGAAATGGATTTCAAATAATTGAACCGATGTCGGTCAATTAGTTGATTAAAAACCGAAAAATAACCATGCACTAGCATGCATAAAAAAGTATTTTCAGGCAACAGAAATTATGAACAGAAATACAAAGATTGACTCTAAACCTATGATGTTAGCCAGCTAACTAGCTAGGTAGAGTGGCTAGCTAGCTGATCTGTTACATGTACGTGCTAACGTATCATCATGCAGGATACGTTGTGTCGAGCGTGGTGGAATGCTAATGCACTTCAACCAATGAAAATGTGTGGTGAGCCAGGCCGACCTGTGCCACGGTGAGCGGTACTTGAAATGGTAGGGGTCCAACCAATAAAAAACACACTGCTCCTGTTCAATGTCTGGTCAGAGTTTAACCACCGCCTAATCTAACCAATAGAGACCACCCGGCGACCACCCAGACACATGCGTCTTGCCAATCATCCTCTACTATGTGGTATGGAGGTAGAGAAACATGCTTCCCCCTCCTCTTCCAAACCTATACTCAACTTGTTTTAAATGTCAACGCATTTCAATGAAAGGGGGTCGGTTGACAGATGCAATTTGCGATATTAAAATTCCACCTACCTCCATGATGGACAGCTGCCTAATGAGAGACGGGCTCTTTCTTTGAATTTTCCCGAGTTAGCGATGAGATGGATGGCGGGACGAGATAAAAAATACCGCCAGCCCGACATGAAAGGCATGAACAAACAATGGAATGAGATTGTCAAAAGCTGGTGTCAGCCAGGAGGGAGAGAAAGGGGAATATTCATCAAAGAGTCTAAAAGAAGGTGTGCAAATAGCAGAGTAAGAATGAGGGTCCATCTGTCCATCCATCAAATAGCACATGTGGATCAAACTGAGGAAATAGTAGATGTATGTGTCAAGTCACACAGACAACGGTACACAGTCAGTATACATCTAACACAACCTCTCTCTCTCTCTCTCTCTCTCTCTCTCTCTCTCTCTCTCTCTCTCTCTCTCTCTCTCTCTCTCTCTCTCTCTCTCTCTCTCTCTCTCTCTCTCTCTCTCTCTCTCTCTCTCTCTCTCTCTCTCTCTTTCACTTACACACACACAAACCTTGTGTGATTGAGTTCATGAGGGTTGGTGGTGTGAGAGACTTTTCATCTCCACAGTGTTGTCCTCCTGGCCTCAGTGATCTGCCTCGGTGACCTGTTTGGTTTAGTCCACTCACTCTGCCTTCAGATCAACCTATCCTCTCCTCTCTGGACTACACTTTCCCGCTCTTTCTCCCTTCTTCCCTACTTCCTCCAGCTGATTCGACCTGTTTAGGGTGTTAGAGTTAGCTTCCATTCATGGAGGTAGGGTTGACTCTACTGAGAAAACACTAACACAACTGATGAGAGATAGAGATCTGACAAACACAGAGGGAGGAGGAAGAGGACGGGGAATATGAAGAGGGAGAGAGGAAGGAGGAATAGGAAGACAAAGAATAGAAGAGAGAAGTAGCCCTCAGAGAGGATGGTGGAGGAGGATGTGTCCATTACAGCCCTTTCATCCTAGAATATAGTTATATTTTTTCCCTTCTTCGATTTGTCCAGCTCTTCAGATAGTTCTGCAGGGACATCCCCAACTCAAATCATACACAGTGACGCAAACTCATCTGAATGTCACTCAAAAATGTGGATGGTGAAGTCATGCAAGGAGAGAATTTTGTCTGCGGAAAAACAAAACTTTAAAAGCACAAGGAAATAACATAAAATGATTGCCTCCTGTAGGTCTGTCAGCTCAATGTATAGTACAATACACTTCCATCACAATTCATCAAATGCATTTACAAAATAACCATACATTTCATAGCCTGGGTGGTTTTACTGCACACTTTATGCCACAAGAAATCATGGGAAAGCCGTCCAGCACTCACACACACACAAACCTGGATAGGGGCAGGCGGGATGTGTGCGTTGACAGAGGTGTTACACATTTGATATATTCTCCTCTGTGCAGTAACTGGTAAAGGAACGTGGGAGTAAATGCTCTAAACTACAGTAATACCAGCCACAGGCTAACACATGAATGAGAATGGAGTATAGACTGGGGATACCATTCTACAAACAAAACATGTTTAAATAAGGAGAGAGAGCTTTTAAGCAGATAGAGGGAGACAGATAGAAAGATAGAGAGTCACAGCAATATCTTTTGTATGATCTCTTATACACTATTTTAGGCCCGGCTGTTGGAACGTTGGCTTTCCTGCATATAGCCACTATATTGTGATCACTGTGTCCAATGGGTACGGATACAGCTTCAGAACAAAGTTATACAGCATTAGTAAAAATGTGATCTATACATGTGGATGATCTTGTTTCTGTCGTGTTTGTGAATACCCTGGTAGGTTGATTAATAACCTGAACCAGATTACAGGCACTAGTTACAATAAGAAGCTTCCTCTTGAGCGGACAGCTTGATGAAAACCAGTCAATATTCAGGTCCCCAAGAAAGTAGACATCTCTGTTTACATCACATACACTATAACTAAGCATACACTAAGCATTTCACACATATTATTTAGATACTGACTGTTAGCACTTGGTGGCCTATAGCAACTCCCCAAAAGAAAAGGCTTTAGATGTGCCAAGCGAACCTTTGCCCCCCCCCCCATTGCCCCCCACCCCTCTCCCCTATGGAACGCTGCTGCTACTCTGTATCTATGCTTAGTCACTTAAATAACTCTACCTACATGTACATATTACCTCAATTACCTCGACACCGGTGCCCCCTGTATATAGCCCCACTATTGTTATTTACTGCTGCTCTTTAATTATTTGTTATTCTTAGCTCTTACTTTTTGGGGGGGTATTTTCTTAAAACTGCATTGTTGGTTAAGGGTTTGTAAGTAAGCATTTCACTGTTGTATTTGGCGCATGTGATACGCAAACATGACAACATTCACACTACACACATGGATTTTGTATTGTAGATACAGTACCAGTCAAAAGTTTGGACAAACCTACTCATTCCAGGGTTTCTCTTTATTTTTACATTGTAGAATAATAGTGAAGACATCAAAATTACGAAAAAACACATGTGGAATCATGTAGTAACCAAAAAAGTGTTAAACAAATCAAAACATATTTTATATTTGTGATTCTTCAAAGTAGCCACCCTTTGCCTCGATGACAGCTTTGCACACCCTTGGCATTCTCTCAACCAGCTTCATGAGGTAGTCAGCTGGAATGCAATTCTATTAGCAGATGTGCCTTAAAAGTTAATTTGTGGAATTTCTTTCCTTCCTAATGCATTTGAGTCAATCAGTTGTGTTGTGACAAGGTAGGGGTGGTATACAGAAGATAGCCCTATTTGGTAAAAGACCAAGTACATCTTATGGCAAAAACAGCTCAAATAAGCAAAGAGATCCGACAGTCCACCATTACTTTAAGACATGAAGGTCAGTTAATCCAGAAAATTGCAGTCGCAAAAACGATTAAGCGCTATGATGAAACTAGCTCTCATGAGGACCGCCACAGGAAAGGAAGACCCAGAGTTATCTCTGCAGCAGAGGATAAGTTCATTAAATTTACCAGCCTCATAAATTGCTGACCAAATAAATGCTTCACAGAGTTCAAGTAACAGACACATCTCAACATCAACTGTTCAGAAGAGACTGTGTGAATCAGGCCTTCATGGTCGAATTGCTGCAAAGAAACCACTACTAAAGGACACCAACAAGGGCTGATGGGGCTGATGAGTCCAAATTTGAGATTGTGTAATTCCCACCGTGAAGCATGGAGGAGGAGGTGTGATGGTGCTTTGCTTGTGACACTGTCAGGTGATTTATTTAGAATTCAAGGCACACTTAACCAGCATGGCTACCACAGCATTCTGCAGCGATACGCCTTGCCATCTGGTTTGCGCTTAGTGGGACTATCATTAGTTTTTCCAACAGGACAATGACCCAACACACCTCCGGGCTGTTTAAGGGCTATTTGACCGAGAACAAGGGTGATGAGTGCTGCATCAGATGACCTGCCTCCACAATCACCCGACCTCAACCCATCTGACATGTTTTGGGATGAGTTGGACCACAGAGTGAAGGAAAAGCAGCCAACAAGTGCTTAGCATATGTGGGAACTCCTTCAAGACTGTTGGAAAAGGATTCCATGCTTCCATGCTGGTTGAGAGAAATGCCAAGAGTGTGCAAAGCTGTCAAGGCAAAAGGGTGGCTACTTTGAAGAATCTCAAATATAAAATATATTTTGATTTGTTTAGCACTTTTTTGGTTACTACATGATTCCATGTGTTCTTTCATAGTTGTGATGTCTTCACCATTATTCTACAATGTAGAAAATAGTACAAATAAAGAAAAACCCTGGAATGAGTAGTTGTGTCCAAATTTTTGACTGGTACTGTATATGCGTGTTTGTCTCCCATACCTGTTTCAGGTAAGCATAGCACATGGTCTCAGCGACGCGTTTTCCCTCGTCATAGCAGGCCCGGGGGCCGATGGGGTTCACATGACCCCAGTACTCCTCATTCTGGGGGTGCACCTCGGGGTCTGAGTCGGGGGGGAATACATACAGACAGACAGACAGACAGACAGACAGACAGACAGACAGACAGACAGACAGACAGACAGACAGACAGACAGACAGACAGACAGACAGACAGACAGACAGACAGACAGACAGACAGACAGACAGACAGACAGACAGACAGACAGACAGACAGACAGACAGACAGACAGACAGACAGACAGACAGACAGGGGTAAGTCACCAGGAATATTGCCACTTGTTCTTTATATTGCTAATTCTACTGAAACAGAATCCACTCATATTCATATCACAGGCAATGAGTTGTCGTTGTTCAGGATGTAAAATGAAATCATTCTTGCACCAGGCTGAAATGTACTCCACATAAACAGTAAACTAAATAATGTACATCGACTAAAGGCCATGTTTAGAGAAAATAGTCATTTTGTGAGAAGCGGCACACACATACACAGTTAAGTGAGAAGGGTTTACCAAGAAAAACTTAGTGTGTGTGTAGCTCAATACTGTGTGGTGTACACAGCTAACCTTTTTCACTACAACTCAACAAACTAAAGCACACACACACCAACTAAAACACACACTCAGACCCCTCGGGGTAGAAAATGAATGGGAGTTTGTGGGTGCGTTACAGTAAATTAGGTCAGTCTTACTGATGTGCTTTTGTGTCAAACTGTAGCCCAAAACGAAGTGCTGAGGGGCAGAGGGAGACACTATGCTCTGGTCCCCCAGGAGAGGCTCGCACACACACACACACACACACACACACACACACACACACACACACACACACACACACACACACACACACACACACACACACACACACACACACACACACACACACACACACACACACACACACACACACACACACACACACACACACACACACACACACACACACACACACAGAGAGAGAGACACACGCACACTTAAAAGCATCTTAAAAGCAATACAGTAATTGGTTCCTCAGAGCACTGTTATCTTTATCCAGAGACATGGCAAGTGGAGCTGTGGATAGTTACAAAGAAATACCACGCAGCTTCTACATTCCTGGTACAGTCACTAAAAGTTACTGTTACTACTGTGGCTAAAGTTACTGTACGGTAGGACAACAAAACAAACAACGTTCATTTGCATAGGAAAGCGACATGTTGACGAGCTGTAACTGGGTCTTAAGGGGATTCACAGTCACCATAACTCTATGAAACATCCTCCATGACTACAATTAGCATTGCTGTTAACGTTACAGTACGTTTTTATCAAAGCTCCTTGACGTGTATTACACTTATATCAGTACACTCGTAACAACCTAAGCATGATGAAACTTCTATTCGATCAAATAAGCTTCACCTATCGAAATAGCCGTTCACTTTTATCCTGACCAAATTTGACACACTCATTGCCCCCCATAGGAAAACTCGTCACTTGGTCTGCTATTTTTGCGCGGACAGATTTTGGACGGAGTCGACCTTCTTGCTTCACCTCTTCCTCTCTGGCATAGCGTACTGTAGCCTAGAGATCAGTAAGGGGCCAGGCGGAAGGCTCTGGCAATAAGTGGTCAACTCTTTAGGCTATGTGCTTATGTCAACTACTCACACAGTCGACTTCGTGCAGTGTTTCCCCTATATGCATTTAGCAGCGGTACACCGCCACTGCTAAATCGTGGCCGCCACTGCATCATCAAGGACAATAACGACCCGAGCCACCGCTTGAAGGCGAGGTCAGTATAGGTGCATCAGAGCTGGGACCGAGAGACTGAAAAATAGCTTCTATCTCAAGGCCATTAGATTGTTAAACAGCCATCACAGAGGGGCGGCTGCCTACATACAGACTTGATATCATTGGCCACTTTAATAAATGGAATACTAGTCACTTCAATAATGTCACTTTAATAATGTTTACATATCTCGCATTACTCATCTCATATGTATACTGTATCCTACACTATCTATTCTTTACTGTCTATTGCATCTTTGCCGCTCTGTCACTGCTCATCCATATAATTTATATTTATATATTCTTATCCCATTCCTTTACTAGATTTTGTGTATTAGGTTTTGTTGTGGAATTGTTAGATATTACCTGTTAGATACGGATGCACTGTCGGATCCAGAAGCATAAGCATTTCGCTACACTCACAACAACATCTGCTAACCATGTGTATATGACCAATAAAATTTGATTTAAAGAAAAAAAATATATATAGTATAATGTCGATGTATACCCCAGGAGGACCAACACCCACCCCTCACTCTGCCACTGCTGCTAAAAAAAATCCTAGGGGAAACACAGTCAGGTGGACAGAGAGGGAGAAGGAGAGGAAAACAGTGAGAGAGTGCATCGGAGGATTGACCAAATCAATAATTTCCTTTGTGTATGTGTGTATGTATGCTCATGCATGCATACAGTTGATATGCATACATGCACACAGGTGTTTGTGGAGATAGCCAGGTAGCCTGGAGACCCGTTTACCCTGCTGACCTTGCTCTGGCTCTGGCCAGGATTGGACAGGGCTGATATAGCAGGCAGCAGCAGGCGCCTGCTATCTTCTCTCCCCAGAGACATCTCTCTGACCTGTGGCTTGAACTAAACTTGCCACAACAACAATAGACATTGCCTCACCACTTGACTGTACACAGAACACCAGTATGTGTCAGGGAGAGAAAGATTATGTGCTGCCGTTGGGTTGTAATACTGTGAAATATGGTGTTATACTGCTCTGGCCATGTCTAGTAAAGCCCTGTGAAATTTGTGAAATGGACCTGGCACTCACTTTACATGCTGGGTAAACCGTGTATGTGTGTGTGTCTTACCTCCATACACCTCAGACGTAGAAGCCAGCAGCAGACGGGCTCCCACACGCTTCGCCAACCCTGGGGACACACAAGACAAAGGCAATAAGACCCAGAGCCAAAAAACCTGGAGAGAGGCAGAACAGATCAATCAAACCCAGAGCCCGTCCTGGGGAGAGTCACAGACTAGATCAATCAAAGCTAGAGTGGAGCCTGGGGAGAGAGTCATACCGGAGTAATCAAAGCAGTCATCACATCTGTGGAGAGGCAGACAAGATCAATTCAACTCAGAGTGGATACTGTGGTGGGACAAAGCAGAGAGATCAGAGCAGAATTGGTATGGGAGGAGAAGTTGGGAGGGGTAATCAGACCATAGCAGTGGGACTGGAACCAGATACACTTCCTCATACACTTCCCAGATCTGTATGTGCTTTAGCCAACTCCTCCAACTATACACGTTGGCGAAAGCACAGCCGAGCACAGACCGAGCTGACACCAGGCTTTCACTTGGAAAGAAAGACTTCAAAGTCTGTGGAGAGAGGAACCTAGGCATATGTACAGTGCATTCAGAAAGTATTCAGACCACTTGACTTTGTCCACATTATTTTACCTTATAGCCTTATTCTAAAACAGATGAAATGAAAAAAAATCCATATCAATATACACACACAATACCCCATAATGACAAAGCGAAAACAGGTTTTGAGATTTTTTTTCCCAAATGTATAATAAAAAATAATAAAACAATATCACAAGTATTCAGACCTTTTATTCAATATTTTGTTGAAGCACCTTTGGCAGCGATTACAGCCTCAAGTTTTCTTGAGTATGATGCTACAAGCTTGGCACACCTGCATTTGGGGAGTTTCTCCCATTCTTCTCTGCTAAGGCAAGCCTAAATCAGTTCAGAAGTCAAATGTGGCTTAACAAATCATCTAATAAGTTATATGGACTCACTCTGTGTAAAATAATAGGGGTTGACATGATTTTTGAATGACTACCCCTTCCTCTGTTCCCAATACACACAACATATAGTATGTAAGGTCGCTCAGTCAAATATTGAATTAAGCACAGATTCAACTACAAAGACAAGGGAGATTTTCAAAACTCTCAAAGAAGGGCAGTGATTGGTAGATGGGTAATAATAACAAAACAGACATTGAATATATCAACAACACAATAATGACCTAAATGACAAAGTAAAAAATACAAATAAAAACCATACAGAAGTATGCAACATGGTATTAAAGTAATATTGCAACAAAAGAAACATGGCAAAGAAATACACATTTTGGTCTAAATGCAAAGCCTTATGTTTGGAGCAAATCCAACAACACATCACTGAGTAACTGCCTCCTTATTTTCAATCATGGTGGTGGTTGCATCATGGTACAGTATGGGTATGCATGACATTGGCAAAGACTGGGGAGTTTTTCAGGATGAAAAGAAAGGGGATGGAGCTAAGCACAGGCAAAATCCTTGAGGAAAACCTGCTTCAGTCCACTTTACACCAGACACTGGGAGAGGAATTCACCTTTCAGCAGGACATTAACCTACACACAAAGCCAAATCTACACTGGAGTTGCAAAGTTAGCGGCCAAGTTACAGTTTAAGTTTTACTTAAATTTGTTTCAAAATCTATGGCAAGACTTGAAAATTGCTGTCTAGCCAGATTCCCCAACACCTTGACAGAGCTTGATGAATTTTGAAAAGAATAATGGCCAAATATTGCACAAAACAGTTGAGACTTTCCCAAGAAGACTCACGGCTGTAATTGCTGCCAAAGGTGTTTCTAACATGTATTGACTCAGGGGTGAATACTTATCTACTTCAGGTATATTAGTGTTATATCTTTCATTAATCTTTAAAAATATATATTACTTATCTTCCACTTAGACATTACAGTATTTTGTGTAGATGATTGACAAAAAAATTAGAAATCTATCTACTCAAAAGTGCCCCTTCTTTACCTGACTGGACCATAAACATGCGTCTGTCTGTCTTCCTGCTTGTCTGTCTATACACATTGACGAGCTGACAGTTGTACCTGCGGAGCCCATGCTGGTAGTCTAGACTTTAATGATCTTGCTATCAGAGTGAATAGAATGCAACCTTTTCAGTCAGTTTAAAATGTCACACTTACGCCTTGAAAGAGCAAACCGGCACATGCTGAGTTGAGAAGGAATGTGAGGAAAATGTTGGGTCATTGTATCAATCAAACGCCATTGCCGTGGGTGACGGTATGACCCCCCTCTCTCTGTTGACCCCCACATGGCACCTGGGTTCTCCTTCTCCGTGGCCGACGTAAGATATTTGAGCATGTTAACCCTCGCAAGGCTGCCGGCCCAGACAGCATCCCTAGCCACGTCCTCAGAGCATGCGCAGACCAGCTGGCTGGAGTGTTTACGGACATATTCAATCTCTCCCTATCCCAGTCTGTTGTCCCCACATGCTTCAAGATGTCCACCATTGTTCCTGTACCCAAGAAAGCAAAGATAACTGAACTAAATTACTATCGCCCCGTAGCACTCACTTCTGTCATCATGAAGTGCTTTGAGAGATGAATCAAGGATCATAAATCCCCTCTACCTTACCAGACAACCTAGACCCACTTCAATTTGCTTACCACCCCAATAGATCCACAGACGATGCAATCACCATCGCACTGCACACTGCCCTATCCCATCTGGACAAGAGTAATACCTATGTAAGAATGCTGTTCATTGACAATAACTCAGCATTCAACACGATAGTACTCTCCAAGTTCATCATCAAGCTGGAAGCCCTGGGTCTGAACCCGCCCTGTGCAACTGGGTCCTGGGCTTCCTGACAGGCCGCCGCCAGGTGGTGAAGGTAGGAAACAGCATCTCCACTTCGCTGATCCTCAACACTTGGGCCCCACAAGGATGCGTGCTCAGCCCCTCCTGTACTCCCTGTTCGCCCATGACTGCGTGGCCACACACGCCTCCAAATCAAATCATCAATTTTGCAGACGACACTACAGTGGTAGGCTTGATTACCAACAATGACGAGACAGCCTACAGGGAGGAAGTGAGGGCCCTGTGAGTGTGGTGCCAGGAAAATAACCTCTCACTCAATGTCAAACAAACAAAGGAACTGATCGTAGACTTCAGGAAACAGCAGAGGTAGCGCCCCCTTATCCACATCGACGGAACCAGAGTGGAAAGCTTCAAGTTCCTCGGCGTACACATCACTGACAAACTGAAATGGTCCACCCACACAGACAGTGTGGTTAACTTCTTATGGCTGCAGGGGCAGTATTGAGTAGCTTGGATGAAAGGTGCACAGAGGTGCCCATAGTAAACTGCCTGCTCCTCAGTCCCAGTTGCTAATATATGCATATTATTATTCGTATTGGATAGAAAACACTGAAGTTTCTAAAACTGTTTGAATTATGTCTGTGACTATAACAGAACTCATATGGCAGGCAAAAACCTGAAAAGTTCCACTTCCTGTTAGAATTTTTTCTGTGGTGGCAGATTTTCAACCAAGCTCTCAATGAAATTACAGCGAGATATGGATGAGTTTTCACTTCCTACGGCTTCCACTAGATGTCAACAGTCAATAGAACTTTGTCTGATGACTCTAATGTGAAGGGGGGCCAAAGGAGACAGGAATGAGTAATCACTGCCACGAGCTGAGCATGCTTTCACCATGCGCTTTCACATAAGGAGGACCTCCGTTTCACGGCTCTTCTGAAGTCAATCTAATTCTCCGGTTGGAACGTTATTCAAGATGTATGTTAACAACATTCTAAAGATTGATTCAGTACATCGTTTGACATGTTTCTACTGACTGTTACGGAACTTTTGGACATTTCGTCACGTTATAGTGGAGGTGCTTTGTGACTTTGGAATGGTTTACCAAAGGCGCTAACAAAAGTAGTTAATTGGACATAAATAACGGACATTATCGAACAAATCAAGCATTTATTGTGGACCTGGGATTCCTAGGACCGCATTCTGATGAAGTTCATCAAAGGTAAGGAAACATTTATCATGTATTTTCTGGTTTCTGTTGACCCCAACATGGCGGCTAATTTGGCTATTGTTCTGAGCTCCGTCTCAGATTATTGCATGATTTGCTTTTTCCGTAAGGTTTTTTTGAAATCTGACACAGCGGTTGCATTAAGGAGAGGTATATCTATATTTCCATGTTTATAACTTGTATTATCATCTACATTTATGATGAGTATTTCTGTTGAAACGATGTGGCTATGTAAAATCACTTGATGTTTTTGGAACTAGTGAATGTAACGCGCCAATGTAAACTCAGATTTTTTGTTATAAATATGAACTTTATCAAACAAAACATGCATGTATTGTGTAACATGAAGTCCTATGACTGTCATCTGATGAAGATAATCAAAGGTTAGTGATAAATTTTATCTCCGCCATGTTGGAGTCAACAGAAACTAGAAATTACATGATAAATATTCCCTTATCTTTGATGATCTTCATCAGAATGCACTCCCAGGAATCCCAGGTCCACAATAAATGCTTGATTTGTTCGATAATGTCCGTTATTTATGTCCAATTAGCTACTTTTGTTAGCCCGTTCGGTAAACAATTCCAAAGTCACGAAGCGCGTTCCCTAAAAGCTGACGAAATGTCCAAAAGTTCAGTAACAGTCAGTAGAAACATGTCAAACGATGTATTGGATCAATCTTTAGAATGTTGTTAAACTCAGTTTTTCCACAATTCCTGACATTTAATCAGAGTAAAAATTCCCTGTCTTAGGTCAGTTAGGATCACCACTTTATTTTAAGAATGTGAAATGTCAGAATAATAGTAGAGAGAACGATTTATTTCAGCTTTTACTTCTTTCATCACATTCCCAGTGGGTCAGAAGTGTACATACACTCAATTAGTATTTGGTAGCATTGCCTTTAAATTGTTTAACTTGGGTCAAACTTTTCGCGTAGCCTTCCACAAGCTTCCCACAATAAGTTGGGTGAATTTTGGCCCATTCCTCCTGACAGAGCTGGTGTAACTGAGTCAGGTTTGTAGGCCTCCTTGCTCGCACATGCTTTTTCAGTTCTGCCCACAAATTGTCTATGGGATTGAAGTCAGGGCTTTGTGATGGCCACTCCAATACCTTGACTTTGTTGTCCTTAAGCCATTTTGCCACAACTTTGGAAGTATGCTTGGGGTCATTGTCCATTTGGAAGACCCATTTGCAACCAAGCTTTAACTTCCTGACTGATGTCTTGAGATGTTGCTTCAATATATCCACTTAATTTTCCTCCCACATGATGCCATCTATTTTGTGCAGTGCAGCAGCCCCTCCTGCAGCAAAGCACCCCCACAACATGATGCAGTCACCCCCGTGCTTCACGGTTGGGATGGTGTTCTTCGGCTTGCAAGCCTCCCCCTTTTACCTCCTAACATAACGATGGTCATTATGGCCAAACAGTTCTATTTTTGTTTTAATCAGACCAGAGGGCATTTCTCCAAAAAGTACGATCTTTGTCCCCATGTGCATTTGCAAACCGTAGTCTGGCTTTTTTGCCCATATTCATTACTATACTGAACCAAAATCTAAATGCAACATGCAACAATTTCAAAGATTTTGCTGAGTTACAGTTCCTATAAGAAAATAAATTCATTAGGCCCTAATCTATTGATTTCACAGGGCCTACTTGAAGCTAATAGCGCTCACTGATGCTCCTATTAGCCGGTTTCCACATCTCCTGAAGTCCTCAGACATGGATGGATGTCGAATACTGACTTGTAGTCACAGGTGGCCTGCCTGAGGAAAGATCTAAACTGAGAGTTAGAAATAGGCCAATAATTATTTGGGTCGGAAGGGTTACCACCTTTGTGGAGAGGGAGCACATGGGCCGCCTTCCATGGGGAGAGGACATATCATAAATATGTGTTAATGATTCAGCAATCAAGGGGGTGGAAAGATGCAGTAAAAACAGGTCAAGCATTGAAATGGAAACACAGATTCACTAGTAGTTGATGGGTTTTCAACCAAGACCGCTAGAGGGTGAGCGCAGCAATCTGTCTGACAAGGGTTATTTAAACCCCCAAGCTTCTCAAATAAAAAGCCTGCCGAAATAAAACTGTTATTAAAAGCATCACTTATCTATTTGTTTCTCAGTAATAAAGGCTGAGTCTGACAACTTGCTTCGGCAGGGAATGGGAGGAATTTGCACGCTTCAGTGAGTTAAGTTTTCCAGAATTCAGAAGAATCACCAGCAGAGTCAGATGGAGCTTAAAAAGTAGTTGGATATAGCTTTCTTAATCGAGATGGTACAACAGTTTCTGAGTTGTTTGAAAAGTTGCCAATCAGAAACAGTCAGTTTTTATTGCTTTGGCCCAGGCTTGATTCCTCCTCTGAATAAGCTGTGAAAGACCAGAGGAATAGCATGGGTTTGACTGGTTCTCGACTCTATACTGTTTATCCGATGCAGGTTTATCTGCTAGGTTAGGGGTTCTTAAAAATGTTCAGCCTGGGACCCAAATTAGAAATTCTGTGTTTTCCTGGGACCCAAGTTTATGAAAACATGCAACTATACGTAATATCTGTACATTCCGTTGCCCTTATGCCTAAAACAAATGCAATATAGCTATTAATGTTTATTTTTTCCCATCAAAAACACTCTTACATATCTGTCTAGGTTGGAACTGTTCCTGTTAAAATAAAATAAATCATTTTCATTCTGAACTGGAATAAACTGATTGATCACATCACACAGATGTACATTATAACAGAACACAAACACACAGGCTCAGTTTTTGATTGTGCAATCCTAAGTAACAGCACAGATGAAAAATGATCAGGACTACTCTACATCTTACTGTAGAAAGTATTGTTGAAAAAAAAGTTGCTGTTAAAATACAATAAATATTTTTTATTCTGAACTAGAATAAACTGATCGATCAAATCACAGAGGTTGATGTTTTCAACAAGCATGTCTATTCTGGGCTCAGGTTTTGACAGTGCAACAGTGAGGTCATGCCCAGCATGGAGTCTTTTTTCTGTACTTGTTTTTTAAAGTGCGTCAGAGTTGAGAACCCTGACTCGCGTAGGTATGTGGTGCCAAACTGGATCAGAACATTTACTGCTTTCTCAGTTAGGCAGGAGACCACTTCATGCTGTAGATGAGCAACCCAGAACTCTATGAGTGTTTTCCTCCAGAAGCATCTTGCTTGAATCATTTTATTCCAGTTCAGAATAAAAATAACAGCAACAGTTCCAACCTAGACTTGTTTTCAGCAATAATTTATACAGTAAGATGTACAGTAGGCCTGATAATTTTTTATAATCTGTACTGTTACTTAGGGGTTGCACTACCAGTAGCTAGCTAGCTATTAGCTGTGTACAAGGGGATTGTTTGAAAGTGGAACTCCCATCTACTACTATGAGAGATAGTACTCCCTTATTTCTGCTTATCACCTGTTCTAAAATGACAACAATGCCTTGCTAGTTGACTTACTTTTCCACTGTCGAAGCACTATTTCCTGAAACATTCTGACCTGTTCTGAAAGAAGTCCCTGGGTTTACCGTCATGCTATGGATGTTTGGTCAGGACGTGTCGTTTTATTCATTTGTTTCGTTTTGAGAGACTCATTACTAAGCACTTCCCCGCACAAAATACTGTGGGCGCTCCTCGTTATTTCTCAAAGATTGTATGAAACCAAGAGAGTGAAACTCATCGCTGTATTTGCGTTTCATGACGATTGAGCTCAGTCAAAAGTTTGGGCTAGCTTGAATCCATTTGATGACAGTGGTGAGTGATGGCGAGTGGGAATGACAAGTCAGTGGCTGACAGCGCATCATCTGCTGCTGAGCGACAGCGCTGCAGTGTGTGGGTCGCGGAGTGATCTTCAAGAAAACTGCGAAGTGCACGGGCATCTCCCTCTCCCACTTGCGCAGCTGTCAAACTGAACTCTGGGTCAGGAATACAAGAGGCTCTTGATGGCTTTCATTGCGATTATTCATGTAGAAACCCATGTCTCTTCTTTAGCAGACGCGGGTTTGAATTTTGCTGTTTGGTATCTTTAATGCATGGCGTTCCAACCTTGTTCCTGGAGAGCTACCCTCCTGTAGATTTTGACTACAACCCTAATCTACCTGATTGTAATAATTAGCTGGTTGATGAGCTGAATCAGGTAAAATACAACTGGGGTTGGAGCGAAAACCTACAGTAAGGTAGCTCTCCAGGAACAGAGTTGGAGAACCCTTCTCCTATACATGCTAAGGGACAATGATCGCGGAGGTCATATGCAAAGAATCCACTAGACAGATATTTATGGGGGTTGTTAGTAAGGATTACATCAATCAAAGAGAAGTCTGCGGGATTTTTTACATTCAGCCGTGTGGGCTTTGTGATCAATTGAGTTAAAATAAATACATAACTTACAAGTGTTTAATGGAAATGTGTTTCTTGCATATCTTAGTTCCCCCCGAGACACCCGTAGGGAGTGGGGTCGGCCAGGGTTTTAATTCTCCAGCACCTCTGGAGCAATTTGAGTTTAAGTGCTTTGCTCAAGGGCACAGCGACATATTTGTTTACCATGTTGGCTTTGGGATTTGAACCAGTGACATTTTGGTTACTGGCCCAACGCTCTAACCTTGAGGATACCTGCTGTGTGAGTGTGTGTGTAAATGTGTGTAGGTGTTGGATTTCCCCCTGTGCATAGTAGAGTCGCTGAGGCTGAGAGCTAATTTCACTAGGTGATTAGGTGTGAAGGACAAACCTAGGCTTAGCACACGCTGCTCCGTCTACAAGGGCTTACTTGTTCATGATAGGCCTTCAGACACATTGTGCAGTCCTGGAGTTATATAGCTCATTACAACCTGAATGAGCTTACATGGCTGTGAAGTAATACTCACTTACTTGCTCTCTATATCCTTGGCCCTCTCTTTCTCACTCTCCTGCCTTGACAGGCAGGCAGCCAGTCAGGAAGGTTGTCACACACCAACCAACCAACCACAAGGTCCCCAGGCATTTCTAAGCATGGAACTAAAGCCCTTCTCATTGCCTCAGGCATTTTAAGGACACTCAGTGGCCTGTGTAGGCCTCTTAGAGACTCTCGCCACACCGTCTCACTTAAGGCACATCTCTCCGAGATGATTAGAGAGGGAGGGATGAGTAGAGAGAGAGAGAAGGACTGAGAAGGAGAAGAAAGCATAGTAATGAAAAAGAAATGGGATTTATCTTGCGTTGTAGTGGCGTGCTGAATGGCAGGCGTGGCTCAGATTGGGTTCTGGCTCTTTTTCCTGGAAAAGCAATCAGTGGTGAGGTGTGGAACTCAGGGGCAAATGAATGTGATCAGGGTTAGAGACCAGGCTCTCTCGCACTCACACAAAAGCACACACACACATACCAATGCACACTCATACACTCAAGCACAGGGTGTGTGGTTGCATTTGTTTGTAGAGGACTATGGCTGCACAGTCAAAAAGTATATATATATATTTTTTCACCTTTATTTAACAAGGTAGGCCAGTTGAGAACAAGTTCTCATTTACAACTGCGACCTGGCCAAGATGAAGCAAAGAAGTGCGACAAAAACAACACAGAGTTACACATGGGATAAACAATCCTACAGTCAATAACACAATAGGAAAATCTGTATACAGTGTGTGCAAATGAAGTAAGGAGGTAAGGCAATAAATAGGCCAATACTGGTGAAGTAATTACAATTTAGCAATTTACACTAGAGTGATATATGTGCAGATTAGGATGTGCAAGTAGAAATACTGGTGTGGTTGGTTGGATGGGCTATTTACACATTGACTGTGTACAGCTGCAGCGATCGGTAAGCTGCTCTGACAGCTGACGCTTAAAGTTCGTGAGGGAGATATAAGTCTCCAACTTCAGTGATTTAAAAAAAAAAAAATCCAGTCATTGGCAGCGGAGAACTGGAAGGAAAGGCGGCGAAAGGAGGTGTTGGCTTTGGGGATGACCAGTGAAATATACCAGCTGGAGCACGTGCTACGGGTGGGTGTTGCTATGGTGACCAGTGAGCTGAGATAAGGCGGAGGTTTACCTAGCAAAGACTTATAGATGTCCTGGAGCCAGTGTGTTAGGCGACGAATATGTAGAGAGGACCAGCTAACGAGAGCATACAGGTCACAGTGGTGGGTAGTATATGTGGCTTTGGTGACAAAACGAATGGCACTGTGATAGACTGCATCCAATTTGCTGAGTAGAGTGTTGGAGGCTATTTTGTAAATGACATCGCCGAAGTCAAGGATCAGTAGGATAGTCAGTTTTATGTGGGTATGTTTGGCAGCATGAGTGAAGGAGGCTTTGTGGCGAAATAGGAAGCTGATTCTAAATTTAACTTTGGATTGGAGATTCTTAATATGAGTATGGAAGGAGAGTTTACAGTCTAGCCAGACACCTAGGTATTTATAGTTATCCACATATTCTAAGTCGGAACCGTCCATGGTAGTGATGCTAGTCGGGCGGGCTGGTGCGGGCAGCGATCGGTTGACGAGCATGCATTTCGTTTTACTAGTATTTAAGAGCAGTTGGAGCAGCCACGGAAGGAGTGTTGTATTGCATTGAAGCTTTTTTGGAGGTTTGCTAACACAGTGTCCAAAGAAAGGCCAGATGTATACAGAATGGTGTCGTCTGTGTAGATGTGGATCAAAGAATCACCAGCAGCAAGAGCGACATCATTGACATATACAGAGAAAAGAGTCGGCCCAAGAATTGAGACTGCCAGAGGTCTGGAGAACAGGTCCTCTGATTTGACACACTGAACTCTATCTGAGAAGTAGTTGGTGAACCAGGCGAGGCAGTCATTTGAGAAACCAAGGCTGTTGAGTCTGCCGATAAGAATACGGTGATTGACAGAGTCGAAAGCCTTGGCCAGGTTGACGAAGACGGCTGCACAGTACTGTCTTTTATTGATCATTGTTATGATATCGTTTAGGACCTTGAGCGTAGCTGAGGTACACCCGTGACCAGCTCGGAAACCAGATTGCATAGCGGAGAAGGTACGGTGGGATTCGAAATGGTCGGTGATCTGTTTGTTCACTTGGCTTTCAAAGACTTTAGAAAGGCAGGGCAGAATGGACATAGGTCTGTAACAGTTTGGGTCTAGAGTGTCTCCCCCTTTGAAGAGGGCCACTTGGGCCAATTGTGTGGGGGGTGCAGAGCTGTTGGCCGGGGTTGGGGTAGCCAGGTGGAAGCATGGCCAGGTGGAAGCATGGCCAGGCGTAGAGAGATGCTTATTGAAATTCTCAATTATCATGGATTTATCAGTGGTGACAGTGCACTGGGCAGCTGGGAGGAGGTACTCTTATTCTCCATGGACTTTACTGTGTCCCAAATCTTTTTGGAATTAGTGCTGCAGGATGAAAATTTCTGTTTGAAAAAGGTAGCCTTTGCTTTCCTAACTGACTGTGTGTATTGGTTCCTGACTTCCTTAAAAGTTGCATATCGCGGGGACTATTGCAGCTAGTGCAGTACGCCACAGGGTGTTTTTTTGCTGGTCAAGGGAAGTCAAGTCTGGAGTGAACCAAAGGCTGTATCTGTTCTTAGTTCATTTTTTTTTTAAAGGGGCATGCTTTTTTAAGATGGTGAGGAATGCACTTTTAAGGAACAACCATGCATCCTCGACTGACGGGATGAGGTCAATATCCTTCCAGGATACCCGGGCCAGGTCGATTAGAAAGGCCTGCTCGCAGAAGTGTTTTAGGTAACGTTTGACAGTGATGAGGGGTGGTCATTTGATCGCGGACCCATTACGGACGCAGGCAATGAGGCAGTGATCGCTGAGATCCTGGTTGAAAACAGCAGAGGTGTATTTAGAGGGCAAGTTGGTCAGGAGGGTGCCAATGTTTACAGATTTGGGGTTGTACCTGGTAGGTTCCTTGATAATTTGTGTGAGATTGAGGGCATCTAGCTTAGATTGTAGGACGGCCAGGGTGTTAAGCATATGCCAATTTTGGTCACCTAGCAGTACGAACTCTGACGATAGATGGGAGGCAATCAATTCACATATGGTGTCCAGGACACAGCTAGGAGCTGAGGGGGGTCTACAACAAGCGGCAACATTGAGGGACTTATTTCTGGAGAGATGGATCTTTAAAAGTAGAAGCTCAAACTGTTTGGGCATAGACCTGGATAGTATGACAGAACTCTGCAGGCTATCTCTACAGTAGATTGCAATTCCACCCCCTTTAGTAGTTCTGTCTTGATGGAAAATGTTGTAATTGGGTATGAAAATTTCAGAGTTTTTGGTGGCCTTCCTAAGCCAGGATTCAGACACGGCTAGCACATCAGGTTTGGCGGAGTGTGCTAAAGCAGTGAATAAAGCAAACTTAGGGAGGAGGCTTCTGATGTTAACACGCATGAACCCAAGGCTTTTACGGTTGCAGAAGTCAACAAATGAGAGCGCCTGGGGACACACAGGGCCTGGGTTAACCTCTACATCACCAGAGGAACAGAGGAGGAGTAGGATGAGGGTCCAGCTAAAGGCTATAAGAACTGGTCGTCTAGTGCGTTGGGAACAGAGCATAAAAGGAGCAGATTTCTGGGCTTGGTAGGATGGATTCAGTGCATAGTGTAAGGTAGGGTGCGAGTACAGTGGGGGTAAACCTAGGCATTGAGTGACGATATGAGAGGTTGCATCTCTGGAGGCGCCAGTTAAGCTGGGTGCGGTCTTCGCATGTGTGGGGTGTGGGACAAAGGAGTTATCTGAGGCATGTTGAGCAGGACTAGGGGGTCTGCAGTAAAATTAAACAATGAGAGCTGCTCTAAACAACAGTATACAAGGCATATTGACATTAGAGAAAGGCATAAGCAATCACAGGTGTTGATTTGGAGAGCTAAGACAGCAACGGGTGAGACAACAACGGGTAAACAGCTAAGACAACAACAAAGGATAAATGGCGATGAATGGGCAGAGAGGGTCAGCTAGCTACACACAGGTCCTGAGTTTGAGGCTGGGGCAGACAGATAAACAAAATGAAGTACCATGTTAATGGACAGTCCAGCAGGCATCGGCTGTGTAGTCGAGTGATCACAGGATCCAATGAGCAGCAATAGATGAAACAGGGAACCGTTCGGTAGTCGATTACTACATTGAGCGAGCGGGAGAAACGGCGTTCAGGGAGCTAGCAGGCCGGGGCTAGCAGATGGATGATCACCAAACATCCACGACGCAGAGGCCGGTTGAGAGCACATCGGCCGAGTTACGTCAGCAGACCAGTAGACCAGTCTTGATGGATCGGCGGGGCTCCGTGCTGACAAAGGGTCCAGGCCATTTGGCAAGAGAAGTGTTGTAGTTGGTGTACTTTGTTTGCTAGCCGGGAGATGGGCCTAGCTCGAGGCTAACTGGTGCATGTTTCTGGACAAGGGCGTTAGCCACAATAGCCACTCTGTAGAAACTAGCTAGCTGCGAAGATCCGATGTAAGGGTCCAGAGCTTGCGGCAGGAATCCAGTGATGTAGTGAAAAAAAGCAGTCCGATATGCTCAGGGCTGGTATCGCGCTGTGCAGACTGGCAGGTATTATCCGGGCTATCCAGGCGAAAGCGGGAGAAGTCCGAGCTAAAGGTAAAGACCGCTAGCAGAGGCTAACAATGACTAAATAGCTAGTAGCTAATTAGCTGGCTAGCTGCTGATGGAGGTTCCAGTTATAAGGTCCCAAAAAAATTTGCTGATCCGTACCACATTGGGTGAGACGGGTTGCAGGAAGATATATTTAATTTGAAAATGGAAAAAAAAAGATTAAGATGTATACAAAACCCCCCGAAAAAGACAATATTTACATGGGACGAAAACAAACACGTCTTACTGCTGCGCCATCTTGGATTAGTAATTTAAAGGAATATAATTTGGATCATATTCTTTGCTTGTTTAATCACTCAATCAATATTTAGAATGTGGTGTGTGTGTGTGAAAGAGGGAAACTGTTTGATCTTGTAATCCCACTTCCAACTCAATCAGCCATTAGCATTCCCCAGAGGAGGAAATTACTCAAGTTCTGTTACAGAACAGATCGGCCCCGCCACCAATGGCCTTGTATGGACTGTCTAATTATGGGGAAATGGGGAATGTGTCTCCCTCTCTTCTGAGGGGAAAAGGCGGTTGATAGTTCCCAAGGATGCCTTCGGAGGAGAAAGAGCGTGTTGTCACGCTGGTTATTTGGTTTTTCCAACTGCCACAACACAGTCTTACTTCTTAAGGGATATGGAGGGCAACAACGTTGCTGCCCTTCCCATGCGTGACACACATACTGCTCCCTGCCATAATCACACAGTGTAAACCCACAGGCCAGATGGACCAAGCATGAGAATAAGCCCCAATGATATCCTTAATGAAGTCCGCTACTGTTCTGTAATGTGACTCTGCTCTCCGCATAATATGCCCAATAGCCTTACAGCTCTCATCAGCACAATCAACATGATGCTCACACGTTACTTCTAGATGGATTCCATGGCTTTGATTTGTATTAATGTACCATCTTCCTATTAAAGCTTTAATTCCTTGAATCTTTCTTTTGATTTCCAGTTTCTCTCAGAAATACCCCCCTGTGAAGTTCCTTTCGGAGAAGAATCGGAAAAGGATTTTGGTGAGTGTTTCCAAACACATGCACGAATGCCGAACACACACACAAACACAAACATTCATCTCTTATTTCTGAGTGTACCGGTTTTCGTCGTCTGAAGAACAGGAATCGGACCAAAGCGCAGCGTGGTAAGTGTTCATGCTTTTTATTACAACTGAACACTAAATAACAAAAAGAATGAACAAAACTGAAACAGTCCTGTCAGGTATAGAAACACAAAACAGAAAACAACTACCCACAAAACACAGGTGGGAAAAAGCTGCCTAAGTATGATTCTCAATCAGAGACAACGATAGACAGCTGCCTCTGATTGAGAAACACACCCGGCCAAACACAAAGAAATACAAAACATAGAAAATGAACATAGAATGCCCACCCAAATCACACCCTGACCAAACCAAAATAGAGACATAAAAAGCTCTCTACGGTCAGGGCGTGACACTGAGATCACAATCCTGGACTTAAAGCATGAATCTGTTCCACAGCGCCCTCTCCCCCTCCTCTACTCATCCTTTATTCCTCTCCTTCTTTCTTCCTGCCCTCAGTCAGCCAACCAGCTGACACTTCAACTTTAGGACAGGTCTGTAGTGTCTGTCTGGTTGGTTGGATGCTAGACCCTTATCCAAACACATTACACATCCTCTGTGATGGACATCTAGCTGCAACTAGCTTGAAGGCACACTGGGGATTGAGCGTACGCTTCAAGGCAGGTCTATCCTACTGGAATGGTGCTGACGCCATCTCTATGCCAGCAGTTTTCTATTTATCTCAAGCTATACTAATGATCTTATACTCTCAAGTAATGCTCCCTCAAGTTAGATCTTTCAAGTTATTTATTGTATTTTAAGTTAATATTCAACCCTTAGTGAGAAGCAATAAAAAACGAAGCAGTGGAACTGGCTTCGAGATCCAAATTAGAATTTGAGGGCCCTAGATCATGGGCAGGGCAGGCTTCGTGGGCTCTCTTTCTCCCCCCATCACTACCCACCCCATCCCTCTCTCATGGTGTAACCTTCTTTCACTCAGATAACGGGAGGGGCGGGCTTCGTGGGCTCCCACCTGACTGATAAGCTGATGATGGACGGCCACGAGGGGACGGCGGTGGACAACTTCTTCACGGGCCGCAAGAGGAACGTGGAGCACTGGATCTGCCACGAGAACTTTGAGCTCATCAACCACGACGTGGTGGAGCCGCTCTACATTGAGGGTAAGTGGAGACACACACACACACACTTGTGTGCACATGCACACATAACTCGTACAACCACATGCACCACATGCTGTATACAGAACATTCATACAGAGCACATACAGCTCACAGACAAAGTTGGAGTTTTCCATCATGTTGATGAGGATCTAACAAGAACAAGATATTCCACTAACTGACTACACACCTCTTCATCCTGGAAATGTCCCATGTCAAAATGGTGCTCAATGTCCCTGAAAGACAGTGTCACCACACACACACACACACACACACACACGATTAATAGATCATAACACAGTAAACTATTCTCTACCCTTTCACCATCTGCCTTCCATTTTCTTATTCTGTCAGTGACACCAGTGATCTTGCAACCAGCTTTTCACAGCAGACCATTGTGACCTGAAAGCTCTGTCCGAGCAGGCAACATTTGTTATAGATGTCTTTTTTCATGACCAGATAAAGGTGTTCTGGGAAATATGTCATATTTAGGATGTTATCTGGTCAGATCTGGTCAGATTTGCTTTTTAACCAGATTACAACCAGATAAATACATATTTTTGTTGTTGCTAAAAAGACGTTGATAAATCGTCCTTACGCAACCTGACCAATACATCTTAACAACATCATTGCAACCAGTTTCTGTCACGTTCCTGACCTGTTTTCTGTTAGTTTTGTATGTGTTAGTTGGTCAGGACGTGAGTTTGGGTGGGCAGTCTATGTTTTCTGTTTCTATGTTGGTTTAAAGGGTGACCTGATATGGCTCTCAATTAGAGGCAGGTGGTTGTCATTTCCTCTGATTGAGAGTCATATTAAGGTAGGTGTTTTCACACTGTTGGTTGTGGGTGGTTGTCTTCCGTGTCTGTATGTATGTGCGTACCACACGGGACTGTAGCGTTTTTGTTTGTAGTCTATACCTGTTCGTGCGTTCTTCGTGTTATTTGTAAGTTCTCTAGTTCAGGTCTGTCTTCGTTCGTTTTGTTATTTTGTATTATTCCAAGTGTTGTTTCGTCTTCGTCGTTTAATAAATTCATTATGTTTTCTAAACCCGCTGCATGTTGGTCTGATCCCTACTCCTCCTCTTCGGACGAAGAGGAGGAGAACAAGCGTTACAGAACCACCCACCAACAAAAGATCAAGCAGCGGTGTAACGGGAGGAAGGGACAGCGCAAGAAGGAGGAATGATATGGGAGGATATTTTGGACGGCAAGGGTTGCTACACATGGGAGGAGATTCTGGCTGGTAAGGATTGCCTCCCATGGGAACAGCTGGAGGCAGCTCGGAGAGCGGAGGAAACCGGAGAGAGGAACCGGCGTTATGAGGGGACACGTCTAGCACGGAAGCCCGAAAAGCCCGTGAGTACTACCCAAAAATTTATTGGGGGGGAGGGCTAAGAGGTAGTGGGCCAAGGGCAGGTAAGAGACCTGCGCCCACTTCCCAGGCTAACAGTGGAGAGCGGGAGTACGGGCAGACACCGTGTTACGCAGTAGAGCGCACGGTGTCTCCTGTACGTGTGCATAGCCCGGTGCGGGTTATTCCACCTCCCCGCACTGGTAGGGCTAGATTGAGCATTGAGCCAAGTGCCATGAAGCCGGCTCTACATATCTGGCCACCAGTGCGTCTCCTTGGGCCGGCTTACATGGCACCAGCCTTACGCATGGTGTCCCTGGTTCGCCTACATAGCCCGGTGCGGGTTATTCCACCTCCCCGCACTGGTCGGGCGACGGGGAGCATTCAACCAGGTAAGGTTGGGCAGGCTCAATGCTCAAGGGAGCCAGTACGCCTGCACGGTCCGGTATTTCCGGCGCCACCTTCCCGCCCCAGCCCAGTACCACCAGTGCCTACACCACGCACCAGGCTTCCAGTGCGTTTCCAGAGCCCTGTTCCTCCTCCACGCACTCTTCCTATGGTGCGTGTATCCAGTTCGGTGCCTCCAGTTCCGGCACCACGCACTAAGCCTCCTGTGCGTCTCCAGAGCCCTGTACGCACTGTTCCTTCTCCCCGTACTCGTCCTGATGTGCGTGCCCTCAGCCCAGTGCCACCAGTGCCGGTACCACGCACCAGGCCTATAGTGCGCTTCGAGAGGTCAGTGTGCCCTGTCCCTGCTCCCCGCACTAGCCTTGAAGTGCGTGTCTCCAGTCCGGTGCCTCCAGTTCCGGCACCACGCACCAGGCCTACAGTGCGCCTCAGTCGGCTAGAGTCTGTAGTCTGCCCAACGGCGCCTGAACTGTCCGTCTGCCAAGCGCCGCATGAACTGCCCGTCTGTATTGAGCCTTCAAAGCCGCCCGTCTGCCATGAGCCTGCAAAGCCGCCCGTCTGCCATGAGCCTACAGAGCCTTCCGCCAGACAGGAGCCGCTAGAGCCTTCCGCCAGACAGGAGCCGCTAGAGCCTTCCGCCAGACAGGAGCAGCCAAAGCCTTCCGCCAGACAGGAGCAGCCAAAGCCTTCCGCCAGACAGGATCAGCCAGAGCCATCCGTCTCCGCAGCGCCATCTGAGCCATCCGTCTCCGCAGCGCCATCTGAGCCATCCGTCTCCGCAGCGCCGTCTGAGCCATCCGTCTCCCCAGCGCCGTCTGAGCCATCCGTCTCCCCAGCGCCGTCTGAGCCATCCGTCTCCCCAGCGCCGTCTGAGCCATCCGTCTCCCCAGCGCCGTCTGAGCCATCCGTCTGTCCCGAGCCATTAGAGCCGCCCGTCTGTCCCGAGCCGTCAGAGCCGTTAGTCAGTCAGGAGCCGCTAGAGCCATTCGTCAGTCAGGATCTGCCAGAGCCGCCAACCAGACAGGATCTGCCAGAGCCGCCAACCAGACAGGATCTGCCAGAGCCGCCAACCAGACAGGATCTGCCAGAGCCGCCAACCAGACAGGATCTGCCAGAGCCGCCAACCAGACAGGATCTGCCAGAGCAGCCAACCAGACAGGATCTGCCAGAGCCGTCAGCGAGCCATGAGCGTCCAGAGCCGTAAGCCAGCCATGAGCGTCCAGAGCCGTAAGCCAGCCATGAGCGTCCAGAGCCGTCAGCCAGCCATGAGCGTCCAGAGCCGTCAGCCAGCCATGAGCGTCCAGAGCCGTCAGCCAGCCATGAGCGTCCAGAGCCGTCAGCCAGCCATGAGCGTCCAGAGCCGTCAGCCAGCCATGAGCGTCCAGAGCCGTCAGCCAGCCATGAGCGTCCAGAGCCGTCAGCCAGTCATGAGCTGCCCCTCAGCCCAGAGCGGCCATTTATCCAGAACTGCCCCTCTGTCCAGAGCTGTCTCTCTGTCCGGAGCTGCCCCTCTATCCTGAGCTACCTCTCTATCCTGACCTACCTCTCTGTCCTGTGCTATATCTCTGTCCTGAGCTACCTTATCCCGGTGCTGCCCCTTGTCCCGGTGCTGCCCCTTATATTAAGGTTACCATTAAAATTAAGTGGGTGTAAGATGAGGGTGGTCATTCTAAGGGGGAGACGTAAGCTGGGATTGACTATGGTGGGGTGGGGACCTCGCCCAGAGCCTGAGCCACCACCGTGGTCAGATGCCCACCCAGACCCTCCCCTAGACTTTGTGCTGGTGCGCCCGGAGTTCGCACCTTGAGGGGGGGGTTATGTCACGTTCCTGACCTGTTTTCTGTTAGTTTTGTATGTGTTAGTTGGTCAGGACGTGAGTTTGGGTGGGCAGTCTATGTTTTCTGTTTCTATGTTGGTTTAAAGGGTGACCTGATATGGCTCTCAATTAGAGGCAGGTGGTTGTCATTTCCTCTGATTGAGAGTCATATTAATAAAGGTAGGTGTTTTCACACTGTTGGTTGTGGGTGGTTGTCTTCCGTGTCTGTATGTATGTGCGTACCACACGGGACTGTAGCGTTTTTGTTTGTAGTCTATACCTGTTCGTGCGTTCTTCGTGTTATTTGTAAGTTCTCTAGTTCAGGTCTGTCTTCGTTCGTTTTGTTATTTTGTATTATTCCAAGTGTTGTTTCGTGTTCGTCTTCGTCGTTTAATAAATTCATTATGTTTTCTAAACCCGCTGCATGTTGGTCTGATCCCTACTCCTCCTCTTCGGACGAAGAGGAGGAGAACAAGCGTTACAGTTTCGGCCTCTGGTGTGTGGATGTTGAGAGGGGTTGGAGATGAAAGGTAAGGGGGAGAAGGGAAGGGATGGAATGAAAGAATATAGAGTGAGGACAAAGGCGATGAGAGGTAGTATTTAAAAAAAAATATATATATATATATACAGTACCAGTCAAGTTTGGATACACCTACTCATTCCAGGGTTTTTCTTTATTAGCACTACATTGTAGAATAATAGTGAAGACATCAAAACTACAAAGTAACACATGGAATCATGTAGCAACCAAAAAAGTGTTAAACGGAACAAAATATATTTGAGATTTTTCAAAATAGCCACCCTTTGCCTTGATGACAGCTTGCACACTCTTGGCATTCTCTCAACCAGCTTCATGAGGTAGTCACCTGGAATGCATTTCAATTAACAGGACTTGTGGTCTTAATGCATTCGAGCCAATCAGTTGTGACAAGGTACGGGTGGTATACAGAAGATAACCCTATTTGGTAAAATACCAAGTCCATATTATGCCAAGAACAGCTCAAATAAGCAAAGAGAAACGACAGTTCATCATTACTTTAAGACATGAAGGTCAGTCAATCCAGAACATTTCCAGAACTTTTAATGTTTCTTAAAGTGCAGTCGCAAAAACCATCAAGTGCTTTTGATGAAACTGGCTCTCATGAGGACCGCCAAAGGAAAGGAAGACCCAGAGTTACCTCTGCTGCAGAGGATAAGTTCATAAAATTGCCAGCCAAATAAATGCTTCACAGAGTTCAAGTAACAGACACATCTCAACATCAACTGTTCAGAGGAGACTACGTGAATCAAGCCTTCATGGTCGAATTGCTGCAAAGAAACCACTACTAAAGGACACCAATAAGAAGAGACTTGCTAGGGCCAAGAAACACAAGCAATGGACATTAGACAGGTGGAAATCTGTCCTTTGGTCTGATGAGTCACCCTTCCCTAGTTTTAGTAAAGTTATGAATTTGTCATGCTCCTTTGCTTGGATATTCAACTTATTTTATTGTTATCTTATTCAACTTAAAGTATGCGTAAACATTCTCTTTCAATGCAGCATGGCCTTCTCTCTCTCATGCCACTTTTCTGTTCAGCCTCCTCTGTGCATACCTCACATCTCCTTGCTTTTGTCTTCAATATAGTCAACTCTCAGATGCCGCCATGACACATGACAGCCCAAGCCTCTAGAGAAACTGCTATGCGGGATATAGGCTACTTTACATGGAATACATTTGTAAGTATTTCATATGAAACATCTGTAGGTTTTGACACCCTTCTACTCAAATACCAACCTTTTGTCTTGTGTCTACCCTATAAAGTAGCTTAATGATCTTACTGTACCTGCTGTATGAACAGATACAGTATCTATATATAGGTCTCTTTCTGTCCAGCGCGGCAGCTTTCCCCTCATTAAAACCGCACACCTCTCCCAGTCTCTGCCCCTTCACTAGAACTCCTGACAATTCTACTTTAAGTAAGTGTGTTTTTCCTGGAGCTTGTTCTCTATTCTGATTCTGGGATCAATCGTAAAGAGTAATTAGCAACACAGCAGCTGGTGGAGTCTGAAGCTGTGTGTTTGTGTTTGTGTTTGTGCTTTGTTTGTTGTTTGTGTATTTGGTCATCCCTCTCTCTTTCACAGCATTAGAATTCACCCTCATGGTCTTCCCCTCGCTTTCTCTCTCCCTCCCCCCGCTGTGTCCCTCTTCTCTGTTGACTCATGTTGGGGTTCGTTTCCCTGTTCCTTGTCAATCATTGGCTCATTGGTGAAATTATCATTATGATAATATCTTTAATTAAATCATTCAAAAACCTTTATTAATGCAGTTGCAGACAGAAGTTGACAACAGGAACATAACGCATGTTTCCGAGTAAGTTCTGCATCAAAGAAAAGGTCCCAAGTTATTTTATTAAACCCGAAGTCCAGCCCTAGTGATGTCACTGCCTACGTCATTATCTTCTACTTATGAGACCAAAACCATGCCTACTCAACACTAAAACTCTTGTTTATATAGCTATGTAAAAGCTTAGCAGTAAATGTCCAAGTTGATTTATAGTGGAATGTCTGACTAGTCTCTTATCTCTTACACTCCCCTGCAGAGTTCTGTCTTCACAGTCACACATTTCTCAGACAGTTTCTTCATAAGAGGCAGAGAGCCTAGAAAAGTTCTGTGGAACAATATTAAACCTCATAATGTACATATGTTGTTAATCTGTAGTCTAGGACCCTATAAATGTAAGGTCTTATAACCCCTCCCCTTCTATTAATACTACATAAACATAATCAATTATTAAAATACATAAAACATTTGGTACAGCCCCTATCATGACCCCTAGGTGAACCCCCACTAGAGGGTGTGTGTGTGTGTGTGTGTGTGTGTGTGTGTGTGTGTGTGTGTGTGTGTGGACGTGTTTAACTATTCTTGTAGGGAACAGAAGTCCCTACAAGAATAGTAAACAAAGTAAAAATTGACCAGCTGGGGACATTTTGTTAGTCCCCACAAGGTCAAATGCTATTTCTAGGAGGTTTAGGGTTAGAATTAGTGTTAGGGTTAGAATTAAGTTAAATATTAAGGTTAGGAGCTAGGGTTAGTTGTAGGGTTAGGGTTAGGAGCTAGGGTTAGGTTTAGGGTTAGGATAAAGTTTAGGTTTTTGGGTTAGGGTTGGGGTTAGGGTTAGGGTAAGAGTACGGGTTAGGATTAGGTTTAGGTTTAGGGTTAGGGGTTAGGGAAAATAGGATTTTGAATGGGACTGAATTGTATGTCCCCACAAGGTTAGCTGTACAAGACTGTGTGTGTGTGTGTGTGTTATGATCTTCAGCCTTCTCTCCAGTTTGCCTGAGTATCCTTTAGGATAAAGCCTGCATGCCTTTGAGAATAGGCTGAGCCGGTGGAATCCAAGGCTATACTGTATCTTGTGACTGAAGAATTCCAGGGCAGTACCAGCTGGTCATAACATCCTTCCAGTGCAGTACCACCTGGTCATAACATCCTTCCAGTGCAGTACCACCTGGTCATAACATCCTTCCAGTGCAGTAGCGCCTGGTCATAACATCCTTCCAGTGCAGTACCACCTGGTCATAACATCCTTCCAGTGCAGTAGCAGCTAGTCATAACATCCATCCAGTGCAGTAGCGCCTGGTCATGACATAATTCCAGTTCAGTAGCAGCTAGTCATAACATCCTTCCAGTGCAGTAGCGCCTGGTCATAACATCCTTCCAGTGCAGTATCGCCTGGTCATAACATCCTTCCAGTGCAGTAGCGCCTGGTCATAACATCCTTCCAGTGCAGTAGCAGCTGGTCATAACATCCTTCCAGTGCAGTAGCGTCTGGTCATATCATCCTTCCAGTGCAGTAGCGCCTGGTCATAACATCCTTCCAGTGCAGTAGCAGCTGGTCATAACATCCTTCCATTGTAGTACCAGCTGGTCATAACATCCTTCCAGTGCAGTAGCGCCTGGTCATAACATCCTTCCAGTGCAGTAGCGCCTGGTCATAACATCCTTCCAGTGCAGTAGCGCCTGGTCATAACATCCTTCCAGTGCAGTACCACCTGGTCATACCATCCTTCCAGTGCGCTTGTCATAACATCCTCCAGTGCAGTACCAGCTGGTCATAACATCCTTCCAGTGCAGTAGCAGCTGGTCATAACATCCTTCCAGTACAGTACCACCTGGTCATAACATCCTTCCAGTGCAGTAGTGCCTGTGTCACGCCCTGACCTTAGAGATCCTTTTTATGTCTCTATTTTGGTTTGGTCAGGTTTTGGTCAGTTTGGTTGGGGTGGGCATTCTATGTTTTGTGTTTCTATGATTTTATATTTCTATCTTTTGGTATGGTTCTCAATCAGGGACAGCTGTCTATCGTTGTCTCTGATTGGGAACCATACTTAGGTAGCTTTTTCCCCACCGTTCTTTGTGGGAAGTTGTCTTTGTTTGTTGGCACTAGTGCCTTTAGCTTCACGGTTTGTTTTGTATGGTTTATTGTTTTTTGTCGGCGTCATTCTTAAATAAAGTAAAACGTACGCTCACCACGCCTTGGTCTTCATCCTTCAACAGCCGTGACCGAACTTCCCACCACCAAAGGACCAAGCAGCGTGGTAAAGAGGACTCCTGGACATGGGAGGAGATCCTGGATGGTAAGGGACCCTGGAGGCAGGCTGGGGAGTATCGCCGTCCACGGGAGGAACTGGAGGCAACTAAGGCGGAGCGGCAACGTTATGTGGGAACACGGCTGGCAAGGAAGCCCGAGAGGCAGCCCCCCCCCCAAAAAAATTGGGGGGGCACAGGGGGAGTTTGGCAGAGTCAGGTTGGAGACCTGAGCCAACTCCCCGTGCTTACCGTGGCGAGCATGTGACTGGTCAAGCCCCGTGCTATGGGGTGATGCGCACTGTGTCTCGGCCGAGCATTCACAGGCCGGTGTGCTCGGTGCCAGCGTCCCGCATTTTCCGGGTGGAAGTGGGCATCCAGCCAGAACGGGTGGTGCCAGCTCTGCGCTCGAGACCGCCAGTGCGCCTCCACGGCCCAGTGTATCCGGTGCCTCAGCCAAGGAAGAGGCCTCCTGTATGTCTCCCCAGCCTGGTGAATCCTGTGCCTGCGCCCAGCCCGGAGCCTCCAGAGACGGCCTCCAACCCGGAGCCTCCAGAGACGGCCTCCAACCCGGAGCCTCCAGAGACGTTCTCCAGTCCGGAGCCTCCAGCGACGGCCTCCAGTCCAAAGCCTCCAGTCCGGAGCCTCCAGCGACGGCGCCCAGTCCGGGGCACGCAACGAGGGCGCCCATTCCGGGACACCCAACGAGGGCCCCCAGTCCGGGGCCCGCTACGAGGGTCCCCAGTCCTTGATTGGCGGCGAGGGTCCCCTCACCAGAGTTGCCACCAAAGTGGGGTGAGCCAGCGGTGGAGCGGGGTCTGCGTCCCGCACCTGAGCCGCCGATAGATGCCCACCCAGACCCTCCCCTATAGGTTTATGTTTTGCGGCCGGAGACCGCACCTTTGGGGGGGGGTACTGTCACGCCCTGACCTTAGAGATCCTTTTTATGTCTCTATTTTGGTTTGGTCAGGGCGTGAGTTGGGGTGGGCATTCTATGTTTTGTGTTTCTATGATGTTCTATTTCTATGTTTTGGCCGGGTATGGTTCTCAATCAGGGACAGCTGTCTATCGTTGTCTCTGATTGGGAACCATACATAGGTAACTTTTTTTCCCACCGTTCTTTGTGGGAAGTTGTCTTTGTTTGTTGGCACTAGTGCCTTTAGCTTCACGGTTTGTTTTGTATGGTTTATTGTTTTTTGTCGGCGCCATTCTTAAGAACAAATTCTTATTTTCAATGACGGCCTAGGAACAGTGGCTGCCTTGTTCAGGGGCAGAACGACAGATTTTCACCTTGTCAGCTCGGGGGTTCGATCTTGCAACCTTTCGGTTACTAGTCCAATGCTCTAACCACTAGGCTACCTGCCGTCATTGGCCAGTACGGAGAATTAAGTAAAACCACAAGTCCAAATCCCTATCTCCATCCATGTCTAATTTAGGAAAGGGACGCTAGCTAGCTAGCCACCAGAGACAAATGGCACAACGAGATGCAGCAATTCAAGTTTTTTCTGTAAATGAACATTTGGCTTGTGATTTATGTGAAGCCAAATCAAAACTGACTTGCCTTGACACTTTTTTTTGGTGTGCCAGGACCATTCACAGCTGAGCTCACTCAGTTTAGCTCAACGCTGATTGGCTATTATTTTTTGTTTATTTTTTATCAAGGGAAGCCAAATGCTCGCTGGCTTTCCTTGCATTCAGTGCTACGGGTGGCAACAATATTATACTCTTTTTGATCAGACAGAATCAGATAGATGGCCTACACACGCTGTTTCGCACGCTTGGATGCTTTCTCTGGTGGGATACATTCAGCCTCTTGCGAATTGAAGGAAGATTATGAAACACAGAAAGACACAGATAAATAATGTTAGTCTGGCTTCCCTTGGCATAGGCTACAGAAAAGTCCACATGCTCTTCCTACCATGCTATTTCCACCCAAAAATGTACAGTCCCTATTAACTCAATTGGATCTTCTGTGGGCTTAGTCGTAAAGATTTGTCATTTAATTTTTAAAATGTATTAAGTTTTATTATCGCATAAACACAACCAGTCGAGATGTTTTCATTTGATTGTCAAACAATCACTTCAAAAGGGCTCCTTTCTAGGCTACCCGCGCACGTTCATCCATTCACAACATATTGCCAGCCACCAAACAGTGGTTAAGGGAAAGAGACATTTGTTACAGAAAACATCAAAAAGTGTTATGACAAATTTGTCTATTGTCAGGCCAGAATTTGCGAGTGTTTCGGTGTCGGTCACTCACCTCTGCCTTGTACACCAAACCACATTGCATTTGAGCCTAGGATTTACCACCAGTTTTCAAGTCCATTCGCTCATTTGTCATGATAAACTGTGGTGTAATAGCCTACAGTTTTCTTGACATTTTGTTTTAATTATTGTGAATGGCTCATGTTTTACCCTGGCTATATCTGCTACATGATTTATGTTAAATTCGTTTTTTTTTACAGAATGTTGGTGGAGCGATGCATCTCTCCAACAGAGAGGCAGGCTAGGAATGGACAAGCTAAATATTTTGCGTCCCTGCCTTTGACAAAGTGGGCACTGCTTAAAACAGAGCGGCATGAGAGCTCACCTAAAAAGCCCATATGCCACTGGTTGAGAGAAATTGTCATTGTTTTCGGGCAGCATTATGTGAGGTTTTGTGTTGTTAGAGGTGCATCTTGGTTAGCTTAGCTCAGAAAATGCCGCCCTTGTTAATCTGACACCATAGGCGGCCGCCTAATCCTGACTAATGAGCGCGCTGGCCCTGCACACACAAATTAGTCTTCAGAGGGGAGTCGGCACTTTGAATTCTAAGTTCAGCCAGATACAAAACAGCCCTATTCTAATGGAGAAACTGACAAAGATGCCATTTTGATTCCGTAATAGACCGGTAACGATTTGCGTTTATAAGGCTGACTTTTTAATGTGACTGGCATCACCTCTCACAGGTGGTTACTCCCCTCATAGACAAGATCCGGGATTTGGAGCAAAATGTATTCTTGCTTCATCACAAACACACGCAAACAGACACACGGAAACAGACACACGCAAACAGACACACGGAAACAGACACACACACACACACACACACATGCAGTTCATCCCCCAGCACCTGCGCTAACAGCTCCTGTGTTTACTTCCTTCTGAGCCCAGCACAGTGATAGCTATTCCATATTCACTATCATGTAGTAATAACTCAGACAGTCCATAATGCTAAACACATCCCTGGTTGACAATGTCCAGTACACAGGACCAGTAGAATCAGGTTTGTTCAGTGCTGGAACAAAAGCATAGTGCGGCACTCCAGTCTCTACTCATCCATCCCTGCTCTAAGTCATCACCATCCCATTGTGCCTGTCAGTCTGACTTTATCTGCATCATTTACAGGTCCCTGTCAGCGCTTGTTTGGGTTTTCATGGTAAATATGACAATAAGGAGAACGATAATGAAGAATAAAGAGGAATGAAGCCAATGAGAGAAGTGATTAGACGTTTGAATACCTCGGGTGCCTGGCCACTAACTGGGAGTTATAATTCAAATGCACCGCTTCCTCTTATTGAAGCCTTAGTTACATTGCGCTTTCACACATAGGGCCGCATCAGTGTGTACTGTGTGTGTGTGTGTGTACTGTGTGTGTGTGTACTGTGTGTGTGTGTACTGTGTGTGTGTGTACTGTGTGTGTGTGTACTGTGTGTGTACTGTGTGTGTACTGTGTGTGTACTGTGTGTGTGTGTGTGTGTTGTAGGATTTTGTGCAGGGGACATATTTTAATTCATATTGATCATTCATTACATGAGGGGAAAACAGGAAGGGAGAACTCACTCACCTCGTCAATCCTTTCCTCAATCTTCATATATACAGTTGGAATAACTATTGTAGCTGGAAACGGCAGTTGGAAGTTTACATACACCTTAGCCAAATACATTTAAACTCAGTTTTTCACAATTCCTGACATTTAATCCATGTAAAAATTCCATGTCTTAGGTCAGTTAGGATCCCCACTTTATTTTAAGAATGTGAAATGTCAGAATAATAGTAGAGAGAATGATTTATTTCAGCTTTTACTTCTTTCATCACATTCCCAGTGGGTCAGAAGTTTACATACACTGAATTAGTAGTTGGTAGCATTGCCTTTAAATCATCTCTAGGAGACAGAACGCATCTCCTTCCTGAGCGGTATGACGGCTACATGGTCCCATGGTGGTTATACTTGCGTACTATTGTTTGTACAGATGAACGTGGTACCTTCAGGCGTTTGGAAATTGCTCCCAAGGATGAACCAGACTTGTGGAGGTTAGCTGAGGTTAGAGATAGTTGCTCTTGCTTATCTGTGTATCTGATCCACACAGCGAGGCGTGAAAAAACTAATCACTTCAGCCCAGAGTCAACAGATCGCCACAAGAAGCCTGCAGTCAGGTACCCACGCTTACTCCCTCCCTCTGTCTGTCCCCTAATCCTCCCTCTGTCTGTCTGTCCCCTCCTCCCTCCCTCTGTCTGTCTGTCACTCCTCCCTCCCTCCCTCTGTCTGTCTGTCCCCTCCTCCCTCCCTCCCTCCCTCTGTCTGTCTGTCCCCTCCTCCCTCCCTCTGTCTGTCTGTCCACCCTTCTTTCCTCCTCCTCTACCTCCACTTCCTCTCATTCCCTACATTGTAAAAAATGTATTTCTACAAATGTAAAAAGCATATATCAAACAACCTTCCTCCTAATGAAAGAGGGGACGATGGTGTGGTAATTTCATAGGCAGCCATGTATTTTTTTTATGAAGAAAGGAAATAGACATAAAAGCATACTGTACCTCATATTGGTGTAGGTTCCCCAGACAGCTAGAATGAAGGGTGAGAGAAGGGGAAAAGAAAAATTAACAAAGGGTGCTTATCAAAATAACCTCCCACACAATGACATTGTGTAATGTTTTTGCCCTTGGCTTGTACGTCCACATTCTCCTTTTACAATACACATATTACACAGGTCTAGAAACCATCAATACATATAAATAAACTAGTCAACAATTATTTTTTTTTAAAGGAAGGAGAGCATAAGAGAGCGGTCTGAGTGACAAGCTAAAAGGATATCTCTGCTTATCTCTCCACAGCCTTCCCTCTCACTCATTTTCCTTATTTCCCCTCTCTCGCTGTCTTCTCTGTGTGCATTCTCATCAGTTAGATTCTGCACACAGCACGCACCTCACAGAGAGAGAGAGGGAGTGTGATTTGTTCAAATGGGCTTTTAGAGGCGTACAGAATATCATGTTGACCTTTCATAGACACAACATATGTACCAGGCAGACTAATAGACAAACTGATAGACAAATATCACATAGACCATCACCCCTAGCTCTAAAGAGGGAGGGAGGGAGGGAGGAAAAGAGGGAGGAAGTGATTGTTGGTTTTCATGGTAAATGACACCAGACCACTGTCATGGCTGTCTACTGTGAGACTCTACATTATCTAAAAACCTGTAGTTGGGATGACATAAACCCACCATCCACTACCCACACATTGGACATATTGTGGAATTAGAGAATAAACACACACACACACACACACACACACATTCATCCTCAAATCAGATACTTATTCATCAGTAATTCATTATTTACTCATTACATTATCAGGATACATGACCTCATAAGAAATAGTTAAGATCAGTATTCACATGTTGGTGGAGTGTCAGTGTATGCTGGTGGTGTTTCCTTACTGGCTTATAAAACCTGTTATCCAGGAGGGGAGAGATAGAGAGAGCACACATACATCCTGTTGAATCATTATGTGTCTCATGCATCATCCTACCAATGGAAATAGCAACTAAATACATAAACATTTACATTATTCAACTTTATAAATATGTCAATCAATATCCACGGTGGATAAGCGTGAGATATGCTTGTAGGTCTATAAGAACAGCTCAGGCTGTGTGCGTGTGTGCATTTTGAAAGCAGCATGTGTGTGCACGTGTGTGTCTGTGTGTGTTTACTAAAGATAATAAGTATCATAAATAAATCAATATGGCTAGAGAAAAGGAGAAATCTCCCCCGTCTGTCTCCCTGTTTGGTTTAGCCTATGAGGGTCAGTGTCAGACATAGCAGGCCTACATGCCGTGAATCTCATCCAGCTGCCTGTCACACCTCCACCTGTCAATCAACCTACAGCAGCAACATGTTTACAGCCAACTGCAATACAAACTGCTCCTTTTCAAACAAGGAGAAGGATCTTGTCTTTTTCCACGTGAATTTAGCAAGTGAATCCACAATTCCACACCAATATGTGAACGAGGACCTTCATTCCAGCAGATAGGGGGTAAGTTAGAATGTGCCATACAGAGATGTATGTAAGTGTGTGGGTGTGTGTGTTTCTCAGTCTTGCTAGCAGATCAAGGTGTCAGATAAAAGTCATGTAGACCTTCTCCGTATCTATTTCTGATTGGCGTACCTAGCTGGTGCTCTGAATCAGCTGAAAAGCAGTTCAGGAATGAGTGGAAGCATGCAAATCACCATCGGTAGGGTTCTTTTCTAATTCTAAAATAGGCATAAGTGGGGGGCATGGCAGGAAATTGTTATGTAGAGACATTTTTGAATTGTTAAGCCAATTTCCTATAATTCTACACACAGAGAAAGTTAACACACAAATATCATACCCCCAAGATATGCCAACCTCTTACCATTACAATAACAGGGGAGGTATGATATTTGTGCATCTGTAACTTTCTCAATCATCATTATTCATGATTCGTTAAGGATTATTCGTAATCATGGTAGCATCCACATTAATGTAGAAGTGTTTAGAAGCATATTCTTGTTTACAATAAAAGTTACTCCAAAATGACACAATACATTATTTACCATTCATTTCTATAGGGCACAAAATAATCACAAACACAACCAAAACAAACAGCAAATGCAGTCACAAGCTTGATGTTGATATTGCATGCTATGAATATGGGATTAAATACTTAACTTTTTAATACACATAAGTGCATTTGTCCCAATACTTGTGGATGAAAATATGGATAAAAATACCCTCAAATTAAATCTCACAGTCTGCACTTTAACCTTAGTCATTGTATCACTTCAAATTCAAAGTGCTGGAGTACAGAGCCAAAACAACAAAACATTTGTAAATGTCCAAATAATTTTGGAGCTCACTGTATTCTGCCATAGAGCTGAGAGAAAATGTTGCAGTTTTAAAGCTACTTTACTGCAATTCTATGCATTTGTCCATGGCTAATACAGTGTTCTTTTAATCAAACATAATAACAAAATCTATACTGCTAAATACATTGATTTGGGAATTTTCGATTCTCCCTGACTGTCTAGCTTTTATTTGTGATTGTCAATACGCAGATTATATAATATAAAGGTCCATTATCTTTTCTACCTTAGTTAAATATGTTTTAAGTCACTTAAATTGACACTGAAATAATTTTTACACCCCGAAAATATATAAAAAATAATAATACAAAAATAACATACAACGAGTGTACAAAACATTAAGTACACCTGCTCTTTCCATGACATAGACTGACCAGGGGAAAGCTATGATCCCTTATTGATGTCACTAGCTGGCTACCACCGGTGACTCATCCCTGCACCTTAGAAGCTGCTGACCGACCGCCCGCCCGACCGACCGACCGACCGACCGACCGACCATGTCCTGTGTGTGTAAATAGGATGCAGTGTTTTGATTATTGAAATTGTTTTTGTTATTCTGTTTTTGTTCCCAGGGGGGAAGGGGAAGGCACCTAGGGAGTGCTTAGGCAAGAGGCCCGCGGGCATACATAACCCGTAGTATTCACTGTCTATGCACACTAGGTAAGACCTGGGCGGACCATCCCCTGTATTTTGGTTAGTGCGCCAGGTGGTGCTAGTAAGGTAAGTAGTGGGTAGGCAGGTAAGGTAAGGTAGGAGAGGGGGCTTTGATATTTACTTTCTTTACTTTGGTTCCGTCCAGACCCTTTTCCCCAAAATTACCGTGTGACGGAATACATTTCCTGTAAACGGTAAATTCTCTGCCTTTGTCATCCTTACTCGCACTTACAGTCCCATGCCTCTTTCGCTCCATGGGGAGTTGAGTTGTAGCAGGGTGTTGCGTTCCCTCTTCCTAGAGGCGTACGTAACATAATGGGGGCTCACCCGGGATAATCCATTAAACCCACTGGCCCCTGCTGTTCTGAGCTCTCTGTGGCTAGTGATTGAGGTGTGATTGTAGGTTGTGAGTTTGGATTACTTGTTTATTAGGCTGCATTGTACAAGGTGGCTGCCTCAGCCATCTCCAAGTTCATTGACGCGCCCTCTGTTGATCGGTTGGTAAGGTTGCGGAAAGTAGACCTTTTAGCTATAGCTGAGCATTATGGACTCTGGCTCCAGTGTGACTCCACATCCTGCACATCATCAAGCCCACTTCGATGTGAGTAAAAATATAGCTTTCGTCCCTCCATTTCGAGAGTGGGAAGTTGATTCCTATTTCTCTGCGTTTGAGCGCGTGATACAGTTAAATCTACCGTGTTGCTGCCTGAAGCTTATAGGCAGCGCTTCAGGAACCACAAAAAACCCTCTCACCGTACGTTTGAGTTTGCTAGGGACAAAGAGTCTCCGTTTAATCGCTGATGTTCAGCCAGCAAAGCTAACACCTTTGCTGATATTCGGGAGTTTATGCTGTTGGAGGATTTTAAAAGCAACCTCCCTGATAGAATTGTAGTTTATTTAAAACTTCTTGCCACTAGGGGGTGCCATTTCGACAGTCCAGATTCGTCTCCAAATTAAACTGCCTCGTACTCAATTCTTGCTCGTACAATATGCATATTATTATTAGTATTGGATAGAAAACACTCTCTAGTTTCTAAAACCGTTTGAATTATGTCTGTGGGTGAAACAGAACTCGACTTAGAGCGATTTTCCTATGTGTATGTCAGAATTCAGAATTGTACTGGCTGTTCTGAGATCTGTGTATTAATTTGCCTGTCCTCTATTGGTTGAGATGCACTGCATACGCCTTCCCCTGGGTGTCAGCGAATAGGGAGACTTGAAATGGAGTCTCTGTGTAATTCCCAAAGTTTATAAATTGATTGGAATCACGGTGGCCATTCTTTGGGATCTGCGCTCGGGCGCGAAGAGGAGCTTTGCATATCGTTGTGGAAGCTCTGGTTTTAGCTCCTTAGATAATTCCGGTCATGTTTTTATTCGATATAAGCTTTAAAGACTTCATAATCTTGTTATTTTGAACCGAATTATTTCAGTTTATATCAGTTTATTGCGATTTTCTGGCATTTCTTTGTGACGCACTTTCAAGAGTTGGACACTTTCTCTGTACATGCCGAACGTTAGTGGCCATTTCGACAGGACAAGAGGACATCTTTAGACCAAAAGACGATTAGACCGGAGAAAGGACACATTGCCCAAGATTCTGATGGAAGCTCAGCTAATAGTAAGAACTATTTATGCTGATAAATCGTTGTTCTGTTGAAAAATGGTAAACGCATAAGCTGCCATATTTTTGGGGGTAGCTTCGCTTTGGCGCAACTTGTATTGCGCAGTAAGGTTAATTTTAAAAATGTAATTCAGCGATTGCATTAAGAACTAATTTGTCTTTCAAATGCTGTCCACGCTGTATTTTTTAGTCAAGTTTATGATTATTTAATGATTAGACTAAGTCACTCTCCAAGATGGCGCCCGACATTTTCTGCCCAGTTTAGCTACTTTTCTCATTGTATAACCACGATTTGTGATGCTAAATATGCACATTTTCGAACAAACTCTATATGCATTGTGTAATATGATGTTACAGGACTGTCATCTGAAGAATTCTGAGAAGGTTAGTGAAAAAATTAATATATTTTGGTGGCGATAACGTTATCGCCCCCTTTGCCTTGATTTAATGCTGGTGTGATGTTAGCTCATGTGGTATGCTAATATAACGATATATTGTGTTTTCGCTGTAAAACACTTAGGAAATCTGAAATATTGTCTGGATTCACAAGATCTGTGTCTTTCGATTGCTGTAGGCTGTGTATTTTTCTGAAATGTTTTAGGATGTTTTAGTATTTTGGTAATTGACGTCGGTCTCTGTAATTATTCCGGCTGCTTCCAACGCTATTTCAGATTGCAGCTGCAATGTACAACTGTGATTTATACCTGAAAAATGCACATTTTTCTAAAAAAATATATCCTATACCATAAATATGTTATCAGACTGTCATCTTATGAAGTTGTTTCTTGGTTAGTGGCTATATATATCTTTATTTAGTCGAATTAGTGATAGCTACTGATGCAGGAAAAAAATGGTGGACAAAAGAAAGTTGTGTCTTTTGCTATGGTGGTTAGCTAATAGAAATACATATTTTGTCTTCCCTGTAAAACATTTAAAAAATCGGAAATGATGGCTGGATTCAGAAGATCTGTATCTTTCATTTGGTGTCTTGGACTTGTGATTTCATGAACATTTGATTATATGATATCCCTGTGGCTTTAGGCTAGGCTATGCTAGTCAGCTTTTTTGATGGGGGGGATCCCGGATCCGGGTTTGTGACTCTATAAAGGTTAAATGAACAGAAAGTGGCGACATTGGCCCAGGCAGCAGTGTTGGTAGATGAGTACGCTTTGACACACAAGACTGTCTTTGGTGCGCCTCGTTTTGAAGGCCGTATGATTATGTCAGTGCCTCGTTCAGGTCGCTTTTCCTCTGACAACCCTAAGCCTTTTCATGAAATCCGTGAATGTTTTTACTGTTTTTAAAAGGGTCACGTGATTGCGGACTGCCCGGTTTTGAAAAATAAACCGAAACAGTCAGTCACCGTCCCCAAAAATGAAAAGTGTTGTATTAGTCAAGTCTTTGGCTCGTCCGTTGGACCGAGTTATTGATTCAACATTTGGGAAACCGGATCCTGTCTATGCTCCGTTTATCTCTGCCGGTTGTGTTTCCTTAACTGGAGAACAAGCTGATCAAAAGCCCATTCAAATCTTACGAGACACCGGGGCGGCGCAGTCAGTAATCATTACTGATGCTTTACCCTGGTCTCCTGAAACGTATTGTGGCTCGCATGTCATATTACAGGGGATAGAGACAAAAACAGTACCTGTTGCATTACACTAGGTCCACTTAGTGTCAGACTTGGTATCAGGATGTTTCCGTGTTGGTGTAGTGTCTACACTGCCAGTAAAAGGAGTCACATTGCTACTAGGGAATGATATCGCTGGTGGTAACGTCACTCCTGTGTTAGAGCTAGTAGACAACCCAGAAATCAAAACTACAGATGAGAAATTGGTTCATGCATTTCCCCATGTTTTTCCTGCTTGTGTGTTAACGAGGGCACAATCTCGCAAGCTAGGAGACGTGGTGGATTTGGCTAGTTCCATTTGAGAATATTGGGGTAGAAAACAATGCACCGAGTATTCCTTCTGCAATGCCAACAGGTTTTACCCCCGTAAAAACTAAGGCAGGGGAAAGCGAAATCGCGCCCCAATTACATGACATTATTTTGTCTGTCACCCCCGAGAAGGTGATTGAATTTCAAAAAGGAGACACCAGTCTTCGCAAATGTTTTGCTTCGGTAATTTCCACTGAGGACGCTAAAACTAAAGAGACCGCCTACTTTATGGAAGCAGGAGTTTTGATGCGTAAATGGGCAGCTCATGACACCGTTAGTGACTGGAGTGAAGTGTGTCAAGTGGTTGGTCCTACACCGTTCCGACAGCAAGTGGCCATGACCAGGCGTGGTCCAGACATTTGGGGATCACGAAGACTTATAACCGAGTCCTTCAACATTTTTTGGGGCCAGGTTTGAAGTCTGACGTGGTCCAATTTTGTAAAACATGTCATGTATGTCAACTCACTGGGAAAGTGAATCAAACAGTGCCTCGTGTGCCGCTCTGCCCGATTCCTGTGATGGGGGATCCGTTTGAAAGAGTAATAATCGATTGTGTAGGTCCGTTGTCAAAAACCAGGTCAGGTAACCAGTTCTTACTAACAATAATGTGCAGTGCTACTCGATAACCAGAGGCTATCCTTCTCCGGACTATAACGGCTAAGACTGTGGTGAAGGCACTAGTAAAGTTCTTCTCTATGTTGGACTCCCTAAAGTAATCCAAACTGATCAGGGAAACAACTTTGTCTAAATTGTTCTCAAATGTGTTAAAGACACTGTATTTCCCATCAGGTCTCCAGTCCATATCATCCAGAGAGTCAAGGGGCCCACGAACACTGGCATCAGACGCTAAAGGTGATTATACGCAAGTATTGCATGGATACCAGTACCGATTGGGATGAGGGGGTGCCCTTTGTCCTATTTGCTATTAGGGAAACCATACAAAAGTCCTTTGTTGACCTTGTATTTGGACACACCCCACGGGGTCCGCTAAAAGTTTTGAAGGAGCAAATCTTATCTCCTACATCCAGTAGCGCCTCTAAAAATGTGTTGGATTATGTCAGTAATATGCGGGAGAGACTGCACGCCGCATGTGCATTAGCCCAAAAGTCTCTCTCCTCATCTCAAAAACGCATGAAATTACATTATGACAAAAAGGCTGTTGGCCGTTCTTTTGCACCAGGGGATCAAGTTTTAGTTTTGTTGCCAATCCCTGGCTCATCTCTGTCGGCACGTTTTTCTGGGCCATATCTTGTGGACAAGAAACTCAGTGACACCAATTATGTGATAAAGACCCCAGATCGGAGGCGTTCTTCCGTGTGTGTCATGTTAACATGCTGAAAGCATATTATGTGCATGATTCTCCTAACAGTTCCTCAGGTAAGCTGGTCCAGCCCGCCGTCTCCAGTGTGGCTGCGGTGGTGCTGAAGCCTGGCTGGGACCTAGAGGAGGATAAGGAGGACGGGTTGGAGGTACGCCATACGTTACAACAGTGTAGAGGCGTACGTAACAGTGACAACATCAAAACTATGAAATAACACATATGGAATCATGTAGTAACCAAAAAAGTGTTAAACAAATAAAAATAAATTTCATATTTGAGATTCTTCAAAGTTGCCACCCTTTGCCTTGATGACAGCTTTGCACACTCTTGGCATTCTCTGAACCAGCTTCATGAGGTAGTCACCTGGAATGCATTTAAATTAACAGGTGTGCCTTGTTAAGTTCATTTGTGGAAATGTTTTCCTTCTTAATGCAGTTGAGCCAATCCATTGTGTTGTGACAAGATAATGGTGGTATACAGAATATATCCCTATTTGGTAAAAGACAAAGTCTATATTATGACAAGAACAGCTCAAATAAGCACAGAGAAATAACAGTCCATCGTTACTTTAAGACGTGAAGGTCAGTCAATCCGGAAAATTTCAAGAACTTTTAAAGCTTCTACAAGTAGAGTCGCAAAAACCATCAAGCGCTATGATGAAACTGGCTCTCATGAGGACCGCCACCCACAGGAAACGAAGACCCAGAGTTACCTCTGCTGCAAAGGATAAGTTCATTAGAGTTACCAGCCTCAGAAATTGTAGCACAAATAAATGCGTCACAGAGTTCAAGTAAGACACATGTCAACATCAACTGTTCAGAGAAACTGCGTGAATCAGGCCTTCATGGTAGAATTGCTCCTGTACTCTCTGTTCACTCATGACTGCACGGCTAGGCACGACTCCAACACCATCAAGTTTGCTGATAACACAACAGTGGTAGGCCTGATCACCGACAACGACAAGACAGCCTATAGGGAGGAGGTCAGAGCCCTGGCAGTGTGGTGCCAGGACAACAACCTCTCCCTCAACATGATCAAGACAATGGAGATGATTGTGGACTACAGGAAAAAGAGGACCGAGCACGTCCCCATTCTCATCGACGGAGCTGCAGTGGAGCAGGTTGAGAGCTTCAAGTTCCTTGGTGTCCACATCACCAACAAACTAACATGGTCCAAGCACACCAAGACAGTCGTGAACAGGGCACGACAAAACCTATTCCCCATCAGGAGACTGAAAAGATTTGGCATGGGTCCTCAAATCATCAAAAGGGTCTATAGCTGCACCATGGAGAGCATCCTGACTGGTTGCATCACTGCCTGGTATGGCAACTGCTCGGCCTCCGACCGCAAGGCACTATAGAGGGTAGTGCGAAGGGCTCAGTACATCACTGGGGCCAAGCTTCCTGCCATCCAGGACCTCTATACCAGGCGGTGTCAGAGGAAGGCCCTAGAAATTGTCAAAGACTCCAGCCTAGGGTGGCTGTCATGTGCTTTTTACTGAGTGGCTTCCGTCTGGCCACTCTCCCATAAAGGCCTTATTGGTGGAGTGCTGCAGAGATGGTTGTCCTTCTGGAAGGTTCCACAGAGGAACTCTGGAGCTCTGTCAGAGTGACCATCACCCTCCCTGACCAAGGCCCTTCTCCCCCAATTGCTCAGTTTGGCCGGGCGGCCAGCTCTAGGAAGAGTCTTGGTGGTTCCAAACTTCCATTTAAAAATGATGTAGTCCACAGTGTTCTTGGGTACCTTCAATGTTGCAGAAATTTGTTGGTACCCTTCCCCAGATCTTGACCTCGACACAATCCTGTATCGGAGCTCTACGGACAATTCCTTCGACCTCATTGCTTGGTTTTTGCTCAGACACGCACTGTCAACTGTGGGACCTTATACAGACAGGTGTGTACCTTTCAAAATCATGTCCAATCAATTGAATTTACCACGTGGACTCCAATCAAGTTGTAGAAACAGCTCAAGGATGATCAGTGTAAACGGGATGCACCGGAGCTCAATTGCGGTTCTCGAGGCAAAGGGTCTGAATTATTGATGCACCGATGACATTTTTGGACGATATCGATATCCGATATTGTCCTTGTAAAAAAAAAACGATACTGATATTTACAATTTTAGCAACCTTTTTAAGCATTCTAGTACAGTTAAATAGTTAATACACACATATGGACGCAGCGGACTAAGGCACTGCATCTCAATGCAAGAGGTGTCACTACCGTCCCTGGTTCGAATCCAGGCTGTATCACATCTGGCCGTGATTGGGAGTCCCATAGTGCGGTGCACACTTGGCCCAGCATCGTCCTGGCCGTCATTGTAAATAAGAATTTGTTTTTAACTGACTTGCTTAGTTAAATAAAGGTTACACACACACACACACACACACACACACACACACACACACACACACAGACCAAAAAGTTATTTTGGGGCATTTACGTATGTCCCCATTACCAGTAAAACATAATCAAAACCTATTTCCTTCACCTACTTGCTGTGCTGTTTCATTGTTTATTTGTTCAGTCGTTTCATTCTCAACCAGGATTTCTATGGAACGCCGTTTGGGTCTTTGCGTGTCAACACTATTTGACGTGTCAAATAACACATCTGTTTCAGTAGCTATAGTTAGCTAGCTAACTATATAGCTAGGTGTCATCTAAAATAGCCCTAATTTATAAGACAGTTCTTATTTGATTAATGGTGTTCGGGCCCATCTATGTGAAGCTAGCCACAATAAGGATTAGCCACAATAGTGGACTTTGCGGTTAGCCTTCAAAATAAAAGTATGGCACAGTTCTACTATTTGTATTCATTTGCATTACTGTTAATGGCATACCTTTATTTTGAAGGCAAACCGCAAATTCCACTTGTGCCTAATCCTTATTGTGGCTAGCTTCACCACACATAACCCGGTGCAGTCGAGCCTCACTAGCCAGATGAAGCTAGCTGGCTGCTTATAACGTTAACCCTGTTGCCCAAAGCTAAGTTGCTGACTAGCTATTTATTTTCATGAACTGAAGTTCCCTTTCAATAGGCGAACAACAAGTGGCAACCTAGCTAATACTTACTCACAAGGATTACTAAATCATTGTTAAGGATAATGAAAATGACTGCAGTTTCTACTGGTCATTGTTTTCAGGTTGGTTGTATTGGTGCTAGCTAGGTACCAAGCTAAAGCTAGCTACCCCAGAAGTTGCGGTCGAACAAATTATGCTTTATTACCAACGCAGTATTGTTAGCACATCGTTCGTATTTGGTGTTTGCAGACTTTTTTGTACAGCTTTGACAGCGCTACTGTATTTTTTTTTTAAACACAAAGACCCAAACAGTGTTCCATAGTATGTATGTCGTGAGCTAATAGCAGTGATGCTATTACTGTGTATCTCCGGTCGGGCAACATGTGTACCGGTGCCCTACCTGTCGGCGAAAGCCATCACACACAGAGAACAGTTGATTGTCAAGGGCAATGAATTCCATCATCTTGGTGTTAATGGATTTCGCCTTTGAGTTGTCTCGCTGAAATTTGGTACTTTTCCAAATGACTGCTCGACTTGTTGACTGCTCGATCCACACAGCACACATTGTGGGTTTAGGAATGCTGTGTTGCATGTATAGCGCAAAACTTTATGTGGCGTCATTATGTCATGTACCTATGTTATATAGGTACAGTGGTTCCTCCTTTAAAAGTTGCGTCATACTGCGGCACACCCTGCGTGCTGCTGCAGCATTCTGTGGCACGTCATTTAATTCTCAGCCATTTCTTCTGTTACTGCTAGTTTGAACACAAGAGGACATATGAGAAGAATTTGATAGTATTCCGTATTGGCATTGCCAGAGAATTTAAAACGTTTTTTGTAATAACATAGTATATGGGATTGATTTTAAGAAATTTGGCTTAATTAAATGGATTATGGTGTTTCCATTCAGAGAACTTGCCAGTTTGTAAATTCAGACCGTTTTGCTCTCGGAGCGCACACTGGACATTCGGGCCGAGGAGTAGGGTTGATTTGAGCGTTCTGGCCTTACAACGGCAGTCAAGCACCCAAGCTAACGTTGGCTAGCTACTTCCAGACACAAATGAGACCACTCTGACCATTTTACTCGCCTTATCAGAGCTGGTAAGGCTGTTTCCATGTTAACCAGAGCGTTGGTGACTGTAAATGTGCTGCTGGAAACAATTTAATTACGCTTTTTTCCCGACGTTTACTGACATGGTCATATTCAATGGGTGTTGAGCGCTCGTAAAGTAATTATTCTGCGCTCTGGTACACTCAGACGAGAGCGCTCTGAAATCGTGTAGATATTATGCTGGACACATTTTTAACTTTTGTTTTCTGAGAAACTAGTTCATTGCATGCTCCGTAGAGCCGTTTCATAATATGACCATATTTCCCAGCTGCTTGCCGTTTTTTTGAAGTAATCGCGAAAAAAACCAGGCCTTATTTTAGTGTATTTTTCACCCTGCCAGCACCTATTAGTTCTATTGAGCACCGTGGCACCAACTCGCCTTCCGAACGTTCTATTCCCAGCTTATTGTTCAACGTCACAATGCCTGCTTCGCTATTGTTGGCATTGAGACCTGCTCATGTTGTTTTATAGTTAAACTGTAAACAACAAAAATAATGGGGGAAATATAGGCATGTCTGTCTATTTCGCCAAATATCTCGCAATGTGTATATTTAGAATTTTTTCAAGTCGGGTGTAACTGGTGTGAAATGGCTGGCTAGCTAGCTAGCGGGGTGCGAAGTCCACGATCATCTCCTTTGTTTTGTTGACGTTGAGTGTGAGGTTATTTTCCTGACACCACACTCCGAGGGCCCTCACCTCCTCCCTGTAGGCCATCTCGTCGTTGTTGGTAATCAAGCCTACCACTGTAGTGTCGTCTGCAAACTTGATGATTGAGTTGGAGGCGTGCATGGCCACGCAGTCGTGGGTGAACAGGGAGTACAGGAGAGGGCTCAGAACGCACCCTTGTGGGGCCCCAGTGTTGAGGATCAGCGGAGTGGAGATTTTGTTACCTACCCTCACCACCTGGGTGCGGCCCGTCAGGAAGTCCAGTACCCAGTTGCACAGGGCGGGGTCGAGACCCAGGGTCTCACGCTTGATGACGAGTTTGGAGGGTACTATGGTGTTAAATGCTGAGCTGTAGTCGATGAATAGCATTCTCACATAGGTATTCCTCTTGTCCAGATGGGTTAGGGCAGTGTGGTTGCGATTGCGTTGTCTGTGTACCTATTGGGGCGGTAAGCAAATTGGAGTGGGTCTAGGGTGTCAGGTAGGGTGGAGGTGATATGGTCCTTGACTAGTCTCTCAAAGCACTTCATGATGACGGAAGTGAGTGATACGGGGCGGTAGTCATTTAGCTCAGTTACCTTAGCTTTCTTGGGAACAGGAACAATGGTGGCCCTCTTGAAGCATGTGGGAACAGGAGACTGGGATAAGGATTGATTGAATATGTCCGTAAACACACCAGCCAGCTGGTCTGCGCATGCTCTGAGGACGCGGCTGGGGATGCCGTCTGGGCCTGCAGCCTTGCAAGGGTTAACATGTTTAAATGTTTTACTCACGTCGGCTGCAGTGAAAGAGAGTCCGCAGGTTTTGGTAGCGGGCCGTGTCAGTGGCACTGTATTGTCCTCAAAGCGAGCAAAGAAGTTGTTTAGTCTGTCTGGGAGCAAGACATCCTGGTCCGTGACGGGGCTGGTTTTCTTTTTGTAATCCGTGATTGACTGTAGACCCTGCCACATACCTCGTGTCTGAGCCGTTGACTTGCGACTACTTTGTCTCTATACTGACGCTTAGCTTGTTTGATTGCCTTGCGGAGGGATTAGCTACACTGTTTGTATTCGGTCATGTTTCCAGTCACCTTGCCCTGGTTAAAAGCAGTGGGTCGCGCTTTCAGTTTCGCGCGAATGCTGCCATCAATCCACGGTTTCTGGTTGGGGATTGTTTTAATAGTTGCTGTGGGTACGACATCGCTAATGCACTTGCTAATGAACTCGCTCACCGACTCAGCGTATTCGCCAATGTTGTTGTTTGACGCAATGCGGAACATATCCCAATCCACGTGATCGAAGCAATCTTGAAGTGTGGAATCAGATTGGTCGGACCAGCGTTGAACAGACCTGAGAGCGGGAGTTTCCTGTTTTAGTTTCTGTCTATAGGCTGGAAGCAACAAAATGGAGTCGTGGTCAGCTTTTCCGAAAGGAGGGCAGGGGAGGGCCTTATATGCGTCGCGGAAGTTAGAATAACAATTATCCAGGGTTTTACCAGCCCTGGTAGCACAATCGATATGCTGATAGAATTTAGGGAGTCTTGTTTTCAGATTAGCCTTGTTAAAATCCCCACTTACAATGAATGCAGCCTCAGGATATGTGGTTTCCAGTTTACATAGAGTCAAATAAAGTTTGTTCAGGGCCATCGATGTGTCTGCTTGGGGGGGAATATATGCGGCTGTGATTATAATCGAAGAGAATTCTCTTGGTAGATAATGAGGTCGACATTTGATTGTGAGGAATTCTAAGTCAGGTGAACAGAAGGACTTGAGTTCCTGTATGTTGTTATGATCACACCACGTCTCGTTAATCATAAGGCATACCCTCCCGCCCCTCTTCTTACTAGAAAGATGTTGGTTTCTGTCGGCGCAATGCGTGAAGAAACCAGCTGGCTGTACCGACTCCGATAGTGTGTCTCGAGTGAGCCATATTTCCGTGAAGCAAAGAACGTTAGTCTCTGATGTCTCTCTGGAATGCTACCCTTGCTCGGATTGCATCAACCTTGTTGTCAAGAGACTGGACATTGGCGAGTAGTATGCTCGGGAGCGGTGCGCGATGTGCCCGTCTCCGGAGCCTGACCAGAAGACCGCTTCGTCTGCCCCTTTTACGGCGTCGTTGTATTGGTACGCCGGCTGGGATCCGATCCATTGTCCCGGGTGATGGGCAAAACACAGGATCCGCTTCGGGAAAGTCGTATTCCTGGTCGTAATGATGGTGAGTTGACGTTGCTCTTATATCCAGTAGTTCCTCCCGACCGTATGTAATAAAACCTAAGATTACCTGGTGTACCAATGTAATAAATAACACGTAAAAATCTAAATACTGCATAGTTTCCTAGGAACACGAAGCGAGGCGGCCAATTCTGTCGGCGCCGGAAGTGTGATTAGCCCTCCTTCCCAACTTGCAACAAATTGCTGTTCATCTCATTCCTTTCCTTCTTCCACGCATCATCATTCTGCTCCTGAGTGGTTCGCTTGTGGGCGTGCTGGCAGGATGTGGCAGCATCTTCGGTTGTGCGTCAAGAATTCTGCATACAGTAGTACATTTGTATGAAGGTGTGGTTATTCACAGGCAAATTGTTATATGCTATGGAGGTACATTTGTGTCTTTTGTCGAGAGCAAAACCTTTTTTTAAATTTTCAATCAAAAATAATTGTTCCGAAAGCAACTTTTTCCGACACAAAGGAAGTCAAAGCGGACACCTACGAAGATGGCATCTCAGGTAAGCAGCACTGTGCTGTATTGACGTATCCTAAAAATGAAATCTGCTGCTTTATATTGAACAGTCATTATTGTTGTTTTCATATCTTGTTGTTTTCATATCTATAAAAAAGATATTGCCAGATGTTAGATATAGATATTGCCAGATGTTCACTGTCCGAGGAACAGGCTGTGGAAGCTGTATTGCTGGCAAAAGTGTCCATAACCAGAGGTAATTAAACTGTTCTGTGTTCTTTTTCTCTCTTCTTCTCTGCCTGTCTTGTTGTACATGGAATCAGTCTCACATGCATTAATTAAAAAAAAACTTAAGATGTCAGCTGCTAATTTTCAGATTTACACCACATAAACACAGCCATTTTCACTGGACTATCTGTTAGCCTTGCAATAACCAAGTGGTGAGACACATCACCCTCTATATTCAAATGTTTCAGGTACACTCCAATAGGTGTCTGCGTCACATACAGTATCTTCTATTGACATTATCTTCTATTGTTTGTCCTCATGTCTGTTTTTCAGCATAAAGTACTCTCTAGCCACGTAGTGTGGACACCAGGTGAGACCACACACAATAACAGTCTCTCTTCTTCACTTCATCCCTCTTCCCTTCTCCCTAAATCCTCTAGGTTATATCAGCTGTTTTGGTGAACCCCTCCCGCATCTGAACTGGCTGACACAGAGGGCACAGCATGATCATAGGTGAGAGGTCACTTGGTCGGGTCAACAGGAAGTATTATTAAAAGAGATGCTTTACATTGAAATACAGACAGAGATGTAGTAGTCCCAGAGTTAATGATCCAAGGTCAGTTTTGCATTTCACCTCCTGATTTAAGATGACTGACCGTGTTAGAGAGCATGATTAAGCCTTGTTTTTTTTATTCTCTCTATCCATCTGTCACTCGTCTGCAGGTATGTTTTGATGTGAGAGAGGAAGCCAGTCCCGTCATCGCCACCTCACCTGCTCTTAAGATAACCTTTGGGCCAACTCGGGGCCCAAGGCTGGTTAGGAGACACCACAATTGTGATGAACTGAGAGAATATTAGGGTAGCACTGTAATTCATGAATCATATGCTGTCTGCCGCTGTTCTTACCTCTTTCCCTTTCTGTCTTCTACACCTCTCTCCCCACCTTATCTTTCTTCCTTGTTTTATATGTGCAAGGAAGTACAGATTGAACTTGTATTTATAATATTACAATTATCATAATTATAATGTATTTATAACACCTGGATAATGAACTTCTTTCAATAAAGCGTTTCACATTCTCCACTGTTTGAATTTAAGTATCTCATTGAAATACTATCCTGTGTCCTCAGATTAATCCAGATGAAGGGAGTTAGATGTGCATACTTTTTTTTCTCTGTAAATATGAATTACAAATCAATTATGTTTCTAGTCTATTGCATAGTTACAATGTGTAATCATTGATGTCCAGGAGCAGGAGTGGAAAACACTGTAAGTGTGTAATTGTAATACATACATGCAGACACAGCATCATTCAAATAATGGAGTTTGTTAAGACTGAAAAATAATGTCTCAGAGATTCATACCTGAACCACACCTTTATTTGCCAAAGAAGAGTACATGATCAGTGAATATATTCAATGTACAGGCTACAATGTGGGAATCTCATGTGTGGTAATAACTACAGTGCATGTGTACTGTATATAGGACTTGCATCCTTGGCACAATAAAGTTATTATATTCTACTCTATCCATAGGCTTCATTATTGCCATTCAGACTTGAAGTTGATTCAACAACTATGATAGCTGAGGTTCATAGATGTGTATGAATACTGTAGCTAGCTATAGGCATACAGTTATTTTTATCCTCCTACACAATAAGCGAGATAAATACTTATCTGGCTATGTTACTTCAGCTGCATTGCAAGGCAAGCTTACACAATTGTACATTCAATTTGCAGTAAATTATTTAGCTAGCTAGACTCTTTACATCCACTGTTTCACAAGACGACAGCCTGGTTTGCTGGTTCTCAGGAGTCCCTAAAACATTAAACAACACAAATTACAAATTCATTCTCCTAACACTAGCTAGCTGGCTAATGTTAGCTAGTCATAACTTGCTAAATAGCGATTTTCGTAAATTAACATAATGACAAAAAAATATGCAAAAACGTTTGTCTCTACATTAACTAACATATTCCTTTTTTATTGCTTGACCCATTATGACGTTATAACTTACATCTGGTTCCACTTTTTGTCAGCCATCTTTGCTGAAGAACGCCACAAAGCAAGGGTGGCTTGAGTCAAAATTTGTCATTGGAACCACTCGATAGGATTGGTCATATAGAAACCTTGGGACCCAAATGTATAATGAGTGCTCTAACTCCCCCTTGTGGTGGTCTGGAGCAATGAAGCCGTGACGCTGGGTACCTCTAAGTCCCGCGGTGCAAGCTTGCAACTTTCAAAGTTGGAACCACAGTATGCATGTCAGTTTTGACATCGGTTTTGCACATCGGGGCGTTAAACTAGCCATCGGCCGATACCAATGTTGGCATTTTTAGCTAATATCAGGCGATTCCGATATGTTCACCGATATATTGTGCATCCCTAGTCTGAATACTTATGTAAATAAGGTGTTTGTTTATTATTTGTAACAAATTTGCTATTATAAAAACCTGTTTTCGCTTTGTCATTACGCAGTATTGAAGGTACATTTATGTGGATTTTTTCAATTTAATCCATTTTAGAATAAGGCTGTAATGTAACAAAATGTGAAAAAACAGGGTCTGAATACTTTCCAAATGTACTGTGTATTTTACACTCTTTGGATATAGGTGACCCGAAAAAACACTCAGGTGGCCCGCCCAAGGATTTCCATAGCAGAAAAATCCCTGATCGGTCTCACCAAAGAGTTTCCCCTGGGGTCCTAATGGGCACTCCTCCTGTCGCTATGGAGATCTGAGTGTGTGTGTGCCAAACTACTTTGATATATGGGTGCACACACACATCCTTGCTTGCTACAGCATGCCCTGCTAGTGGCCTGTGCCAGTTTAATAGCCTTGTTCGTATGAACAGGGCTACTCTGTATTCAGCTCGCTTTCAGTTAGTTGACATTTCCACATGAGCCACCTGTTGCACTCAACATAGCCTTCTACTGCCTGCTGTCGACAAAAGAAGCTTGAAAAACTTATATTTTGGCAAGATGTTTTGTGTGTACCGCACTTCTTTCACAGAACGTGACGGGATTTAATGGCACATCAAATATGGGAGAGCCATCTTGTAGTCTTACAGTGTCCAATTCTGAGCATCTCTCAGTGTCCATCCCAGGTGATTTAACACAAAAGTATTAACCCAGCCGAGAAAAACAGAACTGGGAGGTGAAAGGAGCCTGAAGGTTGGAGGTGGATGGCTGGAGGGAAGCTAGCGGATAAATAGCCTAATCTCTCGTGACAGACTTTCATAAAGACTGTCGGCAAATTAAATCTGAGATTCCGATGAGGTGAACAATATCACAGATACATGAACTATGCCTATGATTTGGTGCATCTATGTCTGATTATTTTGATGAATAAAGGTGGTTCTTGAAGTGGAGTGGAAGCAGGGATTTTAACTGGAAAGTTAGTAGTGGTGCTTTAGCGGGGTGGTGCACTAGTGGGTGTTGAATACTAAGGGGGCTGTGTGTGGCTGTTTGTGTATTGTCGATGTGCTCTGTGTGTGCTGCCTGTGGGATCGTTCTATCCTACTTGGCAAAAACTTGTTGAATCAATGTCATTTCAACAACAACAACAAAATCTATGCAATGACGTTGAATCAATGTGGAAAATTTATTACATTTGCAAGATTTTTTGTTGATTTCACATAGAATTTACATTAGTTGACAACTCAACCAAATGTAAATCAAAACTAGACATTGAAATGACGTCTGTGCCCAGCGGGATATGATTTCAGTCACTTTCTGACTGCACCCCTTTTGATTTTTAACAAAACCTTCCAATCATGTTTGCCCATGGTAGAAGTGGTCAGAAAGTACCTTTTTGGATCTGAATACCAACATATTCAGGAGATAGAGGTGTGATTACTCACAACCAGGACAAATAAAGACCATGACTTTGGGCATTTCTATGACATTTAATCCATAGAATGGTCCTTTGGAGGAAGGAATAACAAAATCTATCTAAATTCCGTGTTTTGGGAATTTTCAATTCTCCTTGACTGTCCAGTTTTTCTTTTGGTGATTTTAAGTTCTCAAACATTATATTTAAAAAAAATATATATAGGTCCCTTATCTTTTCTACATACACTATATGTCCACTACAAAAGAAGTACTTGAACTCTGTGAAGCATTTACTTGGGCTGCAATTTCTGAGGCTGGTAACGCTAATGACCTTATCCTCTGCAGCAGAGGTAACTCTGTGTCTTCCTTTCCTGTGGCGGTCCTCATGAGAGCCAGTTTCATCATAGTCTTTGCAACTGTACTTAAAGAAACTTTCAAACTTATTGAAATTTCTGGATTGACTGACCTTAATGTCTTAAAAACTTCTTGTCAATAGGGGGGCGCTATTTTCACTTTGGAAAAAATTGTCCCCAAATTATACTGCCTCGTACTCTATTCTAGATCATACAATATGCATATTATTATTACTATTGGATAGAAAACACTCTCAAGTTTCTAAAACTGTTTGTATAAAAAAAAAAAAACAGAACTCATTTTGCAGCAAACTTCCATACAGGAAGTGAAAAATCTGAAAACGAGGCTCTGTTCCAGGGCCTGCCTATTCAACTGGCTTATATTTATCGATATACATGCACTTCATACGCCTTCCACTAGATGTCAACAGGCAGTGGAAGGTGGAATGGGGTGTCTAGCTTTATCTGAGATCGAACAAGAGCTTTTGGAGTGGCAGGTCAGGAATTTCCTTTCTCTACCTAGGCGCGCGAAGCACCTCCATATTGTCTTCTGATAAGCGTTCGGTATACACGGCTAATATCTCCGGCTCTGATTTTATTTGATACATGTGATAATAACTTCATAAAGTATGTTTTTTCAACCGAGTTTTATCAGATTATTCAACGTTTATTGGGACTTTTGGAGTTTGCCATTCTTTGCGTCGAGAGAAACTGGGAACGTCATCAACATTGGCTAGCATTGTGGCGCGAATTCGACAGGAGAAAAGGACATTCTAAAACCAAACAACGATTTATTCTGGAAATAGGACTCCTTGTACAAGATTCTGATGGAAGCTCAGCAAAAGTAAGAACAATTTATGATGTTATTTCGTATTTCTGTGGAAAATGTTATTTCTATTCTCCGCCGTTTTGGCGGGCGCTGTCTCGCAATAACGCAAGCTGTTTGTTATGGTAAAGTTATTTTTTTAAATCTAACACGCCGGTTGCATTAAGAACCAGTGTATCTTTCATTTGCCATACAACAAGTATTTTTTAGTAAAGTTTATGATGAGTTCTTTGGTCAGATTAGGTGAGTGTCCAAAATAGCTCCTTACATTCTGGGGAAATGTTGCTACATTTTCACAATGTATAACCACGGTTTGCAGCTCTAAATATGCACATTTTCGAACAAAACATAAGTGTATTGTATAAGCTGATGTTATGAGACTGTCATCTGATGAAGTTGTTCAAGGTTAGTGATTAATTTTATATCTTTTGCTGGTTTTTGCGAATGCTATCTATGCGGTGAATAAATGCGGTTGTGAGTTTGGCTATTGTGGTAAGCTAATATAATGCTATATTGTGTTTTCGCTGTAAAACACTTAAAAAATCGGAAATATTGGCTGGATTCACAAGATGTTTATCTTTCATTTGCTGTACACCATGTATTTTTCATAAATGTTTTATGATGAGTATTTAGGTATTTCACGTTGCTCTCTGTAATTATTCTGGCTGCTTTGGTGATATTTTTGATGGTAGCTGCAATGTAAAACTATGATTTATACCTCAAATATGCACATTTTCGAACAAAACATACATTTATTGTATAACATGTTATAAGACTGTCATCTGATGAAGTTGTTTCTTGGTTAGTGACTAATTATATCTCTATTTGGTCGGTTTTGTGATAGCTACCTATGCAGTAGAAACATGGTGAAAATATGCGGTTGAGTCTTTGGCTATTGTGGTTAGCTAATAGAAATACATAGTGTTTTCGCTGTAAAACATTTTAAAAATCGGAAATGATGGCTGGATTCACAAGATGTTTATCTTTCATTTGCTGTATTGGACTCGTGATTTCATGAAAATTATATTATATGATATCCCTGTCCCGTTAGGCTAGGCTATGCTAGTCAGCTTTTTTGATGATGATGCTCCCGGATCCGGGATGGATATTAAGTAAAGGTTAAAGTAATGGTGGACTGTCGTTTCTCTTTGCTTGTTTGAGCTGTTCCTGACATACTATGGACATGGTCTTTTACCAAATAGGGCTATGTTCTGTATACCAATCCTACCTTGTCACAACACAACTGATTAGCTCAAACGCAATAGGCACACCTGTTAATTGAAAAGCATTCCAGGTGACCACCTCATGAAGCTGGATGAGAGAATGCCAAGAGTGTGCAAAGCTGTCATCAAGGCAAAGGGTGGCTAGTCCGGGTCCTTAGCGCTCTTGAGCAGGTTTTCATCAAAGAACTCTGTACTTTGCTCCGTTCATCTTTCCATCGATCCTGACTAGTCTCCCAGTCCCTGCCGCTGAAAAACATCCCCACAACATGATGCTGCCACCACCATGCTTCACCGTAGGGGTGGTATCAGGTTTCCTACAGATGAGACGCTAGGCATTCAGGCCAAAGAATTCAATCTTGGTTTCATCAGACCAGAGAATCTTGTTTCTCTTGGTCTGAGAGTCTTTAGGTGCCTTTTGCCTAACGCCAAGTGGACTGTAAGGTGCCTTTTACTGAGGAAAGTCTTCCGTCTGGCCACTTTACTATAAAGGCCTGATTGGTGGAGTGTTGCAGAGAGGGTTGTCCTTCTGGAAGGTTCTCCCATCTCCACAGAGGAACTCCGGAGCTCTGTCAGAGTGACCATCGGGTTCTTGGTCACCTCCCTGACCAAGACCCTTCTCTCCCGATGGCTCAGTTTGGCCGGGCGGACAGTTCTAGTCTTGGTGGTTCCCAACTTCTTCCATTTAAGAATGATTGGGGTCACTGTGTTCTTGGAGACCTTCAATGATGCAGAACTTTTTTGGTACCCTTCCCCAGATCTGTGCCTCAACACAATTCTGTCTCAAAAGCTTTACAGACAATTCCTTTGACCTCATGGCTTGGTTTTTGCTCTGACATGCACTGTCAACTATAGGACCTTATAGACAGGTGTGTGCCTTTCCAAATCGTGTCCAATCAATGGAATTTACCACAGGTGGACTCCAATCAAGTTGTAGAAACATCTCAAGGATGATCAATGGAAACAAGATGCAACTGAGCTAAATTTTGAGTCAATATTTAATATATTGTTTTAACACAGCCCAAATATGGTGGTGGCAGCATCATGCTGATTGTCGGGATGTTTTTCAGCAGCAGGGACTGGGAGACTAGTCGGGATCAAGGGAAAGATGCAAGGAGCGAAGTACAGAGAGATCCTTGATGAAAACCTACTCCAGAGCGCTCAGGACCTCAGACTTGGGCGAAGGTTCACCTTCCAACAGGACAATGACCCTAAGCACACAGCCAAGACAATCCAGGAGTGGCTTCGGGACAAGTCTCTGAATGTACTTGAGTGGCCCATCCAGTGCCCAGACTTGAACCCGATTGAACATCTCTGGAGAGACCTGAAAATAGCTGTGCAGCGACGCTCTCCATCCAACCTGACAGAGCTTGAGAGGAACAGCACAGAAGAATGGGAGAAACTCCCCAAATACAGGTGTGTGCCAAGGTTGTAGTGTCATACCCAAGAAGACGATTGATGAGGGGGGGGGAAATGATTTAATCAATTTTAGAATAAGGCTGTAATGTAACAAAATGTGGAAAAAGTCAAGTGGTCTGAATACTTTCCGAATGCACTGTATATTTGAAATTTGTATATAACAGCATAATTGAGATATAATGAATCAAAGTTGGCATATTACTACATTTTGACCTTACCTTACTTACCCACATCCTTAATGTTTCATCTGTAGGTGCTATAAAGCAAAGTGTCATTTGAAGTGATACGGCTTGCTCTGAAATATAAGTAGTATTTTGATTTCAATAAAAATTTGAACATTATTTTATGAAACATGAAAAATATAAAGAGATTTTTTGTTGTGGATGTGGCTAATTTTCGAGATCTACTGCTATCATTTTTTTTGCCAATATTTTTCTTCTCAGACCATATCATATTTCAAAACTCGACCTGTGATAACAAAATAGATCAGTTGTTGTATTTCTTGCGAGGCACAGCTGAGCAGAAATTGAAATAATTTGCTTTACTGGACTGATTGTAAGCTACCTGCATCTGATGGTCAGTCCTGCCGGACAGAGGGGGAGAGCAGCAGGGGGTCAATCTCTCAGTCCCTGCTCTCTACTTTCCTCCGGTGATACTGAACAGAGAGAGGGGACACCGTCTTCCACCTGATAGCCAAACTCGAGTCGCACTGCATTATTTCTGCCTCATGCACAAATTCCTGTTGTTCCTATGACCAGAGAAAGTGAAATATTCCTCAATATTAAAACCCGCTAATAATAAAAACGCAGGCCTATTGATACGTTTGGCTACTCATTCGTTACGGCAGTCCTGGTTGTAGTGCGAATAGAAATAAGGAGAAGAGGGCCTCCCGGGTGGCGCAGTGGTCTAGGGCACTGCATCGCAGTGCTAGCTGCGCCACCAGAGTCTCTGGGTTCGCGCCCAGGCTCTGTCGCAGCCGGCCGCGACCGGGAGGTCCGTGGGGCGACGCACAATTGGCATAGCGTCGTCCGGGTTAGGGAGGGTTTGGCCGGTAGGGATATCCTTGTCTCAACGCACTCCAGCGACTCCTGTGGCGGGCCGGGCGCAGTGCGTGCTAACCAAGGGGGCCAGGTACACGGTGTTTCCTCCGACACATTGGTGCGGCTGGCTTCTGGGTTGGAGGCGCGCTGTGTTAAGAAGCAGTGGTTGGGTGGTTGGGTGCTGGGTAGGCAGATCTGCTGGGTAGGCAGATCTTCAGATGAAATGGTTAAAAATGGGAACACTTTGCCTACCTGGTGCGCAGGGCAGCTGAGTCATGTGCACCCACTGCCAAAGATGCAAGACGAATAAAATTGTAAAAAAATGAAGTGCAAGACTTTATCGTTGGCTTTTCTACAGAAATGTTTGGTGATTGACTAGGAATCCTTGAAGATCGACCAGTCTATTGCAATCGAACAGGTCGTGACCACTGCTTTACAGGCATATCAAAGTTCCTGAGTGGGATCTCTTTTTTATGGCCCATTTTATACAGATAAATCGGCATTATAACAAATCACAGCCCTCGACCCGTTCGATTTACTTGAATCATTGCACATCCTGCAATTCACCAACAGACGGCGACCATTTTGAATCAATTGTCACATTCACTGCACAGATAGAACAATGAGACAGATATTTCACCAGATGTATAAATGTGAAGCACCCGGTTGGCATTTCCACTCACTGACAAATATGGTTATGAGAGAGGAAGCCCAGTGGCCGGTAGTGGCCGACATTCTGCTAATTTTCTCATCGATGAAACATTTGATCTCCATACGGTTTTCTGTTTCCAAAACTAGAATCTGTAACAGAGTAGACTGCGTTTTGTAGACTTTACCCTTTGCCAAAGTTTTTTTTAAATTGCGTTGTTTAGAAGGAGTGCAAGGCAAATTGAGTTATTGCACACGCGCACTTCACAGAGTAGGCGTTCCCTAACGGAAATATGCAAAAAAAATGCTAGAACGTGACAATTGGATCTTACTAGCTCGTGCTTAGCTCTGCCCACATACTTGCTTGTTCTGCTCACTATGATTCATTTGCTCCCATTGGAAACGACAGGCTCTGGTCTATCTTGGGTTAGTTATAAAAATCTTTGTTCCCTCTGTTGGTAATAATTACAAATTGCATCATAACTCAACTCATTTGATGAAATCCCACTCTGGAACTTTGACATGCACATAGACTAGAGTATATTATTTTCAACAATATATTGAAACATTTGCCAAATCAAACATTTTATATTTTCAATAGAGCAATACAGAGCAAGCTGTAAAGCTTCATATGACACCAATGTTTGCTTTGTGGCACAAAGCACTACAGTTAAAACATTATGTAGTTAAAAGAGGACTGGGTAGGCCAAAATGTCATAAATATCCCAACTTTGATGAAGTATTTCTCAATTATGCTTTTGGATACAAATGTCAAATATATGTCAACAATCCTTACTTCAAAGGCCCATTCTATCAATTAAATGTCGTGAAATTTCCCAAAATCATGGTATTTTTTTGTCCCGGTTTCATGAGGAATAACCTATAGGTTCTGAAAGTTGACCCATTTTCTATACCCCATAGTGATGTGGGGGGTGGGTATACAAAATGGGTCAACTTTCAGCACCTCCAGTTTATTCCTCACGAAACCAAAACAAATATAGCTTGTTCTCCATCTTCTTTTTAAATAGTGAGCCAACATGTTTTCAGCACTTTTATTTCCATGACTGATCAAAACTATTTTTTTTATGCTCTCTCATCTCTCTGCAGCAGACATATAGTGAGCAATTTGTTTGGAACATACAATTACCAAAAAATTCATTGCAGTATCAAATCACAATACATATAGAATCGTGAGAATCATGAGAATTGCAATACAAATCGTATCAGCACCTAAGTATCATGATAATATTGTATCGTGAGGACCCTGGCAATTCCCCACCCTACCATGAGACATCCATGTCTTCATCGGAGCAATTCCACAGTAACGGAATTACAACTTGAAAAAAAACATTGATTTCAAAGTTTAACAAACCATACAAGTCTATGCACAAGTCTATGGACTACTTTTAACATTTTCCACAGAACATTTAACAAAAAACAATTTAGTGGAGAAATTAGAGTAAAATCTCCCTCAGGTTTTAATGCGACCACGTTTTTCAAAACTTAAATATCTGCTCCGATTTAAGATTCAAAGATGTCTGCAGAAAAAATGGGGTGTGAGCTATGACACGACACCTTGAGTTAGAAAACATCTCTTTTGGTTTTTGAACTACAGTAGGTGAAGTGGATATACACCCCGTAACGGAATTACGGTAACGGAATATGAATGTCATTCTCCTCATGCTTCACAGGTTTGGACATCACAACGCAGCAACAGCAGAGTACAGTGCAGTACAATACACCAGAGCACAGTTCAGTACAGTGCAGTAGAGTTCAGTACAGTTCAATATACTGTACTATCCAAACTTGTAAAACATACGTCCATGATAGGTTCAGATTTGGTCCAGTTCGTCTGTGGAAGTTAACATCAAGGCCAGGGTGGACTGACCAAATGTCAACTACTTTTAAATGTAGTTGACTTTCAAATGTCAACTACGTCCATGGACGTCCAGTGTCGGTGCTCAGTGGGTGAGGATGCTGGTTACAGTAAATGTAAAGAAAGGTGGCTCGTGGGTAGGTGTCAGTAAGATCCGGGAGAGGTGACTAACTAGAGAGTGAGTGAGTGAGAGTGGTTGTCCAGACAGACTGTTTGATCACCACCGAACGACAAAGAAAATTATGAGCTGAACCTAACAGAATGCCAGTGGAAGGGAGGACAGTAGCACGTGACCCAACTGTGGATTGAGTGTGACTATTATGATACACTTGAAGAAAAGTGATGATCACAACGGCCAGTAGGTGGCGGCACCTCTTAAATACAACAGAAGAAGCGGGAAAACCTCAACAGGAAATTATTTCGTAGCTACCATCCTCGTCACTAGTTACCACAGGCACAAAGTCAAAAACGTATCTTCTTAAAATGTGATTTTAAACCTAAGCTTCAAACACAATCCTAACTTTAAATTAAAAGGTCCAAAAACAAATTGTTGTTTTTTCTTGAATTTTTACAAAACTTTAGTGGAAACAATCCTTCAATCGAGTTTTCACAACTCTTTGATACTGGCTAGCTAGTAGCCAGTAAGCATTTGGGAAAGAAAATTCCACAAGCTTTTGGAACTAAAAAACTGTTTGATTGTTTTATTCATCACCACCAAATGTTTGGAAATACCAAACAATAATACACTAGCGGCACACATTCAGTCGACAAGATGGCGCACCAATTCGCTAGCCTGGATTTTGAATCTTGCATGCAGCCAGGCGGATCATTTGCGGGAGACAATATACCTAGTTAGCTTGATAGGTTAGCACATTTTTATATCATTTTTTAAACCAACGCGTTTGAATTTTTGATTTTGTTTTCATCTGTTCATACACCAGATTGGAATGCAAAGTTTGTTTTCTCAATTAAGAAACGTTACTGCTTTCCTTCATTTGTGAGTAGTTTTACTTGTGTAACGTCAACAAGGACAATAACACAAGCTAGCTAGCTTACTAATGTTACCTAGCTAGCTAGAAACATGAACTTGACAGTTGCTAGCTAAATGATGATAAATATGGTTGGGTTGGCTAGCTATATTTCTATCGGCTTCTGTCCTTGCTAGCCGAGTTACTTAGCTAACTAGATTGCTAATGTTACGCTAGATGGTTTGCTACCTAGCTAACAACATCGACTAATGTTACAGCTAACGTATGTAGCTAATTAGCTAGCTAGCTACATTCAGAGAAGAAAAAGCCCCTTTAGCCATCTAATCTGTTGTCTTTCCATTAGGGCAATGGCCAACCCCAGCATTGTATTCATCACAGCACCATGTGGATGTGATATCGATGTAGGTATGTCATGTTTAATTCACTTTCAGGTGAGACTTTGCCTCTGTTCTTTTTGCACAGTATTTACTTTATTTCAATGAAAAGTTATTGTTTCTGACAGGCCTTACGAAAAAAAGATTGGAGTCAGAGTGCAGTATAACTGCAGTATAAAGTAATATAACTGTAGTTAGAATGCAGTATAACTTGCAGTATGCTGCAAATACAGCGTCCAAAATAACAGTTTCAGGCGAAAGAGTTCAACCTTGGTTTCATCAGACCATAAAATCTTGTTTCTCCTAGTCAGATTCCTTTAAGTGCCTTTTGGCAACTCCAAGCGGGCTGTCATGTGCCTTTTACTGAGGAGTGATCTGGTCACTCTACCATAAAGGCCTGTTTGGTGGAATTATGCAGAGATGGTTTTCCTTCTGGAAGGTTCTCCAATCTCCACAGAGGAACTCTGGTATTCTGTGAAAGTGACCATCCGGTTCTTGGTCACCTCCCTGACAAAGGCCCTTCTCCCATGATTGCTCAGTTTGCCTGGGCGGCCAGCTCTAGGAAGAGTCTTGGTGTTTCCAAACTTCTTCCATTCAAGAATGATGGAGGCCACTGTGTCCTGGGGGACATTCAATGCTGCAGATAATTTGTTTGTACCCTTCCCCAGATCTGTGCCTCGACATAATCCTGTCTCGGAGCATTAAGGACAATTCCTTCAACCTCATGGCTTGGTTTTAGCCGTGAAATGCACTGTCAACTGTATGACCTTATATAGACAGGTGTGTGCCTTTCCAAATCATGTCTAACAATTGAATTTACCACAGGTGAACTCCAGTCAAGTTGTAGAAACATCTCAAGGATGATCAATGGAAAGAGGATGCACCCGAGCTAAATTTTGAGTCTCATAGCAAAGGGTCTGAATACTTATGTAAATAAGGTATTTCTGTTAAAAATATATATAAATTAGCTAAAATTTCTAAAAACCTGTTTTTACTTTGTCATTATGGGGTATTATGTGTAGATAAATGAAGGAAAAAAACAACTTAATCCATTTTAGAATAAGGCTGTAAAGTAACAAAATGTGTAAAAAGCCAAGGGGTATGAATACTTCCCTAATGCACTGTATGTACAGTACCAGTTATGAAAACTATGAAAAAACACATATGGAATCATGTAGTAACCAAAAAAAGTGTTAAACAAATCCAAATATATTTTATATTAGAGATTCTTCAAAGTCGCCACCCTTTGCCTCGATGACAGCTTTGCACATTTTTGCATTATCTCAACCAGCTTCATGAGGTAGTCACCTGGAATGAATTTCAATTAACAGGTGTGCCTTGTTAAAAGTTCATTTGTGGAATTTTTTTCCTTCTTAATGCGTTTGAGCCAATCAGTTGTGTTGTGACAAGGTAGGGGTGGTATACAGAAGATAGCCCTATTTGGTAAAAGACCATGTCGATATTATGGCAAGAACAGCTCAAATAGGCAAAGAGAAACAACAGTCCATCAAATCAAATTACTTTAAGACATGAAGGTCAGTCAATCCGGAAAATTTCAAGAACATTGAAAGTTTCTTCAAGTGCAGTAGCAAAACCCATCAAGCGCTATGATGAAACTGGCTCTCATGAGGACCGCCACAGGAAATGAAGACCCAGAGGTACCTCTGCTGCAGAGGACAAGTTCATTATAGTTAACTGCACCTCAGATTGCAGCCCAAATAAATTCTTCACAGAGTTCAAGTAACAGACACATCTCAACATCAACTGTTCAGAAGAGACTGCATGAGTCTGGCCATGGTCAAATTGCTGCAAATAAACGACTACGAAAGGACACCCATAAGAAGAAGTGACTTGCTTGGGGCAATAAACAAGAGCAATGGACATTGGATCGGTGGAAATCTGTCCTATGGTCTGATGAGTCCAAAGGAGATTTTGGGTTCCAACCTATGTGTTTTTTTGAGATGCAGAGTAGGTGAACGGATTATCTCCGCATGTGTGGTTCCCACCGTGAAGCATGGAGGAGGTGTGATGGTGCTTTGCTGTTGACACGGTCAGGTGATTTATTTAGAATTCAAGGCACACTTAACTAGCATGGCTACCAGAGCATTGTGCAGCGATATGCCATCCCATCTGGTTTGCGCTTAGTGGAACTATCATTTGTTTTTCAACAGGACAATGACCCAACACACCTCCAGGCTGTGTAAGGGCTAATTGACCAAGAAGGAGAGTGATGGAGTGCTGCATCAGATGACCTGGCCTCCACAATCACCCGACCTCAACCCAATTGAGATGGTGTGGGATGTTTTCGACCACAGAGTGAAGGAGAAGCAGCCAACAAGTGCTCAGCATGTGTGGTAACTCCTTCAAGACTGTTGGAAAAGCATTCCTCATGAAGCTGGTTGAGAGAATGCCAATAGTGTGCAAAGCTGTCATCAAGGCAAAGGGTGGCTACTTTGAAGAATCTCAAATATATATAGCACTTTTTTGGTTCACTATATGATACCATATGTGTTATTTCATAGATTTGATGTCTTCACTATTATTACACAATGTAGAAATTAGTACAAATAAATAAAAAACCTTGAATGAGTAGGCGTGTCCAAACTTTGACTGGTACTGTATATTGGAGCAGCACGCAGAGCGAGCAAAGTTCACACATTGTATCACTTCATGTTATTTTTTATTTTATATTTTTATTTCACCTTTATTTAATTAACCAGGTAGGCCAGTTGAGAACAAGTTCTCATTTACAACTGCGACCTGGCCAAGATAAAGCAACGCAGTGCGACAAAAACAACACAGTTACACATGGGATAAACAAACGTACAGTCAATAACACAATAAAAAATATGTATACAGTGTGTGCAAATGAAGTAAGGAGGTAAGGCAAAAAATAGGCCAATAGTGGCGAAGTAATTACAATTTAGCAATTTACACTGTAGTGATATACAGTTGAAGTCGAAAGTTTACATACACCTTAGCCAAATATATTTCAACTCAGATTTTCGCAATTCCTGACATTTAATCCCAGTAAAGATTCCCTGTATTAGTTCAGTTAGGATCACCACTTTTATTTTAAGAATGTTAAATGGCGGAATAATAGTAGAGAGAATTATTTATTTCAGCTTTTATTTCTTTCATCACATTCCCACTGGGTCAGAAGTTTACATACACTCAATTAGTATTTGGTAGCATTGCCTTTAAATTGTTTAACTTGGATCAAATGTTTCAGGTAGCCTTCCACAAGCTTCCCACAATAAGTTGGGTGAATTTTGGCCCATTCCTCCTGACAGAGCTGGTGTAACTGATTCAGGTTTGTAGGCCTCCTTGCTCGCACACGCTTTTTCAGTTCTGCACACAAATGTTTTATAGGACTGTCAGGGCTTTGTGATGGCCACTCCAATACCTTGACTTTGTTGTCCTTAAGCCATTTTGTCACAACTTTGGAAATATGCTTGGGGTCAATGTCCATTTGGAAGACCCATTTGCAACCAAGCTTTAACTTCCTGACTGATGTCTTGAGATGTTGCTTCAATATATCCACATAATTTTCCTCCCTCATGATGCCATCTATTTTGTGAAGTGCACCAGTCTCTCCTGCAGCAAAGCACCCCCACAACATGATGCTGCCATCCCCGTGCTTCACGGTTGGGATGATGTTCTTCGGCTTGCAAGCCTCCCCCTTTTCTTCCAAACATAACGATGGTCATTATGGCCAAACAGTTCTATTTCTTCTCCAAAAAGTACAATATTTGTCACCATGTGCAGTTGCAAACCTTAGTCTGGCTTTATTATGGTGGTTTTGGAGCAGTGGCTTCTTCCTTGCTGAGCGGCCTTTCAGGTTATGTCAATGTAGGACTTGTTTTGCTGTGAATATAGATTATTTTGTACCTGTTTCCTCTAGCATCTTCACAAGGTCCTTTGCTGCTGTTCTGAGATTGATTTCCACGAGGAGACAGAACGTGTCTCCTTCCTGAGCGGTATGACGGCTGCGTGGTCCCATGGTGTTTATACTTGCGTACTATTGTTTGTACAGATGAACGTGGTACATTCAGGCATTTGGAATTTGCTCCCAAGGATGAACCAGACTTGTAGAGGTCTACAATTTTTTTCTGAGGTCTTGACTGATTTCTTTTGATTTTCCCATGATGTCAAGCAAAGGCACTGAGTTTGAAGGTAGGCCTTGAAATACATCCACAGGTACACCTCCAATTGACTCAAATTATGTCAATTAGCCTATCAGAAGATTCTAAAGCCATGACATCATTTTCTGGAATTTTCCAAGCTGTTTAAAGGCACAGTCAACTTAGTGTTTGTACACTTCTGACCCACTGGAATTGTGATACAGTGAATTATTAGTGAAATAATCTGTCTGTAAACAATTGTTGGAAAAATTACTTTTGTCATGCACAAAGTAGATGTCCTAAACGACTTGCCAAAACTATAGTTTGTTAACAATACATTTGTGGAGTGGTTGATAAACTAGTTTTAATGACTCCAACCTAAGTGTATGTAAACTTCCGACTTCAACTGTATATGCAGATGAGGATGTGCAAGTAGAAATACTGGTGTGCAAAAGAGCAGAAAAACAAAAACAAATATGGGGATGAGGTAGGTAGTTGGTTGGATGGGCTGTTTACAGATGGGCTGTGTACAGCTGCAGCGATCCGTAAGCTGCTCTGACAGGTGACGCTTAACGTTAGTGAGGGAGATACAAGTCTCCAACTTCAGTGATTTTTGCAATTCGTTCCAGTCATTGGCAGCAGAGAACTGGAAGGAAAGGCGGCCAAAGGAGGTGTTGGCTTCAGGGATGACCAGTGAAATATACCTGCTGGAGCGCGTGCTACGGGTGGGTGTTGCTATGGTGACCAGTGAGCTGAGATAAGGCGGAGCTTTACCTAGCAAAGACTTATAGATGACCTGGAGCCAGTGGGTTTGGCGACAAATGTAGCGAGGACCAGCCAACGAGAGCATACAGGTCACAGTGGTGGGTAGTATATGGGGCTTTGGTGACAAAACGGATGGCACTGTGATAGACTGCATCCAATTTGCTGAGTAGAGTGTTGGAGGCTATTTTGGAAATGACATCGCCGAAGTCAAGGATCGGTAGGATAGTCAGTTTTACGACCAAGACCACATGCCAGTCTAAGTAGGTTTTGCAATTGTAAGTTTGCTGTCGTCACGCAGTCTCTGAGTGTCGCTTTGAGACAGGCATGCTTGCAGCTTTACAGCAAAGAAAACCGTGTCTCTAGCCCAAACAGTTAAAAAAATGACTAATATTACCAGAGCTACTTCCTGCATGATTTTGTGCGTACATTTTATATAATTTCACAAACCATGTCGTGATCGTTTAAAACTAATCCCGTGTAGCAAATCATTGGTTTGATAAACATCTTTGTTCAGTCATGTTACCTAGCTAGCTAACAACCTGTTAACATGACAGTAGGTCTGCTACTTATGAAATGTGTGCCAAAAGGTAGGAGAGCATAACATTTCTACACCATAATTTTAGTCTAACCAATACCCAAACGGAGATTCAGTCAAAATAAAAAGTCATTGATTTATCAAGACCAGTCCCCATGCTTGTCTCAGAGCAGCGCGAAACGGTGCTAAAATAGTTGTAGGCTATTGCTTAAAATCCTATTGCTGCTCACTTCAATTTGCTCTTTAAATAAATAAGACCTACACCACTTTTAACATCACATTACTCAACACTAGTGAGACTCATGTCGCCTACGGTAGGCCTACAGTATATGGAAAAATATGACGTGACTCTCCGCCAATAATTACGTATAGAGGATTGGAGGATTCTAAATTAAAACCAAAAGCCGCCTCATGGGTCTCCCAGTGGCGGCCGGCACGGGTATCTGTAGCAACACATTTTGCATTGTGATGCGGTGACTTAGACAGCTGCGCCACTGTGGAGGCCCCATCCACTAATTGTATAAAAATGCAGAGAGGTGTTGGTAAAGGTATACTGGCCTGCTAATAGCCCATAATGGGCTATTATAATACTGTACATGGTGTTCAGGTCAGGATAACTAATACATTTCTTTATTAAAGACTTTCAGAAAGAATGTTGGTACTTAATTATTTTGATCCAAAGCCATGAATGAGTGAGTCACTCAGCTTTATGTAGGTGCCGCTATATGACTGTGCCATCAACTTGATAATATATAATGATATTTGGGAGGTTATTTCGTAAAAAAATAAATAAATGAAAGTGAGTGATTGTAATCTGTATAAAGGCCAAAATAATATTTGTAAAGGCCAAAACATTTATTTCTGTTTTTAGAGGGAGAGAAACGCTGGGCCAATTGTGCGCCGCCCTATGGGACTCCCAATCAAGGTCAGATGTGATACATAATAATAATACTTAACTTAGAACTTAGAAATACATTTGACAATATAATTATGCTCCTACCATCCAACTAGGCAAGTCTATTGTCCAGCTACCTGCTAGAACAGCTGAAACGTTTCCCTAGTCAGCTCCATTATTAGTGCAATGCCCCTTAAAGTGTTGCTCTGTGCTACCCAGTGTGGCAGGTTGGGGGTCCAACCGAGGCCGGCACAGGTATTGGACCAGCATCTGTAGCAACACAGATTGCACTGTAAATGCAGTGTCTTAGACCGTCTTAGACCACTCAGGTGCTGTAGAACATGACCGGTCGGGAGTGGGAGAAAAATAATCCTAACAAAATAAAATAATAAAAACCTTAGTGTAACAACAGTTTTATTAAGTAATACTGAAGTTGTGCACAATTATCAGTTTCTATTTAGGTTTATGTCACCCATTCATTGTCAGTTAGAGACACAGCAGGACACAAAAGCATAATCAGTGCTCTAACTCCCTCTTGCGCTGGTCTGGAGCAATGAAGTGGTGACGCAGGGTACCGTACTAAACCACAAATTACCGCAGCATAATAACAAAACTTTTAGTGGAGTAACCACTGTATGCAGTATTCTATTATTTTTTTAACCTTTTATTTAACTAGGCAAGTCAGTTAAGAACCCATTCTTTTTTACAATGACGGCCTACCCCGGCCAAACCCTAACCGGACGATGCTGGGCCAATTGTGCGCCGCCCTATGGGACTCCCAATCACGGCCGGTTGTGATACAGCCTGGAATCGAACCAGGGTCTGTAGTGAAGCCTCTAGCACTGAGATGCAGTACCTTAGACCGCTGTGCCACTCGGGAGCTAAATAATAAGCTTTTGTGTGTATGGAACATTTCTGGGATCTTTTAGTGAACAGTGTGAAGTTAATTCAATACGTGAGTAGAAGTGTGAATATCAGTGACAGGTTTTTTTGCGTTGCACATGCGCACAACGTTTAGAAAATGAAAACAAGCATTAGGGGGACGGGGCGAACAGGACGCTAGGTCACTACATTTTTTCACCAGTGGTATCGCGATCCTACTCGGTATCATGATACTTGGCCTGTAGGGCCCTATAAAATCTGCAATACGGAGAAAGATTTTTGGGGCACTTCTGGAAAAGTAACAATAAAATCTCTCTTCTAAATCTCTTGAGAGGATTGGCACGATACCAACAAGTACAAAACAAAGTAAGAACGCTCAGTATAAAATCCTTGTAACGTAAGACCAGTAAAGGAGGACCCCAATTTACAACAACTTAATAGTAAAAGTTGGCATTAAAAAGAGCCACTGAACATTTTTTATTTTATTTATTTTTTATTTATTTTTATTTAAATTTTATTTAACCAGGTAGGCAAATTGAGAACACGTTCTCATTTACAATTGCGACCTGGCCAAGATAAAGCAAAGTAGTTTGACACATACAACAACACATAGTTACACATGGAGTAAAACAAACATATAGTCAATGATACAGTGAAAAAAAATAAGTCTATATACAATGTGAGCAAGTGAGGTGAGATAAGGGAGGTGAAGGCAAACAAATATATGTATAAATAAATAAAAATATAAAAAGGCCATGGTGGCGAAGTAAATACAACACAGCAAGTAAAATAAAAACTAAAAACACTGGAATGGTTGGTTTGCAGTGGAAGAAAGCGCAAAGTAGAGACAGAAATAATGGGGTGCAAAGGAGCAAAATAAATAAATAAATACAGTAGGTAAAGAGGTAGTTGTTTGGGCTAAATTATAGATGGGCTATGTACAGGTGCAGTAATCTATGAGCTGCTCTGACAGCTGGTGCTTAAAGCTAGTGAGGGAGATAAGTGTTTCCAGTTTCAGAGATTTTTGTAGTTCGTTCCAGTCATTGGCAGCAGAGAACTGGAAGGAGAGGCGGCCAAAGGAAGAATTGGTTTTGGGGGTGACCAGAGAGATATACCTGCTGGAGCGCGTGCTACAGGTAGGTGTTGCTATGGTGACCAGCGAGCTGAGATAAGGGGGGACTTTACCTAGCAGGGTCTTGTAGATGACCTGGAACCAGTGGGTTTGGCGACGAGTATGAAGCGAGGGCCAGCCAACGAGAGTGTACAGGTCGCAGTGGTGGGTAGTATATGGGGCTTTGGTGACAAAACGGATGGCACTGTGATAGACTGCATCCAATTTATTGAGTAGGGTTTTGGAGGCTATTTTGTAAATGACATCACCGAAGTCGAGGATTGGTAGGATGGTCAGTTTTACAAGGGTATGTTTGGCAGCATGAGTGAAGGATGCTTTGTTGCGGAATAGGAAGCCAATTCTAGATTTAACTTTGGATTGGAGATGTTTGATGTGAGTCTGGAAGGAGAGTTTACAGTCTAACCAGACACCTAGGTATTTGTAGTTGTCCACATATTCTAAGTCAGAGCCGTCCAGAGTAGTGATGTTGGACAGGCGGGCAGGTGCAGGCAGCGATCGGTTGAAGAGCATGCATTTAGTTTTACTTGTATTTAAGAGCAATTGGAGGCCACGGAAGGAGAGTTGTATGGCATTGAAGCTCGCCTGGAGGGTTGTTAACACAGTGTCAAAAGAAGGGCCAGAAGTATACAGAATAGTGTCGTCTGCGTAGAGGTGGATCAGATGCCGATTGACACGTGTGTTTTTCTGTTGCTCATTAGAAAAACGAAATTTCAGTCTTGGAAGTGTGTTTCCTGACCAATTCTGCATGTTTAATGATGTTTGTCCCCCATGAGATACTGTAGACGAGGAAGCCTATTTCACTTACTCAAAAATCTCCAGAATGAATCTGAGATAACTCAACAAATCTGTAAATTTAACATTTTCCGAGGATGTTTAAGTTGCGCAATTTTACATCTAACTAAAGGTGTTTAGTGTAGTATTTCTCAAGTAAAAAAATGTGTGACGTGTTGTCTTATGTAAACAAAGTTGGAGCTGCTGGGTAGGTCTGTCTCACTGTCTATGCTATTGGATAGAGAGCAATCACTGCAGCTTTTTGCCCCATGTTAGTGGACAAATGGACATCATCAAAACCCAACCTTCATGCATGGATGTTCCAAACTCCATTTTAGACGAAGCTGACTTTATGACCAAAATTATCCTATTTACACTTTGTAGTCAATTTTGACACTAGAATAGCGGTTTGACTCATAACGATGCCACATAGGCCGTTTTCAAAGGGATTTGTTGCTTTTTAAAGGCAGTATCTCTTTAAAAAGACATGCTTTGGTACTTTTGCAACTATTAAGTATTTGTTTAACTTCCCGCTTTGGGCTGGATGTATCAATGTGTAGTTCATACATGCATAATCTATGAGCAGAATTACTGTTTTACCTCAATTTGCCACGAAATCCCTAGTTATAAAGCGACTGTTTTTCTGGAAGCTGTGCTGCACCATTTCCCTACATTTTCCCCCACGTGGGCCAGCCCCCTAGCAATTCGAGTTCAACCAATGAGCTTCAGCCCGTCGCCATTTGAGTGTGATTTAGCAAGAGGCACATCATACACACACAGCAGAGCGAGACAGAGAGCAATGATGTGATGCACGTATTAGACGTAGTACACCACTTTCAGGGACCACTTTTGGCTCACTGAACAGAGCAGCGTGCAGTAGTCTAATGCTCTGCTCACCCCTCAAACAATCCTCCCAGTCAGAGTTATGATAGGAAAACAACCAGGCCTAGAGCCTTCTGTTGACAATGTTGTTATTAATGTAAGAGAGACTCAGCCCATTAACTGGTGACAGTGGAGACACTGTTGCCCTCTGAGACCCTCCAGCAGTAGATACTTGAAACCCATATTAGCCTACTCATCCCAAACAAACTCCACTGCACAGAGCCTCATAATGACAGCATTCAGACAGACATGTATTGTCTTTATTATCATCATCATCCCCACCTACTGTTGGCCCATTTTGGCAAAGTAAACAAAAGTTTTGCATGCCAATAAATCCTGTTGGATTCGAGGGAGAGCGAGAGGAGTCAGACACAAAAGAGGTGTTGTACACCTAGCTGATCAGAGCTCAGTGTAGACCTATACTATAGTAGACACACTCTACTCACAGGCAATGTAGGCGATCAAAGCGAGGGCGATCAGCAGTTTCATCATCCTTCTGTTAAGTCCTGATATCACCCAGATGATCCGCTCATCATTTGCTCAACGCAACATCGAACCCGGAAGCACGCGATGCTACCGTTTATAACATTTCAGAACCACGGACCAAAACGCGCGCCCCTTCTTGTTTCGATTATCTAATAGATGCTCTACTAAATGAACCCTTTTAGTAGATATTTAAATATTACAAACAGGTATTAGGCCACAGTACTAGGACTGGACAGAGTTTCATACGTGGCTACCCGTCTTATAAAAGCACAGATAACGTTAGATAACTAAGTTAGAAGCACTAGAGGTTATTTGTATTGTTGGGTCGTGGGATGAATATACTCATCAGTGCTGCAAATCCTCGTCAGCTTTACATTCAGCATGTACGTCAATTCATAGCTAACGTTACAGTATATCTCTATTTAACGTACCATTAGCTAACTAGCTAGCGAGACACTCTTTCATTAAGATTACTACCGCATAGTTTTCAACAACAAAAAAGTAACAACCTTTTGAGAATAAATATCATATTAATGTGTAACTTATCCGACCTCGATTGAGGTCAGATACAACCTCGATTGATCTCGATTGACCAGCCTGCCGCGATAGTGGCTATATTCAACAGCTGATTTTAGTAACTAAAGACATGTAACATTTTTTACGTTTATTTGGTTTAATATGTAGGTAAGAAACATATTATACATTAACAACATCCCCACCCAAAAGGTACAATTGCTCTATTAAAACAATTGTGATGGGGTATGATGAACTTTAACCCTACGTGTTACTGAATATCGATCACAGAATCATTCACAGCATGCACAGTGGCTCATTCATAAAAGGACGCGTTCCTCTGCCCAGGCGTTGCTGATGCCTGCCAGATCTTACAACGCCTGGATAGGTATTTTACATATCATATCAGCCAATGGAGGCTCCTCAGAGGAAGGGGAGGACCATCCTCCTAAGTAAATGTCATACAAATGTAACATTTAAAAAAGTTATCCTTTCTAGATAAAACTATACGAAATATATACAAATGTCACCAAATAATTTATTAAAACACACTGTTTTGCAATGAAGGTCTACACTAGCCTCAACAGCACTCTGTAGGGTAGCACCATGGTGTAGCCAGAGGACAGCTAGCTTCCGTCCTCCTCTGGGTACATTGACTTAAATGCAAAATCTAGAAGGCGCATGGTCCTCACCCCCTTCCATAGACTTACACAGTAATTATGACAACTTCCGGAGGACGTCATCCAACCTATCAGAGCTTTTGCAGCTTGAACTGACATGTTGTCCACCCAAACAAAGAATCAGAGAATTAATCTTGTACTGAATGCATCCGCTACAGCTAGCTAGCACTGCAGTGCATACAATGTGGTAAATAGTTGACTCAAAGAGAGAGAAAAATAATAGTTCAACAGTTTTGAACAAATACATTTCTTCCAAAATTAAGGAGAAGCGAGAGAGAGATAGAGAGCGAGAGATCTTTTTTTTTCACTTACAGTTTCACTTACTTAGCTAGCAAATGCAGCTAGCTAGTTTAGCCTACTCAAACACCCTGCTCAAACAGAGGGATGCTATGTTAGCTAGCTGGCTATGACTATCCAATACAACAATGGAACTCTTCCAAGTCAAGGTAAGCTTTTGGTTTTACTAATTTATTGCCGTCGGGCCTGCCAGTAAGTGCTAAACTGCATACTGACTATACACTGTAACGTTGCTGAATGATTGTAGCTGGTTTACTAATGCGTTAGTTCTATTGGCTATGTTGACTATGCCGTTACTTTAGCTAATATGGTGACAACGATGTAGGCTATGTGTAGCTGTTATAATATGGTTTGAGTTTATTTTTACTTTAGTTTATTTAGTAAATATTTTTCTTAAAACTGTATTGTTGGGCCTCCCGGATGGCGCAGTGGTCTAGGGCTGCGCCACCAGAGTCTCTGGGTTCGCGCCCAGGCTCTGTCGCAGCCGGCCGCAACCGGGAGGTCCGTGGGGCGACGCACAATTGGCATAGCGTCGTCCGGGTTAGGGAGGGTTTGGCCGGTAGGGATATCCTTGTCTCATCGCGCTCCAGCGACTCCTGTGGCGGGCCGGGCGCAGTGCGTGCTAACCAAGGGGGCCAGGTACACGGTGTTTCCTCCGACACATTGGTGCGGCTGGCTTCCGGGTTGGAGGCGCGCTGTGTTAAGAAGCAGTGCGGCTTGGTTGGGTTGTGCTTCGGAGGACGCATGGCTTTCGACCTTCGTCTCTCCCGAGCCCGTACGGGAGTTGTAGCGATGAGACAAGATAGTAATTACTAGCGATTGGATACCACGAAAATTGGGGAGAAAAGGGGAGAAAAAAATAAATAAAATTTGTCTTATTGTTGGTTAAGGGCTTGTAAGTAAGCATTTCACGGTAAGGTCTACACCTGTTGTATTCAATGCTTTGTTATAAAAATACTTTATTTCTCCTGTCTATACCGATAATCAAATCAAATCAAGTTTATTTTATATAGCCCTTCGTACATCAGCTAATATCTCGAAGTGCTGTACAGACACCCAGCCTAAAACCCCAAACAGCAAGCAATGCAGGTGTAGAAGCACGGTGGCTAGGAAAAACTCCCTAGAAAGGCCAAAACCTAGGAAGAAACCTAGAGAGGAACCAGGCTATGAGGGGTGGCCAGTCCTCTTCTGGCTGTGCTGGGTGGAGATTATAACAGAACTATGCCAAGATGTTCAAAATGTTCATAAGTGACAAGCATGGTCAAATAATAATCATGAATAATCTTCAGTTGGCTTTTCATAGCCGATCATCAAGAGTTGAAAATAGCAGGTCCGGGACAGGTGGCGGTTCCATAACCGCAGGCAGAACAGCTGAAACTGGAATAGCAGCAAGGCCAGGTGGACTGGGGACAGCAAGGAGCCATCACGCCCGGCAGCCCCGACGCACGGTCCCAGGGCTCAGGTCCTCCGAGAGAGAGAAAGAGAGAGAGAAGGAGAGAATTAGAGAGAGCCAAGATTTTCAAAATGTTCATAAATGACAAGCATGGTCAAATAATAATCAGGAATAAATGTCAGTTGGCTTTTCATAGCCGATCATTAAGAATTGAAAACAGCAGGTCTGGGACAGGTGGCGGTTCCATAACCGCAGGCAGAACAGCTGAAACTGGAATAGCAGCAAGGCCAGGTGGACTGGGGACAGCAAGGAGCCATCACGCCCGGCAGCCCCGACGCACGGTCCCAGGGCTCAGGTCCTCCGAGAGAGAGAAAGAGAGAGAGAAGGAGAGAATTAGAGAGAGCCAAGATTTTCAAAATGTTCATAAATGACAAGCATGGTCAAATAATAATCAGGAATAAATGTCAGTTGGCTTTTCATAGCCGATCATTAAGAATTGAAAACAGCAGGTCTGGGACAGGTAGGGGTTCCATAACCGCAGGCAGAACAGTTGAAACTGGAATAGCAGCAGGGCCAGGCGGACTGGGGACAGCAAGGAGTCATCATGCCCGGTAGTCCTGACGTATGGTCCTAGGGCTCCGGTCCTCCGAGAGAGAGAAAGAAAGAGAGAAGGAGAGAATTACAGAGAGCCAAGATTTTCAAAATGTTCATAAATGACAAGCATGGTCAAATAATAATCAGGAATAAAAGTCAGTTGGCTTTTCATAGCCGATCATTAAGAGTTGAACAGGTAGGGGTTCCATAACAGCAGGCAGAACAGTTGAAACTGGAACAGCAGCAAGGCCAGATGGACTGGGGACAGCAAGGAGTCATCATGCCCGGTTTGCCGTGACGTATGGTCCTAGGGCTCAGGTTCTCCGAGAGAAAGAAAGAGAGAACGAGAGAATTAGAGAGAGCATACTTAAATTCACACAGGACACTGGATAAGATAGGAGAAGTACTCCAGGTATAACCAACTGACCCTAGCCCCCCGACACATAAACTACTGTAGCATAAATACTGGAGGCTGAGACAGGAGGGGTCAGGAGACACTGTGGCCCCATCCGATGATACCCCCGGACAGGGCCAAACAGGAAGGATATAACCCCACCCACTCTGCCAAAGCACAGCCCCCACACCACTAGAGGGATATCTTCAACCACCAACTTACAATCCTGAGACAAGGCCGAGTATAGCCCACAAATAAGAGTCTTAGACTGTTCATTCCATATTTTGCACTTTTTTCAGTTACTTGCCATAGCTTGTAGGCTACTCTAACGATACAATACAATATACTTTATTGGCCATTTACATGGCAATTCATTTTGTGAAGTCAGCATACAAATACACAAAGAATACAGTAAGATACACCGTTTTTTCCCTCATCAATCTACACACAATACCCCATAATGACAAAGCAAAAACACAACTTTAGACATTTTTGCCTTGTCCATCTATCATAGAGGTCCTGAAGCCCCGCAGAGCTTGGATCCCATGTTTACGTCCTCCTTGGCTCTTGACAGCCCACCATTGAAAATCAGCATACTCTCTATATGACAGGTGTAGTAATTGGAGAGTATCTGGGTATTGACATTCAGTTGTCTCAGTCTGCGCAGATTCGTTGTTGGCATTTTCTATTGACATTTTGAGTCCTTTACATTTTAGTCATTTAGCATACGCTCTTATCCAGAGTGACTTAGAGTAGTGAGTGCATACATTTTCATTCGTACTTGGCCCCCGTGGGAATCGAACCCACAACCCTAGCGTTGCAGGCCATGCTCTACCAACTGAGCCACAAGGGACCATTAAAGGAGAATGTGCTGCCCTTGATGGTTCCCAGATACTTATAACTCCCCAGTCGCTCTGTTCACCACACAGGACTAAGTGTCTTACTGGGTCTGCCTTTCCTGTGGAAATCAATAGGCAGGTTTACATTGACCTAGGTGTATTCTACAAAAGCAATGTCGCAAAAAATCATTGCAACATGTGTAATGGAAACGGCAGATGTAGGAGACATTTTATAAAGATCGAAATCATTTTTATCCGTTCACCAGGGGTGGATTTTTCTTTTTCAAATGTTCTTTATTGCAACAAATGTTGATGGAAACAGTGTTTTTCAAATACATTATTATTGCCAGATGGTAAACAGGGTTTCACCATCAAATTGTTTCAGATCATCGAGGACTTCGTGAGTGCAAGTTACTCCATGGAACGGGTCGTGGTGATAAGCAGTGGTGTAAAGTACTTAAGTAAAAATACTTGATAGTACTTCTTAAGTAGTTTTTTGGGGGTATCTGTACTTTACATTACTATTTATATTTTTGACAACTTTTACTTCACTACATTCCTAAAGTAATGTACTTTTTACTCCATACATTTTCCCTGATACTAAAAGTACTTATTACGTTTTGAATGCTTAGCAGGGCAGGAAAATGGTCTAATTCTCACACTTATCAGGGTCCCTACTTCCTCTGATCTGGCGGACTCACTAAATATGTGCTTCGTTTGTAAATTATGTCTGAGTGTTGGAGCGTGGCTCTGACTATCTGTAAATTAAAAAAACAAGAAAATGGTGCTATTTGGTTTGCTTAATATAAGTATAATAGTATACTTATTACTTTTACTTTTGATACTTAAGTATATTTAAAATCCAAAACCATTTTTTTACCTTCATTTAACTAGGCTAGTCAGTTAAGAACAAATTCTTATTTGTTTGGCCAGCCTACCCTGGCCAAACCCTAACCTGGACGATGCTGGGCCAATTGTGTGCCGCCCTATGGGACTGCCACTCACAGCCAGTTGTGATACAGCCTGGAATTGAACCAGGGTAGGCTGGCCAAACAAATAAGAATTTGTTCTTAACTGACTAGCCTAGTTAAATGAAGTAAAAAAAAATGTTTATTCACTAACTAGCTTCAGTGTTTCCAGGCTGTAAAATAATACTACTAATAATTGTTATTTAATGAAGGAAGACGCCCCCAACCCCACACACACTCCATTCACTCCAAGTAAACAAATAGATGAACAACTTATTATTTGTTTTTCAAGGAGGTGAATTTGAGGAGGAAATCTGAAGGAACAGATGGAGATGGATCGGCCACACCCTCTGAAAACCCCCCTCCAACATCACCAAGTAAGCTCTATCCTGGAACCCTTTAAGGTAATCGGAAACACCTTAAGCCCACGAAACACCTGGAGGCAGGAGCTTAAAGCAGACACCAAAAGATCCGGCATGGGGTGGAACGAGATTGAAAAGACTGGTCAGAACAGACTCTGATGGAGAGGAGTCATCGAGTCCCTGGGGAGCTACTGGCCTTCATAAGTAAGTAAGTAAATACATTTGGACTTTCACTGAGGCTTTTGAATTATGACAGGGATGCTTCGACAAGAGACCAGATTCCAAATTCCTGCTGATCAGCTTTGAGTGATGTACAGTTTCCCAGATGTGAGCTAACCCCTTGACCAATATTATTGCAGAAGACAATAAATCCCATCTGCAAAGGGGATTTTTATGTCCAGTAATGGGTTCTCCAGGGGTCCTCAGCATGCCCCTAATTACCGCTGTCTGTCAAATTACTACTAGACTTCCTCTACTGATACATTTTTGGGATTCTGGCGAACATAGGCTCAGAGGCTAACCAGATGAAAATGGAGGTGGTGTAATAAGGGTGTTTGCTAGATCAGATACTCCTTGGCCTACATTGGGTACACTTTTGATATGCTGTATACCCCACAGAGATCCTATATGTATTCTATGATGTGCCAACTTTTTAAGATATTTATATTCCAGCTGGGTTACCCACTTTTTGACCCAGGTTCTGGTTATAATGATGTCATTGCAACCAGTTTTCCCTGCTGGGTAGGTATTTGGGCTGCTTTCCTTGGCTTTTAAAGGCAGGACAGCTGTTCAGGATCTCACTCGAAGCTGGCACAGGTGTAGCAGCACCACAATCAGAAGATATTGGAGATGAGTACCTTTCACCATATGACCTTGCGCGGACGAACAAAATGTCCCCAGTTGGTCACATTTTTGTTTGTTTGCTATTCTTGTGGGGTCTTCTGGTTAACTGTATAACTGCTGTCCTCTCTACATAGTTTATACCAAAAGTGAATTTTTATACATGAGCCAATGATAAACCTCTGATCCTTGATGTGTGGCACATGGTAAATTGATTTCAGCCATATGGAAGGGGACTTTTCATATCCCCATCACTAAGAAAAGTCCAGTGAGTTGATAAAACTGGCAGGTGATAGCTGAGTTAAAATTGATGCTGAGAGAGAGAGAGAGAGAGAGAGAGAGAGAGAGAGAGAGAGAGAGAGAGAGAGAGAGAGAGAGAGAGAGAGAGAGAGAGAGAGAGAGAGAGAGAGAGAGAGAGAGAGAGAGAGAGAGAGAGAGAGAGAGAGAGAGAGAGAGAGAGAGAGAGAGAGAGAGAGAGAGAGAGAGAGAGAGAGAGAGAGAGAGAGAGAGAGAGAGAGAGAGAGAGAGAGAGAGAGAAACTATGACAAACTATGACAAACTTTACTCCTATGGTAGGTTCACCTATAGCTCATCTCTTGGCAGTAGCACTGTAGACTACTTTATCACTGACCTCAACCCAGAGTCTCTCAGAGCGTTCACAGTCAGCCCACTGACACCCCTATCAGACCACAGCAAAATCACAGTCTACTTGAACAGAGCAATACTCAATCATGAGGCATCAAAGCCAAAGGAACTGAGTAACATTAAGAAATGCTATAGATGGAAGGAATGCAGTTTGGAAACCTACCAAAAAACAATTAGGCAACAGCAAATTCAATCCCTTTTAGACAACTTCCTGGGTAAAATGTTCCACTGCAATAGTGAAGGTGTAAACTTGGCAGTAGAAAATCTTAACAGTATATTTGACCTCTCAGCTTCCCTATCAAATCTAAAAATCTCAAATAGAAAACCGAAGAAAATGAACAACAATGACAAATGGTTTGATAAAGAATGCAAAAATCTAAGAAATAAATTGAGGAACCTGTCCAACCAAAAACATAGAGACCCGGAAAACCTGAGTCTACGCCTTCACTATGGTGAATCACTAAAACAATACAGAAATACACTACGGAAAAAGAAGGAACAGCACGTCAGAAATCAGCTCAATGTAATTGAAGACTCCATAGACTCTAACCAATTCTGGGAAAATTGGAAAACACTAAACAAACAACAACACGAAGAATTATCTATCCAAAATGGAGATGTATGGGTAAACCACTTCTCCAATCTTTTTGGCTCTATAACAAAGAATAAAGAACAAAAACATATACATGATCAAATACAAATCCTAGAATCAACTATTAAAGACTACCAGAACCCACTGGATTCTCCAATTACCTTGAATGAGTTACAGGACAAAATAAAAACCCTCCAACCCAAAAAGGCCTGTGGTGTTGATGGTATCCTTAATGAAATGATCAAATATACAGACAACAAATTCCAATTGGCTATACTAAAACTCTTTAACATCGTCCTTAGCTCTGGCATCTTCCCCAATATTTGGAACCAAGGACTGATCACCCCAATCCACAAAAGTGGAGACAAATTTGACCCCAATAACTACCGTGGAATATGCGTCAACAGTAACCTTGGGAAAATACTCTGCATTATCATTAACAGCAGACTCGTACATTTCCTCAATGAAAACAATGTACTGAGCAAATGTCAAATTGGCTTTTTACCAAATTACCGTACAACAGACCATGTATTCACCCTACACACCCTAATTGACAACCAAACAAACCAAAACAAAGGCAAAGTCTTCTCATGCTTTGTTGATTTCAAAAAAGCCTTCGACTCAATTTGGCATGAGGGTCTGCTATACAAATTGATGGAAAGTGGTGTTGGGGGTAAAACATACGACATTATAAAATCCATGTACACAAACAACAAGTGTGCGGTTAAAATTGGCAAAAAACACACACATTTCTTCACACAGGGTCGTGGGGTGAGACAGGGATGCAGCTTAAGCCCCACCCTCTTCAACATATATATCAACGAATTGGCGCGGGCACTAGAACAGTCTGCAGCACCCGGTCTCACCCTACTAGAATCCGAAGTCAAATGTCTACTGTTTGCTGATGATCTGGTGCTTCTGTCACCAACCAAGGAGGGCCTACAGCAGCACCTAGATCTTCTGCACAGATTCTGTCAGACCTGGGCCCTGACAGTAAATCTCAGTAAGACCAAAATAATGGTGTTCCAAAAAAGGTCCAGTCACCAGGACCACAAATTCCATCTAGACACCGTTGCCCTAGAGCACACAAAAAACTATACATACCTCGGCCTAAACATCAGCACCACAGGTAACTTCCACAAAGCTGTGAACGATCTGAGAGACAAGGCAAGAAGGGCCTTCTATGCCATCAAAAGGAACATAAATTTCAACATACCAATTAGGATCTGGCTAAAAATACTTGAATCAGTCATAGAGCCCATTGCCCTTTATGGTTGTGAGGTCTGGGGTCCGCTCACCAACCAAGATTTCACAAAATGGGACAAACACCAAATTGAGACTCTGCATGCAGAATTCTGCAAAAATATCCTCCGTGTACAACGTAGAACACCAAATAATGCATGCAGAGCAGAATTAGGCCTATACCCACTAATTATCAAAATCCAGAAAAGAGCCGTTAAATTCTACAAACACCTAAAAGGAAGCGATTCCCAAACCTTCCATAACAAAGCCATCACCTACAGAGAGATGAACCTGGAGAAGAGTCCCCTAAGCAAGCTGGTCCTAGGGCTCTGTTCACAAACACAAACACACCCCACAGAGCCCCAGGACAACAGCACAATTAGACCCAACCAAATCATGAGAAAACAAAAAGATAATTACTTGACACATTGGAAAGAATTAACAAAAAAACAGAGCAAACTAGAATGCTATTTGGCCCTAAACAGAGAGTACACAGTGGCAGAATACCTGACCACTGTGACTGACCCAAACTTAAGGAAAGCTTTGACTATGTACAGACTCAGTGAGCATAGCCTTGCTATTGAGAAAGGCCGCCGTAGGCAGACATGGCTCTCAAGAGAAGACAGGCTATGTGCACACTGCCCACAAAATGAGGTGGAAACTGAGCTGCACTTCCTAACCTCCTGCCCAATGTATGACCATATTAGAGAGACATATTTCCCTCAGATTACACAGATCCACAAAGAATTTGAAAACAAATCCAATTTTGATAAACTCCCATATCTACTCGGAGAAATTCCACAGTGTGCCATCACAGCAGCAAGATTTGTGACCTGTTGCCACAAGAAAAGGGCAACCAGTGAAGAACAAACACCATTGTAAATACAACCCATATTTATGCTTATTTATTTTAACTTGTGTGCTTTAACCATTTGTACATTGTTACAACACTGTGTATATATAATATAACATTTGTAATGTCTTTATTGTTTTGAAACTTCTGTATGTGTAATGTTTACTGTTAATTTGTATTGTTTATTTCACTTTTGTATAATATCTACCTCACTTGCTTTGGCAATGTTAACACATGTTTCCCATGCCAATAAAGCCCCTTGAATTGAGAGAGAGAGAGAGAGAGAGAGAGAGAGAGAGAGAGAGAGAGAGAGAGAGAGAGAGAGAGAGAGAGAGAGAGAGAGAGAGAGAGAGAGAGAGAAAAAGAAAGAGAGAGAGAGAGAGAGAGAGAGAGAGAGAGAGAGAGAGAGAGAGAGAGAGAGAGAGAGAGAGAGAGAGAGAGAGAGAGAGAGAGAGAGAGAGAGAAGTTGAGAAGGCCTCCGCAATCTTCCCCAACTCAAGAATCGTAGTGTCAACCCTTCTACAGAGGAGGGACTTCCACCCTACCACAATCCAAAGAATAAACGCCAGCCTATCCCGGGACTGTGCCCTGCGACCCAATGTACACCTGGCCCACCATCCCACCCCCGATCTGGACTGTCTCTATGACCATGTACACCTGTACAGGGAGACAGTCCCCATCCTTGCCAAGACTCTCAAGGACGTCGCTTTAAACCGCAGCCCGACCTCTCCACCCAGGAACAGCGGAGCAATCTCCACCCCGCCGAGATCACCGAGACAACACCCCGGACCAGCACCCTGGAACCCCCAGCCACGACCACAGCACCACCAACCTCAATGCCCACCACAGCCAGCGCAGCACAGACCACCCCAGCCCAGCTTCAGAGCCCCCCACCGCAGACCCAAACTTGGAGGAGCCACAGCCCAGCAGGCAGAGCAACTGGCCCAGCCCCCACCAACCAAATGAGTGACATTAAACAAATGCTGAGTCTACTATGCTCACATGTGATAGGCCGAGGGTCATGGTAAGATGAGCACAAGAACTCCACCATTCTCACACTACATCCACCCAAGTGGCATGACACAAATTCTATCTTAAATGATAAACAAATCACATTTGCAAAATAAGAGTTTACTTTAATTGAAAAAATCCTATTTTAATAGTTCTTGTTGGATTGTGAATGTTTGTCTCATTTTGAAGGTAAAGGGAAAAAAAGTTATGAAATCTTTTTACGTTGCATGTTGGAATTTACAAGGATTGAAGTCCTCTGCTTTTGGGCTAAAGAGCAGAAACCCAGACTTCCTGAAAGAAATTGATGATGTTGATATTGAGGTACTACAGGAAACATGGTGCAGAGGTGATGTTTCCACTGGCTGTCCACTAGGTTATAGGGAGATAATCATACCATCCACTAAATTACAAGAAATCAAACAGGGCAGAGACTCAGGGGGAATGCTAATATGGTATGAATCTGAACTAATTAATTCAATCGAATTGATCAAAACAGGAGAATTCTTTATCTGGTTAAAAATCAACAAGGAGGCTATCTTGACAGATAAAAACATCTTCCTCTGTGCCACATACGTACATCCCCCCCCCCCAGAATCACCCTACTTCAACGAAGAGAGTTTCTCCATTCTAGAGGGGGAGATTAGTCACTTTCAGGCCCAAGGCAACGTACTGGTCTGTGGAGACCTGAATGCTAGAACAGCAGAAGAACAAGACACTATTAACAGTCATGGGGATAAACACCTACCAGGAAGCAACAACCTTTCCCTCCCCACATACCCCCACAGAAAGAACTATGACAAAGTGAAAAACAAAAATGGAGCACAGCTCCTGAAGCTCTGTCGAACACTGGGTCTGTACATAGTCAATGGCAGGCTGAGAGGGGACTCTTTTGGTAGGTACACCTACAGCTCATCCCTTGGCAGCAGCACTGTAGACTACTTCCTCACCGACCTAAACCCAGAGTCTCTCAGAGCCTTCACAGTCAGCCCACTAACACCTCTCTCAGACCACAGTAAAATCACAGTGTATCTGAGAAGAGCAGAACCCAACCATGAAGCATCACGGCCCAATAAATTACATGGTACTAAACAGGCCTATAGATGGAGTGCAAACAGTACAGACATCTACCAAAAAGCAATTACTAGCGAAAAAGTACAATCTCTCCTGGACAACTTTTTAGCTTTAACATTCTCCTTCAGCAATGAAGGTGTAAATTTGGCCGTTAGGAACATAAACTTTATATTTGACAAATTAGTCTCCTTGGCTAAGAGCAAACCAAAAATAACAGATAATAAAAAATGGTTTGATAATGATTGCAGAAATCTAAGAAAGTCATTGAGAAATATATCTAATCAAAAACACAGAGAACCAGACTGTCACGTTCTGACCTTAGTTTCTTTTTTATGTCTCTATTTTGGTTTGGTCAGGGCGTGAGTTGGGGTGGGCATTCTATGTTTTGTATGTCTATGTTTTCTATTTCTATTGTGTTTGGCCTGGTATGGTTCCCAATCAGAGGCAGCTGTCAATCGTTGTCTCTGATTGAGAACCATACTTAGGTAGCCTATTTTCACACTTTGAGTTGTGGGTGATTGTTTTCTGTTTTGTGTGTATACCTTACAGAACTGTTTTGTTTCGTTCTCTCTCTTTGTTGTTTTTGTCATTTCAGTGTTCAGTTTATTTTATAACATTAAAAATGAACACTTACCACGCTGCACCTTGGTCTTCTTCTCCTTCTCCCGACGACGTTCGTAACAGAATCACCCACCAAGAAAGGACCAAGCAGCGTGGTATAGAGAGGCAGCGATATCTGGAGAAATGGACATGGGAGGAGATATTGGACGGCAAGGGACCCTGGGCACAGGCTGGGGAATATCGCCGCCCCAAAGAAGAACTGGAGGCAGCTAAAGCTGAGCGGCGGCGATATGAGGTAAGGCAGCGCAACAGGCACGAGAGGCAGCCCCCCCAACAAAATGGGGAGGGGGGAACACGGGGAGATTGGTGGAGTCAGGCGATAGACCTGAGCCAACTCCCCGTGCTTACCGAAAGCAGCGCGTTACTGGTCAGGCACCGTGTTATGCGGTGAAGCGCACGGTGTCGCCAGTACGCGCTCATAGTCCGGAGCGCTATAGGCCAGCCCCCCGCAAGTGCCATGCGAGAGTGGGCATCCAGCCAGGGCCTATTGTGCCGGCTCAGCGTGTTTGGTCTCCGGTACGCCGTTTCGGCCCAGGGTATCCTGCGCCGGCTCTGCGTGCTGTGTCTCCGGGGCGCTGGGAGGGTGCAGTGCGACCTATGCCTGCGCTCCGCTCGTGCCGGGCGAATGTGGGCATTGAGCCTAAGGGAGAGGTGCGAGTGGTATGCACCAGATCTCCAGTGCTCCCCCACAGCCCGGTTCAACCTGTGCCTGCACTCTGGAGGGTCCGGGCTAAAGTGGTCATCCAGCCTGGAGGAGTGGTGCCAAGGCTGCGCACCAGAGCTCCAGTGCTCCCCCACAGCCCGGTTCATCCGGTGCCTCCTCCACGCACCAGGCCTCCTGTAGGTCTCCCCAGCCTGGTGGGTCCTGTGGCAGCCCCACGCACCAGGCTGTCTCTCCGTCTCCTCCCTCCAGGTTCTCTCTCCAGTCCGGAGCTGCCAGAGCCGCCCGTCAGTCCGGCGCTGCCAGAGCCGCCCGTCAGTCCGGCGCTGCCAGAGCCGCCCGTCAGTCCGGCGCTGTCAGAGCCTCCCGCCTGTCCGGCTCTCCCGCCTGTCCGGCGCTGTCAGAGTCTCCCTCCTGTTCGGGGCCCGCTGTAAGGGTCCCCAGTCCGGGGTCGGCGGTGAGGGTCGCCACTCCAGAGGCGCCACATAAGTGGGCCAGGACTAAGGTGGAGTGGGGTCTATGTCCCGCACCAGAGCCGCCACCGCGGTGAAATGCCCACCCAGACCCTCCCCTATAGGTTCAGGTTTTGCGGCCGGAGTCCGCACCTTGGGGGGGGGGGGGGTACTGTCACGTTCTGACCTTAGTTTCTTTATGTCTCTATTTTGGTTTGGTCAGGGTGTGAGTTGGGGTGGGCATTCTATGTTTTGTATGTCTATGTTTACTATTTCTATTGTGTTTGGCCTGGTATGGTTCCCAATCAGAGGCAGCTGTCAATCGTTGTCTCTGATTGAGAACCATACTTAGGTAGCCTGTTTTTCCACTTTGAGTTGTGGGTGATTGTTTTCTGTTTTGTGTGTATACCTTACAGAACTGTTTTGTTTCGTTCTCTTTCTTTGTTGTTTTTGTCATTTCAGTGTTCAGTTTATTTTATAACATTAAAAATGAACACTTACCACGCTGCACCTTGGTCCTCTTCTCCTTCTCCCGACGACGTTCGTAACACAGACAACAAAAATATACGCCTTCAATATGGGGAAACACTGAAGCAATACAAACACCCTAAGAACAAAAAAGGAACAGCACATTAGAAATCAGCTGGATGGAATTGAGGAATCCATAGAATCAAACCACTTCTGGGAGAATTGGAATAAATTAAACAAACCTCATCATGAGGAATTGGCTATCCAAAATGGGGATATGTGGAGAAATCACTTTGCAAACCTCTACAGCAATATAACAAAGAGCCCAGAACAAAAATATATACAAGAAAAATTACAAATCCTTGAATTAGCAGTCAAAGACTATCAGAATCCTGTGGATACCCCAATTACAGAAGAAGAATTATTGGAAAAACTATGCACTCTCCACCCCAAAAAGGCCTGTGGTGCTGATGGTATTTTAAATGAAATGATCAAATATACAGACCACAAATTAAAATTGGCTATACTCAAACTCTTCAACATTATCCTCACTGCAGGTATTTTCCTCGATATTTGGAACCAGGGATTGATCACACCAATCTATAAAAATGGAGACAAATTTGACCCAAATAATTACAGAGGAATTTGCGTTAACAGCAACTTGGGGAACATTCTCTGCAGTATTATAAATAACAGACTACATAATTTCCTTGACAAACACAACTGTCACGTTCCTGACCTGTTTTCTGTTTATTTTGTATGTGTTAGTCGGTCAGGGCGTGAGTTTGGGTGGGCAGTCTATGTTATGTGTTTCTATGTTGGTTAATGGGTGACCTGATATGGTTCTCAATTAGAGGCAGGTGGTTTACGTTTCCTCTGATTGAGAGCCATATTAAGGTAGGTGGTTTCACATTGTTTGTTGTGGGTGGTTGTCTCCTGTGTCTGTGTTTGTTTGCGCCACACGGGACTGTTTCGTTTGTTCGTTCGGTTTATGTAGTCTGTTCCTGTTTCATGCGTTCTTCGTGTCATGTAAGTTCTTATGTTCAGGTCAGTCTACGTCGTTTGTTGTTTTGTAGTATGTTAAAGTGTTTTCGTGTTTTTCCGTCTTACTTTAATAAACTTATTATGTCATTTCACCACGCTGCGTGTTGGTCATCCGATCCATCTCGTCTCTCCTCGTCAGAGGAGGAGGACGAAGTAGAAGTCTGTTACAACAACGTCCTGAGCAGAAGCCAGATTGGATTTCTAAAAAATGATCGTACAACAGACCACATTTACACCCTCCACACTCAAATTGATAAACAAGTTAACCAAAACAAAGGCAAAATCTACTCGTGTTTTGTAGATTTCAAGAAAGCATTTGATTAAATGTGGCATGAAGGTCTTTTTTATAAACTAATAGAAAGTGGTATTGGAGGGAAAACATATTATTTTATTAAATCAATGTACACTAAAAACAAATGTGCGGTTAAAATTGGCAACAAGCAAACAGACTTCTTCTCTCAGGGGCGGGGAGTGAAACAGGGCTGCCCAATAAGTCCAACACTATTTATCATCTACATTAATGAATTGGCAAAAACATTAGAAGAATCGGCAGCACCTGGTATCACCCTACACAACACTGAAATCAAGTGTCTGCTGTACAAATCAAATCAAATCAAATCAAATTTTATTAGTCACATACACATGGTTAGCAGATGTTAATGCGAGTGTAGCGAAATGCTTGTGCTTCTAGTTCCGACAATGCAGTAATAACCAACAAGTAATCTAACCTAACAATTCCACAACTACTACCTTATACACACACAAGTGTAAAGGGATAAAGAATATGTACATAAAGATATATGAATGAGTGGTGGTACAGAACGGCATAGGCAAGATGCAGTAGATGGTATAGAGTACGGTATATACATATGAGATGAGTACTGTAGGGTATGTAAACATAAAGTGGCATAGTTTAAAGTGGCTAGTGGTACATGTATTACATAAAGATGGCAAGATGCAGTAGATGATATAGAGTACAGTATATACATATGAGATGGGTAATGTAGGGTATGTAAACATTATATTAAGTGGCATTGTTTAAAGTGGCTAGTGGTACATTTTTACATAATTTCCATCAATTCCCATTTTTAAAGTGGCTGGAGTTGAGTCAGTATGTTGGCAGCGGCCGCTAAATGTTAGTGGTGGCTGTTTAACAGTCTGATGGCCTTGAGATAGAAGCTGTTTTTCAGTCTCTCGGTCCCTGCTTTGATGCACCTGTACTGACCTCGCCTTCTGGATGATAGCGGGGTGAACAGGCAGTGGCTTGGGTGGTTGTTGTCCTTGATGATCTTTATGGCCTTCCTGTGACATCGGGTGGTGTAGGTGTCCTGGAGGGCAGGTAGTTTGCCCCCGGTGATGCGTTCTGCAGACCTCACTACCCTCTGGAGAGCCTTACGGTTGTGGGCGGAGCAGTTGCCGTACCAGGCGGTGATACAGCCCGACAGGATGCTCTCGATTGTGCATCTGTAGAAGTTTGTGAGTGCTTTTGGTGACAAGCCGAATTTCTTCAGCCTCCTGAGGTTGAAGAGGCGCTGCTGCGCCTTCTTCACGACGCTGTCTGTGTGGGTGGACCAATTCAGTTTGTCCGTGATGTGTACACCGAGGAACTTAAAACTTTCCACCTTCTCCACTACTGACCCGTCGATGTGGATAGGGGGGTGCTCCCTCTGCTGTTTCCTGAAGTCCACAATCATCTCCTTTGTTTTGTTGACGTTGAGTGTGAGGTTATTTTCCTGACACCACACTCCGAGGGCCCTCACCTCCTCCCTGTAGGCCGTCTCGTCGTTGTTGGTAATCAAGCCTACCACTGTAGTGTCATCCGCAAACTTGATGATTGAGTTGGAGGCGTGCATGGCCACGCAGTCGTGGGTGAACAGGGAGTACAGGAGAGGGCTCAGAACGCACCCTTGTGGGGCCCCAGTGTTGAGGATCAGCGGGGTGGAGATGTTGTTACCTACCCTCACCACCTGGGGGCGGCCCGTCAGGAAGTCCAGGACCCAGTTGCACAGGGCGGGGTCGAGACCCAGGGTCTCGAGCTTGATGACGAGTTTGGAGGGTACTATGGTGTTAAATGCTGAGCTGTAATCGATGAACAGCATTCTCACATGGGTATTCCTCTTGTCCAGATGGGTTAGGGCAGTGTGCAGTGTGGTTGCGATTGCGTCGTCTGTGGACCTATTGGGTCGGTAAGCAAATTGGAGTGGGTCTAGGGTGTCCGGTAGGGTGGAGGTGATATGGTCCTTGACTAGTCTCTCAAAGCACTTCATGATGACGGAAGTGAGTGCTACGGGGCGGTAGTCGTTTAGCTCAGTTACCTTAGCTTTCTTGGGAACAGGAACAATGGTGGCCCTCTTGAAGCATGTGGGAACAGCAGACTGGGATAAGGATTGATTGAATATGTCCGTAAACACACCAGCCAGCTGGTCTGCGCATGCTCTGAGGACGCGGCTGGGAATGCCGTCTGGGCCTGCAGCCTTGCGAGGGTTAACACGTTTAAATGTTTTACTCACCTCGGCTGCAGTGAAGGAGAGCCCGCAGGTTTTGGTAGGGGGCCGTGTCAGTGGAACTGTATTGTCCTCAAAGCGGGCAAAAAAGTTGTTTAGCCTGTCTGGGAGCAAGACATCCTGGTCCGCGACGGGGCTGGTTTTCTTTTTGTAATCCGTGATTGACTGTAGACCCTGCCACATACCTCTTGTGTCTGAGCTGTTGAATTGCGACTCGATTTTGTCTCTGTACTGGGACTTAGCCTGTTTGATTGCCTTGCGGAGAGAATAGCTACACTGTTTGTATTCGGTCATGCTTCCGGTCACCTTGCCCTGGTTAAAAGCAGTGGTTCGCGCTTTCAGTTTCACGCGAATGCTGCCGTCAATCCACGGTTTCTGGTTTGGGAATGTTTTAATCGTTGCTGTGGGTACGACATCGTCAATGCACTTCCTAATGAACTCGCTCACCGAATCAGCATATTCGTCAATATTGTTGTTGGACGCAATGCGGAACATATTCCAATCCGCGTGATCGAAGCAGTCTTGAAGCGTGGAATCAGATTGGTCGGACCAGCGTTGAACAGACCTGAGCGCGGGAGCTTGTTGTTTTAGTTTCTGTTTGTAGGCTGGAATCAACAAAATGGAGTCGTGGTCAGCTTTTCCGAAAGGGGGGCGGGGGAGGGCCTTATATGCGTCGCGGAAATTAGTATAACAATGATCTAGGGTTTTTCCAGCCCTGGTAGCACAATCGATATGCTGATAGAATTTAGGGAGTTTTGTTTTTAGATTAGCCTTGTTAAAATCCCCAGCTACGATGAATGCAGCCTCAGGGTGTGTGGTTTCCAGTTTACAAGAGTCAGATAAAGTTCGTTCAGGGCCATCGATGTGTCTGCTTGGGGGGGAATATATACGGCTGTGATTATGATTGAAGAGAATTCCCTTGGTAGATAATGCGGTCGACATTTTATTGTGAGGAGTTCTAGATCAGGTGAACAGAATGACTTGAGTTCCTGTGTGTTGTTATGATGATCACACCACGTCTCGTTAATCATAAGGCATACCCCCCCGCCCCTCTTCTTACCAGAAAGATGTTTGTTTCTGTCGGCGCGATGCATGAAGAAACCAGCTGGCTGCACCGACTCCGTTAGCGTCTCTTGAGTTAGCCATGTTTCCGTGAAGCAGAGCACGTTGCAATCCCTGATGTCTCTCTGGAATGCTACCCGTGCTCGGATTTCATCAACCTTATTGTCAAGAGACTGGACATTGGCGAGTAGTATGCTAGGGAGTGGAGCGCGATGTGCCCGTCTCCGAAGCCTGGCCAGGAGACCGCCTCGTTTGCCCCTTTTACGGCGTTGCACAGGGTCGCCGGCTGGGATCAGATCAGTTTCGGGAAAGTCATATTCCTGGTAGGAACGATGATGAGTTGACGTTAATCGTATATTCAGTAGTTCCTCCCGACTGTATGTAATGAAACCTAAGATTACCTGGGGTACCGATGTAAGAAATAACACATAAAAAAACAAAATACTGCATATTTTCCAAGGAACGCGAAGCGAGGCGGCCATCTCGTTTCGGCGCCGGATGTTTTGGTCATCTGTACGCAGATGACCTGGTGCTGCTGTCTCCCACTAAAAAGGGGTTACAGCAGCACCTAGATCGTCTTCACAGGTTCTGTCAGACCTGGGCTCTGACCGTTAACCTAAAAAAAACGAATATAATGATATTCCAAAAAAGGTCCGGAAATAAGGATGACAAATATAAATTCTATTTGGACACAGTTCTATTAGAACACACCAAAAACTACACATATCTAGGACTAAATATCAGCAACACAGGTAGCTTTCACATGGCTGTGAATGAGCTGAGAGACAAAGCAAGAAGAGCATTCTATGCCATTAAAAGGAACATCAAAATCGAAATTCCAATTAGAATCTGGCTCAACATTTTTCAATCAGTTATAGAACCAATTGCTCTATATGGCAGTGGAGTATGGGGTCCACTCTTAAATAATGAATTCACCAAATGGGACAAACATCCAAACGAAATACTGCATGCAGAGTTTTGTAAGACTGTATTGCAAGTACAAAGAAAAACTCCAAATAACACATGTAGGGCAGAATTGGGCCAATACCCCCTCCTCATTCGAATAGAAAAAAGAGCCATCCAATTTTACAACCATTTAAAAACAAGTGACCCCAAAACATTCCATCACACAGCTCTACAATGTCAAGAGATGAAACAAGAGAAGAGTCCCCTCAGCCAGCTGGTTCTGAGGCTCAGTTCACCAACCCAAACCAACCCCATAGAGCCTCAGGACAGCCCTCAGAAAATCTGGCCCAACCAAATCATCACAAAACAAAAATAAAAATATATCCCCTATTGGAAAGACACCACAAAAAATCAAAGTAAACTTCAATGCTATTTGGCTCTAAACAAACGTACATGGTGGCAGACTATCTGACCACTGTGACTGATAGAAAACTGAGGAAAACATTGACTAGGTACAGACTCAGTGAGCACAGTCTGGCTATAGAGAACGGTCGTCACAGACAAACCTGGCTGCCCAGAGAGGACAGGCTGTGCTCACTCTGCTCCAGGGGAGAGGTAGAGACAGAGCTGCATTTCCTATTACACTGTGACAAATACTCAGACCTAAGAGAATATTTCTTTCCCAAAATTATAATTCAATACAAAGAATTTGAAACTATAAAAGTTGAAGAAAAAATCTAATATTTATTGGGTGAAAAGCCAAAATGTGCAGTTTTGACAGCCAAATATGTGTCCTCCTGCCACAACCTGAGGGACAGCCAGTGAAAAGTGCAAAGTAATGTTGATAATTTTTCCCATCTTGTTTTGTTTTGTCTTTCATACCAGGTCATGTGTCTTCTCAGTCATGTTGACACTGGTCTACTACCATTGCTTTAATGTATTGTTGTTCTGATTAATATTGTTGTTGTAGTTGTTGTTAATGGTAATCCCATGTCCACTACTACTATTATTATTGCTGTTGGTCCCACCATTTATTTATATATAAATATATATATTTTGTATATATATACATTAGATTTTAATTTTTCAATATGTATACTTTGACAATGTAAGTAATAATGAACTTGAGAGAGAGAGAGAGAGAGAGAGAGAGAGAGAGAGAGAGAGAGAGAGAGAGAGAGAGAGAGAGAGAGAGAGAGAGAGAGAGAGAGAGAGAGAGAGAGAGAGAGAGAGAGAGAGAGAGAGAGAGAGAGAGAGAGAGAGAGAGAGAGAGAGAGAGAGAGAGAGAGATGGGAATGTAATGAGCCTTACAGGCTGCAGTGCTGTAAAGGCTATGCATTATAGCAGCCTCCATAGCCTCTGTCTGTCTGTATTTCTGCAGCTTAACCACCCAGCTACAGTACCTCAGATCTACAAGATGTCATTTATCACCTTGGTCACATTTTATTATGAAGAAAATCTAGCCTGTCAGCCATGCATTCATTGGCAAAAGCAGCGCCTGTTGTTTGCTATTGTTTTCAATAATTTGAACAAATTGAGGATGATGCTATTTTGATTGCGGGACAATGGGGTATTCTTTGAGCCAACAATGAAAGACGTTTTCAAAGGCAGTCACACATCTCTGCCAGTTCTGGCCACCTGGGACATTTTGTGGAGAGACTTTTTTGAAGCAAATCAGAAATACATATATAATAGATATACACTGCGTGTACAAAACATTAAGAACACCTGCTCTTTCCATGTCACAGACTGACCAGTTGAATCCTGGTGAAAGCTAGGATCCCTTAATGAGGTCACTTGTTAAATCAACTTCAATCAGTGTAGATGAAGGGGAGGAGACAGGTTAAAAAATGATTTTTAACGCTTGAGACAGTTGAGACATGGATTGTGTATGTGTGCCGTTCAGAGGGTGAATGGACGAGACAAAATATTTAAGTGCCTTTGAACGGGGTGTGGTAGTTGGTGCCAGGCACACCGTTTTGTGTCAAGAACTGCAACGCTGCTGGGTTTTCTATGCTCAATAGTTTCCTGTGTGTATCAAGAATGGTCCACTTCCCAAAGGACATCCAACCAACTTGACACAACTGTTGGAACATGGGCAAGCATCCCTGTGGAACGCTTTCAAAACCTTGCAGAGTCCATTCCCCTACAAATTGAGGCTGTTCTAAGGGTGCAACTCAATATTAGGAAAGTGTTCCCTTATGTTTGGTATACTCAGTGTTACATACAAAACACAAGTGTTCAAAAATACTGTATTTTGGAAATTAATGTTTGTTACTGTATTGTGTTTATGTATATTTGAGTAGGTATACATTACTGTAACAATCCTTTACAACCGGCTACAGTGTTACACAAATGCAAAAGGCATAGACCTGCTGATGGGATATTCATAGTAGTGTTTTGTGTTGAGCACATCAGTGTGTTGTTGGTAGACAGATCTATTCATATGACGCGTGTCATTTCGATGCAAAACAAAACATTTTGGAAAGAAGTTGAAAGTAGTGTTTGCTTTTGCTAGAGTTTTGTTTTGGGGAAAATGGGCCAAAAGATTCAGCAAACGTGTGTAAACAATTGACGAACTGTAGAAGCATGAGGAAACCTGCAGAAAACTATTTGAGAACATTCCCAATGTCAAACCCAAACGTTCCCAAAACCTAAATTAAATGTAACCATATTTGACCTTTTAGGAAACATTCTGTTAGAGTAATGATATACCAAGAAAATAATAATAAGTTCCTCAAATGTGCTGAGAATTTTTCCAAAGCCAAAACCTTTTCTGCATCATTCCCAGAACATTGTGGGAAGGTTGTATGTGTAACAACGTGCGCTGAGAGTCAGGAAGCTAGTTCAGGGAGTGAGTGTTTTAATAAAATAAACCGAACATAATACAGAACACTTAACACTAACAGCACACAGACATGAAACACTAATGCCTCGGAGGTGGAGTCCAGGTGAGTCTGACGTGCAGGTGCACGTAACGATGATGACAGGTGTGCACCATAACGAGCAGCCTGGTAACCTAGAAGCCGGAGAGGGAGCACACATGACAGTACCCCCTTCCCGACGTGCGGCCCTGGCCGCAGGGCGCTGACCAAAATGACAATCCTAGGGATCAGGAGCGGACCTGTCACCTCTCCCAAGTCGCGGGAACCTGTCGATCTTGCTGAGGTGTGGGAGCATGGCGACCTAGAGCGCTGGAGAGAGCATACATGACAATATGCAAAATAAAGGTAGGACAATCATGCTCTCACCAAGCTTTAAGACCCATGTTTCTCAGAATGTTATTTACTAGTTGCGACGTTCACATACTGCTGTCTTTTTGACTGTTTTGGCATTCTCTATTCAATTGGCCAAACCTCTTAGGGAGCATCTTTTCTATGAGTTTCAATTAAAGGAAAAAATTATACTTATTACCTACATAAAGGGAGACACAAGTATGGTCTAGTGTTACATATTAATATCAGCTACTTGCTTTGTTCTCTCTTAGACAAACAGGTCTTTCAATCATCAAATAGAACTTTCTGATCCTGGGTTTCCTGACTGGCAGACCACAGGATGTGAGGCTTGACAAAAACACCTCCTCCACACTGACTCTTCACACAGGGGGCCCACAGGGGTGTGTCGTCAGCTCTCTGCTGTACTCCCTGTTCACCCATGACTGCTTGGCTTTGCACAACACCAACTCAATCATCAGGTTTGCTGGCGACACCATGGTTGTAAGCCTGATAAACAACAACCACAAGGGCCTCTCCATGGCTAGTCTGTCCTTTATATTTTGTGTACTTTTATATACTTAATTAATATATGATTTTATAGCTTTTTATCCTGCTGATTTGCTTGTGTATGTAAAGTGACTTGAAAAACAATGTTATCCCCTTTTTCCTGCCAGTTTCGATCTAGTCTCATTGCTGCAACTCTCCAACTGGCTCGGGAGGCGAAGGTCGAGTAATGTGTCCTCCGAAACATGACCAGCCAAACCGTGCTTCTTAACACCCACCCGCTTAATCCGGAAGCGAGCTGCACCAATGTGTTGAAGGAAACACCATTCAACTGACATCAGCCTGCAGGCGCCCGGCCCACCACAAGGAGTCGCTAAAGCAGCGATGAGGCAAGTAAAGCCCCCCCCCCAGCCAAACCCTTACGACGATGGGCCAATTGTGCGCTGCCCTATGGGACTCCCAATCACGGCCGGTGGTGATACAGCCCGGGATTAAACCCGGTTCTGTATTGACGCTATGTCCGTGTGTGTGTTAACTATTTAACTGTACTAGAATGCTTAAAAGGTCGCTAAAATGTTAAATATTGGTTATCGGTATTGTTTTGTTTGGCAAGGAAAATATTGGATATCGTTATCGGGCAAAAATGGCATATCGGTGCATCACTAGTTAGGATAGGTAATATCTGACAAACAAACATGTGCTATGTTGAAGTTTGAACATTTCAGATTAAACCTACCTAATTCTGTTCTCCCCATCGACAATCATTGGTGATCAGGCAAGAGGTGAGGCTGGAGGTGAGGTTTTTGCCAGAGCCCCATTGATGTGCATGGCAGTATAGATCAGCTCCTGGCCCCTCATCATAGATACTGGTCGGTCACACACACACACAGAGCACTGATTACATTATCAATAGTGGTTATGGTGGAACCAACCTGATCGCTGCATTCACATTTCTATTTCACTTCATGATATGTGAAGTGAAATAGAATGATAAATGCGGCAATCAGACTAGTTCAACCAGGTTAGGTTATGAAGGTGAATTGGGAGAAAACTCAAAACTCTTTTGACCTTTGACCAGGTCAAATGTCACCAACCTGAAGAGTCCTCCCTGTTCCATTTATAAGAATGTTCACAGCGAGGGCATGTCTGCATGAGGCTGAGGGTCCCCTTGATGGTATTTTCTATGCCGCATGTTCAGCTACAAACTGGACAGCTCTCAAACATCTACAGGAGGCAATCCTCATACACAATGTAGTTCACTGTTAGAGTCAGACATAAATTAGCTACCACCATAGCTGCATCCATTATTTAGTTTTGCCCTGGACAATATAGAATACAAACAAACTTGCAAATCTGACTTGTAGGCTAATGTTAGCTAGCTAGCGAGCCTGCCTCGCTAGTGTTATCAAATGATAACGTTACATAACAAGCAGTATCTAGACAATACACAATAAACTGTGTGCTACGACCTAACTAAGTTGTAATGAGGTAGCTAGCTATCTTGATAGTTATCTAGCTATGTAGTTGGCTAGCTATGCTAATGTTAGCAACATTTTTATCAAATGTCGTTAGCTAAGTTATACCAGTGAGGTCATATTCCAGTATCTCAGGTTATGCTTACCACCACCGGTTATTGCACACCAAGCTAGCGTTACTGGTGCAGACTTTGGTACCGACAACCACCTATTCCACATACTAGGGTCCTTCTGCAGAGCATACAAACCCTAGTTGGCTGTGCATCCTGCTGGAAACATGCATTGTCGAACCAGAGCCAGAGGCATGGTCAATTCGTATAATTAAATATAAAGCGAGACCTTCAAGCATTAAATGAACGTGATTCTGTGAAGCGCAGAAGCAATTTGTATGAACATCTTCATGTAATTCTGGCTGAAAACAAGGATGAAGAGATGTAAATGTGCATTCATTATGGTTATGAGTTCTACTCTGATTAATTAGCCCTTCAGAAGATTAGGGGAATGTGTAGACTGCCAAATTGTTGGATTGTAATTTCAGATGGGTATTTGGTAAAGTACACGCTTGTACACAGCTATGTTCTCCAGTGATTGTGCATAACTGAATTAAAATCAAATTAAACCTAACTTCATGCATTTCACATGTGACTTTACATAGAATTGAAAGAGAAAACCAAGAGTAAGTGGTGTAAAATTAAATACACAACCTTAGAACCTGTTATTTGGACATTAGCAAACATAAATGGCACTATGAGTCATACACTTTACATAGTGGCATTTCTGTACACACCAAACGCAGATGACTCCTTAAGGACATAGGACTCTTTGATCAAAGGGATTTCAATCTGCCGCTTCCTTGTACTCCAGGAACATCATCTACCTCCAACCTCTTGACCCGTTTCAGCTTTCAGAATGGAGAGAGTGTTCTTTGAAGGACCTTTGTAATAGGTGAGGTGAGGGCGAGGAAAGGGGAGGGCTACCGACAAAATTATCTAGACATCAATTCTGTTTCCTGAAAGGCCAGAGACAGAAATAGATGGGGGAGAGAGAGAGAGAGAGGGAGAGAGAGAGAGAGAGTGTGTGGTGGAATCTGAGCTGCACTACCTAACCTCCTGCCAAATGTATGGCCATATTAGTGACACATATTTCCCTCAGATCACACAGACCCACAAAGAATTCAAAAACAAACCCAATTTTGATAAACTCCCATATCGATTGGGTGAAATACCACAGTGTGCCAACACAGCATCATGTCATGTTCTGACCTTTATTTCGCCAGCACAACCCAGTGCGGCCTATTCCACCTCGCCGCACTGGCTTGGCTACGGGGAGCATTCAGCCAGGTAGGGTTGGGCAGGTTCGGTGCTCAAGACCTGCAGTGCGCCTCCATGGTCCGGTCTATCCGGTGCCACCTTCACGCACCAGCCCTCCGGTGGCAGCCCCCCGCACCAGGCTGTCTCTCTGTCTCCTCACTACAGGTGCTCCCGTCTGTCCAGCGCCACCTGAGTCTTCCATCTGTCCAGCGCCGCCAGGGTCTCCCGTCTGTCCAGCGCAGCCTGAGCTGCCCGTCTGTCCAGCGTCGCCTGAGCTGCCCGTCTGTCCAGCGTCGCCTGAGCTGCCCGTCTGTCCTGAGCCGCCAGAGCTGCCCGTCTGTCCTGAGCCGCCAGAGCCGCCCGTCTGTCCTGAGCCGCCAGAGCCGCCCGTCTGTCCTGAGCCGCCAGAGCCGCCCGTCTGTCCTGAGCCGCTAGAGCCGCCCGTCTGTCCTGAGCCGCCCGTCTGTCCTGAGCCGCTAGAGCCGCCCGTCTGTCCTGAGCCGCTAGAGCCGCCCGTCTGTCCTGAGCCGCTAGAGCCTCCCGTCTGTCCTGAGCCGCTAGAGCCGCCCGTCTGTCCTGAGCCGCTAGAGCCGCCCGGAGCCGCCCGTCTGTCCTGAGCCGCTAGAGCCGCCCGTCTGTCCTGAGCCGCCAGAGCCGCCCGTCTGTCCTGAGCCGCCCGTCTGTCCTGAGCCGCCAGAGCCGCCCGTCTGTCCTGAGCCGCCAGAGCCGCCCGTCTGTCCTGAGCCGCCAGAGCCGCCCGTCTGTCAGGAGCCGCCAGAGCCGCCCGCCAGTCAGGAGCCGCCAGAGCCGCCCGCCAGTCAGGAGCCGCCAAGGTCGCCCGCCAGTCAGGAGCCGCCAGGGCCGCTCGCCAGTCAGGAGCCGCCAGGGCCGCCCGCCAGTCAGGAGCCGCCCGCCAGTCAGGAGCCGCCCGCCAGTCAGGAGCCGCCCGCCAGTCAGGAGCCGCCCGCCAGTCCGCCAGTCAGGAGCCGCCCGCCAGTCAGGAGCCGCCAGAGCCGCCCGCCAGTCAGGAGCCGCCAGAGCCGCCCGCCAGTCAGGAGCCGCCAGAGCCGCCCGCCAGTCAGGAGCCGTCAGAGCCGCCCGCCAGTCCGGAGCCGCCCTTCAGTCCTGAGCTTCCCCTCAGTCCGGAGCTGCCCTTCAGTCCGGAGCTGCCCCTCAGTCCAGTGGGGCCATTTAGTAGGGTTGCCAATCCTCGGTCGGCGGCGAGGGTCGCCGTTCCTAGGAGGACACTAAAGCGGACAAAGACTATGGTGGAGTGGGGTCCACATCCTGCGCCAGAGCCGCCACCGCGGACAGATGCCCACCCAGACCCTCCCCTATAGGTTTTGCGGCCGGAGTCCGCACCTTGGGGGGGGTACTGTCACGTTCTGACCTTTATTTCTTTTGTTTTTGTCTTTATTTAGTATGGTCAGGGCGTGAGTTGGGGTGGGCAGTCTATGTTTGTTTATCTATGTTTTTCTATTTCTGTGTTTGGCCTGATATGGTTCTCAATCAGAGGCAGGTGTTAGTCACTGTCTCTGATTGGAAACCATATTTAGGTAGCCTGTTTTGTGTTGGGTTTTGTGGGTGGTTGTTTTCTGTCTTTGTGTGTCTGCACCAGACAGTACTGTTTCGGTTTTTTCACATTTGTTGTTTTTGTATTTTGAGTGTTCACCTTCATTAAACAAGATGAACAATTACCACGCTGCACCTTGGTCCTCTTCTTCTCCTCCAGACGACAACCGTTACACATCAAGATTTGTGACCTGTTTCCACAAGAAAAGAGCAACCACTGAAGAATAAACACCATGATAAATACAACCCATATTTATGTTAATTTATTTTCCCTTTTGTACTTTAACTTTTTGCACATAATATGATATTTCAAATGTCTTTATTCTTTTGGAACTTTGTGAGTGTAATGTTTACTGTTCATTTTTTATTGTTTATTATCTATTTCACTTGCTTTGGCAATGTAAACATATGTTTCCCATGCCGAGAGAGTGAGAGAGAGCGTAGTGTGCCTGTTCATCAAATGAGCACAGATTTTTCCTGGAAAATAGCAAATCCTGTGTGTTAGATGTTTCAGAGGGATTTTCTGCAGTTGGATAACCTATTCCAGGGATTGTATTTAGTGCTGGTAACATCCCCCCCATCCCATCTCACTAACCAAACCATCTCAAATCCAACTCTCTTAGAGTCACTCAAGGGGCAGATTATCTCTGTTGGATTATATTTACATTTGAATCGTTTAGCAGATGCTCTTATCTAGAGAAATGTACAGTAGAGAGTGCATACATTTTTTTTCGTACTGGTTACCTGTGGGAATCGAATCCACAAACCTGGCATTGCAAGCTCCGTTCTCTACCAACTGAGCCACATGGGATCATTCTATTTACAGCATTAGGTAGGAGTTTCAGAGTTTGGAACACAAGTACTGGCATCATACACACATTTTACATTGCTGTCTCTCTTAGTCATTGTTCAGTACTTTAAAACACCCAAAAGGCCACCATGGTCTAAAGGCCACCTGTTCCTACTTAAAACAGCTGCCAAATGTGCAGAGGAAGCAGAAATGATTTGGGACTTTGACATTTTCTTTTTTGTTGCTGTGGTTGAAAACCAAATGGATGATAGTAAGAATACACCAACCCAGAAAGCAGACCTGCAATACCATCACCAATAATAAACAAGTGTGTAGCATATATCTAGCATCTAATACATCCACACACATTTATCTCAAATGACACTCCAACATTTGAATACAAAATCCATGCTGAAACAACAATGAACTGACATGATGTAATCTATGTCTAATCTGAACAATCACATTGCTGCAGGGATTACAACATAATCCCAATCCATAGCATCCTGATAACCCACAGGCCCGGTGGTGTTAGGAGCTGTTCCATTTGTCTGAGTCATCCTTGTTGGTCCAGTGATAATTATGGTGATTGACCTAAATGTCCGCATCACTGTCAAGCTGCGGCTGGCTAGAGCTCCACTAACTTTGCTGCTTCAGCTGCGTTCAAGCTTCCACAGGCACATCTGCCCAGAGAGGATGCTCACACACTGAATACACACACCAATTTGTCAAAAGCAGAGTTCTAGGTTCCCGTGACAACCACAGAGACAGGTAATTACAGTCAACATGGACTTTGAGCGGTTCTGGACCGGTTCCGACATACATTTTGCTGTACAAAGCTCTCTGTGAACGTCGCAGGGGTTCAGTGCCTTATATTGCCAGAAAGCCCCATCTGTCTGCAATCCGCTACCACTCTGTCAGTGAAGCTGACTTGAAGTGTCAGGTTTCACAGTGGCGTGTCACATTATCTGGCCTATCTAGACAAATAATCGATTTGCGCTCCCTCAGATCGATGGAGCCCAGCCTGGGAGATGGCATATGAAAGAGGGCAGTCTAGTGACTTCAGCAATCATGGTCACATGTTGTTGTGATATTCTCACCCGAATTTAGAGCACTCAACATGAAAAAATACTCAATACTACACGTACAGGTCAAACGGGTGCATACTGCGAAAGAGTATGGTCTATGAATTGTGAATGGAGGAAGCGACTTAAAAACCTCTTAGATGTAAAGTTCCCTGTTTATGGGACCTGCATGGTTCTGGTACCGGTTCCAACCGACATTTTCAATATAAATAGATCTGTGGAAACCGTAGATCGAAATGGCTTGCATTGAGCGATAGCCTTGGATCCTATGGACACAGTAGTATATTTGAGCCTGTGTGACTTAGCATTTGAAATCTGAAACCACTTGAAGCTGGGATGTCCCTCCAACCATTTAATTCACTCTTCTGAGGGTTCAGCCAGCAGTTGATGGACACTATGTCACTGCCACTGACAAAGCACATACCTGCAATCCTTACATCGTAGCGCAGCAGGAAAGAGTGGTTTCATCACTGTAGCCCATTCAGAGATCAATTTATAGCCATTGATCTAAAATAATTCATAGATTTTAAACAAAAAACACTTTCTGTTTGTCATAGACGGACAAGATTAATATCAAAACAAATTTTACTTGTCAGATGCCCCGAATACAACAAGTGTAGACCTTACTGTGAAATGCTTACTTACAAGCCCTTAACCAACAATGCAGTTCAAGAAATAGAGTTAAGAAAATATTTACTAACTGACGGTGAGTCAGCTTCATGCAATCTCGGAGATCAGAGTTGCTCCATTGTATTCCCTCCATTTGAGGGGTTTCAAGTTTTAATGTCACAGTGAAATGCCTTTCTTGAAAGCTCTAAACCCAACATTGCAGTAATCGATATCAATGTAGTACTAAAAATATCATAAGGTAGAACAAAAACACACAACAAATACAAATGTAAATAAGAAGAACACTAGAAAGTAAGAAGCGACAGTATATACAGGGTCAGTTCCAATACCATATTTACAATGTGCAGGGATACTGGAGTGATAGAGGTAAATATGTATAGAGACAGTGCAAAAATAAATACAAGAGTCAACTCAGTCTGTGTAGCCATTTTGTTAGCTATTTAGCAGCCTTATGGCTTGGGGATAGTAACTGTTTCAGGAGCTTGTTGGTGTCAGACTTGATGCACCGGTACCGTTGCCGTGCGGAAGCAGAGAGTGGTCTATGGGTGGCTGGAGTCTTAACAATTTTCCGATCCTTCCTTTCACACCGCCTGATATAAAGGTCATGGATGGCAGGGTGCTCGGCCCCAGTGATGTACTGGACTATCCCCACTACCCTCTGTAGCGCCATGTGATCGAGGGCAGTGCTGTTAACCTACCAAGCAGTGATGCACCCAGTCAAGATGCGCACATGGTGCAGCTGTAGAATCTTTTGAGGATTTGAGGGCTCATGCAAAACTTTTTTTAAATGTCCCACCAAACCATCTGAACCTGCTGATTGGTTCAAGCATGAAAAGGGGGAGAGAGTCACTCAAGTCTACCCTGACCTCTCCTAGCGTTGGCATGTTTGTGAAAATCTGAGAAAATAGGGATTTGTCCATAAGTGTCCATAGCATGTTCTCCATGTACCATACACTCACAGAAACAGTCTAATAGTGAATTAAATTAAGTTTGCAGTCCGTAGGCACCAAACACACCTTGGTTAAGTTACACATTGCATGGTTACTTGTAATAAGCATATTATACCTTGTAATAACATAGGAAAAAGTAAATAAAATCACATAACAAACTTTACACTGTCGTGTCTTTGACTATGCCAGATTAATTGCTATGACATGCTATTCTATAAAATAATTTCTCCGTAATTAATATTACCTGTTTTCTTATGTCACATCAGTAGGGAAGAGGAACGGGGGAGGGGGGAAAGAGGTATTTATGACTGTCATAAACCTACCCCCACTGCCAACGTCATGACAGTCCCCCCATGTTGGGTTCAATCTTGCGATTAACCTGCATGTTGCAAACCAACATACAAATGACCGTGGGTTGTCCTGGTTGTGGACCATCGTTGTGGTCCCCATCTGGTGGTCGACCCGGGTAGGGTTTCTGCGAATGAAGAAGTCTGCTCCATGGCTGGACAGCAGATGTCCAGTTGGTGATCGCTGTTGCAGTCCCCCCTCTGGTGTGGTCGACCCGGGTAGGGTGTCTGCAAATGAAGAAGTCTGCTCCATGGCTGGGCAGCGGGGGTCCGGATTGGGATCGCCGTTCCGGACCCGTCGTCTGGTCGTTCAGACTGGAAGATCTGGGCAGTTACTTAGGCAGATGTTAACAACGCACACACACTCATGAAATATATCATTACATTTCCTCCCAAATGAGCGGCGTTGTGGCACTAACTGATGGTTGTATGGGGAAGTTGTTTATGGCTCTATCACTTTCTACATGCCGAAGAAAATGAAACAAAATGAAATGAAAACAAAACAAAATATAGTTATGCCACCTTAACCATCTAATTGGACTGTATTCTATCTACGTCCATGGTCTTGGCAAAATGACCCTATCATGGCATTGTCTAATGTCATATCTAGGGCTCTTCTAATTTGCGGGGTGTTGGTTAGGGTACTATCCTAAGTTGATAACTATATGATACGTCTACAGCTGTAAGGCACTAGTTTTGGGCAGTCTACAGGGATGACCTATGGACTTCTGAGAAGAAAACTGGTGAGTGCTGTAGCTGTAGAGTTAAAGGCCTCAAAATAAATGTTCAACTTTACTAAGGCTGGTATTTTGCTCGGACCATTAAGTGATCCTAGCATAAATCCTAATTGGATGTTCCGTTGTACATGTGCGTTTATGCGTACGCAAGCACACATGTCAAGGGAAGGAAACCAAGTATCCTGGCAGATTACAACTTGTTCAGAATGAGTCTGACGTAGTCAGGTAATTTTCAGGTCAATGCCTGGACGTCAGTCAGAATTGGTGTCGAGGGAGTCTGTAGTGGTTTTACTACCAGTCACTGTCTTCCACTATTGTAGTGGCAGTAGGTATGAAGAAGTATACTTCATAGCTATGTTATTCACGGAGGAGCTAACCTCATGACGGAAGTACTAAGTATTAGACCAGTCGTACATGGTGTGATCGTGGTTCCTGACTTCTAACAACTTTTCTCCTGAACGGAGGGTTCTATTTATTAGTGGCGTGTGTAACCATTGGAAGAGTGCAATGGAGATTCCCTTCCCCGCGCTGCACTCTGAGTGACTCCTATGTTGCTATTATCAATAGCAATTTAACTTGTGAGGTTACTAATCCTCTTACTGAGTTTTGCTGGGCTGACTGTGGTATTGGTACTGGTACTCAAGGGGTCCAGTCGTCCTACCGATTTATTCTGAAATGTTATCCTACAGGAATACATGATTAGAGCATTTTACTAGTTGTCTTGTAGTGACTACTACACATGGCAAGGAATGATTATTGTTGCCATTTGTTTTGGAGGTGGACAAGTCCACTGGACTTCCTTTACGACCAGTGTGGTACACCTCAGTACTATCTTAGATGTGTTCTAAGATAATCCCCGTCTAGGGGCCTGTCTGCTCCTCACTGTTCTCAAAGGGGAGTTTACAACTAGATTTGGTTTATGCTCTGGCGGCCTCGTACGGTGTTGTCCGTAGTCTCGACCCCCCCACCGGCCTCGATAAGGCTCATCATGGGTCTGGGCTACTATTCCCCCCCTTTGTGTCTCGGGACCCCCCCACCAGCATGTGGTGTTGGTATCCAAGGCGCAAACGAAAGGTTCGGACCCTATGTACGAGTTGTCAGTGGCCGTGTTATGAGAATGGCTGTAACCTTTCAACCAAATCTCCTGGTGTTTGTGCTTCAACACCCTCAGTGGCTGTCGAGGTCTGTCAGTCATCACCGCGTCCGCGCGTGGCAACCTCTTCAGTACCTGCGAACTGAGACGAGGATATCGGTCTGTGATATCGCAAAGTGTTTCACCAGTGGGAATCATCGGGTCAGTTGCTGGACTGACGCCATTAGTGTCATTGTAAGGGTTGACAGTCCCCCACAAAGCGGAAGGTGTGTCATTGGAAGCAGAGTATACTCTGCGCATCGATGTTTTTCTTGCTGAGACAGCCGCAGTGCTTGCGGAAGTGTCCGAAGGGCAAGAGAAGTTCATCTCAACTACCTCCTTGCATGACTGCAAGGAGGAGGGAAGTAGCTCATTCACAGAGACAGCTGGCTCGAAAACATGAAAAGAATTGTCAATCAGATTGGCTGATGGAATGTGTTGAGATATCGTAATATCTCCTTGGATCGGATTCTGCACCAAGTGTTTTTTAAATGTCTTTTTCCCAAGGGGTGTTTTCGACAGATACCCCTCGTGACTGACTGCGTTGCAGCTAGCGTTAGGGAAAGACAGTGTGGTCGGTGGAGAAGGCACGGTAGCCTATGACCATACCTGGTTGGTTTTCCAATCCATCAATGGGAGTAACCGATCCATTAAGTCTGCTCCAAGTAGCAGGGGTACAGTTTCGAGGCTAGTGACATACACAGGGTGGACGAGCGATATGTCCTTGAAGTGTAGTTTCAGCATGACTCTCAATGTGAGAGGCGAGGTAGTCTGAGTGACCCCTCGAAGTGTAGTGTCGCATCGTTCCACTTTTAACCAACGTTTAGTTGGCTTCAAAGCCCTTTTTAGATCATCAAACAATGTTTGAGAGATGAGTGATATTGTCGCACCCGAATCAATTAGCGCATGACAAGTTAAACAGTCCTCCAAGACTGTTTCCAGGTATGGTCGTTTCGATTCGTGTTTAGTGGACATATTCCCCACAAAGTGGAGTGGTCTTTCGCAACAATGTGATGTGTCAATTCTGTTCAAGGTGGAAGCAGATTGACTTTTACGATTTTGAGTGGGCTTGGCTTTAACGAAGCGTTTGACCTTTTTCTTCGCAACCTTTGTATCAGAGTTTATAGACAAAGCCCGTGGGCTTGTTTCTTGGTCAATCGGGCCCTGGATAGGGTCTCGAGTGAAAGCAGGAGGGATTTGAATTTTAACGTCCTTGCTATGGGTGTTAATTCCTGCGGACCTGGAGTCCGGTAATTCCCTGTCTAGTCCTTGTGACTTATCTTTTACCCTTTTCTCAAATGTTTCTCGCTTTAGTTCTTCGCGTAGTGGAACTTCTGGAGAACATTGGTCTACGTTTTGATCATCCTTCAACCCTTTGTTACCCTTGTGCTCTGACACTTTGTGTGGGTTGGGTGCAGGAACGTAGTGAACAGGTCGATTGTAGCGGTAGTCGTTTTGATGGCGACGTGCTTTACAGTTATTTCGACCGCGGAGGTTATTGGAATCATGGTTTCGTGGTAGAAACTGTTGTTGTGCGTCATCTCTTAACGCTCCAATACCTGATAATGCACCCTCTGACTGGAGTGAGTGCTCCTGGTCAAACTTCAAAACCGAGTGGTCAGGGCTCTTGGCATTGCGAGCTTTTGATGCCTCAAAAGCTGTGCTTGCAAGCTCTCTGAGTTGTAAGATAGGCAAGCCAATGTGGGCTGCAGGGCCCAAGTAGGTAATGAAGGTGGGATACATGTTCGACAGGAACATTTGTTTAAATGGTAACAGGTCTTCCATACCTGTTTCAGTGAGTAGGCCAAAGTACGCTGAACGAAGCCTATGATAGTAAGCTTGTGGGTGTTCATTCCGAGCTTGTTTGACCGTGTTAGCCAGTGAGCTATCGTGTTTGCGAGTTGCAGAACCACTGAATTCTAATTTCAAGGCTGTGGCAAGTTTAGCGTAGTCATTTAGCACGTGTTGCTGTTGTAGGCGAATGAACCTTGTCACGTGTCTATTCGACGTTCGCTTCAACAGGTAAACCCTGTCAGAATCCATAGCTTTCGGGTAGCCATCCAACGCGTCCTCTATGTCAGCTAGGAACGTCTCAGTATCGTTTGGCTGACCTGGAACGGGGTCAAAGGTGGGGAAATACTTGACGAGTTTGTCAAGGTATTCCGCGTCAAGCGGGCGGGCTTTATCCTGTGGGGAAAGTGGGGCCAAAAGGCCAAGAGGCGCCATATTACTCAGTGCCGAATGGCCAAGCGGAGAAGACTGGGGGACACCTGACGGAGGCAATGTCTGAAACCTATCGTCTTCACTCCTTTGAGTACCGGGCTCCGGTTGCTTGGATGGATAGTCACGCTGTAGAGCGTGACCCTTCTGGACTTCCTCCAGATGGTACCTAAGGGTGGTATTCTTCTGCATTGCAGAGTCCACTTGAGCGCTTAGAGTACTGATTTTGGACACGTAAGTGTCGCACTTGCTCTTTTCAGTCTCAAACTTATCTGTCATGGCTTGCAGATAGATGTCTTGAGTACGGAGCGAGAGATTCAGTGATGAGATTTCTTCCGCTTGTTTAGAAATCAAGATTTCCATCTTCATCACCCGAGTTCTCTCATCATTCATTTGGTCAGCGACTTCAATGAGTTCTGCTGATTTGTCATCCAACTTCGTCAATGTGTTCATCAACTGATCGTCTTTGGTCTGCAGAATTTTGAGTAGAGCCGTGTTACTCTGAGTAACGTTCAACAAAACTGCCTGCATGTTATCAAATTGCGCGCTCCTATTTGTAGACAACTCAACAGATTTATCTAGTTTGGAGTGGACTACCTCGTATTTAGTTTTGGCTAAATCGAGTTGTTCCTGGAGACAACGATTTTGTTGAAGAGTTTGTGCTCGTTCATCGTCATAAGTATTTGCAATTACTTTCAATTGTTCAGATTTCAAACGCAGTTCCTCGACTAGCAGAATGTTTTCATTTCCTGCTTTTGTCAATAGTTGCTCAGTTCTCTCCACCTGTCCCCTCATGTTAGCCAGTGAGCTATCGTGCTTTAGCTGTGCACGGTGGTATTGGACCGATGCCACAATTTTATGGCGATACATCAGTGCAAAAGTGGGGAGAACCGTCACAAAGCCTGCGTTTGATGGTTGATTTTGGAGAGCGTTCGCAATTTCGGCTGTTTTTTCACTAATGGCATAATTAGAGTTGGTATCGCTGCTGAGGTCAGAGATCAATCCTTTTATGGGTGGAGGTTCACTACTTAGCGGAGGAGTGGTGACCACCTCCTTTGATAGCTTGCACATTATTAGAAAAATTTAGAGGAAAATCTTTCACTAAATTTATTCAAAGTTTGGATTTGGAATTAATTGGAAGCTGCAAAGACAAGTTTAATCTATTTATAGATGTTGACGAACTACCAGTACTGTACCAGTAATGTGGAAGTTGGACGTGAATGAATTTACAAAAGCAAATTGAATTAATTAACTTCTTCAGGCTGCAAGCCCGACGCCGGTACACTTATGACAACAGCCAGCTCAAGTGCAGGGCGCGAAATTCAAAATATATTTTTTAGAAATATTTAACTTTCACACATTAACAAGTCCAATACAGCATTTGAAAGATAAACATCTTGTGAATCCAGCCAACATGTCCGATTTTTAAAATGTTTTACAGCGAAAACACCACGTATATTTATGTTAGCTCACCACCAAATACAAAAAAGGACAGACATTTTTCACAGCACAGGTAGCATGCACAAAACCAACATAACTAACCAAGATCCAACCAAACTAACCAAGATACAACTTCATCAGATGACAGTCCTATAACATGTTACACAATAAATCTATGTTTTGTTCGAAAAATTTGCATATTTGAGGTATAAATCAGTTTTACATTGCTGCTACCATCACAGCTACCGTCAGAAATAGCACCGAAGCAGCCAGAGTAATTACAGACACCAACGTCAAATACCTAAATACTCATCATAAAACATTTCTGAAAAATACATGGTGTACAGCAAATGAAAGACAGGCATCTTGTGATTCCAGCCAATATTTCCGATTTATTAAGTGTTTTACAGCGAAAACACAATATAGCATTATATTAGCTTACCACAATAGCCAGAAACACAAGCCATTTCCCAGCAGCAAAAGTTAGCGATCGTAACAAACCAGCAAAAGATATATAATTTTTGACTAACCTTGATAAGCTTCATCAGATGACAGTCCTATAACATCAGGTTATACATACACTTATGTTTTGTTCGAAAATGTGCATATTTAGAGCTGAAATCAGTGGTTATACATTGTGCTAACGTAGCATCTTTTTCCCACAACGTCCGGATATTTATCTGACACTCACATATTCTGACCAAATAACTATTTATAAACATGACTAAAAAATACATGTTGTATAGGAAATGATAGATACACTAGTTCTTAATGCAATCGCAGTGTTAGAATTCTAAAAATAACTTCATTACGACATAAGGCTTACGTTATGGCGAGATAGTGCCCAAAACCTGGGCGCAAAACTAATAGTACACAGTTCGACAGATATATGAAATAGCATCATAAAATGGGTCCTACTTTTGATGAGCTTCCATCAGAATGTTGTACAAGGGGTCCTTTGTCCAGAACAATCGTTGTTTGGATTTAGAACGTCCTCTTCTCCAGTCAATTAGCACAGAAAGCTAGCAAAGTGGCGCGAAGCTCTCCTTCCTGAACATACGCAGACAAAGCAACACGCCTAACGTCCCGAATAAATTTCAATAATCTAATAAAACTATATTGAAAAAACATACTTTACGATGATATTGTGACATGTATCAAATAAAATCAAAGCCGGAGATAGTAGTCGCCTATAACGACAGCTTTCCAGAAGGCAATTCCAGGTCCATCCTCGCGCTTTCCAGAAAACAGGAAATGGGTGACACGTCATTCCAAGAGGATTTATTCCACCTCAGACCAAGATAAACACCCCATTTCTTCTCTCACTGCCTCTTGACATCTAGTGGAAGGTGTATGACGTGCATGTATACTAATACGTAAATCATGCCCATAAATCATGCCCATTTATAAGCAGGCCCTAGAACAGAGCATCGTTTTCAGACTTTCCACTTCCTGGTCAGGAAGTCTGCTGCCAAATGAGTTCTGTTTTACTCACAGATATAATTCAAACGGTTTTAGAAACTAGAGAGTGTTTTCTATCCAATAGTAATAATAATATGCATATTGTACGAGCAAGAATTGAGTACGAGGCCATTTGAAATGGGCACCTTTTATCAGAGCTACTCAATACTGCCCCTGCAGCCCAAACAGGTTAATCAATGCCAATGATTAATCCTACCTGTGTAGGCTATCTGGGTATTAAACTTTAATTAACATGAGATGTGGCTTCATCTAGGTTAATATGAGAAGTTTAAAAGTGTCTCATTTGATTGGAAGAACATTAAATTATGTTCAACAATGTAACTTATTAAATTGAATGAGACGATAATCCATACAATCTCTGTTGATTGGATATCATAAGTGTAAACAGTAGACCAAATGCTGGGCACAATCAACACTGTGGCACTTCTCCCTAAGGCCGAAGCCACACCCAAATTTTACTGATTGATCAATTTAATGATAAATCAAACCTGTATAGGCAATTTGTGAATTAAACTTTAATTAACCTGAGAAGTGCTTAATCTAGGTTAGTTTGGAAAAAGTTTGCAATGTCTTATTTAGAGAACTCAACAATTTGGATATTATTTAAAATATCTATTTCAGAATGTAAATGGCCAGATTTACACTTATTAGTTCAATTGGATAAGACATTGATATTCGTCTGGAAATCATAAGTAATGACTTGAGTGTGACCTGAATAATTCTTCATGAACGAATATACTAGGCACACTTCAGCGGCCAATGATTTAACACGCTGAAATCAAACGGAACTACCCGGTGCGGGACTTCCGTTCCGCGAGGCGGAGGAATTTCAGCGTGGCACCAGAAGAAAAAAAAACTGCTATTTTCCCTTGTTAGCTTTAGCACCTCGTGCCAGCTAACCCTCCTTTGTGCCTGAAAATGTAGCACGTAGGATTCCCTTGGCAAGGGAAAGGTTTTACTAATAACGTATTATGTTCAAACCCTTTTCGGCGTTTTTTGACGATGTTTTAACCGGAACACGCGGCAAACATGAAATGCACCGTAGTCTCCTCGCGTTGAATCGCGCGAGAGAGAGAGATAATATTATCGCTGGTCGAGCTATATCTCCTGAATTTCAATCGGCTGGCTCTTTGTCCTCGCTCGAGAAATTAATAATGACCTGCCCTACCAGCGTATGAAACGCGCCAGGCAGAAATAGCCCTGCGTTTGGCCAAACGCACTATTTCTCAGATTTCTATAATTAGCTTTCTCAGCCTCATACAAGAAATGTATTCGCTTACGTTATCCCCTGACTACGTCAGAGAACAGCGCGGGGCGGGGAATCTCCGCGCACACACACCCAACAATGCTTGTCTATCACTCCAAAAATGTGTATAATAAACGTGGTATATTATGGAATCTGCTTTAACTTGTTATGGCTGCAGGGGGCGTATTGAAAAACTGGAAAATATGTGCCCATTTTCAAACGGCCTCTTACTCAATTTTTGCTCGTACAATATGCATATTATTATTACTATTGGATAGAAAACAGTCTCTAGTTTCTAAAACCGTTTGAATTATTTCTCTAAGTGGAACAGAACTCTTTTTACAGCCCATTTCCTATCCGGAAGTGAGATTTCCAAAATCGATGTCTCTCTTCAAGAGCTTGTCTATAAAAGGGCATGTCACTTAAGACTGTAGAAACACGTCATACGCCTTCCCCTGGGTGTCATGCGGAAGTGAGAGCAGAAATGACTTGATTATCTCGTCCTGGGATTGAACACAACCTCTTGGAGTGAGAGCTGCGCACTTTATTTTTTTTTCTGGGCGCGAAGTAGGACCTGGACTCGGCTCCTGGAAAACCCTCGTTAAAGGTGAATATGATCTCCGGCTTCGATTTTATTTGATACATGTCACAATATCATCCTAAAGTATGTTTTTTCAATATAGTTTAATTATATTATTGAAATTTATTCTGGACTTTAGACGTGATGCGACGCAAGAATTTTGTCAAGACGGAGAGGTTAGCACCGCACGGCCAGTGTGCTTGCTAATTCAAGAGGGAAATCGTTCGTTCTGGATCGAAATAAAGACGGTTCTGAACAAAGGACCCCTTGGAGAACATTCTGATGGAAGATCAACAAAGATAAGGACCCAATTTGGGATGCTTTTTCATATATCTGTCGAACTGTGCTATCGCTAACGTTTGACTAGAATCAATGCTGCTGTGTGCTAGCTATTGTAGTAAGCTAATATAACGATATATTGTGTTTTCGCTGTAAAACACTTCAAAAATCGGAAATATTGGCTCTATTCACAAGATCTTTGTCTTTCATTAGCTATCCACCATATATTTTTCTGAAATGTTTTATGATGTGTAATTAGTAGTTGACGTTGGTGTCTGTATTTTCTCTGGCTACTCCCGTGCGATTTCTGACTGTAGCTATGATGGTAGCAGTAATGTAAAACTGATTTATAGCTAAAATATGCACATTTTTTGAACAAAACATAGATCTATTGTGTAACATGTTATAGGACTGTCATCTGAGGTAGTTTTTTCTAGGTTATTTAGGTTGGTTCTAGGTTAGTTAGGTTGGCTTGTGCATGCTACTTGCATCCTACTTGTGCTGTGAAAAATGTCTGTCCTCTTTTTTATTTGGTGGTGAGCTAACATAAATATATGTGGTGTTTTCTCTGTAAAACATTTAACAAATCGGACATGTTGGCTGGATTGACAAGATGTTTATCTTTCAAATGCTGTATTGGACTTGTTAATGTGTGAAAGTTAAATATTTAAAAAAAATAGATTTTGAATTTCGCGCCCTGCACTTGAGCTGGATGTTGTCATAGATGTACCGGCGTCGGGCTGCAGCCATAACAGGTTAAAATGTTATACAGGCTGAATCAAAATGAAAGCGTCATTCTATCTTAGACTCCTCACACGGGGCACCAATATGTCGTGTCTTTGACTATGCCAGATTAATTGCTATGACATGCTATTCTATAAAATAATTTCTCCGTAATTAATATTACCTGATTGAACTAATCATGTAAATATTAATTAACTAGAGAGGGACACCACGAAAGAATATTTATAGAGCTGTTATCTTCCGAATAAACTCTTAAAGATTTAGTAATATTTTACTAAATAGCAGTCACATTAATCGTCATTTTATTCAGTCTCATCTGAAAGTGGTAAATCCTTTGTTATCTGCAAGAATCCTGGCTAACAAGTTGAATCAGCAATACAAAATTGGGTTTAATTATTTATTTACTAAATACCTAACTAATCACACAGAAACACACATACACAATTAAATCATAACTTGATTACAAAGTACGTCATACAGAAAAACGTCCCTAGCGGGCGGAATAGATATGACAGCTTGTTACACAAAGGGAAGGGGCTGAGTCTTAGTGAAAGAGTGGGAGACTGGAACATAGGCGAGCTGTGCTATCGTAAATACAGTATCTGATGCATTCTAAATTACCGCCCATTTGAAAAGGAAAATGCAATAAATATTTACTCTGAGCTGCGCTTCAGTAGGTTGGTGGTAGATGGAAGGCCGTATCGCCAACCCGAGTCCTCTGTCCTTTGGAGAATGTCTCTGGTAGTCACGGGATACGTTGGAGGAACGTTGTGTGTAGTAGACGGGATACTCGGACTGTCCTTCCTAACCTGCGTTTAGCTGTTGCTAACTCAACGGCTAGGAGATATCACTTCTGTAGTAAATACGAGTTCAAAGTTCATACCATTCACAATCAAAGTCCATGCTGATGTTGGCTTAGTTCTGTAGTTATTATCTGAACCATTCTGACACCGGACCGTCATCCTGGTGTACCCGGAACAGTAAGTTATATTCTTGTCAATGGCTTGTCAAAAGTTTATAACCCATGCCTCTTCACAGGGGCGGGCCCCTGGTTGAGCAGAAGCCAAATTTATGAAAACCCAGATCTCTCATTTGGAAGCTAAAATTACATTTAATCTCTTCACAAATAATCTCATATTCAAACATTTGAATTAAACAACAATTCCATGTGAATCCGATACCTCTGACGTTTAGACTTTCCACAGTAGAGTTTATGTCATTCTATCATGGATGTGAATGTGTCAGAGGGCAACCGAACTGACATAATATCTTTTAAGTACCACCGCATATGTTCAGTTGGTCGGATTACCAGAATATAGTTCATTCCCCCCCACCTTCTGATGTCCCCAGAATCTCTATGTTAACCAAGGGGTTTTCTTATGTCACATCAGTAGGGAAGAGGAACGGGGGAGGGGGGAAAGAGGTATTTATGACTGTCATAAACCTACCCCCACTGCCAACGTCATGACAACACTAACCCTAACATTTGATGAGTCCTTCATGTTTGATGTGCTTTTAGGAAAGGCCTATTTTCTTAGAAGGCTTGCCACTTTCTGTGGTCAAGAGGAAGTATGTGGATCTAGACTTTATTACCCTGTCGTATACTGGAGCAAAAAGCATTCCAGCTTGGGCTCTTCCAGTTTGTTTAGTACACATGATATAGCCCTGGATCAAGATAGTAGGCTGATTGGGGCCATATCTTGGCGCTGCTGATCAAGCCTGGCACTTCAAAAGGAACTTCTTCTAGCGAGTGGGGTCAACCAGGGTTCCTGGTCTGAAGGGGGTTGTCACAAGTGTAGAGAGCAGTAGGGAGGAGGCACAGGTTTAGAACTACTGAGTTTAATAAAGCACTATATATAGCCAGGATAGTCTGGGAAGGTAACAGGAAGGAGGACGGGCTGGGTAGACAGAGGAGCAAGGCAAGTCCACGCCTACCTGGGAAGTTGCAGGAGCGCTCCTCGGCCTGTCGCTTTCTCGCCTGGTTCTCCTTCTGGGACAGGTGTTCCAGGGGTGGTCCGACTCCCCGCAGTAGGAGCAGAGACCCTGTTGACAGCGGCGTTGACGTTCCTCGGGGGGAAGGTGCTTCGTGCCCACCTCCATGGGCTTAGTCACGTTGGAGGTTCCTGGGAGAGACCCGAACCACCGGGATGGGTGACGACAGGCATGCAGGAGATGATCCAGGCAGATGGCCATGGCAATGAGCTGGTCCAGCATGAGGTCCTCATCATGATAGGTCAGCTATGTCTGGACGTCCGCCTGTAGCCCGCTGCGGAAAACCGTCAACAGGGCCTAGTCGTTCCAGCCAGTGGACGCAGCCACCGTCCGGAAATCCAGAGCGTCCTCAGACACTGTCCTGGACCCCGGGCGTAGACGGAGGAGATGCTCACTTCCCTCTCTGCATTCTGTAGGGTGGTTGAAAACGGCACGGAAGAGTTGGGTGAAGCGCTCATAGGACTGCACTTCTGGACCGTTCCTCTCCAGACAGCGTGCGCCCACTCCAGAGCCCGATCTGTCAGCACCGAGATCACCAAGGCCACCTTGTCCCTCTCGGAGGCCGTCCTGGCATGACGGGCAAGGTGGAGGTCACACTGCAGGAGAAACCCCCTACAGTGAGCTGGGGTGCCGTCAAACCGCTCCGGGAGGGGCAGGTGGATGTTGCTGATCGGACCGGGTGATGTAGATGATGGTGGGGTGGCTGGAACGACCGCGGGGAGCTGGGAAGGTGGTGGTGTAGCCTGCAGCTGACGTACGGTCTGGAGCACCTCGTCCATGGCAGTCCAGCGGTGCTCCAGGCACGAGTTGTGTTGTAGGAGATTCGCTCCTGTAGTGGAGAGGTCTGAATGCCTGCTGCTTCCTGTTCTCTTGGGTTGGTCATTCTGTCACAAGTGTAGAGAGGAGTAGGCAGGAGGCAGTCGCAGGTTTAGAACTACTGAGTTTATTAAAGCACTATATATATAAAAGCGGGACGAAACCCAAAGTGCAAAATAATAAAGTACTCAGGAAATAGTAGGAGAGATTCCTCTCAGGAAAACAAGCAACATTTACAATGACCAACGAAGACAAATGACAGAGGGAGCATATACAGTTGAAGTCGGAAGTTTACATACACTTAGGTTGGAGTCATTAAAACTATTTTTTCAACCACTCCGCCAATTTATTGTTAACAAACAATCGTTTTGGCAAGTTGGTTAGGACATCTACCTTGTGCATGACACATGTCATTTTTCCAACTATTGTTTACAGACAGTTTATTTCACTTAAATTCACTATATCACAATTCCAGTGGGTCAGAAGTTGACTGTGCCTTTAAACAGCTTGGAAAACTCCAGAAAATTGTCATGCCTTTAGAAGCTTCTGATAGGCTAATTTACATAATTTGAGTCAATTGGAGATGTATCTGTGGATGAATTTCAAGGCTTACCTTCAAACTCAGTGCCTCTTTGCTTGACATCATGGGAAAATCTAAAGAAATCAGCCAAAACCTCAGAAAAACAATTGTAGACCTACACAAGTCTGGTTCATCCTTGGGAGCAATTTCCAAACACCTGAAGGTACCACGTTCATCTGTACAAACAATAGTATGCAAGTATAAACACCATGGGCCCACGCAGCCGTCATACCGCTCAGGAAGGAGACACGTTCTGTATCCTAGAGATGAACGTACTTTGGTGTGAAAATTGCAAATCAATCCCAGAACAAAGAGCAAAGGATCTTGTGAAGATGCTGGAGGAAACAGATACAGAAGTATCTATATCCACAGTAAAACGATTTCTATATTGACATAACCTGAAAGGCCGATCAGCAAGGAAGAAGCTACTGCTCCAAAACCGCCATAAAAAAAGCCAGACTACGGTTTGCAACTGCACATGGGGACAAAGATCGTACTTTTTAGAGAAATGTCCTCTGGTCTGATGAAACAAAAATAGAACTGTTTGGCCATAATGACCATCGTTATGTTTGGAGGAAAAAGGGGGAGGCTTGCAAGCCGAAGAACACCATCCCAACCGTGAAGCAAGGGGGTGGCAGTATTATGTTGTGGGGGTGCTTTGCTGCAGGAGGGACTGGTGCACTTCACAAAATAGATGGCATCATGAGGCAAGAAAATTATGTGGATATATTGAAGCAACATCTCAAGACATCAGTCAGGAAGTTAAAGCTTGGTCGTAAATGGGTCTTCCAAATGGACAATGACCCCAAACATACTTCCAAAGTTGTGGCAAAACGGCTTAAGGACACAAAGTCAAAGTATTGGAGTGGCCATCACAAAGCCCTGACCTCAATCCTATAGAAAATGTGTGGGCAGAACTGAAAAAGCGTGTGCAAGCAAGGAGGCCTACAAACCTGACTCAGTTACCCAAGCTCTGTCAGGAGGAATGGGCCAAAATTCACCCAATTTATTGTGGGAAGACTGTGGAAGGCTACCTGAAACGTTTGACCCAAGTTAAACAATTAAAGGCAATGCTACTAAATACTAATTGAGTGTATGTAAACACATTCCCAGTGGGTCAGAAGTTTACATACACTCAATTAGCTTCCCACAATAAGTTGGGTAAATTTTGGCCCATTCCTCCTGACAGAGCTGGTGTAACTATGTAAACTTCTGACCCATTGGGAATGGGTCAGCTGAAATAAATATTTCTCTCTACTATTATTCTGACATTTCACATTCTTAAAATAAAGTGGTGATACTAACTGACCTAAAACAGGGAATTTTTACTTGGATTAAATGTCAGGAATTGTGAAAAACTGAGTTTAAATATATTTGGCTGAAGTGTATGTAAACTTCCGACTTCAACTGTATAGAGTGATAGAGTGGGGATTGGAACCAGGTGTGTGGAATGATGACCAGACAAGTCCGGGGTTGATGAGTGGAGGGTGTTTTCCAGCAGCAGGTTATGCAGCAGCTAGAAGGCTGGCGACGCCGAACGTCTGAGCTGGACAGGTGGGGGAGCCAAAGCGAAGGTTGGTGTGACATGGGTTGATAGGCCCCTGTCCAGAGAAAAGGGGTTCTGCTGATGTCTACGTCGCTCAGAGGAGGCTTGGCAGGAGGCTTCAGTTTTATGAAATGGGGCCAAATTTGTAGTCACTAAATATGATCATATTTTTTCACAGTTATATGAAAGGTGAAATCTTATATTAAGTTAACTATAATTTGATTGTTAGTATATTTAGAAATAATTTCAGTCATTTCAAGCTCTGTTCCCCCACTTTTGTTGAATATAAAGAAAAAATATTTCCAAATTTTCATAAAACTTCAAAAGTGAGTACACCTCAGCAATGTATTACTTTTTTTTTACCAGAAAAGTGAGTTCCAGAGCTTTCTAGAATTATGCTGCATTACTAGTTATTGTTCATGGTCATCTCCTGAAAAATATTTACTTTTGGGTTTGTCTATTTAGGTGGAAATCTAACGTTCAATCCACCCAATCAAAAGATCAGAGAATTAATTTAGCACTGAAAGTTTGCGAATGCAGCTAGTTAGTTTATCCTACTCAAACACCCGGCTCAAACAGAGAAGGATGCTATGTTAGCTAGCTGGCTATGTCTATCCAACCCTGGAACTCTTCCAAGTCAAGGTAAGCTTTTGGTTGTATTCATTTATTGCCAAGGGGCCTGCCGGTGTAACTGCTAAACTGCTTGCTAACTGTACTGCATGATTGTAGCGGGTTTACAGACGCGTTAGTTCTAGTAGCTATGTTGACTATGACGTTAGCTAATATGGTGACAAAGATGTCGGCTGTTGTGTAGTGGTTAGTGGTTATGACATGAAGGTATGGCATGGAAAGGTTTTTTCACCTGTTCACAAACAGCTGATTTGTTTTGCACTTAAGTCCTCAAGCAAAGGGAAAAGGTGAGAGGAGGAGAGAGTGTAGATGCAAGAAGGAATTATGAGATCATGCTGTTTGTATGTGGCTGCTATGAAAGTGAACTGTGTTTGCGTGTGCACCTAATAGAAATAAGGCAATGCTCATAAAAAATAATCGTCCTCCCTCATCTGAAATGGCACCGACCGCCACTAGTCGCAGTCCATATGTGGTTTTGTGAGCGCCATACTAGTCTCCTCTCCCTCGGTAGTCTGACTCGGTAGTTGATGGCTGGTTCGGTAGTCGTTGGCTAGCACAGTAGTTGATAGCTGGCTGCTGGGCTCTCCCTCACTCCAAGCCGGGTCTGCCTGTTGTAGCATCAATAGCCTGTCGCAGCTGCGTCAGTCTAAAGCTGTGTCAGTCTAGTCTAAAGAAGGACAATTTTATTGCTTCTTTAATCAGCATAAGAGTTTTCAGCTGTGCTAACATAATTGCAAAAGGGTTTTGATCAATTAGCCTTTTAAAATGATAAACTTGGATTAGCTAACACAACGTGCCATTGGAACACAGGAGTGATGGTTGCTGATAATGGGCCTCTGTACGCCTATGTAGATATTCCATTCAAAATCAGCCATTTCCAGCTAGAATAGTCATTTACAACATTAACAATGTCGACACTGTATTTCTGATCAATTTGATGTTATTTTAATGGACAAAAATGTTTGCTTTTCTTTCGAAAACAAGGACATTTCTAAGTGACCCCAAACTTTTGAACAGTAGTGTATGTCTTTACATCAGCTGCTGAATGGACAGTACATGCCCCATTCATGAACCATCTCCATCATTCATCACAGGACATTGATTCTGCTCTTTCCTTATTTTGAGTGAAGGCTTCTGAATACTAGTGAGTAAGGACTCTGTGTGCGCACATACTGTTCTTAGAGACCCACACCCATTCAGACCAAGGACTCTTGCATGGGAGCCCTGCATATCAACAATTACACAATCAGCAGCATACTGTAGGAGCACAGGAAATATACCCCCCAAAAAATACAAAATACAAAACACAATCATGAAAAACAATCACATTCCTCAGTAAAAAAGTCCTCAACCAACAATATGAATTGCCCAAAGGGTACTATTGCATCTGTAGGGTCCAAAGGCCACCTGTTCCTACTAAAAACAACTGCCAAATGTGCAGTGGAAGGGAAAATAATGTAGGGCTCTGAAAACAGCTCGATGATGAGAACAATACCGCAGCTCAGAAAGCAGACGTACAGTACCATCACCAAAAATATGAAATAAGCATCTAGTCTATCACACAGAAACACAAACAAACAGATACACACACCCAGACACACATTATCACACAACACACATCATGTTTTCACATCAGCTGTTATTTAAGACAGTACATGCCCCATTCATGACCCATCACCAGCATTCATCATAGGACATTGATTTTGCTCTTCTCTTATTTTGAGTGAAGACTTTGTGCCCCCTGCACACCCACACTCACATGTGTGAACATACTTAGACACACACACCTTTTCACCCCTACACTTCGGTACAGTATTTGATTAGGATCTGGGGAGTGCATAACAACACCCATTGTATGTGTCTCGCACTCTCTCCTAACCCTTGAGGAACGGAATTAATTTACACAGTATTTTGGGACATTTTCCTCACACTCAATGGAAAGACACAAAGTGAAAACAGAAAAGAACTCTCAGCACTTTTCAGCCACACGTGTTAGGTTCTGTAGTCTTCTACTGGGGATAGGTCGTAAATAGACCTTCAGGGTCCAAGGACAATAAACATTCATGCTGTGCACACACTCACACACACACCTCTGCATTGTGGGAACATAATTGTAGCAGCATGTTATAATGATTGGATAGGGTTATTATCACAAGCTTCTCCAAAAGCACTCAGGCTGGGATCATTTTTTCCGCACATCTATATGGAATGTTTGATGGGCTGTCTTCAGCATCACACAATGTTGTGAAATATTCAAATAAAAGTATATAATTAATATATATTAATATATAAGCTCTATTCATGCCATTTCTATCTGCAAGGTTGCATCCTCCTCAACACAACCAAGGATAAAACAAAAATAGCTGCAAGTTGAAATTACTGTGTGTGTGTGTGTGTGTGTGTGTGTGTGTGTGTGTGTGTGTGTGTGTGTGTGTGTGTTTAACTACAAGTAAAACAAAAAATTTGACCAACTGGGGATATTTTGTTAGTCCCCACGAGGTCAAATGCTATTTCAGGTTTCTAGGGGATTTATGGTTAAGGTTAGAATTTGTGTTTTAGGTTTAGAATTACGTTAATGGTTAGGGTTAGGAGCTAGGTTTAGGGTTAGGGTTAAGGTTAGGTTTTTTGGGTTAGGGTTAGGGTTAGGGTTAAGGTTAGGGTTAAGGTAAGAGCAAGAATACGGGTTAGGGATAGGCTTAGGGTTAGGGAAAATAATATTTTGAATGGGGCTGAATTGTGTGTCCCCACAAGGTTAGCTGTTCAAGACTGTGCGTGTGCGTGTGTGTGTTTGTTTATGTGAATTTGTGCGTGCAAGAAGGATAGAGAGAGTAATCTGTGCTTGTGTGTGTGTTTATGTAATCGTCACCTGTTCCACCACCGGTGTTGATGAATTTGTATGCATGGTCAGGCCAGCAGACTTCTGACAGCAAAGCAATCGGCAGAGATAATCACTGTGAACAACTGAATGTCAAATGAAGCCTGTATCCCAATCTCACAGAGCAGGTATAGGAAGGGTACTGAGGGAGACCGAGAGGGAAACAGGAGTGTTTGCCCTCCCTGCCCTGGCCTGAGGATAGAGATGTGGGGCCACAGACTGTTTTGAAATGACTTGGAAATGAAACAGGAAATAGCTCCCTGATCTGCCCACTCATCATTTCCACCTGCCAGACCTCCCTTCAGGTCACTCCAAAGCCTGGCAGCACAGTCGCCTGTGGAAGCCAACTCTGTGATGAAACACACACTCAACTCAGACACTAAACTCCCCAATCACTCTGTTTCCACTTCAACAAACTCTCCTCGAGCTAGGATTAGGGCTGTGACGGTCATGAAGTTTTGTCAGCCGGTTATTATCATGCAAAATTGTGCCTGTCTCACTGTAATTGACCGTTCATTAACATAAACACGTTTAGCATTTCCAGACCTCCACGCATACAACACGTATTCAAGCCCTAGGAACATCTACATTTAAAAAAGTCTCAAATCAATTGAAAATACACCATCACAACATATTCATTATTCATTTTAGTCTAAATAAACATCACGATATTAAGAAAATGTATTTCAGAAGAAAATAATGAGTACAGTATGTTATCTGGCTATGCTCCATGCCATAGGCTGTAGGCTTGTACATTTAGCAGACAAAATATGCTTAAAAGTCCCGTGCCATTATTTATAGTAAAAATAATATAATTGAACAACTTGAATAAAATAGAAAGGATATTTTTCCCATTCCAGAGCAAGAGTGCGCATATGAAGTGGCTATGTTGACAGTAAAAGTGATCATTTGAAATGGGTCCTGTATGCTAGATTTACAGTTATTTTGGAAACTTTAATTGTGAATGATACAACCCTTAGAATGTCTTAGGATTCAAAAGATATATGGGCTGCATGCTGCGACTATAGGCTATTGATGATTTGAGAAAGTTTCTAAAAAAGCTTGCGCTCTGTTCCTTGCCTCAGGCTGCACATGCTGTTCTCTCATGAAGTGATCATATTTTCACCCATCAAACTATTCTCAATGTATTCTTATCTTTACTAATATATACAATTAGTTTTGATTTAGAATGGCCCATTATCAAACGAGCAAGAACAAGGGCAAGACAAAAAAAGACATGTCTTCCGTATGCACTGGAATAGGGAGGCCACATTCCCACTTGTACTTTATTTCGCTGCATGATGTGATATTCCGCCCAAACTCTGTATGCCATGGGCATACCCTGTTCTTACAGCTACCCAGTGCTTAATTTGGGAAACCAGGTGAAATCTGTTTGGCAACAGTGACATGATAGTAACATGTTTTCACAACGAAACATATTTAATTAAACGGTTGACAGCCCCTCTCTCTGCGTATGCATAAGCTCTAATATACATATGGTTGTTTTGAATTAATCATCACCTTAGAAAGCGCTGTCCATTTCGTTGTGTTTGGCTTTGAAACAACATCCACAACAACCATGTTTTCCACTAAGTTTCAACCTGTTGTTGAACTTCTTTCTTTAAATTGATCAATCATAGTGAGGTGATTTTTGTTGTTGTTGTGTATTTTACCCCCCTTTTTCTCCCCAATTTCGTGATATCCAATTGCGATCCAGTTACAATCTTGTCTCATCGCTGCAACTCCCCAACGGGCTCAGGAGAGGCAAAGGTCGAGTCATGCGTCCTACGAAACATGACCCGCCAAACCCCACTTCTTAACACCCGCCCGCTTAACCCGGAAGCCAGCTGCACCAATGTGTCAGAGGAAACACCGTTCAACTGACGACTGAAGTCAGCCTGCAGGGGCTCGGCTCGCCACAAGGAGTCGCTAGAGCGTGATGAGCCAAGTAAAGCCCCCTGGCCAAACCCTCCCCTAACCCGAACGATGCTGGGCCAAATGTGTGCCACCCTATGGGACTCCCTGTCACAGCCGGTTGTGACACAGCCTGGGATCGAACCCGGGTCTGTAGTGACATCTCAAGCACTGCGATGCAGTGCCTTAGACCGCTGTGCCTCTCTGGAGGCCCTAGCTAGGATCTGTGATGACCTCATCATCTTGCAACCAAACCATGGGGTGAAAGTGTAGTTATCCTCTTTGGGCTGCAGGGGCAGTATTGAGTAGCCTGGATAAAAGGTGCCCATTTCAAACGGCCTCGTACTCAATTCTTGCTCGTACAATATGCATATTATTATTACTATTGGATAGAAAACACTCTCTAGTTTCTAAAACCGTTTGAATTATATCTGTGAGTAAAACAGAACTCATTTTGCAGCAAACTTCCTTGACAGGAAGTGGAAAATCTGAAATCGATGCTCTGTTCTAGGGCCTGCCTATAAATGTGCTTGATATTTATTAGTATACATGCACTTCATACGCCTTCCACTAGATGTCAACAGGCAGTGAGAGAAGAAATGGAGTGTATAACATGATCTGAGGTCGAATAAAAGCTCTTGGCATGACGTGACCCCAATTTCCTGTTTTCTGGAACGTGCGAGAAGGGACCTGGTATTGCCTTCTGTAAAGCTGTCGTTATAGACGACTAATATCTCCGGCTTTGATTTTATTTGATACATGTGACAATATCATCGTAAAGTATGTTTTTTCAATATAGTTTTATTCGATTATTGAAAATTTTTCGGGACGTTAGGCGTGTTGCTTTGTCTGCGTTTGTTCAGGAAGGAGAGCTTCTCGCCACTTTGCTAGCTTTCCGTGCTAATTGACTGCAGAAGAGGACATTCTAAATCCAAACAACGATTGTTCTGGACAAAGGACCCCTTGTACAACATTCTGATGGAAGATCATCAAAAGTAGGACCCATTTTATGATGCTATTTCATATATCTGTCGAACATGTGAACTATTAGTTTGCGCCCAGATTTTGGGCACGCTCTCGCCATAACGTAAACTGCATGTCGTAATGAAGTTATTTTTAGAATTCTAACACGGCGATTGCATTAAGAACTAGTGTATCTATCATTTCCTATACAACATGTATTTTTTAGTAATGTTTATGAATAGTTATTTGGTCAGAATATGTGAGTGTCAGAAAAATATCCGGACGTTGTGGGAAAAATATGCTACGTTAGCACAATGTATAACCACTGATTTCAGCTCTAAATATGCACATTTTCGAACAAAACATAAGTGTATGTATAACCTGATGTTATAGGACTGTCATCTGATGAAGCTTATCAAGGTTAGTCAAAAATTATATATCTTTTGCTGGTTTGTTACGATCGCTAACTTTTGCTGCTGGTAAATGGCTTGTGTTTCTGGCTATTGTGGTAAGCTAATATAATGCTATATGGTGTTTTCGCTGTAAAACACTTAATAAATCGGAAATATTGGCTGGAATCACAAGATGCCTGTCTTTCATTTGCTGTACACCATGTATTTTTCAGAAATGTTTTATGATGAGTATTTAGGTATTTGACGTTGGTGTCTGTAATTACTCTGGCTGCTTCGGTGCTATTTCTGACGGTAGCTGTGATGGTAGCTGCAATGTAAAACTTATTTATAGCTCAAATATGCAATTTTTTTGAACAAAACATAGATTTATTGAATAACATGTTATAAGACTGTCATCTGATGAAGTTGTTTCTTGGTTAGTTTGGTTGGTTCTTGGTTAGTTATGTTGGTTTTGTGCATGCTACCTGTGCTGTGAAAAATGTCTGTCCTTTTTTGTATTTGGTGGTGAGCTAACATAAATATACGTGGTGTTTTCGCTGTAAAACATTTTAAAAATCGGACATGTTGGCTGGATTCACAAGATGTTTATCTTTCATTTGCTGTATTGGACTTGTTAATGTGTGAAAGTTAAATATTTCTAAAAAATATATTTTGAATTTCGCGCCCTGCACTTGAGCTGGCTGTTGTCATAAGTGTACCGACATCGGGCTTGCAGCCCAAAGAAGTTATGTATGGGAAGTGTCATTAGGTGATAGAAGTGAGATCCTGTAGTTGACCTGTTTCACGATTGGGGTGACCCGCTCTTCAAATAGGCTCTTTAGATTGACTGAGTGGACTGGTTTTGATGGTGATTGGGGCCATGATATAAATTAAGGGCATGGAGCAGAATCTGACAGGAGAAACAGGACTCCTATATTTACCTTTATCACGCAGCCCAGCCTCAAGCGCAGTCCATTAGGTTAAAGACATTTGTCATTAAAGGGTTATGTCTGCATCACCACACCCATCTCAACACAGAATACCACAGTAGATCACAAGACAGAAGTTAACTAAATGTCAGACTGAGGGAGGGGGGAAAGCATAAATACACACACTCCAAAGTACTGTACATCCAAAGACGAGGACGTTTGAAGGAAAGAATAACACAACAGTCTCTCCATCGCTCTCCCCTGCTGGGATGTCTTTCTAGGGTGATACCATTAGCGCTGGAGGGAGGGATCATTAATCATATTGGTTAATTCTGTAATGGCCCATCTGTCGGTTGGTGCGTTTGGTAATGAACCAGGTAATAGCTGCTAATGGCGGAAGAACACCAAAATGAAAAGATGGCTTTGCAGTGGAAAGCGGGCATTTTACGGGCTCCCTACCAATTCTGTTACTTTGTGTTTTGTTATGCTGATCTTTACTTTTTTTGTTCATAATGTCTCTTCCATCATTTCCTATGACCGAAAACAGTTTCTGAACATCAGTTCTAATGAAACTACGTTGGCGTGCAAATAAACCACACCTACCCTCCATTATTTTGGTGAATGTACAGTCACTGGACAACAAACTGAACAAGCTTTGTTCGAGACTGTACTATCAACGGGACCTGAAGAACTGTAATATCCTATGTTTTCTCGGAGTCGTGGCTGAACAAGGACATGGATAGCTGTCACGGGAATTTTCAATCCCAATGATGATAACAATCACTATTGTAACAATCTTCTTCATCTGAAGAACAGGATAGATCAGACCAAAATGCAGCATGGTACGTGTCCATGTTAAATTTATTATAACTGAACACAAAATAACAAAAGTGAAACAACGAAAATCGAAACAGTCCTGAAAGGTGACACAACACAAAACAGGAAACAACTACCCACAAACACCAGGTGGGAAAAGGCTACCTAAGTATGGTTCTCAATCAGAGACAACGATAGACAGCTGCCTCTGATTGGGAACCATACCAGGCCAAACACATAGAAATACAAAACATAGAAAGCCCACCCCAACTCACGCCCTGACCAAACCAAAATAGAGACATAAAATGGAACTAAGGTCAGGACGTGACAACTATAGCTTTGACCAATTCCCCCTAGGTTGTAAAGCTAGGGTTAATAAGAATTAGGCAAAGACTCAGATTCTGCAAAAGGTTCGTTGTAGTTTATTCATGAGCTCTAAAGTCAACCAAAATTTGAACAGTCTTTATAACACCCTCTACGCACACACACACACACACACACACACACACACACACACACACACACACACACACACACACACACACACACACACACACACACACACACACACACACACACACACACACACACACACACACACACACACACACACACACATAGACACAGAGACAGTTATATCACTTTCCTACCAGCCTTGGCAGTTTCTCGACGTTCTTTTCCTCCCCAGATAAGAGAGGCCTTGGAAGGGCCCTCCTGTTGTCAGCTTTTTCAGAGTTATCATGTGTAGTCTACCAGCCTCTGATTTCTCCACATATTTCTCCCTCTTAACTTCTTTGGGGTAGGGGGCAGTATTTTCATGTTCTGATGAAAAGCGTGCCTAGAGTAAACTGCCTGCTACTCAGGCCCAGATGCTAGGATATGCATATTATTAGTAGATTTGGATAGAAAACACTCTGAAGGTCTAAAACTGTTTGAATCATGTCTGTGTGTATAACATAACTTATTTACCAGGCGAAACCCCGAGGACAAACCATTCAGATTTTTGTTTTTTGGGGTCACTGTCTTTTCAATGAGTTTTCATTGACCAGATTTCTAAGCGAATTGCTTGCAGTTCCTATGGCTTCCACTAGATGTCAACAGTCCTGAGAAATAGGTTGAGGTTATTCCTTTGTGTAATGAAGAAATACGGCCATCTTGAAGTCGAGGCACTCCAGGTGTCCTGGACATGCGCTTCAATCAAACAGAAGGATTTCGTTTTAATCCTGTATTGAACACATATCATCCCGTCTTCAATTTTATCGATTATTAACGTTAAAAAATACCTAAAGTTGTATTACAAAAGTAGTTTGACATTTTTTGGCAAAGTTTACAGGTAACCTTTGAGATATTTTGTCGTCACGTTTGAGCAAGTTGGAACCGGTGTTTTTCTGGACCAAACGAGCCAAATAAATGGACATTTTGGATATATATCGACGGAATGAATCGAACAAAAGGACCATTTGTGATGTTTATGGGACATATTGGAGTGCCAACAACAGAAGCGCGTCAAAGGTAAGGCATGAATTATATTTTTATTTCTGCGTTTTGTGTCGCGCCTGCAGGGTTGAAATGTTTTCTCTCTTTTGTTTACTATGGTGCTATGCTCAGATAATAGCATCGTATGCTTTCGCTGAAAAGCCTTTTTGAATTCTGACATGTTGGCTGGATTCACAACCAGTGTAGCTTTAATTTGGTATCTTTCATGTGTGATTTAATGAAAGTTTGATTTTATAGTAATTTTCATAGTAACTCATTTTAATTTGGCGCTCTGCATTTTCTCAGGCTTTTTACCAAGTGATACAGTAGCGTCTTGCCTAAACTCAGATCTTTGGATATAAATATGAACTTTACCGAACAAGAAATACATGTATTGTGTAACATGAAGTCCTATGAGTGTCATCTGATGAAGATTATCAAAGGTTAGTGATTAATTTTATCTCTATTTCTGCTTTTTGTTACTGCTCTCTTTAGCTGGAAAAATGGCTGTCTTTTTCTGTGACTTGGCTCATACCTAACATAATCGTTTGGTGTGCTTTCGTCGTTAAACCTTTTTGAAATCAGACACTTTGGCTGGATTTACAACAAGTATAGCTTTAAAATGGTGTAAAAACTTGTATATTTGAGGAATTTGAATTATGGGATTTCTGTTGTTTTGAATTTGGCGCCCTGCAGTTTCACTGGCTGGTGACGAGGTGGGACGCTACCGTCCCACATACCCTAGAGAGGTTAACAAAGAGACACACCCCTCCCCCAACCTTACCCAACGCTGCCGTACGGTCTTGACGATGCATAGAAAAACCAGCAAGATGTTTGTTATTGATAAGGGAATTTATATGTTTAAGGTAATGACTAAAGAATTCCACCCTGAAATGTGTAAGACTATGTTCCAATAATACATGTGTGGGACAAGTTAAGAGGGAGAAATATGTGGAGAAATCAGAGGCTGGTAGACTACACATGATAACTCTGAAAAAGCTGACAACAGGAGGGCCCTTCCAAGGCCTCTCTTATCTGGGGAGGAAAAGAACGGCGAGAAACTGCCAAGGCTGGTATGAAAGTGATAAAACTTCAAATTTTGGTTGACTTTAGAGCTCTCATGAATAAACTACAACAAACCTTTTGCAGAATCTGAGTCTTTGCCTAATTCTTATTAACCCAGCTAGGGGGAATTGGTCAAAGCTATAGTGATTGTTATCATCATTGGGATTGAAGATTCTCGTGACAGCTTGGTCCTTTCGAGCCGGATCTCAATACCTGCTTCTGTCGTCCCATGGGAGTGCCGAAAACCGTGCACAGGCGGATGAAATATCCGTAGATTAAAGACCTGGCCCCATTCTGAGGGTTCTTTACAGGCCGGTGGTGAACTGGTGCACGACAGAAACGGTGACGAGATCCAACCTACATTGAATTCTCAGCTGCAAGGATAAGGTCAGTAGTCTTTATTCACGGATTTGGGGGATAGTACCTGTATGATTGCATTAAATGATCAAATGAGATAAGGATTTTAATGTAATCTAGGTGTTAAACACCAAAATATCCGCAGGGTATTCATATCTGGTGACCGATCTTTAGAATTTTGTGTAGAGAAAAGTTAAGGTAACGAAGTATTCTGTGCAAATGGAAGATAGGAATTGGGTATGGAGCCAAACCGAAGTGGGTCCATAATGACCCAAGGTATCTGTGGCCACTACCAATGTAAACTATCTAATGTTGAGACCTAACCGTAAAACTGGTTGATATACATTAGCCGATCTATGTAAACTATCTAATGTTGAGACCTAACTGTAAAACTGGTTGATATACATTAGCCGATCTATGTAAACTATCTAATGTTGAGACCTAACCGTAAAACTGGTTGATATACATTAGCCAGAAAACGTAATATAGAAGGCGAAATATAAGAATACAAATTATAAGAAAGTAGGTCAGAGACATAATTGTATGAATATAGATCGCCTGTCGAAATACGTTTCAGGGGGGATAGTTGAGATCTACCGGAGGCGCACAAATAGGTCTGACTATTCCGAGAGGGAGGAATTAATGGTTAATTATTTGAGTGGGGGATAGATATATTAATTAGTCAAAAAGCATAAGGAACGACGACAAAATAGACGGACCATCCGTTTAGAGTTGTATATGTCTGAGACTTAATGTCCGATCAAAAGAGCACACACATAGATTGTAAGATTTAAGTATAAAAACAGTAAAAGCACACACATAGATTGTGAGAATAAGCATAATAACAAGGAAAGTAATTGAATAATATGGGTGGTAAATCCTCAAAGGAGATCCCGGAATTAACCGGGAATGAGAGGTATATGGAATCCAAGGATAAAAGGAACATTTATTTTGGCCCAAGATGGAGAAAAAAGTACGAATTTGATGGACGTTTAAATATAGAAAAATGTGTATTAATGATTAAGCAGATACATAAGACATGTGAAGATAATCAAGGGAAACAGCAGGTCGAGTGCTAGATACAGCCAGGGTGTGGTTGTCTGAAGCCCGGAAAAGAAGGCAAGAGTAGAGAAAGAGAGAGAAAGTTTCAAGAAGGATATCAACAGTGGAAAAATGATGTGCGTGTGAGACCTAATAACTTATCAAAAGTCACAATAGTAATTATTCCAAAATTCTGAGTAGGAGATAGAGAGAGTGACAAAAGTTAAGAGAGGAAAGGAAAAGAGAAGATAAGGGGACATACAGAAAGATAGAGAGAGAAAGAGAGAGACAGAGACAACGAGAGCGGGAGTAAAGAGAATCATCGCCGGAGATATGCTTGGACCTTTAAATTAGGGCTATTTTCTGGGAATTGTCTCGGTAGTACGTGCCTGATTTTACGACTACAGACAATTTTAAATAGGGTTATTTGCGAGGAGTCTTCGTCATTTCAATAGCTTTGGTGGTTCAGTGGTATAATTCTCGCCTGTCACACGGGAGGCTCGGGTTTGTTTCCCAGCCTATGCACCAATTGACTAAAATCTGGGTTTCTGATTGTAATTCAACATTTGATATGTTTTGCCTTGAAAGATACGGTCGTTAGTGTTTGTTTAAGAGATAAACTGAACTTTTTAATAGATTGTTTAGTTTAAATTGAAAGACTAATTAATTCAAAATAATAGCGTGGCGATTTCGATGTAATACGTTGTCTGTTGCCTAAATGGTCTGCTGAAATTACATATTGCCAAAATGGTCTGCTGAAATTACATAGAGAATGGAGTCGTATTTAAATTACTGAATCACAGAAGAGACAGTTACCTAAATCTAATGAATTCTAATAATAAGCGGATAGGTAATGGCGATAGAGTTGTGCCCACCGAAATGTTTTTTATTCTATTGACTGATGTATGTTATAAATTTGACGATTTACATGTTACTTTTAAGTCTTGGACATTTCATAAGTGTGAAGCCGAAAGAGAAGAGAAAGTTGTAAAATTTGCTTTTAATCTTACGATAGAGGTAAGGCAGAACGTTGTTTGAGTAGCTTGGGCCAAACTAGTCAGATAGTATGTTAAGTGGGGAAGTATTGTAGATGTTGAAGTACAGTTTGTTACCTCTGTAGTCAAGCAATTTCATATGTTTTGGAAATTAGGGTGGTTGAATTTGGTTATTTTAGTTACCTTTTTTGTTTGCTTTTTAACTTCTCTAGAGTAGGGGGCAGCATTCGGAGTTTTGGATGAAATGCATGCCCAAATTAAACTGCCTGCTTCTCGGGCCCAGAAGATATGATATGCATATACAGTGGGGAGAACAAGTATTTGATACACTGCCGATTTTGCAGGTTTACCTACTTACAAAGCATGTAGAGGTCTTTAATTTTTATCATAGGTACACTTCAACTGTGAGAGACGGAATCTAAAACAAAAATCCAGAAAATCACATTATGATTTTTAAGTAATTAATTTGCATTTTATTGCATGACATAAGTATTTGATCACCTACAGACCAGTAATAATTCCAGTTCTCACAGACCTGTTAGTTTTTCTTTAAGAAGCCCACCTGTTCTCCACTCATTACCTGTATTAACTGCACCTGTTTGAACTCGTTACCTGTATAAAAGACACCTGTCCACACACTCAATCAAACAGACTCCAACCTCTCCACAATGGCCAAGACCAGAGAGCTGTGTAAGGACATCAGGGATAAAATTGTAGACCTGCACAAGGCTGGGATGGGCTACAGGACAATAGGCAAGCAGCTTGGTGAGAAGGCAACAACTGTTGGCGCAATTATTAGAAAATGGAAGAAGTTCAAGATGACGGTCAATCACCCTCGGTCTGGGGCTCCATGCAAGATCTCACCTCGTGGGGCATCAATGATCATGAGGAAGGTGAGGGATCAGCCCAGAACTACACGGCAGGACCTGGTCAATGACCTGAAGAGAGCTGGTACCACAGTCTCAAAGAAAACCATTAGTAACACACTACGCCGTCATGGATTAAAATCCTGCAGCGCACGCAAGGTCCCCCTGCTCAAGCCAGCACATGTTCAGGCCCGTCTGAAGTTTGCCAATGACCATCTGGATGATCCAGAGGAGGAATGGGTGAAGGTCATGTGGTCTGATGAGACAAAAATAGAGCTTTTTGGTCTAAACTCCACTCGCCGTGTTTGGAGGAAGAAGAAGGATGAGTACAACCCCAAGAACACCATCCCAACCGTGAAGCATGGAGGTGGAAACATCATTCTTTGGGGATGCTTTTCTGCAAAGGGGACAGGACGACTGCACCGTATTGAGGGGAGGATGGATGGGGCCATGTATCGCGAGATCTTGGCCAACAACCTCCTTCCCTCAGTAAGAGCATTGAAGATGGGTCGTGGCTGGGTCTTCCAGCATGACAACGACCCGAAACACACAGCCAGGGCAACTAAGGAGTGGCTCCGTAAGAAGCATCTCAAGGTCCTGGAGTGGCCTAGCCAGTCTCCAGACCTGAACCCAATAGAAAATCTTTCGAGGGAGCTGAAAGTCCGTATTGCCCAGCGACAGCCCCGAAACCTGAAGGATCTGGAGAAGGTCTGTATGGAGGAGTGGGCCAAAATCCCTGCTGCAGTGTGTGCAAACCTGGTCAAGAACTACAGGAAACGTATGATCTCTGTAATTGCAAACAAAGGTTTCTGTACCAAATATTAAGTTCTGCTTTTCTGATGTATCAAATACTTATGTCATGCAATAAAATGCAAATTAATTACTTAAAAATCATTCAATGTGATTTTCTGGATTTTTGTTTAAGATTCCATCTCTCACAGTTGAAGTGTGCCTATGATAAAAATTACATACCTCTACATGCTTTGTAAGTAGGAAAACCTGCAAAATCGGCAGTGTATCAAATACTTGTTCTCCCCACTGTAACTGGTAGATTTGGATAGAAAACACAAAGTTTCCAAAACTGTTACAATTGTGTCTGAGTATAACAGAACTGATTTGGCAGGCGAAAACCTGAGAAAAATCCATTCAGGAAGTCTTTTTTGTTGTTGTTGGTTTTGTAGTTTTCTATTCAATGCCATTACAGTATCCATTGACTTAGGACTCAAATTGCAGTTTCCATCCCTTCCACTAGATGTCAACAGTCTTTAGAAATTGTTTCAGGCTTGTATTCTGAAAAATGAGGAAGTAAGAGCAGTCTGAATGAGTGGACCCTAAAGTGTCACAGAGCTTTTTCATGCGCGAGACTGAGAGAGTGCGTTTCTTGTTTACCTTTTAATTGACGACGTTATTGTCCGGTTGAAATATTATCGATTATTTAGGCTAAAAACAACCTCAGGCTTGAATATAAACATCGTTTGACATGTTTCTATGAACTCTACGGATACAATTTGGATTTTTTTTGTCTTCCTGTTTTGACTGTGTTTGAGCCTGTGGATTACTGAAGAAAACGCGCGAACAAAACTGAGGTTTTTGGATATAAAGAGACTTTATCGAACAAAAGGAACATTTATTGAGTAAATTAATGTCTGCTGAGTGCAACCATATGAAGATCATCAAAGTTAAGGGATTAATTTTATCTCTATTTCTGACTTGTGTAACTGTTCTACTTGGCTGGTTACTGTTTGTAATGATTTGTCTAGTGGGCTATATTCTCAAATAATCGTAAGGTATGCTTTCGCCATAAAGCATTTTTTAAATCTGACACCGTGGTTGGATTCACAAGAAGTTACTCTTTAAACCTATGTAAAATATGTTTTGTTTTCCGAATTTTTATAATGGGTATTTCTGTATTTGAATTTGGCGCCCAGCAGTTTCACTGGCTGTTGAAGAGGTGGGACGCTAACGTCTCACGTACCCAAGAGAGGTTAAAAAGAGAGGTTGGAATCAAGTATGATGCCGTGGTACTTAAAATCTGATCCCACCTGGAGCTTTTCCCCTGATACATAGATATCTGTCTCAGGGCATCAGATACCACCTGGAGCTTTTCCCCTGATACATAGATATCTGTCTCAGGGCATCAGATACCACCTGGAGCTTTTCCCCTGATACATAGATATCTGTCTCAGGGCATCAGATACCACCTGGAGCTTCTCCCCTGATACATAGACCTCTGTCTCAGGGGCATCAGATCCCACCTGGAGCTTCTCCCCTGATACATAGACCTCTGTCTCAGGGGCATCAGATACCACCTGGAGCTTTTCCCCTGATACATAGACATCTGTCTCAGGGCATCAGATACCACCTGGAGCTTTTCCCCTGATACATAGACATCTGTCTCAGGGCATCAGATACCACCTGGAGCTTTTCCCCTGATACATAGACATCTGTCTCAGGGCATCAGACACCACCTGGAGCTTTTCTCCTGATACATAGATATCTGTCTCAGGGCATCAGATACCACCTGGAGCTTTTCCCCTGATACATAGACCTCTGTCTCAGGGGCATCAGATACCACCTGGAGCTTTTCTCCTGATACATAGACATCTGTCTCAGGGGCATCAGATACCACCTGGAGCTTTTCCCCTGATACATAGACATCTGTCTCAGGGCATCAGATACCACCTGGAGCTTTTCCCCTGATACATAGACATCTGTCTCAGGGCATCAGACACCACCTGGAGCTTTTCCCCTGATACATAGACATCTGTCTCAGGGGCATCAGATACCACCTGGAGCTTTTCCCCTGATACATAGACCTCTGTCTCAGGGGCATCAGATACCACCTGGAGCTTTTCCCCTGATACATAGACATCTGTCTCAGGGCATCAGATACCACCTGGAGCTTTTCCCCTGATACATAGACCTCTGTCTCAGGGGCATCAGATACCACCTGGAGCTTTTCCCCTGATACATAGACATCTGTCTCAGGGCATCAGACACCACCTGGAGCTTTTCTCCTGATACATAGACATCTGTCTCAGGGCATCAGATACCACCTGGAGCTTTTCCCCTGATACATAGACCTCTGTCTCAGGGGCATCAGACACCACCTGGAGCTTTTCTCCTGATACATAGACATCTGTCTCAGGGGCATCAGATACCACCTGGAGCTTTTCCCCTGATACATAGACATCTGTCTCAGGGGCATCAGACACCACCTGGAGCTTTTCCCCTGATACATAGACATCTGTCTCAGGGCATCAGACACCACCTGGAGCTTTTCCCCTGATACATAGACATCTGTCTCAGGGGCATCAGATACCACCTGGAGCTTTTCCCCTGATACATAGACCTCTGTCTCAGGGCATCAGAGACCACCTGGAGCTTTTCCCCTGATACATAGACATCTGTCTCAGGGCATCAGATACCACCTGGAGCTTTTCCCCTGATACATAGACCTCTGTCTCAGGGGCATCAGATACCACCTGGAGCTTTTCCCCTGATACATAGACATCTGTCTCAGGGGCATCAGATACCACCTGGAGCTTTTCCCCTGATACATAGACATCTGTCTCAGGGGCATCAGATACCACCTGGAGCTTTTCCCCTGATACATAGACATCTGTCTCAGGGCATCAGACACCACCTGGAGCTTTTCCCCTGATACATAGATATCTGTCTCAGGGCATCAGATACCACCTGGAGCTTTTCCCCTGATACATAGACATCTGTCTCAGGGGCATCAGTTGTTTTCTTTGTAGTGAGTTCTTGTGTAGCTTGTTGTTTACTATTTGCATGCGTTTATCACTGTTTCATCTGCATACATTGGAACTTCAGACTCTGTACAGACAGAAGGAAGATCATCAATGTACGAGCTGAAAAGTATTGATCTTTGGGGCATGCAAACATTGTAGCTATGAGTGGGGGAAAAAAGGTTAGTTTTGACTCTTACGCTGATGAGACAGCACCAACTTTTTAAAGGTTTGAGATTAGTTTACTTTGTAAATATTTTCTTAACCAAAGTAAAATTATTATTTTTTAAACACAATCAAATAACAATAACGAGGCTATATACAGTGTGTACTGGTACAGAGTCAATATTGGGGGTACAGGTTAGTCAAGGTAATCTAGGTAATTTGTACATGTAGGTAGGGGTAAAGTGACTATGCATAGATAATAAACAGTGAGTAGCAGCAGGGGGGGGGGGGTCAATTGTTCAGCAGTCATATGGCTTGGGGGTAGAAGCTGTCAAGGAGCATTTTGGACCTAGACTTGGTGCTCCGGTACTGCTTACCATGCGGTAGTAGAGAGAACAGTCTATAACTTGGGTGACTGGAGTCTTTGACAATTTTTTGGGCCTTCCTCTGACACCGCCTGGTGTAGAGGTCCTGGATAGCGCCTTACTGTTGGATGCCGAGCAGTTGCCATACCAAGCGGTGATGCAACCCATCAGGATGCTTGTCGGATGTGGCAGGGCTTGCAAGTTATTACGAACTACAAAAGGGAAAGCCATCCGCAAGCTGCCCAGTGACACGAGCCTACCAGATGGGCTAAATGCCTTTTATGCTTGCATCAAAGGGAAGCAACACTGAAGCATGCATGAGAGCACCAGCTGTTCCGGACGACTGTGGAGCTGATCGGGGACTACAAGAAAAGGAGGGTTGAACACGCCCCCAGTCACATCGACGAGGCTGTAGTGGAGTGGGTTCGAGAGCTTCAAGTTCCTTGGTGTCCACATCACCAACAAACTATCATGGTCCAAGCACACCAAAACAGTCGTGAAGAGGGCACAACAACGCCTATTCCCACTCAGGAGACTGAAAAGATTTGTCATGGGTCCACAGATCCTCAAAAGGTTCTACAGCTGCACTATTGAGAGAATCTTGACTGGCTGGATCATCTCTTGGTATGGCGAACTGCTTGGCATCCAACTGCAAGGCGTTACAGAGGGTGGTGCAGACGACCCAGTACATCACTGGGGCCGAACTCCATGCCATCCAGAACCTCTATACCATGCGGTGTCAGAGGAAGGCCTGGAAAATTTTCAAAGGCCCCTGCCACCCAAGCCATAGACTGTTCACTCTGCTATCCCACGACAAGCGGTACCAGAGCTCCAAGTCTGTGACCAAAAGGCTCCTGAACAGCTTCTACCCCCAAAGCCATAAGACTGCTGAACTAACAAAATGGCTACCCGGACTTTTACAATAACCCTTTTTTTCACACATACTTACACTGACACTCCAAAACACACATACTGTACATACATACACACACACACGTTTACACACACAAAACACACACGCATATTGATGCCACACACACACACTTTCACACTCTTCACATACGCTGCTGCTACTCTGTTTATTATCTATCCTGTTGCTTCTGCCTCAACCCAGTGCAGGGTGATCCAGGCTGGGCTGCGACGGGCATGGCCGTCCCTTCTCTCTCCATCTCCCCATAGCTGGCCTATAACAGGATGGAGCATCAGTTCTGCTCTCTGAACAACGGCCCAGCCATACCCATTCCATCCACGATGTCGGGCACTGGGACAACTAGCATGGTCACTCGAGACCGCCTGCCCCCCACATCTGAAGGAAAACGAGCTGATTGGTGCACAATGGGGATGGGCCTCGTTAATGTGATCAAGGACGTCGGAGACTGCCCAGTTTAAATCTGTTTAGGTGCCGGATGGGGTAGACACTCATTAAAACCCACTGCTAAAATTAGTTGGAGGAGAAGGCAGAGGGAAAAATGTACATTCAATTGTTTTTATTATGTTGTTGCAGTGTTTGCACACAAACATGAGGGTTTGGGTTAAATGCGGAAGACACGTTTCAGTTGAACGCATTCAGTTGTACAACTGACTAGGTATCCCCCTTTCCCTTTCCCCTTACAGGCACAATCTTTATAGTTAGACATTCTTTCACTTTCCCTCCTTGTTTGTTCCCTTCATATTGCCAAGGAGACAAGGAGTCTCTTAATCATTGTTATTAATAATTTTTTCTGTTCCTTGCAGAATAGATGGAATGGAAAATGTCGACAACCTGATACATGACTGTCTGCTGTGACACACGCAACGGATAAGAGGAAGGAAAGAGAGGTAGGAAAGGAGAGAATGAGAGAGGACTGGCTGACAGTTTTCATACATCCTCTCTTCTCCTCCCTTCTCTCCTGACAAACTAACATGTTGCTCTTACTCCTCTATGTAACTGGGCACCCTATGGAGGTTCGCAAGCAAACTCTAATTTATACATGTCTAATTATAAAGTGGGGCAGGCTTAAATGGATACTTTGGGATTTTGGCAATCATTTTATCTACTTCCCCAGAGTCAGATGAACTAGGGGATATAATTTGTATGTCTCTGTGTCTAGTATGAAGGAAGTTTGAGGTAGTTCTGCGAACCACTGCTAACTAGCATTAGCATTAATGGAAGTCTATGGGTGTCTGCTAGCATGCTTGTTAGTAATTGAGCTAGCGCTAGTTAGTAACTTCTTTCAAACCGCACACAGAGCCATAAAAATGCTATCTGACTCTGGGGAAGTGGATAAAGGGCCTCATTGCCAAAATCCCTAAGTATCCCTTTAAGGTATCACCAACTCAATCCACAAACTACACTCCAGAAGGGTAGCGTCTTTCCTTCTCTAAGGAAAGAGGGGCGCAAAGAGAAACAGACAATCCCTCTCCAGGGCCAAAATCTATATTGGGTATAGCATGTAGCCTACTATAAGCGCCACTTCCCAGAAAATGTCCAAAGTTATGCCTTAAGTGAGACAGTTAGTGGTATTTTTCCTCTATATGAAAGTTGTCAATTTCTCTCTTTGTCACCTCTCGCTCTACAGTTTTTATTTAAAAGATTTGGTCGATAACTTTGACCTGAGGACCAAAGAGCATGAGATAAAAACTACTGGGAGATGGAGAAGAAATGTAAAAGATCGATCAGATCACACAAAACTGTAAATAGCTGTCTCTATTACTCATTTTCCATCACTGTCTCTCTCTCGCTCTATTTCTCTACTAGTGTCTTTTCTGTTTCTCTGTCCTGTTTCTTTTACTCTTTCATCTCTCTCTGTGTTTCTCTTCCTGTAATCCTAAAAAACAGCTCTGCCATTCAGTTTTGTGCGTCTGTTTATGGGATCACCCTTCAATTATCAATTGTCAATTAACAATCTGTGCGCGTCAGTGGATGAGAACTATTCTATTCTTCACTCCGTGATCTGTTCCCATTAGTGTTCACATGCTATGTTCCGGAATAGCCCCGTTGTGTGGTGTGACCGCCACCATTAGGCCAAAGATCAAGTGATTGATTGGAAATTTGGAAGGACGTTTCATGGGGCTGTTGTGTAAGTCTTTGATGGATCATATTATTGTAAGTCTTGCATTGATGTCAATGGGAGATTTGTATGAAAATTCAAGTTAGGATTCTGCTCCAGGTGTACAATGTTTCCATAACACACCATTATTTTAGAAGATGGTGGCATACTGAAACAGCTTCATAATCATCATTGTCATTGTCATTGCTGTCATTACGCTAATACCATCTCTTCATAAGATCTGAAAGCTGATCACATGAACAAGTACAATTACTGTTGCATTCAACGTCACAGAATAACTATTATAGTCTCAATAACCCAGGCTATGCAGACTGTGGCTGGCTGCCTCCTCATCGCCAATTATAATACCACTGTCCGCATTATCATCATCGTATTCTTGACCTTGCTTATAATTGGTCTACTAATAGACTCTATTGTGATGACTGTGAAATTCTGACTTGCATTTACTGTTCTTTATCTTACCAGGTGAATGGTTTATCATTTTAGTGTAGTTGTGGGAACTCATTTTCTCCTTGTTGATTTCCCCTTCTTTATCATACTCTTGTCTCGCTCTTTGTAATCTTCAAATGTGTGTGTGTGTGTTTAACTATACTTGAATAGTAAACAAACTACAATTTGACCAACTGGGGACATTTTGTTGGTCCCCACAAGGTCAAATGCTATTTCTAGGGGGTTTAGGGTCAAGGTTAGAATTAGTGTTAGGGTTAGAATTAGGTTTAGGATTAGTTTTAGGGTTAGGAGCTAGGAGCTAGGTTTAGGTTTAGGTTTTTGGGTTAAGGTTAAGGTTAGGGTACAGGTTAGGGAAAATAGGATTTTGAATGGGACTGAATTGTATGTCCCCACAAGGTTCTCTGCACAAGACATTGTGTGTATGTGTGTGCGTGGTCGTATGTGTGTGAGGCTTCGACCGCTATTCACTAGTTTCCTCCAACGAAATCCCTCTTCTTTAAGACCTAATTGTGTATATACTGTAATAATGAAAAAGGATGAAAAATGACAGAAGAAATGTTAGCCTGAAGGTGACCAATGCATTTTTTTATTTCCCTAAACACTGTGTGATACAGAGATCGACTGCTAGTTTGTAGTTTACCCAAACCAAATCCCTCTTCCATTAAGACTGCATTGTGTATGAACTGTTATCATGAAAAAGGGTGAAAATAAATGCCAGTCTGGATGTGGCCAATAAAAAATGGCTATTTCACTAAACACAAGGTGACACACCAGAGAGGGTTTGAAGTAATAACATAATAATAATTTTGTCATGACTCCATTCCCTGCATCATTGTAATAAAACCTCCTCCTTCTGCTCTTCCTCATCCTTCTCCTCTTTCTATAGAAAGACTGTTCACAGGTGTGGGTCCTTCAGCTGAGTGACCAGAACTCCTTATTTGGGCCTGGGGGACCAGGACTGTCTTTTACTATAACCCGTACAAGACAAGGCTGCTGCCTGCTGTCTGGCTTTATTGGTATTCACAAGGAGTCTGTGTATGTACAGACATGTTCCTACAGATGTAGGATCTTAAATTGAGCCAGTTTGCTACAGCAGGAAAATAATCCTGCAGCAACAGGAAATGTGAATTATTATATGGATTATAATTAATGGTAATTTTTTGTAAGGGAAAATCAAGTCTGACATTTTACAGTGGACATTACAAACTTCAGAAGCCTTTTAAAACTTTGAATACACTACAAGTTTGCAGTTTCTGCTGTACAGAAAAATTCACAGCAACAAAAGAGTGATCCAATTAAGATCCTGAAGATTGGTGCACTCACAAAGCAAATACCCCAATGCAGTATGCCCTGTTACTGTAGATGAGAATGAGGGCAGGCTGATGAGGATTCAATGGGAAGAAAGAGACTCAATCCAATGAGGATAAACTAATGAACAGCCACAGCTGTTTGGTTCACACACCGTTTACGAGCAACTCTAAAAACACACACTATGAGGCCATCAATAATATGTATGTCTATTACCTTTCACTATCTCGGAGATAATGGGGAGAGAGAGAGATGAAGAGAGCAGAGAGAGAGATAAAGAGAGCAGAGCGAGAGCAGGGAGATAGAGGGGGGATAGAGAGACAGATAGAGAGAGCAAGAGAGAGCCCGAGAGAGCCCGAGAGAGCGAGAAAGAATGAAAGAGAGAGAGAAAGAGAGAGATTGTTGGACATACATAGAGAGAGAGAAGGGATAGATAGAGAGGGAGAGCAAGAGAGAGAGAGAGAGAAAGAATGAAAGAGAGAGAGAGAGAGAGAGAGAGAGAGAGAGAGAGAGAGAGAGAGAGAGAGAGAGAGAGAGAGAGAGAGAGAGAGAGAGAGAGAGAGAGAGAGAGAGAGAGAGAGAGAGAGAGAGAGAGAAAGAAAGAAAGCGACAGAGAGAGAGAGAGAGAAAGAAAGCGAGAGAGAGAGAGAGAGAGAGAGAGAGAGAGAGAGAGAGAGAGAGAGAGAGAGAGAGAGAGAGAGAGAGAGAGAAAGAAAGCGACAGAGAGAGAGAGAGAGAGAGAGAGAGAGAGAGAGAGAGAGAGAGAGAGAGAGAGAGAGAGAGAGAGAGAGAGAGAGAGAGAGAGAGAGAGAGAGAGAGAGAGAGAGAGAGAGAGAGAGAGAGAGAGAGAGAAAGCGACAGAGAGAGAAAGAAAGCGACAGAGAGAGAGAGAGAGAGAGAGAAAGAAAGCGACCGACAGACAGAGAGACAGAAAGCGACAGAGAGAGAGAGAGACAGAGAAAGCGACAGAGAGAGAGAGACAGAGAAAGCGACAGAGAGAGAGAGACAGAGAAAGCGACAGAGAGAGCGACAGAGAACGCGACAGAGAGAGAGAGAGCGACAGAGAAAGCGACAGAGAGAGAGAGAGTGACAGAGAAAGCGACAGAGAGAGAGACAGAGAGACAGAGAGACAGCGAGACAGCTTGTTGGACATAAATAGAAGGAATAAAGAGAAAGACGTCTTAAAAGAGAGAGGTCTTGAAAGAGAGATAGGGAAAAAGAGAGCGTGCGCGTGAATCATTGCGTATTATATCTTGCACTAGATGTACCATTCTATCTTGCACTAAATATACCCATCTAATTTGACAGCTACGTGGTCCTCTGTGTACTGTCACCATACTGTCACGTCTGATGACACAGCCTATCAACCGTGTCATCAGAGCATGGCTCTTGTCAATGTTTCTACACCTGGTCCCCAAACGCATTGCCCCTTGCCTGGGCAGGTATGGGGCCCTGACCTCTCACATAACCACTTGGCTTACTTATTACTGTTACATAACTTGTGTCTGGTGGCTTGACTCTGTTTTGACAGAATCTATTGTTAGGGCTAGATTCAATCCGGGGCCACGGAAGATCCACATTACAGAGTGATTTACATTTAAAGGTAATTTCCGATTGAGCCGACATATGTAGAGTTTAGCGTGAATGCCGTCTCCGCAATTGCGGGAACGTTGCGTTTAACTTCTTTGGGACAGGGGGGCAGTATTGAGTAGCTTAGATAAAAAGGTGCCCAGAGTAAACTGCCTGCTACTCAGTCCTAAAAGCTAGAATATGCATATAATTAGTAGATTTGGATAGAAAACACTCTGAAGTTTCTAAAACTGTTTGAAGGATGTCTGAGTAAAACAGAACTCATATGGCAGGCAAAAACCTGAGAAAAAATCCAACCAGGAGGTGGGAAATCTGAGGTTTGTAGTATTTCAACTCTTTGCCTATCCAAGATACAGTGGAAATGGGGGCATATTGCACTTCCTAAGGCTTCCATTAGATGTCAACAGTCTTTAGAACCTTGGTTGAGGCTTCTACTGTGAAGGAGGGGGGAATGAGAGGGGATTGAGTCAGTGGTCTGGCAGAGTGCCATGAGCTGACCACGCGCATTCACGTGAGAGGTAGCTTGCGTTCCATTGCATTTCTACAGACAAAGGAATTCTCCGGTTGGAACATTATTGAAGATTTATGATAAAATCATCCTAAAGATTGATTCTGTACTTAGTTTGACATGTTTCTACGAACTGTAATATGACTTTGTCTGAACTTTCGCCTGGACCTGCCCATGCGTCGTCAGTTTGGATTGTGTACTAAACACGCGAACAAAAAGGAGGTATTTGGACATAAATGATGGACTTTATCGAACAAATCAAACATTTATTGTGGAACTGGGATTCCTGGGAGTGCATTCTGATGAAGATCAAAGGTAAGTGAATATTTATAATGCCATTTCTGACTTTGTTGACTCCACAACATGGCGGATATCTGTTTGGCTTGTTTGGGCTTTGAGCGCTGTACTCAGATTATTGCATGGTGTGCTTTTTCGGTAAAGCTTTTTTGAAATCTGACACAGCGGTTGCATTAAAGAGAAGTTTATCTAAAGTTCCATGCATAACACTTGTATTTTCTTGATCACTGTTACTCTCCCTTCCGAAATGGCTACAAGGCCCTCCCCTGCCTACCCTTTGGAAAATAAAATCACACCTCCATTCTGCTCTTCCCCGCCTATAGGCAGAAATGAAAGCAGAAAGCACCTGTGGAAAGGTCTGTGCAATGTTGGTCTGACCAATCGGAATCCATGCTACAAGATTGTTTTGATCACGTGGACTGGGATATGTTCCGGGTTGCCTCTGGGAATAACTTTGATAACTACACTGACTTCGTCACTTGTTTCATCAGGAAGCGCATGAAGGATATTGTTCCTGCTGTGACGATTAGAACAAATCCAAACCAAAAACTGAATGGGGAAACCACAGTAATTAAACACGGTATGGTGACAATGAACATAAATGCTTACAAACAGATCAGCTATGACATCCGTAAGTCTATCAAAGAGACATAAATACATTACAGGGACAAAGTGGAGTCACAATTCAATAGCTCAGACACGAAACACATGTGGCAGGGATATCAAACAATCACAGATTATAAAGGGAAAACCAGCCACGTAGTGGTCACCGATGCCTCACTCCCAGACGAGACCCTTTCTCTCTGGATCTGTCACGCCCTGACCTTAGAGATCCTTATTACTCTCTATGTTTTGGTTAGGTCAGGGTGTGACTAAAAAGAATGATGTACGCCTACCACGCTGCACCTTGGTCCACTCTTCATACCGCAAACGAGAGCCGTAACAGAAGATCCAACCAAAAATGGACCAAGAGTGTGAGAGTGTGACTGGTCAGGCACCGTGTTATGCGGTGATGTGCACTGTGTCTCCAGTGCGCACTCACAGCCCGGTGCGCTCTGTGCCAGCTCCTCGCAGTTGCCGTGCTAGAGTGGGCATCCAGCCAGGAAGGATTGTGCCGGCTCAGCGCTCCTGGTCTCCAGTGCGTCTCCTTGGTCCAGGATATCCTGCGCCAGCTCTATGCACGGTATCCCCAGTTCGCCAGCACCACCCAGTGCGGCCTGTGCCAACTCCCGCACTTGCCGTGCTACAGGGGGTGTTCAGCCAGGACGCGTTGTGCCAGCTCTGCGCTCCAGACCTCCGGTGCGCCTCCACGGTCCAGTGTGTCTTGCGCCGGCTCTATGCCTCCAGTGCCACTTCATAGCCCAGTGCGTCCTGTGCCAGCTCTCCACACTCACCGAGCTAAAGTGAGTATCCAGCCAGGATGTGTTGTGGCAGCTCCACTCACTAGGCTGCCAGTACGTCTCCTCAGTCCGGTGAGACCTGTTCCGGCTCCACGTATGAAGCCTCCTGTGATGATCCATGGCCCGAAGCCTCCAGTGATAATCCATGGCATGAAGCCTCCAGTGATGATCCATGGCCCGAAGCCTTCAGTGATGATCCATGGCCCGAAGCATCCAGTGACGATCCATGGCACGAAGCCTCCAGTGATGATCCATGGCCCGGAGCCTCCAGTGATGATCCATGGCACGAAGCCTCCAGTGATGATCCATGGCACGAAGCCTCCAGTGATGATCTATGGCACGAAGCCTCCAGTGATGATCAATGGCCCGGAGCCTGCAGTGATGATCCATGGCACGAAGCCTGCAGTGACGATCCAGGGAAAGGAGCCTCCAGCGACGGTTCCCGGTCCAGAGCTTCCAACGACGGTCCCCGGTCCGGAGCCTCCAGCGACGGTCCCCTGTCCGGAGCCTCCAGCGACGGTCCCCAGTCCGGGGCCTCCAGCAACGGTCTGCAGCCCGGAGACTCCAGCGACGATCTGCAGCCCAGAGCCTTCAACGACAGGCAGCAGTCCAGAGCCTCCAGCGACGGTCGGCAGTCCAGAGCCTCCAGCGACGGTCGGCAGTCCAGAGCCTCCAGCGACGGTCGGCAGTCCAGAGCCTTCAGCGAGGGTTCCCAGTCCAGAGCCTTCAGCGAGGGTTCCCAGTCCAGAGCCTTCAGCTAAGGTTCCCAGTCCAGAGCCTTCAGCGAGGGTTCCAAGTCCAGAGCCTTCAGCGAGGCTTTTTTTTTTTTTACTTGAATGAGTAGGTGTGCCCAAACTTTTGACTGGTTCTGTATACCTCACATGCAACCCATAATAAGACTAATCAATTAATGGACAAAGTCTATATCTGACTCCATTTAACATTATAGTAAAACCATGTGCAATCAGGTATTATGCATTTAGCTGGCTAAGATAAAGGAATGGTCATGAGAAGTGAATATCAAAGCAAGTATTATTTAATAACTTGTAAAATGAAGGGATTCACATACAAGGCATAAAGCTTAAGTTATAAGGCAATACTGATATCAACAAAGCATAATTCTAGGCATATACTGTAGATCCTAAGGTTAACTTACAAGACAAAGCATGGACAAAGAGAAGCCAAGGAAATTAGAAAAGATCATACAAAATTTGTCCAATGGACAGGAAATAGGATACTAGAGAGAACAACAGACTTTCATTTCATTTCTAACATCTGAATGTGTAAAACCAACCAACATTGACCAATCAAACGATACCAAGATTACAGTAACCTAATCACCCAGGCTCAATTTCCACGGGGTGTCACAGCATCTACAGGCTTGTCTGAGGGATGAGACCAATGTAAATAAGACAGAATTCATGAGAGGACAATAAAACCCCTTTGCAAAGAGTTGTTTCAAGTTCATCCAGTACAGATACACGTTACCTCACAGATCATACATCCATATAGATGGCATCAGAGTTCTACTCAGAGGACAAGTTACAGATAGATACCTAACATGGATAATATAGCATTATTCTATCACACATTCAATAGTCAGTCTTCTGGATACTGTCGAGAGAGATACATTTTGGCCCCTCAGAGGGAGAAGGGCGTACTGACCCTTACTGGCCATTTGCCATGCAGCCAGAGGTGACAGAGAGCACATATATTAGGGCTGAGCCAACATTATCTCCAGGCCATCAGACTGTTGAACAGCCATCGCATCCTGTAGTAAGAGACAAAGATGTGTACACGCTGTATCTGTGTGGAGTCTGCAGTCGCTAGGGCAACGGGCCTGCCTGCTCTGTCTGTGTGGAATCTGGAGTCACTAGGGCAACAGGCCTGCCTGCTCTGCTCCTCAAATAGAGGGGAGGAGCAGACTGAGGGTCAGAGAATGGAGAGGAGAAAAAACCCAAGGAAACCAAGATAGCAGTGCCAGCTGTACAGATAACTCATCCCAAGTTCTTTGACTTTTCAAACACTGCAGAACGCTAAAACTATATGATGCACTGTCTCCTTATTAATTCAGCCACTGAGCTAACTAGCAAGTTAAACCAAATACTCAGCTGGACTCACCAGCTCCCACTTTCTCCCATTGTGCTATTTACAAAAAAAACATGTAACTTACTCAACTGTTCTGGGGAACTACGATAAGCTTAATTTATAATCTAACATAATGTTACAAGGTGAAATGAAGAACGCAATCTGCTTGATCTCCTAACATATTGCACAAGTTGACTGCAGGTATTTATACTGAACAAAAATATAAACGCAACAGAATTTTTCAATATGCTCAAAACGCTTATTTCTCAACAACAACAAAAAATGCACACATTTCTTTACATCCCTGTTAGTGAACATTTCTCCCTTGCCAAGATAATCCATCCACCTGACTGGTGTGGCATATCAAGAAGCTGATTAAACAGCAGGATCATTAAACAGGTACACCTTGTGGTGGGGCCAATTAAAGGCCACTCTATAATGTGCAGTTTTGTCAGATAACACAATGCCACAGATGTCTCAAGTTCTGAGGGAGCATGCAATTGGCATGCTGACTGCAGAAATGTCCACCAGAGGTGTTGCCAGAGAATTTAATGTTCAGTTCTCTACCATAAGCCGCCTCCAATGTCGTTTTAGAGAATTTGGCAGTACGTCCAACCGGCCTCACAACCACAGACCACGTGTAACCATGCCAGCCCAGGACCTCCACATCCGGCTTCTTCACCTGTGGGATCGCCTGAGACCAGCCACACGGACAGCTGATGAAACTGAGGAGTATTTCTGTCTGTAACAAAGCCCTTTTGTGGGGAAACACTCATTCTGATTGGCTGGGCCTGGCTGCCAAGTGGGTGGGCCTATTCCCCATGTAAAATCCATAGATTAGGGCCTAATAAATTGATTTAAATTGACTTATATCCTTATATGAAATTTAAGTGAGTAAAATCATTGAAATTGTTGCACGTTGCGTTTATATATATTTTTGGGGGGATTAGTTTATTATTTGTGTACTTGTTTGACATTTTTGCATAACTGTTAGGAACTAGTAAGACAAGCAGTTTGCTGCACCCGCTATAACATATGCTAAATTGTGTACATGACCACTAAACTTTGATTTGGTTTGATAATTAGCCTGTCTAAAGTTACATGGCAGATAAGCCAGTCATGACATGGTGTGAGATGTTCAGTCAGGTGTTATCATAGAAATAGAATATTAGAACAGATTGAGATCAGTTTATGATGCCCATAAAGGTGTACTGAATTTGGGTGTCATAAAACGATCTAATATGATGGATCATGAAACTGTCCTGTCATTATATGAGCACATGAAGGTGACTTCATGATAAGTTTCATATTGTAGAATAAAGATGCGAACACTGAGCTACTTTTATAACATTACAACTCCCACGTGGAACAACCCATTCAAATTAATCTCAATCACAACAGCACACCACAGGCTTTGGGCTTACATCACACACTGTCAATTCCCCATTGCCGCATTGTAACTCATTGTAATGCAATCCATTTCTAATTCATTTTAAAGGAGCAGTCCTAATGAGCACTAACAAGCAAGCATTAAGATACACTACATGACCAAAAGTATGTGGGCACTAGGGCTGTTACGGTGACCGTATTACCGCCACACCGGCAGTCACGAGCCATGACAGCAGTCAAATTCCACGTGGCTGTTTAGTCACGGTAATTAGTCTTCTCTGAGCATCTCCGATGCTGCTGATGGTCATTAATATCCTACCAGACTTGCTAACTGCCTGGTACTTTGCACTCTATTGTCCCTCTAATCACTCTGACATCAATGCAAATGTGATCAAAAATCTAATCAAACACTTCATCTTGAATCGCCTTCGGCCACCCCCGTTTCCCGGGAACCCCCGGGAACCTGTCCGGCGTTTCTCAATCAGTGTTCCCTTATCATCGAGCTGCAGCCCTCCTCCTTCCCCTCGAACCGCTCTAAGATAGCGTACCTCATCATGCTGATGTCTGGGAGGGCTCTCGCCTGGGCTACGGCAGTATGGGAACAGCAGTCAGCTGTATGCTTCAGTCTGGAGGAGTTTGTGGCAGAGATTTTCAATGCTCCATTGTCTGGGAGAGAGGCTGACCAGAAGTTACTCCAGCTTCGACAAGACTTCCGCAGTGTGGTAGACTATACAGTGTATTTCTGCACGTTGGCAGCTGAGAGTTCCTGGAACCCGGAAGCGCTGTTCGACATGTTCCTGCATGGCGTTTCGGAGGAAGGACAAGCTTGCAGCCCGGAAACTAGACGGATCTCGACTCGCTCATCGCCTTGACCATTTGGATCGATGGGTGACTACGGGAACAAAGGAAGGAGAGGAGATTTGATTTCACTCGCACGCCCAAGGATTCCACTTCGCCTCCGAGGCATCCCGGAAGTCCCTGATGGCTCTGTTGCCGAGGGAACCCGAGGCTACCCGAGTTCCCCTGAAGGCTGCCGATTCACCTCTTCCCAAGCCAATGCAACTAGGCAGAGCTAGGCTGTCTCCAGACGAACGGCTATACAGAATTCACACTAAGAGTTGCCCGTATTGTGGGACTACTGGTCATTTCGTCTCCACCTGTCCATTAAAAGACCAGGCTCACCGGTAGGAGCGATTACTCTGGTGGGCCATACGGAGATCTTTTCCCCTCCCCTTACTCGCACCCCTTTTCATGCCATTTTGCTGTCGACAGTCGAAATCTCTCCGGGTACTCATTGACTCTGGGGCCGATGAGAGCTTTACGGACGCTACCCTGCCATCCAAGCTAGGCATCCCCACTCAGTCCCTCTCCATTCCCATGGATGTTAGAGTGCTGGACGAGCGCTCTATAGGCCGGGTCACCCACAATACCACCCCCATCAACCTACGGGTGTCAGGGAACCACAGCGAGATGATCCAATTCCTGCTCATTAAGTCTCCTCAGGTTCCCGTGGTATTGGGATTCTCTTGGCTCCAGCGACACAATCCCCTTATTGACTGGTCTGCTGGTGCCATCATGGGTTGGAGTCCGTTCTGCCACGCTCGGTGCCTGAAGTCAGCGCAGCCTGCCCCGAGACGTCTTTCTTGGTGGCTCGGAAGTTGCCCCGGACCTCTCTGCCATTCCCACAGAGTACCAGGACCTCCGAGAGGGGTTCAGTAAGGGCCGGGCCACTTCGCTTCTGCCGCAACGACCCTATGACTGCGGGATTGACCTTCTCCCAGGCACCACTCCGCCCCGGGGACGACTGTACTCTCTGTCGGGGACGAGTGTACTCTCTGTCGGGTATGGACACCAAGGCTATGGAGACCTACATTGAGGACTGTCTAGCTGCAGGGTTCATCCGTCCATCTGCCTCCCCCGCAGAAGGACGGATGATCCCAGCAGCCTGTGCATCGACTACCGGGGTCTCAACAACATCACGGTGAAGAACCGCTACCGGCTACCACTCATCTCCTCGGCCTTCGAGCCGCTTCAGGGCCAACGTGTTCTCCAAGCTGAACCTACAGAACACCTACCACCTGGTGCAGATACGGGAAGGGGACAGGTGGAAGACTGCCTTCAACGAGGCCAGCGGTCACTATGAGTATCTGGTCATGCCATTTGGCCTTACCAACGCCCCTGCTGTGTTCCAGGCTCTGGTTAACTTCTTTGGGCTGCAGGGGCAGTATTGAGTAGCTTGGATGAAAGGTGCCCATTTCAAACGGCCTCGTACTCAATTCTTGCTCGTACAATATGCATATTATTATTACTATTGGATAGAAAACACTCTCTAGTTTCTAAAACCGTTTGAATTATATCTGTGAGTAAAACAGAACTCATTTTGCAGCAAACTTCCTGACAGGAAGTGGAAAATCTGAAATCGATGCTCTGTTCCAGGGCATCCCTATTCATTTGCTTGATATGTATTAGTATACATGCACTTCATACGCCTTCCACTAGATGTCAACAGGCAGTGAGAGAAGAAATGGAGTGTATAGCTTGATCTGAGGTCGAATAAGAGCTCTTGGCATGACGTGACACCAATTTCCTGTTTTCTGGAAGGCGCGAGAAGGAACCGGGGATTGCCTTCTGAAAAGCTGTCGTTATAGACGGCTACTATCTCCGGCTTTGATTTTATTTGATAAATGTGACAATATCATCGTAAAGTATGTTTTTTCAATATAGTTTTGTCATATTATTGAAATTTTTTCGGGAGGTTAGGCGTGTTGCATTCTCTGCGTTTGTTCAGGAAGGAGAGCTTCGCGCCACTTGGCTAGTGTGCTTGCTAATTCAAGAGGGAAAAATGCCATTCTAAAACCAAACAACGATTGTTCCCGACAAAGGACCCCTTGTACAACATTCTGATGGAAGATCATCAAAAGTAGGACCCATTTATGATGTTATTTCATATATCTGTCGAACATGTGTACTATTAGTTTGCGCCCAGATTTTGGGCGCTCTCTCGCCATAACGTAAGCTGCATGTCGTAATGAAGTTATTTTTAGAATTCTAACACGGCGATTGCATTAAGAACTAAGCTATCTTTAATTTGCTGTCCAACATGTATTTTTTAGTAAAGTCTATGAATAGTTATTTGATTAGAATAGGTGAGTGTCAGAAATATATCCGGACATTCTGGGAAAAAGAGTTTTCCCAATGTATAACCACGATTTGTGCCGCTAAATATGCACATTTTCGAACAAACCATATATGTATTGTGTAATATGATGTTATAGGACTGTCTTCTGATGAAGTTTGAGAAGGTTAGTGAAAAAATTATATATCTTTTGCTGGTTTATTCGTTATCGCTACTGTTGGCTTGAATCAATGCGGTTGTGTGGTTGGCTATTGTAGTAAGCTAATATAATGCTATATTGTGTTTTCGCTGTAAAACACTTAAAGAATCGGAAATATTGGCTGGATTCACAAGATGTTTGTCTTTAATTTGCTGTACACCATGTATTTTTCATAAATGTTTTATGATGAGTATTTAGGTATTTCAATTTGGTGCTATTTCCGATTGTAGCTGCAATGTAAAACTATGATTTATACCTCAAATATGCAAATTTTTCGAACAAAACATAGATTTATTGTATAACTTGTTATAAGACTGTCATCTGATGAAGTTGTTTCTTGGTTAGTTTGGTTGGTTCTTGGTTAGTTAGGTTGGTTTTGTGCAAGCTACCTGTGCTGTGAAAAATGTCTGTGCTTTTTTGTATTTGGTGGTGAGCTAACATAAATATACGTGGTGTTTTCGCTGTAAAACATTTTAAAAATCGGTCATGTTGGCTGGATTCACAAAGATGTGTATCTTTCATTTGCTGTATTGGACTTGTTATTAATGTGTGAAAGTTAAATATTTCTAAACAATATCTTTTGAATTTCGTGCCCTGCACTTGGACGGGCTGTCATAAGTGTACCGGCACCGCCCTGCAGCCATAAGAAGTTAATGATGTTCTCCGCGACATGTTGAACCGGTTCGTCTTCGTCTACCTATAGTAAAGGGCTTACATGTGTTACATATATAAACTGTATGTTACAGGAGAAGGTTAATTTGGGAAATATATGCGTTCCCCGTAACAACTTTGAAACAGGACAGGAGCCAGCATATATTACAAGTTAAATCAGTTGACAGACAGTGACCTTGTCTTCTCCCGCTCCGCCAAAGAACACGTGCTCCACGTCCGACAGGTTCTCCAACGCCTCCTGGAGAACCAGCTTTTTGTGAAAGCGGAGAAGTGTGAATTCCATCGCTCCACCATCCCCTTCCTGGGTTACCTAATCACTGCAGGGAGTGTACAGATGGATCCCGGGAAGGTGAGAACGGTGGTGGATTGGCCCCAGCCTACGTCCAGGGTGCAGCTGCGATGTTTCCTAGGATTCGCCTATTTTATCCGGGGTTACAGCACCCTGGCTTCCCCCATCTGCCCCCTCCTCTCCCAAGGTTCCGTTCAAGTGGTCCCCAGCTGCTGACCGGGCATTCCGGGATCTCAAACACCGTTTCACCACAGCTCCCACCTTGGTTCATCCTGACCCGTCCCTCCAGTTTGTGGTGGAGGCCGATGCATCGGATGTCGGAATGGGGGATGTCCTGTCCCAGCGTTCTGCCCTGGACCTCAAGTTACATCCCTGCGCCTTCTTCTCCAATTGCCTCAACGCCACGGAGAGGATTTACGATGTGGGGAATGGTGAGCTTCTCGTGGTGAAGATGGCGTTGGAGGAGTGGAGGCTCTGGCTGGAGGGTGCAAAGCATCCGTTCATTGTGTGGAATGGCCACAAGAACCTGGAATATCTCCGCACCGCCAAGCATCTCAATTCCAGGCAAGCTAGCCCTGCTTTTCACCCGGTTCAACTTCTCCCTCTCATACCAACCGGGATCCAAGAATGTCAAGCCAGATGCGCTGTCGCGCCGCTATAGCCCCACGGCTACAACACCGGAGCCCAAGACCATGCTTCCCACTTCATGCCTGGCGACGGCACTCAGCTGGGGGATAGGGAAGCAGGTTCATGAGGCGCAGCGTTCCCAGCAGAACTGGATGGGCAGGCAACAGGCCATGGGCAGGCAAGACCTCTGCCTGCCCATGGCCTGTTGTTTTGCCTGCCCCTGTTCTAGTAATAAACTGTTTTTACTTTGACACTGTCTGCATCTGGGTCTTACCTAAAACATGGTAGACACAGCATAAACATTACAGGTTTGATTGAATTGCAGTCAAACTAAGCCTGAACCCCTATACCTCTAAGTTTTTCCTATACTTACCTTGCAGGTAAGACCTGGCAGAACAGGATAGATAGAGGTAAGAAACATAGTGGAGACTCCACTCAGCCTGCCACAGGGCTAGATTGAGCCGTTACCTATCCAGGCCTATCATATCCTGGAGTGGGAGTCAAGATGTGCCAAGTGGGGGCAAAGGGTTGATTTGATATTGGGCCAACGATACGATACAACGTCTCCTCTCTCTCCCTCTTGTTTGTATCTGTAACGCTCGTCTTCCTCCTCGTCTGAAGAGGAGCAAGGATCGGACCAAAACACAGCGTGGGTTGAATACATACTTATTTATTATTATAAACGAAGACGGAAAAACACTTAAACAAACTACAAAATAATAAACGACGTTAACAGACCTGAACTTGAGAACACAAAACATGAACGCACGAACAGGAACAAACGAACGAAACGAAACAGTACCGTGTGGTGAAACAAACACAGACACAGCAACAATCACCCACAAACAAACAGTGAGAACAGCCTACCTTAATATGGTTCTTAATCAGAGGAAACGTAAAACACTTGCCCCTGATTGAGAACCATATCAGGCTAGTTGACAATGAACCCAACATAGAAACACATAACATAGAATGCCCACCCAGCTCACGTCCTGACCAACTAAACAATACAGAACAATAGAAATAAGGTCAGGAACGTGACAGTATCACTTCTTTAATGAAAGCTTACATGTCAGCCTCGTAGCTTTCATTAGTGCCTTTGTCAAAGGCCTTCCAATTGGCTGACATGTAAGCTTTAAAAAAAAAAAAACGATACGAGCAAGAGCAGTGTGCACGTTTATTTCTTATTTGAAATCCCTCTTGACCTCTACTTGCCTTTTCGATGCATACTGGAGCACAATGATGTAGTGAGCGTCATTCCTCCTTGTTCTCAAAGCCACCCCTCTCTCTCTCTAAGGCTTACAGCTGGGAATGGAATTCACAGCATAGCAGCATCAGCACCAAAGCCTCTGGCAAGTCTTCTCACATCTGAGAGCTCACACACTGAGAACTGTGAAACCAGCAAGATGGCCTGAAGGCTTCCAAGCCAAAATGTGTCCTCAGAACATACCCAGTTAACATACCAAGCTAACACATTTGGTTCCTTGGAAGTTGTGGGAACGTAAGTTTTTGTTTTCCATTGGTTTGGGAACGAAGCCATACGTTTCCTGACCAGTAAAACTTAACGTTTTTAAAACATTCTGAGAATGGAAGTGAAAATTTTGCCTGTTCAGGAAAATAAATGTTTTTGATTGCAGGGAGGTTCTGAGAACGTTTTACTATGGTTCCCTGAAAGTTTTCCTGGGAGGTTTTATTAACGTTCTGAGAACATGACTTTAAATAGAACCATGAGGATATCAAGCCAGTGTCAAACCAGTTTGAGGGCGGCAGGTAGTCTGGTGGGTAGGCGCGTTGGGCCAGTAACTGAAAGGTTGCTGGATCGAATCCCCAAGCTGACAAGGTAGAATTCTGTCATTCTGAGAAAGGCAGTTCCCTGGGTGCTGATTAAGGCAGCCCCCCACACCTCTCTGATTCAGAGGGGTTGGGTTAAATGAGGAAGACACAATTCAGTTGAATGTATTCAGTTGTACAACTGACTAGATATCCCCCTTTCCCTAGAACAGTGGTTCCCAAACTTTTTATAGTCCCGTACCACTTCAAACATTCAACCTCCAGCTGCGTACCCCCTCTAGCACCAGGGTCAGCGCACTCTCAAATGTTGTTTTTGCCATCATTGTAAGCCTGCCACACACACACTATACGATACTTCTTAAACATAAGTAAACATTTAAGTAAATATTAAACATATGTATTAAACATAAGAATGAGTTTTTGTCACAACCCGGCTCGTGGTAAGTGACAAAGAGCTCTTATAGGACCAGGGCACAAATAATAATATAATAATAATAAATAATTTGGCTCTTTATTTAAACATCTTACATATAAAACTATGTTTGTTCGTCGAAAATGTTGAATAACTCACCACAGGTTAATGAGAAGGGTGTGCTTGAAAGGATGCACATAACTCTGCAATGTTGGGTTGTAATTGGAGTGTCTCAGTCTTAAATAATTTTCCACACACAGTCTGTGCCTGTATTTAGTTTTCATGCTAGTGAGGGCTGAGAATCCACTCTCAAACTCTCTTAATATGATTAGATGTTATTTATTTGACTAGGCTACCTGTATTTGACACTAGATGGTTTAATTTTATTTTTGGCAGTGAAAGGAGGCTACTCAAGCAAGAAAAAAAACTCACCCAAATTTATAGCCCCGTTGGATAACAATGTTTAAAAAAATATATATATATTTTTTTAATGTCAATCACATTTTTATTTGGCGTACCCCCGACGGCATTGCGTGTACCTCTTCATTATGTTAATGAGGAACATTCAACTTTCCTTCAGAATTTCAATCATTTTATGAAAAACCTACTGTAGAATGTAACACAATGAAAAACAAAGGAATAATGGAATGGAGGGTTTTTATTAAAATAAATAAATTAGTTGCATGTCCGGAAGTGTATATGAACACTGATTACAGTTAGAATTCAAAATGTAAAAGCCATGCACAGACTTACAAGTACAGCAAATGAGAGTGCGCAAACTGGGTTTGGTTCTTGAACTAACCACTCTCTCTCTATAAAGCCCCAACGTCTCAAAAGAGACACCAAAATGTACAGTTAATAAAATATTATTTAAAAAATGATTAACTTGAATTAGAAAAACGAATTTGTTTATGCAAGAGAACCAGACAAAAAAGTAAGAATGTGAAATATTTTTATATTTGAAAAGAGCCTCAGACAATAGGTTAATAAATCCTGTAGCTCACAGCATCTCCATGATTATTTATTTTGAATGAAGTTACCGGTTTTTAGCTCGAAATTCTGCTGTTACAAAAAAAGGTTATTTCCAGAATACCTCTCTCTCTCTCTCTCTCTCTCTCTCTCGCTCGCTCTCTCTCTCTCTCTCTCTCTCTCTCTCTCTCTCGTGACGTAAAATCTGGCTATAATAAGCTGCACGGTGCTAGCCCAAGGAACGGCGTACTCTCAGGCTCGCGCGCAGTGACTGATTATTAAATTCAACAGTAGCAGAGGAGCACCGTACACAATAACTGAAGCTGGGATTTAGATCACAAAGGCAGGCACAGTTTAGAGTCGCCTGACCATTGAAGCAAAAAATTCCATTATATACTCTCTTGAACAAAACATAATACTGTAGGCAAAATCTAAATGCCATGTGAAATCTGTCAAAATAAGATAAACGGTTAATGCACCCTTAGTGTATGTGGGTCAGCAATAATATGATGAGCAATGTTCAATAATAATGTATTTTTTAAATGTCCTAGCTAGTGGGTAAAGTGTGCAAGACACATTATTAAGCACCATTCGAGACTCGTGAATGAACTCCAAAGACTGCGCGTAACCGCGATGGACACCCTGGACCAGCCTCGCTGCACACGCTGGGATTGCCTTGCGACATTGCCACGCAGTTGAGATATCATATCGTCCAACCTTCACTAGACGTGTGGGACAGAATATCATCACGTATTTTGTGAGCTTGCACTTGTAACAACGTTATATAAAATAGGTTTACACCTTTTAACGGTACTGATGCTAAAAGCTGGTCAAAACTGCACTAGTACTGGAAACTTTTTTTTTACCGTAAAAGAATATTCAACAAATGGAAAATAAGAGTGATATTGCACGGTGATTAACGGCGTAGATTAAGCAACCAGCTGTACGTGTAGGCCTTAATGGAGGCCTGGACAGTCCTGTGGAGCGCTGACGCTGGTGGCGAGATAGGGAGGGACATGGCCAGGTAATGTTGGTGTGAGCTCCGTGCGCACTGCCTGCCGCAACTTAGCCAAACTTCCCCCAACCAGAGTAATATGAAACTAGCCTTCGTGAACAGCAACCAGGATGATTTATGATCTGGCTGACCTCAACTATAGCTACAACGTGAGCGACGACCCGTTCAGCCTACTGGACCGGGAATGGAGCGACACTCCGAAAGAGACCCTCTCCAGGACTGGCTTCATCGTGCTCTCCGTGTTTCTGGGCTTGATCATGACCTTCGGCTTCCTCAACAACTTCGTCGTACTGCTCCTCTTCTGCAAGTTCAAGAAGCTGCGTACCCCGGTCAACATGCTCCTGCTCAACATCAGCGTGAGCGACATGCTGGTGTGCATGTTCGGGACCACGCTGAGTTTTACCTCCAGTATCAAGGGAAAGTGGCTCCTGGGCCGCCACGGCTGCTTGTGGTACGGTTTCATCAACTCCTGCTTCGGTGAGTAGCCTATAGCCTATAAAGGCTCATTGCATGCGCTGTGAGTGATAAGGTAGGGCTGCTGTATATTGTATATTTAGCCAATGAATGGAACTTTAAACTTGTATCTTCGTTAAATCTTTCAAGTGTAATTTAATAGTCGTAAAACAACTTTCATGGATGGTGTAGCCTACCCTATTCATCGTTTATTTGACTGACCGCGCTGTACGAATTTGAATAGCTCCGGCAACTAAATCACTGGGTAGCAGCTGCTCATACTCGAATTAAGTTTTAAGAAAATTCTTCTAAATGTCTTCAAATAAGTTATTTTCACATAAATTAATAGCTTACCAAAATGTTGTTTCCTAAATTTGTCCACAACTTGTCACAATGTGTCAACGGAGCATTTCGAGTTTAATTTCGGGAGAGTTTGGCTCTGCATCGATGTCAATATGCGTAATGTGTGTAATAGTAACGGTACCCACTAAGATACAAGTTGTTTCTGACGGTGAGACGTGGGTGTAGTGGTTTGAAACGCACTAACGCAGAGCAGTACTGTGTAGTGAACACAAAGCCATAGCATACAATGGCATAACGCACTGTATACTGTATACCATGTGTAATACGAACATAGAAGGCAAAGGCTTTACACTAAGGCATAATAATAAGAAGAAGAAGAAGAAGAATAGGCCTAATTGATTGTATTTATATATACATATTATCAAACATTTGAATATATCTGTTTTTATTATTCTCATTCAGCAGAGCCGAGGTTACGGTCCTCAGTAGGCCTATTCTCCCAGCGATCACAACAACACACAAGTTCCTTGTGGACTATAGTTAGAGCTCTGACAAGCACTTAAGATTTAGACTTATTGTAGAGTAACTCTAAAGAGGAGGAAGGGATGTTAGTGGGCAAGGATGGTTGAGAGGATATTGGGTTGTGTGTCTAGGCCAGTGTAAGGGTGATTTCTGAGATCTGATTGGCCCAGACATTGTGACTGAGGGCTCATGCTGTTTCTGGCAGCCAGGTCACCCCATGTATGATACAAGTCAGTATTCGATGTCAATCCATGTCTGAGGACATGACGTTGAAGTTGGGGTTGGCAGATAGGCATTTGCCTCTGGTGCTGAAGGTTGCATGTTCAAATCCAGTGATAGAAAGTTGTGTGTGTGTGTGTGTGTGTGTGTGTGTAAGCAAGCTGCTGCTAGAAACCGTCTCATGTCAGAATTAAAATGTTCATCCATGTTTCTCAAATATCAAAGTGTTTACATTTAGGTATTAACTCTGAATGGTTTGGGATAGGCTTAAAACAAAAATCTCAAAAACAACTTTCTTTCCCTGGATTTGAACATGCAAATTGGTAGTAAAAAATGTGGAGTTAATACTTAATAAAAAATGTGGAGTTAATACTTAACCGTAAACACTTTGACGTTTGGAACAACTTCGAGATTTGACATTTGAGAAACGTGGATGAATGTCTAATTCTGACGTGAGACTGAGACCTAGTTGGTTTCTGGCAGCAACTAAAACACACATGTACACACCTGTGCGTACACACCTGCACTGTAAAAGGGAAACATACTGGCAAAATGTATTGGTTCAAAATCCTGATATACAGCTGATATCTGTATAAACGTATTATTTTGAGAAGATCAGGGAGTTTTGCGACATACGTTGCTGATCCTATTTTCTTTTTAAATCCTGATTCTCAGCCACTTTACCCCTGATTGTATGCATATAACTAACTAATCGATCACTGATACTGTTATTTGTGGGGGCCCCAGCTCAGATATTCAACATACTTCTTCTTATTATTGGTGGGGCAGAGTTGCAAAGAAAAAAACATATCTCAGACTGGCCAATAAAAAGAAAAGATTAAGTTGGGCAAAAGAACACAGACACTGAACAGAGGAACTCTGCCTAGAAGGCCAGCATCCCGGAGTCACCTCTTCACTGTTGACGTTGAGACGTGTTTTGCAGGTACTATTCAATGAAGCTGCTAGTTGAGGACTTGTGAGGCATCTGTTTCTCAAACTAGACACTCTAATGTACTTGTCCTCTTGCTCAGTTGTGCACCGGGACCTCCCACTCCTCTTTCTATTCTGTGAAGGGAGTAGTACTCAGCGCTGTACGAGATCTTCAGTTTCTTGGCAATTTCTCGCATGGAATAGCCTTCATTTCTCAGAACAAGAATACCCTGACAAGTTTCAGAAGAAAGCTATTTGTTTCTGGCCATTTTGAGCCTGTAATTGAACCCCCAAATGCTGATGCTCCAGATACTCAACTAGTCTAAAGAAGGCCAGTTGTATTGCTTCTTTAAATAGCACAACAGTTTTCAGCTGTGCTAACATAATTGCAAAAGGGTTTTCTAATGATCAATTAGCCTTTTAAACGGATAAACTTGGATTAGCTAACACAACGTGCTATTGGAACACAGGATGGTTGCTGATAATGGGCCTCTGTACGCCTATGTAGATATTCCAGCTAGAATAGTCATTTACAACATTAACTATGTCTACACTGTATTTCTGATCAATTTGATGTTATTTTAATGGACAAAAAATTTGCATTTCTTTCAAAAACAAGGACATTTCTAAGTGACCCCAAACTTTTGAACGTTAGTATACCTCAATCGCATAACTTCTGACCGCAACCGCACAACTTCTGACCATATCTAGTGATCACAACCACACAATGACATACCTCAACCACCTAACTTCTGACCGCAATCAAACAAATTCTGACCACATCTTTATTTTACTAGGCAAGTCAGTTAAGAACAAATTCTTATTTTCAATGACGGCCTAATGACGGCCCATCTAGTGTCCACAACCACACCTCCTGACCTCAACCACACAATTACATACCACAACAACACAACATCTGACCACACAACTTCTGATCACACATTTAACTACTAACCATATCCAAACAACTTTTGACTACAACTACTGAACCACATAACTACTAACCACTACAACTTCTGACCAAATCTACCGACTTTCGATGGGAATTAAAAATGAAATTTGTACACTTATTTCACTACCACAAACGTTTAAAGAGCTTTAGCTAGCCCCACCAACTTTACTTGTAAAGTTACCATCTAGTTAATATTGTTCTTGTACATACTGTATAATATCTTATTGATATTGACAATCTATTTCTGATATTGCTACTATGCAAGTAACCATTTGGCTGTACTGTTTACACCTTCTGTAGAGACCCATCCACTTGGCAAGATGTGGCTGGGGGTTATAGCATTTCTTTCATATGATCCATTAAATTAGTGTGTCTGGGTAAGCGTCATCTAATATTTATAAAATATTTTTATCTGGACACTTTCTGTTTACCTGGAATTTTTCCTTATTGTAGGCTACTACTTTTACCACTTTTAGTCTTAATCTTTACTACACTACTCACTGTTTAACACATGACCTCACATGTGAATCCTTAAAGAGATGGGTGGGCCTGGCTTAAGAGGGTGTGAGCAATGCTGAATGGGTGAAGACAAAGGAGAGCTCTCCAGTAGGTACCAAAACATTCAAAGGCCATTTTCTTGAAAGTTTATCAACTTTCAAAGCATAATTACTCATTGTTCCTCAAAAATGCAGTGTATGATATACCATTTTGTAGCTCTGTGTCTCTACTTTTATCCAATGTAAGAAACACAATTTCAAATTTTGCTACATAAGACCGATTTGAGCCTTTCGGTGACACATACTTTTTTTTTCTCCCTTCTTTTTACGGACCTTCCCTGTAATATATTGAAGGGAATGTCCATTAAAAAAAAGTAAAACGTTTTTTAACAGATTTATACAGATTTATATCAGCTCTGCCTATTTAATGGAGAGTCAGTAGGCAGGTTTCCATTGACTCAGGTTTGTTAGACAAAATCAATGTCATATATTATTAAATACAGATCTCTGGACAGATACAGTTTTACGTCTGCTATGTTAGGTTAGATACAGACATACCGCATAGACCACATGAGAGAGGAATCTACACAACACAACAACAAGGGACAGAGACAGTTCATGAAAGTGTACCTCATCTACTTTGAAGAACTGCTAAAGTTATTTTGTTAGACAGCTGTGCAGCATAGGCTACTTAGGCAGGCTAGCTAAATAGGTTGACTAAAGACAGTACAGTATAGGGAACACATAGATTACGTCAGGTATGGCTGGCAGACTGCTACTGCCTGAGCAGAGATGAGATGATGACTTAAAAAAGGAATTAGGAATTAAAAATAATACGTCATCAAAAAAAGTAAATAATATAGACAACTGAAATATTTTATTATATCGTAGTAATTTCCTATTTTTCTACTGATGTGTAACCAATGTGGACCTGACAGAGACTATGGAATATTTTGAATGTTTTGGCAATTGAATTCTCATTATTTTGGCCTTTGGAATATTGATTAGCTAACAATCAGACTGCAGTCTCTTTCTCTGCTGGCAAAGGGCTGGGTTGGGTTCCAAACAGAGGACTCCCAGTTCTCTCCCGCCCTTGCTCCCTTCATTCCTTCCCTTGCTCCCTTCATTCTTTCCCTTGCTCCCTTCATACCTTCCCTTGCTCCTTTCAGTCCTTCCCTTGCTCCCTTCATACCTTCCCTTGCTCCTTTCAGTCCTTCCCTTGCTCCCTTCATTCCTTCCCTTGCTCCCTTCATTCTTTCCCTTGCTCCCTTCATTGTTGCCCTTTCTCACCTTAATTCCTACACTTGCTTCCTTTACTCCTTCCCTTACTCCCTTCATTCCTTCACTTGCTCTCTTATTTCCTACACTTGATTCATTCATTCCTGCTTTTGTTTCCTTCATTCCTGCCCTTGCTCCCTTCATTTTTTGCCCTTGCTCTCTGTTTTCCTGCCCTTGCTCCCTTCCCTCCAGCCTTGATAACTTGGAGGTACGAAACACGTGAATACTTGTACTATCATCCAGTCAGCCATTGAATAAAAGATCATTGGTAGGAGGTAACAAATGGCAAGTGAAGTGAACAAGTCTGAATGAGAAAAATTATGTTTGGGAGCATAGCATAGAAAATAGCAATTTCAATGCACAGTATTGGAGTGGGAGAGGTACCATATGGAAGAGTAAATTCTAATTAAAGTAGAAAGGCATTCCTGTAGGGCAAATACATTGAATTCCTCATGTTGAATGTAGTTCTCTAGGAGGCAGTTGATTACATAATTATAGACATGTACTTTCTTCCTGCTCTGCTCTCCACAGGCCAGTGTGTTTACCTGCTGCCTCAGATTAATCATTTCATGTTTCTGTGGACTTGACTTCCTTCTGCACTAATGTTCAAAAAATATGTGTCAGATATTCCTTAACACAAAATCGGAGAGAGAAGTACATAAGTGAGATTGAAAAATTGTTCAAGGCAGTGTAGCAGCAAATGATCTGTGCTGCAATGAAATTGATTTGCATATCTACTACACATACACGTTATCTAACTCAAACAAGCAGGAAATATCTCATTCTGCCAGAATACCATTATATAATGAATATTCACTGTTATATCCATCTTTCTCATTATTCTCACTTCCATTGTGACTGATTGGAAGTTCTCTAAACACAGTGAACATATCTTTAGGTCTGGCTGCTTTTTCGACTTGTCTACTCTCACTACTGTAATATGTCTGTCTGTGTTTGACGGGTTCTCACAGGGGGAACTGATTACAGTAGCGGCTCAAACAAATAGCATGCCACTATAGTTGGCCAAACTCATAAACTCAGCAAAAAGAAAAAATGTCCTCTCACTGTCAACAGCGTTTATTTTCAAATATAAATATTTGTAAGAACATAACAAGATTCAACAACTGGGACATAAACTGAACAAGTTCCACAGACATGTGACTAACAAAAATTTAATAATGTGTCCCTGAACAAAGGGGGGGGTCAAAATCAAAGTAACAGCCAGTATCTGGTGTGACCACCAGCTGCATTAAGTACTGCAGTGCATCTCCTCCTCATGAACTGCACCAGATTTGCCAGTTCTTGCTGTGAGATGTTACCCCACTCTTCCACCAAGGCACCTGGCCTTCCACCTTGAAATCGATCCCGCTCCGGAGTACAGGCCTTGGTGTAACGCTCATTCCTATGACGATAAACGCGAATCCGACCATCACCCCTGGTGAGACAAAACGCGACTCGTCAGTGAAGAGCACTTTTTGCCAGTCCTGTCTGGTCCAGCAACGATGGGTTTGTGCCCATAGGCGACATTGTTGCCGATGGTCTGGTGAGGACCTGCCTTGCAACAGGCCTACAAGACCTCAGTCCAGCCTCTCTCAGCCTATTGCGGACAGTCTGAGCACTGATGGAGGGATTGTGTGTTCCTGGTGTAATTCGGGCAGTTGTTGCCATCCTGTACCTGTCCCGCAGGTGTGATGTTCGGATGTACCGATCCTGTGCAGGTGTTGTTACACGTGGTCTGCCACTGCGAGGACAATCAGCTGTCCTTCCTGTCTCCCTGTAGCGCTGTCTTAGGCGTCTCACAGTACGGACATTGCAATTTATTGCCCTGGCCACATCTGCAGTCCTCATGCCTCCTTGCAGTATGCCTAAGGCACGTTCACGCAGATGAGCAGGGACCCTGGGCATCTTTCTTTTGGTGTTTTTCAGATTCAGTAGAAAGGTCTCTTTAGTGTCCTAAGTTTTCATAACTGACCTTAATTGCCTACCGTCTGTAAGCTGTTAGTGTCTTAACGACCGTTCCACAGATGCATGTTCATTAATTGTTTATGGTTCATTGAACAAGCATGGGAAACAGTGTTTAAACCCTTTACAATGAAGATCTGTGAAGTTATTTGGATTTTTACGAATTACCTTTGAAAGACAGGGTCCTGAAAAAGGGACATTTTCTTTTTTTGCTGAGTTTATCTATTTATAACTCATGAACTGTCTGTCTCCGACTGTCTTTTTTTCCCACCAATTAGAAAATGTCTCACTTCATCACTCCATACTCTCCACTCCCTCGCTCTCTGCTATTTACAGCTGTACAATTTATTCCCTGTCCATTCTACTTGTCACAGCACACACACACACGCACACACACACACACACACACACACACACACACACACACACACACACACACACACACACGTATGCTTGCAAGCACACGTGCACACACAGACACACACAGCCAGACACTGCAGTGATAATCTCTGTTTGCTACAACCAGATCATTGCAATACGGAGGGATCTCAGCTGCAGGGGCATAGATAAGTCTCTATAATGACATTTTATGGCCTTAGATATTGACAGTAAACCCCCTTCACCCAACTGTTGCGGAAATACAGCTTTTTTGGATTCCATTTTGCCGGAATTCAATCAAATTCGCACAGCAGGAGACCCAGCACTGCCAAAAACAATTTTTTGCCTGCTCTACATCAAAGTGCATTGTGAGTAATCAGCGCAGGCCAGGCAGAAGAAACGTGGGAGCCCTCCCCATCAAAGAGTGGCTGAGATACATCCTGGTTGTTTATTTCAGGGTATACTTACTGCATTTCAGGTGCTGGGTAACTACAAAGCATACAAAAAGACAGGAGAACACCTGTACACTGTTTACATGCCCAGAAAGTTAATTAAGCAACCTTTGGACCACTGGTAACCCAACAAAACCCGACAGTGCTGGAGGATTTGCTGCACTAAAACTCTGAAAGCTTCTAAACAGAGAACAAAGAACTCTGTCTTGTGCCATGTGAGTTACGTCACTCCTTAAAACAGAGTTATGCAGTCAGGAGAAATTATAATTGATAAGGACAAATAAACACAATTCAACTTAAACTAACACCAATAAAACTTGAAGAGCAGTGTCATACATCATTACTATTTAGAGAGAGAAGCTGTCGTTTCATATGTACCACGACTGATCTGCTGGTCTGAAGCCAATGTAGTGCTGCCTAGGTAGTGCAGTGTTACACAGTATGACAGAGTGCTCTGTATTTATATGCAGTGCTGTATGCAGTTTGTGAAGTATTTATTAGTATTACGTACTTTCCTGCAGTATGACACCATATTATGCCGTCTTATGTAGTAGTATTACGCAGTATTACACACAGACTAATGATTAATCTTTTATAGAGACTCACATTCTCTGTGGTTTCCTCCATCATATCGTATGGATATATTTTATCTTTATTCGTTTACTTTTATTCATTCATTTTATAATCATATATAACCACTTCTTAGGTTTTGAAACCTTAGCCGATCCTCCACCACCCCCAACAGCCCTTTTTCTGAACATGGATATCATGGAACATCCTGAATTCAAGGATAAAGGGAGCAGGATAAGCAGGATGAAATTGGCCAAGCGGAGAAAACTGGATTGTTTTGGCAAAAATCTCTACTCAAATCAAATCAAATGTTATTTGTCACATGCGCCGAAAACAACAGGTGTAAGACCTTACCGTGAAATGCTTACTTACAAGCCCTTAACCAACAATGCAGCTCAAGAAATAGAGTTAAGAAAACTAAAGTAAAACTTTTTTTTAAAAGTAATACAAGAAAATTACATAACAATAACAAACCTATATAAAGGAGGTACTGGTACCGAGTCAATGTGTGGGGTCTATATTGTCCATGTCGTCATTCAGCCACATCTCGGTGAAACATAAGATATTACCGTTTTTAATGTCCCCTTGGTAGGATAGTCTTAATCATAGATTGTCCAGTTTATTTTACAATAATTGCACATTTGTCAATAGTACGGATGGTGGTGGAGTTTTACTCACTCGCCTACTAATTCTCACAAGGCACCCCGCCCTCCTCCCCCTTTTTCTCCATCTTTTCTTCACGTGGATGACGGGGATTTGGGCCTGGTCTTGAGAAAGTAGTATATCCTTCGCGTCAGACTTCGCGTCAGAAAAATCTTTGTCCAGTTCAAGGTGAGTAATCGCTGTTCTGATGTCCAGAAGCTCTTTTCGGTCATAAGAGACGGTAGCAGCAACATTATGTACAAAATGAGTTACAAACAATGTGAAAAAACTAACAAAATACCACAGTTGGTTAGGAGCCCGTAAAACGGCAGCCATCCCTCCGGCGTCCTTATTGGTTTCTACTCACTCATAGAATGTAAGAATGTGCCTGTCTGAGGCCCCCTTTTAGAATGTATGCATTGTGGCACCTTAAATGAAATTTTGGAAAAAAAGGCAAACTCAGCTCCATCATTCATTGAATCAGATGGCTCATTCATCACAAAACCTACTGCTATTGCCAACTACTTTAATGATTTTTTCATTGGTAAGGTTATCAACTTAGGCATGACATGCCAGCAACAAACGCTGACACTACACATCCAAGCATATCTGACCAAATTTTGAAATACAAGCATTGTAATTTTGAATTCCGTAAAGTGAGTATGGAAGAGGTGAAAAAATATTGTTGTCTATCAGCAATGACAAGCCCCCGGGATCTGACAACTTGGATTGAAAATTACTGATGATAATAGCAGACAATATTGACACTCCTATTTGCCATATTTTCATATTTTGAGTAAAGCCAGTGTCTATGTATTCGGATGACTCAACACTATACACGTCAGTTACTACAGCGACTGAAATGACTGCAACACTTAGAAAAGAGCAGCAGTTAGTTTAAGAGTGGGTGGCAAGGAATAAGTTAGTCCGAAATATTTCTAAAACTAAAAGCATTGTATTTGGGACACATCATTCACTAAATCTTGTAATAAATAATGTGGAAATTGAGCAAGTTGAGGTGACTAAACTGCTTGGAGTAACCCTGGATTATAAACTGTCTTGGTCAAAACATATTGATACAACAGTAGCTAAGATCGGGAAAAGTCTGTCCAGAATAAAGCTCTGCTCTACCTTCTTAACAGCACTATCAACAAGGCAGGTCCTACAGGCCCTAGTTTCGTCGTACCTGGACTACTGTTCAGTCGTGTGGTCTGGTGCCACAAAAAGGGACTTAGGAAAATTGCAATTGGCTCAGAACCTGGCTGGCCCTTGAAAGTACTTAGAGAGCTTACTTACTTACTTACTTACTTACTTTATTGTCCCCATGGGGAAATTTTGTTGCAGTGTCATGTACACATTTAAAGTGGCGTTAAATACACAACAAGATTGACAATACAACTTTCAATAACAGTCACGCACCAATAAATAAAATAAAATTTAAAATTTAAAAAAGAAGAAAAGACTAGCCTGCTGGCCTTGGGAACATGGGAACAATGGGAACATTTGCCCGAGCTATTTGAGGGATATCACACCTGGCACAAATGATTGTCTCGTTCTATTTTTCCTGCTGAGGGGTGCCCTATACCTGCGCCCAGAGGGGAGTAATTCAAAGTCCAGGTACAGGCGGTGACTTGGGTCTAAAATGATTTTGTGAGCCTTACGGAGGGCCCTGACCTTAAAAATCTCATCCAGGCCTGTCTGTTTGACTCCAAGTACCTTGCTTGCTGTGGTAATAATCCTTCTCAGCATGTTTCTCTGACTGACAGTGGCATTGCCAAACCAACAAACAATACAAAAAGTTAAAATACTCTCAATAAAGGATTTGTAAAACAGAGTCAATATAGTACAGTCTATATTAAAAGAACCCAACTTTTTTAGAAAGTACAGTCTCTGTTGGCTCTTTTTGTAGATCTGGTCTGTACATTTACTCCACTGAAGCTTACTGTCCAAAAAGACACCCAGATATTTATATTCCTCTACAATTTCTATATTCTGGCCTCTGATAGATGTTGCAGAGGTAGGTGTTGTACGCTTCCTGAAGTCTATGCACATCTCTTTGGTCTTGTTAGTATTGAGGACCAAGTGTGATTCCTCACACCACTCTACAAAGTCATCTAGGACCGGGCCATGATGTTCCTCGTCATCATGCAACAGGCTGATCAAGGCAGTGTCATCAGCGAACTTAACGAGGTGTCTGTCAGTATGGGAACTAGTACAACTATTAGTGTACAAGATGTACAGAAGTGGGGACAAAACACATCCCTGAGGAGAGCTAACATTAATAATATGCATGTCAATCTATCCTGGCTCAAAGTGGAGGTGAGATTGACTTCATCACTACTTGTATTTATGGGGCGTTACAGTTGCCGTACCAGGCGGTGATACAGCCCGACAGGATGCTCTGAATTGTGCATCTGTAAAAGTTTGTGAGGGTTTTAGGTGCCAAGCCAAATTTCTTCAGCCTCCTGAGGTTGAAGAGGCGCTATTGCGTCTTCTTCACCACACTGTCTGTGTGGGTGGACCATTTCAGTTTGTCAGTGATGTGTACGCCGAGGAACTTGAAGCTTTCCACCTTCTCCACAGTGGTCCCGTCAATGTGGACAGGGTGGTGCTCCCTCTGCTGTTTCCTGAAGTACACGATCAGCTCCTTTATTTTGTTGATGTTGAGTGAGAGGTTATTTGCCTGGCACCACACTCCCAGAGCCCTCACCTCCTCCCTGTATGCTGTCTCGTCATTGTTTAAAACATACAATATACTTGCAGTGAAGCCGCTCAACAACTACATCACAATAGTCATCTAACAGACTCCCATCCAGAGCGACACACAGAAGCAACCAGGGTCAACGCCCTGCTCAAGGGCACGTCGACTGATCGAAAATCGGGGACCTGAACCAGCGATCCATCAACCACCGGCCCAAGCTCCCAACCGCCAGCCCTCCAAGATCCCCAACAAAGACATCAAGGACAACAAAAATCATAACAGCAAGGCCAACTTAATATGTTTGAGTGCATGGGACTATTTACCAGTGTGTGTGTCCGTGTATGTGCACATGTGTGCATTTGAATGAAAGTGTGTGTATATGCATGTGTACAAACACCTACACAGCATCATCCTCCGGCATTAGCTGTAACAACACTGCCCCTCAGTGTCATTCAAACGTACTTTTTGTTATGTTTTATTTTAACTAATTTTTTTTATACTTTTCTCTTTGACTGTCATTCTATCCCCCGCCCAGCAACTCCACTCCCACTTGTCTCCAATTCCACATCCCAACCCTCAGCCCCTCCCACCTATCTATGCTGGCCATCCTCTTCAGATTTCTACGCCCCATATATCTTTCAACTATGCTGTGATGTTTAACATACAATTTTTATCTATATAATCGAATAGAATCCACAGATTGTGAGTTGAAGATAAATACTGTACTAAGAGTATTAGTATATTAGTAATTGACTAACCCGGTCTATCCAGATCTCCCAACAATATTATTTATAGTGTCAATTTTAGATCAATGTTCTGCATTTTCAGCCATTCCTGAACCTGAGATCAGAAACAGGGTACCTGAGGGCAATACCAAAATAAATGGTCTATTGATTCTGTATCCTCACAACAAAATCTGCAGAGCTTCGATGATTGAATGCCCCAAATATTCAACATTTTGTTGGTAACAAGATTTCTATATAATAATTTTAGCTGAAAAGCACGAAGTCTTGAATCTTGCGTCGTTTTATATATCAACTCATACACCTTGTACCATGGAATCGGTACATCAAAAATCTCTTCCCAACTATTTTGCAATCTGTATGGCACAGCGGTCAACATCCTGGTCCTCAAATGAAACTGGTATACTTTCCTATTTATGTTATTTTTATTCCTCCGCCAGTTTTGATCCTTTATATTGGGCAGACAGACCAATTCCCTACCTCCTCGCACTGCCACCTGCCTCCTCCATTTTTGGAGTAATGCTGTAATCAGTTGGTTGTACCCTTGGATTAAGCAGACCTTCCCGTACAATTCTGATAACTCCATGAAAGACATAACTCTACCATTCCAATTTACAATATAATTTAAAAACAAAATACCCCTTTCCCAAAATACAGGTATTTTATCAACCAGCACATTTGAGTTCAGCCATAATATGTTGTAATATTTGTTCTATCTTTTCAGGGGGATGAAATTGAAATTGTAGCCAGTTCTGCAATGCTTGTTTGAAAATGAGACATGGCAATCTGCACAATGGCAAAAAAGCTATTTTTAAACAATGGATGAGCTTTTCTTAGTAATCTACTTGAGAACCATTTAGGGTTCAAGTAAAACTTTTGAATAAGTGAAGCTTTTAGAGAGAGGTTTAGCGCTTTTATATTTAATCATCTCAACCCACCCAATTCATATTCATTATATACTGTAGATTGGCACGCTTTATTTTGTCTGGTTTAGCATCCCAGAGAAAGCAAAATATTTTTGCTCATATGATTTGAAAAACGAATCATCAGGAGTACGCAGCGCCATAAGTAAGTGAGTAAACTGAGATATGACTTTTTCCATAAATAGACAGGTATTTACCTCTCCATGGTTGCAGGATCTTGTCTATTTTTACAAGTTTTCTATTGAAATTCATTGTGGAGAGCTTATTTATATTTTTTGTGATATGAATACCAAGTATGTCTACTCCACAGTCAGCCCATTTTAAAGGTAAACTGCAGGGTAATGTTAAAGTTGTATTTTTTAAAGATCCAATACGTAATCTTGTACACTTTGTACACATCATAAATAGGTTTTAGTCCAGAGAGTCCAGAAAAGTTATCTAGATCTTCAATGAGATGCAGTTGAAGTCGGAAGTTTACATACACTTAGGTTGGAGTCATTAAAACTCATTTTTTAACCACTCCACAAATTTCTTGTTAACAAACTATAGTTTTGGCAAGTTGGGTAGGACATCTACTTTGTGCAGGACACAAGTCATTTTTCCAACAATTGTTTACAAACAGATGATTTCACTTATAATTCACTATCACAATTCCAGTGGGTCAGAAGTTTACATACACTAAGTTGACTGTGCCTTTAAACAGCTTTGAGAATTCCAGAAAATTATGTCATCGCTTTAGAAGCTTCTGATAGGCTAATCAACATCATTTGACTCAATTGGAGGTGTACCTGTGGATGTATTTCAAGGCCTATGTAACGATAGTCTATATCGTCCTCCTCATCGGACGAGGAGAGGCGAGAAGGATCGGACAAATATGCAGAGTGGTTGGTTTCCATGGTAATTTAATAACACGAAAACAAATATGCGATACAAAATAACAAAATGAAACTACCGTGACAGTCCCGTGTGGCGAAACACTAACAAGGAACAAACACCCACAAAACACACGTGAAACCCCGGCTGCCTAAGTATGATTCTCAGTCAGGGACAACGATTGACAGCTGCCTCTGATTGAGAATCATACCAGGCCGAACACACAAAACCCCAACATAGAAAACAACACATAGACAACCCACCCAACTCACGCCCTGACCAACTAAATACATACAAAACAAGGGAAAACAGGTCAGGAACGTGACAGCCTACCTTCAAACTCAGTGCCTCTATGCTTGACATCATGGGAAAATCAAAAGAAATCAGCCAAGACCTCAGAAAAACAATTGTAGACCTACACAGGTCTGGTTCATACTTGGGGGCAATTTCCAAATGCCTGAAGGTACGACGTTCATCTGTACAAACAATAGTACGCAAGTATAAATACCATGGGACAATGCAGCCGTCATACCGCTCAGGAAGGAGACGTGTTCTGTCTCCTAGAGATGAACGTACTTTGGTGCGAAAAGTGCAAATCAATCCCAGAACAACAGCAAAGGACCTTGTGAAGATGTTGGAGGAAACAGGTACAAAAGTATCAATATCCACATTAAAACGAGTCCTATATCGACATAACTTGAAAGGCCGCTCAGCAAGGAAGAAGCCACTGCTCCAAAACCGCCATAAAAAAGCCAGACTACGGTTTGCAACTACACATTGGGACAAAGATCGTACTTTTTTGAGAAATGTCCTCTGGTCTGATGAAACAAAAATAGAACTGTTTGGCCAAAACATCGTTATGTTTGGAGGATAAAGGGGGAAGCTTGCAAGCCGAAGAACAACATCCCAAACATGAAGCACGGGGGTGGTAGCATCATGTTGTGGTGGTGCTTTGCTGCAGGAGGGACCGGTGCACTTCACAAAATAGATGGCATAATGAGGGAGGAAAATTATGTGGATATATTGAAGCAACATCTCAAGACATCAGCAGGAAGTTAAAGCTTGGTCGTAAATGGGTCTTCCAAATGGACAATAACCCCAAGCATACTTCCAAAGTTGTGGCAAAATGGCTTAAGGACACAAAGTCAAGGTATTGGAGTGGCCATCACAAAGCCCTGACCTCAATCCTATAGAACATTTGTGGGCAGAACTGAAAAAGTGTGTGCAAGCAAGGAGGCCTACAAACCTGACTCAGTTATACCAGCTCTGTCAGGAGGAATGGGCCAAAATTCACCCCACATATTTTGGGAACCTTGTGGAAGGCTACCCGCAATGTTTGACCCAAGTTAAACAATTTAAAGGCAATACTACCAAATACTAATTGAGTGTGTGTAAACGTCTGACCCACTGGGAATGTGATGAAAGAAATTAAAGCTGAAATAAATCATTCTCTCTACTATTATTCTGACATTTCACATTCTTAAAATAAAGTGGTGATCCTAATTGACCTAAGACAGGGAATTTTTACTAGGATTAAATGTCAGGAATTGTTAAAACCTGAGTTTAAATGTATTTGGCTGAGGTGTATGTAAACTTCCGACTTCAACTGTATTTAAGGGATCTAGCTTGCGGACTTAATATAAAACTTGAGTCATCGGCATACATGGACACCTTTGTTTTTAAGCCTTGGATTTCTAATCCTCGAATGTTGTTATTTATCTGATTTTAATAGCTAGCATTTCGATGGCCATACGCCGAGGAACTTGAAACTTTCCACCTTCTCCACTGCGGTCCCGTCGATGTGGATAGGGGGATGCTCCCTCTGCTGTTTCCTGAAGTGCACGATCATCTCCTTTGTTTTGTTGACATTGGGTGTGAGGTTATTTTCCTGGCACCACACTCCCAGGGGCCTCACCTTCTTCCTGTAAGCTGTCTCGTTGTTGTTGGTAATCAGGCCTACTACTGTTGTGTCGTCTGCAAACTTGATGATTGAGCTGGAGGCGTGCAAGGCCACGCAGTCATGGGTGAATAGGGAGTACAGGAGAAGGCTGAGTACTTACCCTTGTGGGGTACCAGTGTTGAGTATCAGCGAAGTGGAGGTGTTGTTTCCTACCTTCACCACCTGGGAATGGCCCGTCAGGAAGCCAAAGACCCAGGGAGCGGGGTTCAGATCCAGAGCCTCGAGCTTAATGATGAGCTTGGAGGGTACTATGGTATTGAATGCTGAGCTGTAGTCAATGAACAGCATTCTTATATACAGTGGGGAGAACAAGTATTGGATACACTGCCGATTTTCCTACTTACAAAGCATGTAGAGGTCTGTCATTTTTATCATAGGTACACTTCAACTGTGAGAGACGGAATCTAAAAAAATCCAGAAAATCACATTGTATGATTTTTAAGTAATTAATTTGTATGAACAGCATTCTTACATAGGTATTCCTCTTGTCCAGATGGGATAGGGCAGTGTGCAGTGCGATGGTGATTGCATCGTCTGTGGATCTATTGGTGTGGTAAGCAAATTGAAGTGGGTCTAGGTTGTCTGGTAAGGTAGAGGGGATTTATGATCCTTGATTCATCTCTCAAAGCACTTCATGATGACAGAAGTGAGTGCTACGGGGTGCTATAGTAATTTAGTTCAGTTATCTTTTCTTTCTTGGGTACAGGAACAATGGTAGACATCTTGAAGCATGTGGGGACAGCAGACTGGGATAGGGAGAGATTGAATATATCTGTAAACACTCCAGCCAGCTGGTCTGCGCATGCTCTGAGGACACGGCTAGGGATGCCGTCTGGGCCGGCAGCCTTGTGAGGGTTATAACGCCTAAATGTCTTAATCACGTCAGCCACATAGAGGGAGAGCCCACAGTCCTTGGTAGTGGGCCGCGTCGGTGGCACTGAAGCTGTTTAGCAAGATGTCGGTATCCGCGACGTGGCTGGTTTTCCTATCGTAGTCCGTGATTGTCTGTAGACCCTGCCACACACGTCTTGTGTCTGAGCCGTTGAATTGCGACTCCACTTTCTCTCTATCCTGATGTTTTGACTGTTTGATTGCCTTACGGAGGGAATAACTACACTGTTTGTATTCGGCCATATTCCTATTCACCTTGCCATGTTTAAATGCGGTAGTTCGCACTTTCAGTTTTGCGCGAATGTCACGACTTCTAGCGAAGTCGGTTCCTCTCCTTGTTCGGGCGGTGTTCGGCGGTCAACGTCACCGGTCTTCTAGCCATCTGTCACGACTTCCGCCGAAGTCGGCCCTTCTCCTTGTGCGGGTGGTGTTCGGCGGTCGACGTCACCGGCTTTCTAGTCACCACCGATCCATTTTTCAGTTTCGTTTTGTTTTGTCTGTATTACACACACCTGGTTTCAATTCCCCTATCATGTTCCCTATGTAACCCTCTGGCATTCATTTCTGTTCTGTCCGTGATTGTTTGTTCGTTAGTGGTTGTTGTTAGTACTTGTGTGTTTGTTATATTCCCATTGAGGAATTTTTGCTTATTTTTGAGTAAACGCTGTGGTTTCGCTCAACATCTGTGTCCTGCGCTTGACTCCGCTACTTCTCTGCACACAACCCTGACAGAATCACGGACCTGTTCAAATGGAGTCAGCAGGTGCAGCCAGCCCTTTTCTCCCAGTAGAGGAGCAATTCCAACAGCACGCGACCATGTTACACAGTCTAGGGACAGCCATGGATCGCGTGCTGCAAACAATGGACAGATGGGAGAGAGGAGGTCTCCCGGTTAATCATACCCCATCACCTCCGCCCGCACCTCAACCTACACCGATGTCCATCTCTCCATCGTCAGGACCCAGTGGGATTCGGCTCTCGCTCCCAGGAGCGTATGACGGAACAGCAGCCGGGTGCCAGGGGTTCCTACTACAGCTGGAGCTCTACCTGGCAGCTGTTCATCCGTCCCCTTCGGGACGCGAGAGGGTGGGCGCCCTCATCTCCTGCCTGACTGGTAAAGCCCTGGAGTGGGCCAACGCAATCTGGGGAAGGGAAGGCCTAACCCTGGATAACTATGATGACTTCTCTCGCCGCTTCCGGGCAGTCTTTGATCATCCACCTGAAGGGAGAGCGGCGGGAGAGCGATTGTTCCATCTGAGACAGGGGATGAGGAGCGCTCAAGAATTCGCACTGTACTTCCGAACTCTGGCAGCTGGTGCGGGATGGAATGAGCGGGCCCTGATCGATCACTACAGGTGTAGTCTACGAGAGGACGTTCGCAGGGAGCTAGCCTGCAGAGACACCACTCTCAACCTGGACCAGCTGGTGGATTTATCTATCCGGCTGGATAACCTGTTGGCCTCCCGCGGACGTCTAGATCGGGGTCCGCCCGTTCCATTACCCAGCCCCTTGGATCCAACACCGATGGAGTTGGGAGGGGCTGCTAGGAGGGAGACCGGAGGGGGGACCATTCCCTGCACCAACTGTGGCCGCAGAGGGCACACTGCTGGTCGGTGCTGGGGTGTTTCTCCTGGAAGTCGAGGTAGCAGGCGGAGCACTGGTGGGTCATCTCAGGTGAGTAGGCACACAACTCACCCAGAGCCCTCTGTTGCACACATGTGGTTACCCATAGAATTTCCTGAGTTTTCCCCGCATCCCCAGCATAAGGCGCTAGTAGATTCAGGCGCAGCTGGGAACTTTATTGACCGCTCTTTGGCACATAGATTAGGGATCCCTATTGTTCCTGTTGATGTTCCCTTCCCTGTACATGCCTTAGATAGTCGTCCTTTGGGGTCGGGGCTGATTGGGGAGGTCACAGCGCCCATTGCTATGAGAACGCGGGGGGATCACGAGGAGAGAATTAGTCTCTTCTTGATCGACTCTCCCGCGTTTCCTGTTGTGTTGGGTCTTCCCTGGTTGGCCTCTCATGATCCGATTATTTCGTGGCAACAGAGGGCTCTCAAGGGATGGTCCTGTCAGTGTTCAGGGAGGTGTGTAGGTGTTTCCTTAGGTGCCACTACGGTGGAAAGTCCAAACCAGGTTTCCACCATGCACATTCCCCCAGAATATGCCGATTTGGCACTCGCCTTCTGTAAAAAGAAGGCGACTCAATTACCACCCCATCGACCGGGGGATTGTGCGATAGATCTCTTGGTAGACGCTGCACTTCCCAGGAGTCACGTGTATCCTCTGTCACAGGAGGAGACGGTGGCTATGGAGACATATGTCACCGAATCTCTGGGACAGGGATACATTCGGCCTTCCATCTCACCTGTCTCCTCGAGTTTCTTTTTTGTGAAGAAGAAGGATGGAGGTTTGCGCCCGTGTATTGATTATCGAGGTATAAATAAGATCACGGTAAAATACAGTTACCCGCTACCACTCATAGCCAGTATGACCGAGTCATTACACGGGGCGCGCTTCTTCACAAAATTGGACCTCAGGAGCGCTTACAACCTGGTGCGTATCAAGGGGGGAGATGAGTGGAAGACAGCATTTAGCACCACTTCTGGGCATTATGAGTACCTCGTCATGCCGTACGGGTTAATGAATGCTCCATCAGTCTTCCAATCCTTTGTGGATGAGATTTTCAGGGACCTGCACAGGCAGGGTGTAGTGGTGTATATAGATGACATTCTAATATACTCCGCTACACGCGCCGAGCATGTGTCCCTAGTGCGCAGGGTGCTTGGTCGACTGTTGGAGCATGACCTGTACGTCAAGGCTGAGAAATGCCTGTTCTTCCAACAGTCCATCTCCTTCCTAGGGTACCGCTTTTCAGCGTCAGGGGTAGAGATGGAGAATGACCGCATTTCAGCCGTGCGTAATTGGCCGACTCCAACCACGGTAAAGGAGGTGCAGCGGTTTTTAGGGTTTGCCAACTACTACCGGAGATTTATCCGGGGTTTTGGTCAGGTAGCGGCTCCCATTACCTCACTGCTGAAGTGGGGACCGGTGCGACTGCAGTGGACAGCTGGGGCGGACAGGGCTTTTGGTCACCTGAAGGCTCTGTTTACCTCGGCTCCCGTGCTGGCTCATCCTGATCCTTCCTTAGTATTCATAGTTGAGGTGGACGCATCCGAGGCAGGGATAGGGGCTGTGCTGTCTCAGCGCTCGGGTACGCCACTAAAGCTCCGCCTCTGTGCATTCTTTTCGAAGAAGCTCAGCCCGGCGGAGCGAAACTATGATGTGGGGGACCGGGAGTTGCTGGCTGTTGTCATGGCTCTGAAAGCGTGGAGACATTGGCTTGAGGGGGCTAGACACCCTTTTCTCATTTGGACTTACCACCGCAATCTGGAGTACATCCGGGCGGCGAGGAGAATGAACCCTCGCCAGGCAAGGTGGGCCATGTTTTTCACCCGTTTTGATTTCACCCTTTCCTACAAACCAGGTTCCCAGAACGTTAAGGCAGACGCACTGTCCCGGCTGTATGATACAGAGGAGCGATCCACAGATCCCACTCCCATAATTCCAGCCTCTCGCCTGGTGGCACCGGTGGTGTGGGAGGTGGACGCGGACATCGAACGGGCGTCACGTGCAGAGCCCACTCCACCTGACTGTCCAGCTGGGCGTCTGTACGTTCCGTTTGATGTCCGCGATCGTTTGATCTGTTGGGCTCATACATAACCCTCCTCTGGTCATCCTGGTATCGGTCGGACGGTGCGCTGCCTTGCTGGGAAGTACTGGTGGCCCACTTTAGCTAAGGACGTGAGGGTTTATGTTTCCTCCTGTTCGGTATGCGCACAGTGCAAGGCACCTAGACATCTGCCCAGAGGGAAATTACAACCCCTTCCCGTTCCACAGCGACCGTGGTCACACCTATCGGTGGATTTCGTGACGGATCTTCCCCCGTCGCGGGGTAACACCACGATCCTGGTCGTTGTGGATCGGTTTTCTAAGTCCTGCCGTCTCCTTTCTTTGCCCGGTCTCCCTACGGCTCTACAGACTGCGGAGGCTCTGTTCACCCACGTCTTCCGGCACTACGGGGTGCCTGAGGATATAGTTTCTGATTGGGGTCCCAAATTTACCTCTAGAGTCTGGAGGGTGTTCATGGAACATCTGGGGGTCTCAGTCAGCCTTACCTCAGGTTTTCACCCCGAGAGTAACGGGCAGGTGGAAAGAGTTAACCAAGATGTGGGTAGGTTTCTGAGGTCTTATTGCCAGGACCGGCCGGGGGAGTGGGCCGTGTTCGTGCCTTGGGCAGAGATGGGCCAGAACTCGCTGCGCCACTCCTCCACTAACCTCTCTCACTTTCAGTGTGTGTTAGGGTATCAGCCGGTTCTGGCTCCTTGGCATCAGAGTCAGACCGAAGCTCCTGCGGTGGATGACTGGTTCCGGCGCGCGGAGGAGACATGGGACGCAGCCCATGTCCATCTTCAGCGCGCCGTGCTGCGCCAGAAAGTGGGCGCAGACTGTCACCGCAGTGAGGGACCAGTCTGGCTCTCGACACGGAACCTGCCCCTCCACCTGCCCTGTCGAAAGCTGGGTCCGCGGTTTGTGGGGCCATTTAAAGTCCTGAGGAGAGTGAACAAGGTATGTTATAGGTTACAGCTTCCTCCTGATTACCACATTAACCCCTCGTTCCATGTGTCTCTCCTCAGGCCGGTGGTGGCTAGTCCGCTCCAGGAAGCTGAGGTGCGGGAGGTTTCTCCGCCCCCTCTGGTCATCAAGGGGGCCCCGGCGTACTCCGTTCGATCCATCCTGGATTCGAGATGTCGGGCGAGGGGCCTTCAATACCTCGTGGACTGGGAGAGGTACAGTCCGGAGGAGAGATGCTGGGTTCCGGAGGAGGACGTGTTGGACCCTTCGATGCTGTGGGATTTCCAACGTCTCTGCCCGGATCGCCCTGCGCCTCGTCCTCCGGATTGTCCCTGAGGCCGGTATCGGCGCGCTGCTGGAGCCGCGCGTCAAGGGGGGGGTACTGTCACGACTTCTGCCGAAGTCGGTTCCTCTCCTTGTTCGGGCGGTGTTCGGCAATCGACGTCACCGGTCTTCTAGCCATCATCGATCTATTTTTCATGTTCCATTTGTTTTGTCTGGTTGTCGCACTCACCTGGTTGCAATTCACCTGGTTTCAACTCACCTGGTTTCAATTTACTAATTACATGTTGTATATGTTCCCTCTGTTTCCCCCCATGTCCTTGTTGGGAATTGTTTATTGTAAGTACGTGTGCTTTATGTGACTGGTGCGATACGGGTTTTGTGCCCATGTGTTTTGTTATTTTTGTTAGCCGGTAGTTATGTACATTAAACGGCTCAGGCTATTTACCAAGCTCTGCTCTCCTGCGTTTGACTTCCATGCCACCAGTTACGCACCCCTTGACAGCGAATGCTGCCATCTATCCACAGTTGCTGGTTAGGGTAGGTTTTAATAGTCACAGTGGGTACAACATCTCCTATACACTTCCTGATAAATTCAGTCACCGTATCAGTGTATTCATCAATGTTATTGTCAGAGGCTACCCGGAACATATCCCAGTCCGCGTGATCAAAACAATCTTGAAGCGTGGATTCCGATTGGTCAGACCAGCGTTGAATAGTCCTTAGCATGGGTACTTCCTGTTTGAGTTTCTGCCTATAGGAAAGGAGGATCAAAATGGAGTCGTGATCAGATTTTCAGAAGGGAGGGCGGGGGAGGGCCTTGTAGTCATCCCGGAAGTTGGAGTAGTAGGGTCGAGTACTACAATCAATAGATAGAACAGTTGATAGAACTTTGGTTGTGTTTTCCTCAAATGTCCTTTGTTAAAATCACCAGCTACAATAAATGTGGCCTCAGGATATGTGGTTTCCAGTTTGCATAAAGTCCAGTGAAGTTCTTTGAGGATCGTTGTAGTATCGGCTTGAGGAGGAATATACACGGCTGTGACTATAACCAAAGAGAATTCTCTTGGGAGATAATTTGCCATTTGATTGTGAGGTATTCTCGGTCGGGTGAACAAAGGACATGAGTTCATGTATGTTATCACAATCACACCATGAGTAGTTAATCATGAAACATACACCCCCGCCCTTCTTCTTCCCGGAGAGATATTTATTCCTGTCTGTGCGATGAACTGAGAACCCAACTGGCTGTAAGGACTCAGACAGTATATCCCGAGAGAGCCATGTTTCCGTGAAACAGTATGTTTGTCACGCCCTGACCATAGAGAGCTTTTATTCTCTATGTTGGTTAGGTCGGGGTGTGATTTAGGGTGGGTCATCTAGGTGTTTATATGTCGATGTTGGCCTGTTATGGTTCCCAATCAGAGGCAGCTGTTTATCGTTGTCTCTGATTGGGGATCATATTTAGGCAGCCATTTCCCCTTTGTGCTTTGTGGGATCTTGTCTATGTATAGTTGCCTGTGAGTATTATTATTTAGCTTGACGTTTCGTTTGTTCGTTTTGTTCCTTTTAGTTTTCTATTCCAAAAGAAAGGATGGAAACATACCACGCTGCATTTTGGTCTACTCCTTATAACGATTGTGACAATGTTACAATCCCCGATGTCTCTCTGGAAGGAAATCCTTGTCCTGAGCTCATCAACTTTATTATCCAGAGACTGAACATTAGCGAATAATATACTCGGAAGCGGTGGGTGGTGTGTGCGCCTCCTGAGTTGGACTAGAAGTCCACTCCGAATACCTCTTCTCCGCCGGCAGTGTTTTGGATCAGCCTCTGGAATCAGTTCAATTTCCCTGGGGGGTACGAACAAAGGATCCGACTCGGGAAAGTCGTATTCCTGGTCGTAATGTTGGTAATGGTGGTGAGTTACTGTCACTCTGATATCCAAAAGTTCTTCCCGGCTGGATGTAATATCACAAAAAAAATTCTGGGCTAATAATGTAAGAAATAACACATAAAAATCAAAATACTGCAAAGTTGCCTAGAAGCTAGAAGCACAGCTGCCCTATCTAATCGGCACCATTTTCATCTGTTCTGTTGTATTATCATTACATGTTAGGTTGAACACTGACAGCTTTGTAACTTCAATGAGGCTGACTGAGTTGTATAAGTTCCTCAAGAGCCTATGTAAATCCCAAAGTTGGTTTAGTTACCACTATATTACTATATGTAATCAGCAGTATTATTATTATATGTAGGATATATGTGAAGTGAACAAACTTAACATGATGAACAGGAGTTACATTTACACTAACAGTTGGTCAAAAATAACTATCTGTAAACCATGTCTCTAAGCCACACCTCCAATCTGATAGGCTGCCGTCTTGACAATATATTGAACCCCTCCAATCATAAAAAGGTTCCGAAATGAATCTTTACACAGGGGTTCCTCGAAGACCCTTTTCAGAGGGGTTTCTTTTTGAACTGGAAAGGTTCTGCCAGTGTGGCAACCCAAAAGGTTCTTCCAGGCACCTTTACTTTTAAGAGTTTAGCATATAGGACATGAGTAATAAAGAGGAGAGACTGCCTGGAATACATGAGGCTAAATCTGCTCATCAGGATGTAGAGCCACTACTCCTGCTACCACTCGGTCTCTTCATGTCTCTTTGTTTTACCAGGCGTCCCAGCGGTTCTAAGCGGCTCATCTGTGTTCAGAGTTATAATGAGCTTTTAGCAGACTGCCTAGCGAACTATAACACCACCTGGGATGAGTCTGAAGTCTCAGATTACAGGAAGCTTTCACTTAAAATTCAGATGTTTTTTTAGATGGAGGACTATGTGCAGTGGTGGAAAAAGTACCCACTTGTCATACTTGCAAAAAAGTAAAGATACCTTAATAAAAAATTACTCAAGTAAAATTGAAAGTCACCCAGTAAAATACTACTTGAGTAAAAGTATAAAAGTATTTGGTTTTAAATATTCTAAAGTATCAAAAGTAAATGTAATTGCTTAAATATACTTAAGTATCAAAAGTAAAAGTATAAATCATATTAAATTCCTTATATTAAGCAAACCAGACAGCACCATTTTCTTGTTTTTTTATTCACGGATAGCCAGGGGCACACTCCGACACTCAGACATAATTTACAAACAAAGCATGTGTGTTGAATGAATCCGCAAGATCAGATGCAGTAGGGATGACCAGGGATGTTCTCTTGATAAATGCAAGAATTTGACCATTTTCCTGTCCTGCTAAGCATTCAAAATGAAATTAGTACTTTTGCGTGTCATGGAAAATGTACGGAGTAAAAAGTACATTCTTTTCTTTAGGAATGTAGTGAAGTAAAGTCAATGTTATGTGTTCATTGCAAAGTCCTCCGAATTCTGTCTCAGATGGTTTGGATTACTCAATCGGACCGTTTGTGTAGGTTCCCAAAGTTGATGAAGCCTTATACACCAGTTTATTAAGTAAAACCATCTAGTCCCGGGTCGGAACCCCCTTTGCATCCAGACCAACCAGAATTCTTCAGGAAATTCTACAAGGTGTCGGAAACGGTCCACAGGGATGTTGATCCATGCTGACGCAATGGCATCATGAAGTTGCTGCAGATTGGACCGCGGTACATTCATGCTGGGAACAGCCCGTTCCATTTCATCCCAGAGATGCTCTATTGGGTTGAGGTCTGGGGACTGACCAGGCCACTCAAGTAGACTGAACGCACCTTCATGTTCCAGGCAAGATTTTTCCACACTCAATTGTTCAGTGTTGGTGATCACATGATCAATGGAGCCGCTTCTTCTTGTTTTTAGCTGACAGGAGTGGAACCTCATGTGGTCTTCTGCTGCAGTAGCCCATCCGTGACAATGATCGACGAGTTGTGCATTCCGAGGTGCCGTTCTGCACACCACTGTTGTACTGCGCCATTATTTGTCTGTTTGTGGCCCGCCTATTAGCTTGCACGATTCTTGCCATTCTCCTTCGACTTCTCTCAACTAGCTGTTTTCGCCCACAGGACTGCCGCTGCATGGATGTTTTTTGTTTGTCTTGGGAAACCTCAGAAACTGTTGTGCGTGAAAAGCTCAGGAGGGCAGACATTATGAAATACTGGATCCGGCGCGCCTGGCACCAACAATCATACCACACTCAAAGTTGGTTATGTCACTTGTTTTGCCTATTCTAACTTTCAATCAAACAGTAACTGAATGCCTCGATGTCTGTCTGCCTGCTTTATATAGCAAGCCACGGCCACGTGATCAATTTTCGTGAACGGGGTGGTGTACCTAATAAACTGTGTATTTGCAATGGGAAGTAATAGCTGCTTTGTTAATTTCATATTGTAAATGAAATGGTTATGCTTTTGTACTGTTATAATTTCATAGGGCCTGCTGGAGTGAATGGGCTGCTTATTCTTTAACAATATTTTATGCTGTGTGTGACTGCTGTCGCCTGTCTATCAGCCATGTCTATGCGTTTGACCAAAACTGGCTCTCCTTCATCACCATGGAGTGCACATGTATGTCCTTTCAGTACCATGAGACTGTCACCTTTGATGTGACACGTGTTGTCGCTATTGGTGATAGTGTGATATTGGTGTTAGGCTTCCATAAGTTGTGTAAACAGTGTGTTTTTTGTTTTGCTGGTCGCATTATTTTATGCTGTGTGTCACGTGTCCGTGCCGGTTCTGTCTGTGTGTGCGATAGCCCGAAGCACGGCCAGGCCTATTTGATTCATACATAATGTCAGCAAAAAGCATTGCTCCTTCTTCACTAGAACTAGAATGGTCTGACTACAGAATATATCAATCAATTTTAATCAATCAATTTTATTTTATATAGCCCTTCGTACATCAGCTAATATCTCGAAGTGCTGTACAGACACCCAGCCTAAAACCCCAAACAGCTAGTAATGCAGGTGTAGAAGCACGGTGGCTAGGAAAAACTCCCTAGAAAGGCCAAAACCTAGGAAGAAACCTAGAGAGGAACCAGGCTATGAGGGGTGGCCAGTCCTCTTCTGGCTGTGCCGGGTGGAGATTATAACAGAACTATGCCAAGATGTTCAAAAATGTTCATAAGTGACAAGCATGGTCAAATAATAATCATGAATCATTTTCAGTTGGCTTTTCATAGCCGATCATCAAGAGTTGAAAAACATCAGGTCTGGGACAGGTGGCGGTTCCATAACCGCAGGCAGAACAGCTGAAACTGGAATAGCAGCAAGGCCAGGCGGACTGGGGACAGCAAGGAGTCACCACGGGCGGCAGTCCCGACGCATGGTCCTAGGGCCCAGGTCCTCCGAGAGAAAGAAAGAGAGAAGGAGAAAATTAGAGAGAGCCAAGATTTTCAAAATGTTCATAAATGACAAGCATGGTCAAATAATAATCAGGAATAAATCTCAGTTGGCTTTTCATAGCCGATCATTAAGAGTTGAAAACAGCAGGTCTGGGACAGGTAGGGGTTCCGTAACCGCAGGCAGAACAGTTGAAACTGGAATAGCAGCAAGGCCAGGCGGACTGGGGACAGCAAGGTGTCATCATGCCCGGTAGTCCTGACGTATGGTCCTAGGGCTCAGGTTCTCAGAGAGAAAGAGAGAACGAGAGAATTAGAGAGAGCATACTTAAATTCACACAGGACACTGGATAAGACAGGAGAAGTACTCCAGGTAACCAACTGACCCTAGCCCCCCGACACATAAACTACTGCAGCATAAATACTGGAGGCTGAGACAGGAGCGGTCAGGAGACACTGTGGCCCCATCCGAAGAAACCCCCGGACAGGGCCAAACAGGAAGGATATAACCCCACCCACTTTGCCAAAGCACAGCCCCCGCACCACTAGAGGGAAATCCTCAACCACCAACTTACAATCCTGAGACAAGGCCGAGTATAGCCCACAAAGGTCTCCACCACAGCACAAACCAAGGGGGGGCGCCAACCCAGACAGGAAGATCACGTCAGTAACTCAACCCACTCAAGTGACGCACCCCTCCTAGGGACGGCATGAAAGAGCACCAGCAAGCCAGTGACTCAGCCCCTGTAACAGGGTTAGAGGCAGAGAATCCCAGTGGAGAGAGGGGAACCGGCCTGGCAGAGACAGCAAGGGCGGTTCGTTGCCCGTATATCGTATATCATGTCAGGTGCATTAAGTGATGCTGTGTTTTATGTTATTTTCTTGATTTTTGAGTTTGATAGAACAAAGTGGAAGATTTCTGTTACCTCTGAACGTCTACGTTGTCATGCCTACTCCCGCTCCCCTGCTCGACGTCACCGGTCTACTCACCACCAGCCCTGGCAACCATCAAATCAAATCCAACATTATTTGTCACATGTGCCGAATAGAAGTGCAGACCTTACAGTGAAATGTTTACTTACAAGCCCATAACCAACAGTGCAGTTCAAGAAAGAGTTAAGAAAATATTTACTAAATAAAGTAGATTTTTTTTAAGTAACGAGGGTATATACAAAGGGGTTCCGGTACCGAGTCAATGTGCAGGGATACAGGTTAGTCGAGGTAATTTGTACATATAGGTAGAGGTGAAGTGACTATGCATACATAATAAACAGAGAGTAGCAGCAGTGTACAAAACAAATGGAGGGGTGTCAATGTAAATTGTCCGGTGGCCATTTTATAAATTTTTCAGCAGTCTTATGGTTTGGGGGTAGAAGCTGTTAAGGAGCCTTTTGGTCCTAGACTTGGCACTCCGGTACCGCTTGCCGTGACTTGGGTGACTGGAGTCTCTGACAATTTGTTGGGCTTTCCTCTGACACCGCCTAGTATATAGGTCCTGGATGGCAGGAAGCTTGGCCTCAGTGATGTACTGGGCCGTACGCACTACCCTCTGTAACGCCTTGCGGTCAGGTGCCGAGCAGTTGCCATACCAGGCGGTGATGCAGCTGGTCAGGATGCTCTCGATGGTGCAGCTGTAGAACTTTTGAGGATCTGGGGACCCATGCCAAATCTTTTCAGTCTCTTGAGGGGAAAAAGGTGTTGTCATGCCCTCTTAACGACTGTCTTGGTGTGTTTGGACCATGATAGTTTGTTGGTGATGTGGACACCAAGGAACTGGAAACTCTCGACCCGCTCCACTACAGCCCCGTCGATGTTAATGGGGGCCTGTTCGGCTCGCCTTTTCCTGTAGTCCACTATCAGCTCCTTTGTCTTGCTCACATTGAGGGAGAGGTTGTTGTCCTGGCACCACACTGCCAGGTCTCTGACCTCCTCCCTATAGGCTGTCTCATCGTTGTCGGTGATCAGGCCTACCACTGTTGTGTCGTCAGCAAACGTAATAATGGTGTTAGAGTTGTGTTAGGCCATGCAGTCATAGGTGAACAGGGAGTATAGGTGGGGACTAAGTACACACTCCTGAGGGGCCCCAGTGTTGAGGATCAGCATGGCAAACGTGTTGTTGCCTACCCTTACCACCTGGGGGCGGCCCGTCAGGAAGTACAGGATACAGTTGCAGAAGGAGGTGTTTAGTCCCAGGGTCCTTAGCTTAGTGATGAGCTTCGTGGGCACTATGATGTTGAACACTGAGCAGTAGTCAATGAACAGCATTCTCACATAGATGTTCCTTTTGTTCAGGTGAGAAAGGGCAGTGTGGAGTGCGATTGAGATTGCGTTATCTGTGGATCTGTTGGGGCAGTATGCAAATTGGAGTGGGTCTAGGGTATCTGGGATGATGCTGTTGATGTGAGATTTCCAGCCTTTCAAAGCACTTCATGGCTACCAACGTGAGTGCAATAGGGCGGTAATCATTTAGGCAGGTTACCTTCTCTTCCTTGGGCACAGGCACTATGGTGGTCTGCTTGAAACATGTAGGTATTACAGACTCGGTCAGGGAGAGGTTGAAAATGTCAGTGAAGACACTTGCCAGTTGGTCCGCGCATGCTTTGAGTACACGTGGGAATCCGTCTGGCCCCGAGGCTTTGTGAACGTTGACTTGTTTAAAAGTCTTGCTCACATCTGCTACCAAGAGCGTTAACACACAGTCGTCCAGAACAGCTGGTGCTCTCATGCATGCTTCAGTGTTGCTTGCCTCGAAGCGAGCATGACGCACACCTTGATTACTCTCCCTTTATTTAGCCCTCAGTAGCCATCAGTCACTAGGTAGTATTGTTTTGATTCACTTTCTGTACGCTTCTCTTGTTTTGTTTATCTGCATTTATTCATTATTAAACTCACCTTGTGCACATGCTTCCTGACTCCTGGCGTATACTAACAGAATACTACCTCGACACATGGAAGCAGCAGAAGATTAAACCATCTTCCAGACAATCAACGAACAGGGTCATCTACTCCAACACCACCGCCTGACGCAACTGGGTATGGCTATGGAGGAGGTCCTCCCCATTCTCCACCATCTCGACACCACCAGAGAAGATCTTCATACCACTATCAGAGGGCCTCCTACCACAGCTTGTCACAGTGAGCCAATCTCCAGCCTACCCAGCATTCCGCCCAGGTCAGTGATGCCTGACTGTCCCTTCCGGAGAAGTGTGACGGTACTCCATCGTAATGCCCTGGCTTCCTACTCCAGTACTCCCTCTATTTCGCCCATCAGACGGGAGCCCCCACCACCGAGAGGTCTAAGATTGCCACAGTAATTTCCCTGCTGACCGGGCCGCGTTGGAGTGTGCTACGGAAGTCTGGGAGAGAGGAGAGGACGAGCTGGGTTCCTAAGAGAGGTTCAGATACAGCCTGGATTCGAAACAGGGACTGTAGTGACACCTCTTGCACTGAGATGCAATGCATTAGTCCGCAACACAATTCGGGAGCCCTCGAGAGCCCATTAAGGACTGGCAGTGAACAGTTTTTTCCGCCAACAAAGAAGCTTGCCACGAAGGGGTTCGAACCCATGGTTTAAGCACGCTATCAATGTCAAAGTCATCCGCTTTAGCAATGTGTGCCTCCCAGAAGCAATGCTATTTGGCAATAATGGTACATCACTGCTATTTGACAAGTCTATAAGGTTCTTTTTTTTATTACAATGTACAATAAACTTACAGGACATCATTTATATTTTTTTACATAAAAGCACATGGACGTGTGTGAAACAGATAAGCAAAATGTGGGATTTTGTCATATATGCGAAAATGTTGTCTAATACTAGTACTAGTAGCCTAGTCAAGGACGTATCAATATTGACACACAACATTTTGTTACAGACCAACAGAACAAAAGTTAACCCCGAATTGGGATTTTGTCATATATGCGAAAATGTTGTCTAATACTAGTACTAGTAGCCTAGTTAAGGACGTAGCAATATTGACACACAACATTTTGTTACAGACCAACAGAACAAAAGTTAACCCCGAATTTGTAGGCTTAAATTATCCCTCTGGTGGCCAGGGTTGACCTATTTTAAGAAATGCCATTGGTTGGTGGATATAATGCCTAAGATCTTTGATAGGCTGATGAGGAATTTGTTACGGGAAATAATCACTGTCAGCTGCTGAGGTTAGTGTAGGGCTAACATGTAGCCTTCCAGGTCATGTGATGGGACCAGCTACAATGTGAGTGGTTGAAAAAGTACCCCCTTTTTATACTTGAGTAAAAGTAAAGATACCTTCGTAGAAAGTGATTAAAGTAAAAGTGAAAGTCACCCAGTAAAATACTACTTGAGTAAAAGTTTAAAAGTATTTGGTTGTAAATATACTTAAGCATCAAAAGTAAATGTAATTCTAAAAATATACCTAATCATCATTTTAAATTACTCATATTAAGCAAACCAGACAGCACAATTTATGTTTTTTTGATTTACGGATAGCCAGGGGCACACTCTAACCCTCAGACATCATTTACAAATAAAGCATGTGTGTTCTCTTGATAATTGTGTGATTTGGACAATTTTCCAGTCCTGCTAAGCATTCAAAATATAAGTACTTTTGTGTTTGTCAGGGAAAATGTATGGAGTAAAAAGTAAAGTGAAAGTAGTCAAAAATGTAAGTACTAAAGTACAGATACCCCCAAAAAGTAGTACTTTAAAGTATTTTTACTTAAGTACCTTACACCACGGTACAATGTAGCATTCTATCACGTGCAAGTAAATTTACGATTTTAATTGGCTGATGCATATCGCCAGTGTCTTCATGACATCATACAGTAAACTCTCCTTAGCGTCATTTATGATATCATCAACGAAGCATTTCACATAATGATAGACAGAAACATTTCCATATGGCACGCAAATAACAGAAAGGTTAGATGTTGTAATTGTAATAATATGCCTGCCCCTCCCCAGGTATCGTGTCGTTGATCTCCCTGGTGGTCCTGTCCTACGACCGCTACAGCACCCTGACCCTGTACAACAAGCGTGGTCCTGACTACCGCAAGCCCCTGCTGGCTGTGGGGGGCTCCTGGCTCTACTCCATATTCTGGACGGTGCCCCCCCTCTTGGGCTGGAGTAGCTATGACTTGGAGGGCGCCGGCACCAGCTGCTCTGTGTCATGGACCCTGAGGACGGCTCAGTCCCACGCCTACATCATCTGTCTGTTCATCTTCTGCCTGGGTCTGCCCATCGTCATCATGGTCTACTGCTACTGTCGGCTGCTGTGGGCCGTCAAACAGGTGTGGGTGGGGGGTGTGGTGGGGGCGGTAGTGTGGGGTAGAGGGGAGTGTGTGTGTACATGTTGGGGAGACCTTCAAATTGAATTGAATTTGGCTCCTTGTAGAGCTCAATATCAGCACTCTGATCAAAACCGTTATTGTGTTTTAATCAAGATGTACTCCATGCATCTGCACATGCATGTTGTTTGGGGTGGTGAATTAACTCCAAGATCAGCCCTCTAGAAAACCCAGTGAGTCTGGAGGAGGTGGTTTCAACCGTGTCAATTTACATTCTACATTTACAATCAAAATAGCAGAATAGCAGTTTGGCTTGAGTTCAGGACCTTCCAAGAACAAATCTGAGGGGTTTCATGCTGCCATAACACATTTTCAAGTGAAGCTGCTACGGTGTGTAAATATTCCCCCAGCCAGCGTGTGTAGCGATGTGTGAGGGTTTGGTTTAGGACCTCTCCGTCCACTACTTTGAGGTGGTTAAATCTCTTTCACCCTAAGTGCCTACTTCACAAAGTGTTCACCCCTCAGATTTATAAATCAAAAGAGGACCAGTCCACTCCCCCAAACATTTGGTTGGTGTGTGAAACATGTGAATCCAGATAAGCAATAAAGTGTTATGGGTCCGCACTCAAAAATATGTTGCATAAAGCTCACTTCATCAGGATAGCATACACAGATAGTTAGGCCTTCTTCATTGTGTAGGTTCACACACTTCTCTTCCTCTTTCCTCCCTCTCCCTTCCTCCCTCTTTTACGTGCTTCTGTTATAATTGAACTCTGCCTTGTTGAGGAAGAGCTTGTAAGTCAGCGTTTCACTGTATGGTTTACACTTTGATATGATTTAAGCCGAAACGTCTGTGTATGCTATCCTGATGGAGACCCATCACACTTTATTCCCCTTCAGATAGAATCAGGACCAGGAGTGAGTGAATGAGTGTGTTAGCTGAGTGCTGGCTGGATTACCCAATGCAAATCTGTTTAGTGGGATTTCACACTGAGTCCTGGACTCACAATCAGCAGCTTTCACAAAGCCCTAAACCACTCCGAGTGAGCGCAGGGAAATGTCCTGAGAAACATGTGAGCATGTATATGCATGAATGCACACTATATATGCACACTTACACATACAGATTATGGGGTTATTTTGTTGTGTGTGTTAGCTGGTGACCCCTCTCTAATCCCAAATCTAAATAATCCCTTTCTTCTGTTCGGACTCCCCTGATAAGAGTAAGCAGCTTTCACTAAATGTGTCTTGCAGCATCCCCATGAAGCGCCAGAGTCAGTTGCAGTGCACGGTGTCAAGAACTGACCAATCGACAATCAAATCAAATCAAATTTTATTAGTCACATACACATGGTTAGCAGATGTTAATGCGAGTGTAGCGAAATGCTTGTGCTTCTAGTTCCGACAATGCAGTAATAACAACAAGTAATCTAACCTAACAATTCCACAACTACTACCTTATACACACAAGTGTAAAGGGATAAAGAATATGTACATAAGATATATGAATGAGTGATGGTACAGAACGGCATAGGCAAGATGCAGTAGATGGTATAGAGTACGGTATATACATATGAGATGAGTACTGTAGGGTATGTAAACATAAAGTGGCATAGTTTAAAGTGGCTAGTGGTACATGTATTACATAAAGATGGCAAGATGCAGTAGATGATAGAGTACAGTATATACATATACATATGAGATGGGTAATGTAGGGTATGTAAACATTATATTAAGTGGCATTGTTTAAAGTGGCTAGTGGTACATTTTTACATAATTTCCATCAATTCCCATTTTTAAAGTGGCTGGAGTTGAGTCAGTATGTTGGCAGCGGCCGCTAAATGTTAGTGGTGGCTGTTTAACAGTCTGATGGCCTTGAGATAGAAGCTGTTTTTCAGTCTCTCGGTCCCTGCTTTGATGCACCTGTACTGACCTCGCCTTCTGGATGATAGCGGGGTGAACAGGCAGTGGCTTGGGTGGTTGTTGTCCTTGATGATCTTTATGGCCTTCCTGTGACATCGGGTGGTGTAGGTGTCCTGGAGGGCAGGTAGTTTGCCCCCGGTGATGCGTTCTGCAGACCTCACTACCCTCTGGAGAGCCTTACGGTTGTGGGCGGAGCAGTTGCCGTACCAGGCGGTGATACAGCCCGACAGGATGCTCTCGATTGTGCATCTGTAGAAGTTTGTGAGTGCTTTTGGTGACAAGCCGAATTTCTTCAGCCTCCTGCGCCTTCTTCACAACGCTGTCTGTGTGGGTGGACCAATTCAGTTTGTCCGTGATGTGTACAACGAGGAACTTAAAACTTTCCACCTTCTCCACTACTGACCCGTCGATGTGGATAGGGGGGTGCTCCCTCTGCTGTTTCCTGAAGTCCACAATCATCTCCTTTGTTTTGTTGACGTTGAGTGTGAGGTTATTTTCCTGACACCACACTCCGAGGGCCCTCACCTCCTCCCTGTAGGCCGTCTCGTCGTTGTTGGTAATCAAGCCTACCACTGTAGTGTCATCCGCAAACTTGATGATTGAGTTGGAGGCGTGCATGGCCACGCAGTCGTGGGTGAACAGGGAGTACAGGAGAGGGCTCAGAACGCACCCTTGTGGGGCCCCAGTGTTGAGGATCAGCGGGGTGGAGATGTTGTTACCTACCCTCACCACCTGGGGGCGGCCCGTCAGGAAGTCCAGGACCCAGTTGCACAGGGCGGGGTCGAGACCCAGGGTCTCGAGCTTGATGACGAGTTTGGAGGGTACTATGGTGTTAAATGCTGAGCTGTAATCGATGAACAGCATTCTCACATAGGTATTCCTCTTGTCCAGATGGGTTAGGGCAGTGTGCAGTGTGGTTGCGATTGCGTCGTCTGTGGACCTATTGGGTCGGTAAGCAAATTGGAGTGGGTCTAGGGTGTCCGGTAGGGTGGAGGTGATATGGTCCTTGACTAGTCTCTCAAAGCACTTCATGATGACGGAAGTGAGTGCTACGGGGCGGTAGTCGTTTAGCTCAGTTACCTTAGCTTTCTTGGGAACAGGAACAATGGTGGCCCTCTTGAAGCATGTGGGAACAGCAGACTGGGATAAGGATTGATTGAATATGTCCGTAAACACACCAGCCAGCTGGTCTGCGCATGCTCTGAGGACGCGGCTGGGAATGCCGTCTGGGCCTGCAGCCTTGCGAGGGTTAACACGTTTAAATGTTTTACTCACCTCGGCTGCAGTGAAGGAGAGCCCGCAGGTTTTGGTAGCGGGCCGTGTCAGTGGCACTGTATTGTCCTCAAAGCGGGCAAAAAAGTTATTTAGCCTGTCTGGGAGCAAGACATCCTGGTCCGCGACGGGGCTGGTTTTCTTTTTGTAATAGACTGATAGACTGTAGACCCTGCCACATACCTCTTGTGTCTGAGCTGTTGAATTGCGACTCTATTTTGTCTCTGTACTGGGACTTAGCCTGTTTGATAGCCTTGCGGAGAGAATAGCTACACTGTTTGTATTCGGTCATGTTTCCGGTCACCTTGCCCTGGTTAAAAGCAGTGGTTCGCGCTTTCAGTTTCACGCGAATGCTGCCGTCAATCCACGGTTTCTGGTTTGGGAATGTTTTAATCGTTGCTGTGGGTACGACATCGTCAATGCACTTCCTAATGAACTCGCTCACCGAATCAGCATATTCGTCCATGTTGTTGTTGGACGCAATGCGGAACATATTCCAATCCGCGTGATCGAAGCAGTCTTGAAGCGTGGAATCAGATTGGTCGGACCAGCGTTGAACAGACCTGAGCGCCGGAGCTTGTTGTTTTAGTTTCTGTTTGTAGGCTGGAATCAACAAAATGGAGTCGTGGTCAGCTTTTCCGAAAGGAGGGCGGGGGAGGGCCTTATATGCGTCGCGGAAGTTAGTATAACAATGATCCAGGGTTTTACCAGCCCTGGTAGCACAATCGATATGCTGATAGAATTTAGGGAGTTTTGTTTTTAGATTAGCCTTGTTAAAATCCCCAGCTACGATGAATGCAGCCTCAGGGTGTGTGGTTTCCAGACAATGAATACAGCCCGCCACTGTTTTGCTATTGGAGCTGTAATTACGTTGCCTGACAACTCATCATACATTTAATTCTGCTGCCCTGTTGATCGCTCCATACATTAGTTTGAACCTGTCATCTTTGAAGTTGTTTGTGCTGACGTCAAAATGACGTGATTCATGATTCGCGTTGGCCCAACCCATCGTTTTCTGGGACCATTTAGAATGTCAGAATGTGTTCGCATTCTCAAAGTCCGGGAGGAGAGGAAATCCAGACTCATCGTGGAGAAGAAACGTTAGTGGGTGTGGCATTTGACCTGAGCGATGTGGATCGGTAGCCAGGCAAGTTATTACGACCGAATTGGGACAGACTTATGAAGACAGCTCCAGCGCCCAACCCCTCAGATCCCCACAGTAATTCAGCAATTCAGACAAGTAGGATTAGTGAGTGGTCCCAATAGCGCACTTACATTTAAGCGTGCTAGAATGTCCAGGTCAGGGCAACGAGAAATCCAAATTCAGCAGATGAATCTGCAAAAATGGCATGCGACTCAAGGCACAGATACATGTGATAATTAAACCTTGCCTGGGAGACCAAAATGCCTTAGTCATTAGCTCAAAAGGTTAACACAGAGTTCAAGTGTTGGCGCAACAGGATGGAGAGAGGGTCAGTGCATTAGTCCTCTAGAATGGAGAGAGGAGAATGGACTCCCTCTCCGTTGTCCCCCGATAGGGAGGGTGGGGGAGATGAATGGAGCGTTAGTTGTCTCATGGCTGAAATGGAAGGTTAGCGTCACAAAATGGATGGACTGATTATCACTGGCTCTCTGTGGGTTTGGAGAGAAGCCCTCAGGCAGAACAATGAACCTACACTGCAGGGATGTGAGTGAGAGAGAGAGAGAGACAGACTATTCCCTCGAATATAAGCATTTATCAAACATCCAGAGTGTGTGGTGTCCAGGGGGTTGAGAATATAAATACAGCAAACAGGTACATTTCTGTTTGTACAAAAGGACTATTATATTCTCTCCCTGGGGTGACGAAACATACCGTCTCCTCCCCTCATTCACTCTCTCCTTTCATCTCACCGTTCTCTAGGTGGGTAAGATACGTAGGACAGCGGCGCGGCGGAGAGAGTACCACATCCTGTTCATGGTGCTGACTACGGTGGTGTGCTATATATTGTGCTGGATGCCCTACGGCGTGGTGGCCATGATGGCGACGTTTGGCCGGCCCGGCATCATCACCCCCGTGGCCGCCGTGGTTCCCTCGCTCCTGGCCAAGAGCAGCACCGTCATCAACCCTCTCATCTACATCCTCATGAACAAACAGGTTAGTCGGGCGGGGGGTAGTATTTTTTTGTTCGGGGTGGCTAGTGTGTGTTTCTTGTCAGTAATCTGAGGTTGGGATGTCAACAATATGGCTTTGAAAGGCAATGTTTCCAATTGCATTCACGGTTATCGCTGCACATGTCGGTTCAATCGGAAATTACCTATAAATGGCGTATTGCCGACAGCACTCCACAGATTGAATCCCAACCTAAGTATTGATTACTCTGGAGAGATCTTTTGTACACGTACAATGCTTTTATTTACATGGTAAAAATAGAACAATAAATTAACAACAATTTAATTGTATACAAACAGTCAACTTAAATACCTATTCAAATTTAATAAAGAAACCGGCAATGACAAATCAAAAGGAAAAACGTAGTTCTAAAAAAAATTGTGACAGAAGAAGAGAGTACAGAGCGACTGTGGAGAGATCAAGTTAAGCAATGATCTCCAAAACTAACTATTTTCTCTGTGTTATTTCTGTGCTGAACACAATGCACCTGGCGTGTCCATCCTTACCACAGAGAATGATAAGAGGACTCTAGTTCCCAAAAGCCTATTTTAGCATGGGCAGCACCATTGAAAAATGCCCTCATTTTGAAGTAGTCAACTGGGTGGTACTTCCTATGGGTTAAGGAAGATCACATAATTCCATCCAGGTCATCAGGAGGCAATCAGCCAATTAACTATCTTGTGAGCAAACATTCCATAACTGCAGGTGGATGTAAAATCGCCAACCTTGGCTTTATATCTGTTCAAACAACACACTCTAGGTGGCAGTTTGCACCCTTACAGTTTGTATACAAACTCAAATTGATATGGCCTCAATGACGTGTGATCACGTGTGATCAGACACCATAATGGGATAGATACAAAGAAGCATCCTCTATCATTCTCTATGGTCCATACAGATACGTTGGTCATCTTTATCCTATAACACCCCCCTGAAGGGAACATATAGCACCTTAAAAATACCTGCTATAAGAAACATATCCACCCACTAACCGACACACACCAGCACAAATTACATTTGGCACAGTATCAACATTTCAATGCTGTTGCCAAAGGCATTGCATTTGATCAAGAAGTGCTTCTACGGAACTAATAATTGCTGCTCTCGTTTCCAGCTGGATAAAATTTCCCTACGCACACAATATACACTTGCACAACGCAGGTAGAAAAATCGTATATTTTTCCAGCATGGTCTTTTTTACGTGTCTTGGAGCTCTAATGCTTTTTTTTGTACAGGAAAGTACAGAGTAAAGCACAGTACAGCCAACTTTTTAGTTGTATTGTTTGTATTCTTTTTGTTGTACTGTTTGTGTATCATCGTTGTAATTAAAATGTGTGACTGTCCTTGTCTATCAGTGTTTTGTTACTTGTCATGTTTTGTGGACCCCAGGAAGAGTAGCTGCTGCTTCTGCAAACGCTAATTGGGATCCAGACAAGTACACATACATGGACAGTTTAAGACTCTTATCCTTGTTCCGGATAGATTTGCATGCTCTGTGCATTGGAATATAAACAAAGTTATTATATATATTTTTTTTTTTACACTGTCAATGTGTTAATCACAAACGTAACAATTACATTGAATGATTTGAACACTTCAATAATGATGCATGGACATGAATCAGAGACGATACTTATGATAGTCGTGGGTGTCGAGATCATTCCAGACAGTTTCATCAAAGCCCCCCTCTGTTTCCCTTTGTTAGATCTCTCAGTGAGAGGTGGGCCTTGGGAAATCATTTGACGCAGCGATGTGTCTGGCTCCTTCAAGCCATGTGTTAATGAGATAGCAGATGTGGCTCAAAATATTTTGCTTGCCTGGCGTGCCGGTGTAACAGTTATTCCGAACCATGCTTGTGTGCTGAGTAAACTTGCCTAAAACCTACAAGAATTGTGTTGGCTCCCCAGGCTAATGGTCTGTCACACCAGTTGGGAAGCGTTTGCACTGTTATTAACACTATGTCATTGATCCTAGGTAGCTCAATCCTATTTAAAAGGGTTCCAACTCTAAATGGTATTCCTGTTCAGTCTCTCTTCACTCATCACTTGATTACAACAACAATCTCTTCAGCAGATGCCTCTTTATTCCAAGCAGCGTTTGACTGCCATGTTTACGACCGGATCAATTTGTTTCCTCAACCCTGGTTAAGCACTGTTCCTGTAACAAGGGCACAGCAACACTTTCCTGAATATCACAACGCAAAACAAACAAACAAAACACGCACACACAAATCTCTTCTTTGAATTATGTCACTATGGCTGCCAATGTCAACCCCTTCCAGTTGTCCCTACCCAGGGAATGGTCACCATCTGGCCATTACAGAAAGGACTACAGTAGCCATAATGGCAGATCTGATTGACAACAAGTGCATGATCTGGTTGGTCTCATAGGAGGCTCAGCTTGGGATAAAGGTGAAGCTTAGTAGTTGTAAGCGGATTTGTGTTTGGAAAGAACATGCTCCGCTGTCCGTTCTAGCATGGCCAGATAGTGATCCCATAGAATATAGAGCAATATATGATGATCTATTATATTACTGGCACGCCAGGCAAGCTAAATATTTTGAGCCACATCTGCTATCTCATTAACACATGGCTTGAAGGAGCCAGACACATCGCTGCGTCAAATGATTTCCCAAGGCCCACCTCTCACTGAGAGATCTAAACTCTGTCTCTGGAACTCTGGAAGTCTCTGGAACTCTCTGCTCTCATCCTTCTAGACCTATCGGCTGCCTTTGATACTGTGAACCATCAGATCCTCCTCTCCACCCTCTCCGAGCTGGGCATCTCCGGCGCGGCCCACGCTTGGATTGCGTCCTACCTGACAGGTCGCTCCTACCAGGTGGCGTGGCGAGAATCTGTCTCCGCACCACGTGCTCTCACCACTGGTGTCCCCCAGGGCTCTGTTCTAGGCCCTCTCCTATTCTCGCTATACACCAAGTCACTTGGCTCTGTCATATCCTCACATGGTCTCTCCTATCATTGCTATGCAGACGACACACAATTAATCTTCTCCTTTCCCCCCTCTGATAACCAGGTGGTGAATCGCATCTCTGCATGTCTGGCAGACATATCAGTGTGGATGACGGATCACCACCTCAAGCTGAACCTCGGCAAGACGGAGCTGCTCTTCCTCCCGGGGAAGGACTGCCCGTTCCATGATCTCGCCATCACGGTTGACAACTCCATTGTGTCCTCCTCCCAGAGTGCTAAGAACCTTGGCGTGATCCTGGACAACACCCTGTCGTTCTCAACTAACATCAAGGCGGTGACCCGTTCCTGTAGGTTCATGCTCTACAACATTCGCAGAGTACGACCCTGCCTCACGCAGGAAGCGGCGCAGGTCCTAATCCAGGCACTTGTCATCTCCCGTCTGGATTACTGCAACTCGCTGTTGGCTGGGCTCCCTGCCTGTGCCATTAAACCCCTACAATTCATCCAGAACGCCGCAGCCCGTCTGGTGTTCAACTTTCCCAAGTTCTCTCACGTCACCCCGCTCCTCCGCTCTCTCCACTGGCTTCCAGTTGAAGCTCGCATCCGCTACAAGACCATGGTGCTTGCCTACGGAGCTGTGAGGGGAACGGCACCCCCGTACCTTCAGGCTCTGATCAGGCCCTACACCCAAACAAGGGCACTGCGTTCATCCACCTCTGGCCTGCTCGCCTCCCTACCTCTGAGGAAGTACAGTTCCCGCTCAGCCCAGTCAAAACTGTTCGCTGCTCTGGCACCCCAATGGTGGAACAAACTCCCTCACGACGCCAGGTCAGCGGAGTCAATCACCACCTTCCGGAGACACCTGAAACCCCACCTCTTTAAGGAATACCTAGGATAGGATAAAGTAATCCTTCTAACCCCCCCCCCCCTTAAAAGAGTTAGATGCACTATTGTAAAGTGGTTGTTCCACTGGATATCATAAGGTGAATGCACCAATTTGTAAGTCGCTCTGGATAAGAGCGTCTGCTAAATGACTTAAATGTAAATGTAAATCTATAGGATCTCTATGAGTGATCCTCCTCTCCCACACACACACGATAGCTAGCTGAAACGCACTGCAGGCAGGTCTGGCACAGAGTCAGTGTAAACAAGGAAGACATTAAAGCCGGACAAAGAATGAGTCTGGAGATATTACTGCTTCAAATCCCTGCCATAATAAGAAAAGGTCTCCGGCAGAGCACCGTGGCAGCCTGCTGCAAGCCCAGGTAAAAGAGTACTTTCAGAACAATATTGGAGGATTCAGTCAAAATGAGAACGGTAAAGACATAGGGAATGGTAGGCTTAAGTTACTAGACCATGCTCTGCTGAATGCCACTAACCATATCAGCATGACGTGCCTGGGAGGCAGTCCAGCTACTGAACCCTGCGGACTGAATCCCTTGACTATCTATGGCACATATTATGTGTACAGATGTAGGATCTTAATTTGATCACCCTGTTGAAGGAGAACTGTCCTGAAATGCAGGACATTTAAAACTTGTAGTGTATTTGAGGTTTAAAAAAAAGCTTCTGAAGTTTGTAGTTTTCACTTTGAAATTTCAACCCCTACAAAAAAAGTATATTTATTATAATCCACATAATAAATTCACATTTCCCGTTGCGCAGGATTATTTTCCTGCTGTAGCAACTGGCTCAAATTCATTAAGGTCCTACATCTGTAGTGTGCTCGTAGATATAACTGTCCTAGGAAGAGGTGGTAGGTGTGGTGTGATTACATTCATTTAAAGAGGCAGGTCAATCATCGTAGTAATTACAGCTGCTTTTAAAGAGACGTCAGAGAGAGGGTGTTGGTTCAATTCCCTTTTGGCATGGGGTGGACACTGGAAAGTAAGGGAGTTTGACTAGTGACCTACCCCAGCCCGCCACTAACAGAACACTGGACGGTTTGAGCAACACTATGAGGTGACTAACAGCTTTCTTTAAATCATAACTGTTAAACAATTAAATCAGCAATAAAAACCACAACAATGACACTGCAGTTACATGGATAGCATACAGTATGTGTAAGATCAGTCTTTGGGTGTTTTGAAAGGCAACCCAGTGTTCGGTTGGCTACTAGGCACAGGGTTACAGCTGTTGTAAGAATGCTTTGCGAGTCCTCTCTTACCCCCTAAATCCTATCCGCTAGCCTAGCCCTGCATCCTTTGTTGTTCACAAATCTTAAAAAGGACATCATTGTATTAGATTAGGCCAAAGAACGGGCAACCAAAGGGTTTTCCAGGGTTTGGTACCTAACTATCCGCCAGATACAGAACTGTGCATGCCCTTGAAGTGGCAACCAGTCAGACAGTCTTAAAGAGCTAAGTGGGTGTATGACAATCTCTTTACGAGTTGGCAAGTGGTCCGGTACAGCTTGGGAGATGAGAAAAGAAGAGCAAAGAGTGATTGGGCATAAAGCGCAGCAGTAGCATCAACAGCAATCAAAACCCTGATGACAACAACACCATCAAATAAGACTAGAGGACATTTAAGGAATGTTGAACACAGAAAACTGTGTGACTGTTGTAGATTAAACACAATGTACCATCTTGATTAGGTAATACTGAGGTGATGAGTGTTTGGTGTAGTTCCAGCATGTCTGTATTGAGATATATGTACCTATATGTATGAGCATGTGTCCTGTATTGTCATTGAAGTGGTACTGAGGTACATTTTGAATTAAAGTTCAAGTTTTTGTTACGGGTTGTCAGGAGTGTGTGGCTGGTGTATGCCGAGTTTGTACATGTTCAGAAGTGTGTGTTTGGTATGGACGTGTTTCAGACATTTAGTGCAGACTACTGCTCATTTTCTCAAAGATTAATTTACCACCCCATGAGAGCCATTTAAAAAAAACGCCCACCATTAAAAAACTGTGGACTGTCCTTTAAGTCATTTTAAGGAAGAAGAGCAACCAGAGCTCTAGAAAAACAACACTTCACAACAGCAAAACACATTAAGTTATACAGTACCAGTCAAAAGTTTAGACACATACTCATTCAAGGGTTTTTCTTTATAATAACCATTTTCTACATTGTAGAATAATAGTGAAAACATCAAAACTACAAAATAACACATGGAATCATGTAGTAACCAAAACAAGTGTTAAACAAATCTAAATATATATTTGGGAGTCATCAAAGTAGCCACCCTTTGCCTTAATGACAGCTTTGCACACTGTCAGTATTCTCTCAACCAGCATCATGGGGTAGTCATCTGGAATGCTTTTTCAACAGTCTTGAAGGAATTCCCACATATGCTGAGCTCTTGTTGGCTGCTTTTTCTTCACTCTGTGGTCCAACTCATCCCAATTGGGTTGAGGTCAGGTGATTGTGGAGGACAGGTCATCTGATGCAGCACTCCATCACTCTCCTTCTTGGTAAAATAGCCCTTACACAGCCTGGAGGTGAGTTGGGTCATTGTCCTGTTGAAAAACAAATTATTAGTCCCACTAAGCGCAAGTCAGATGGGATGGTGTATTGCTGCAGAATGCTGTGGTAGCCATGCTGGTTAAGTGTGCCTTGAATTCTAAATAAATCACAGTGTCACCAGCAAAGCACCCCCACACCATCACACCTCCTCCTCCATGCTTCACGGTGGGAACCACACCTGCGGAGATCATCAGTTCACCTACTCTGCGTCTCACAAAGACAGTGGTTGGAACCAAAAATCTCAAATTTGGACTCCTCAGACCAAAGGACAGATTTCCAGCAGTCTAATGTCTATTGCTTGTGTTTCTTGGCAAAAGCAAGTCTCTTCTTATTATTGGTGTCGTTTAGTAGTGGTTTCTTCGTCCATGAAGGCCTGATTCACGCAGTCTCCTCTGAACATTTGATGTGGAGATGTGTCTGTTACTTGAACTCTGAAGCATTTATTTGGGCTCCAATTTCTGAGGCTGGTAACTCTAATGAACTTATCCTCTGCAGCAGAGGTAACTCTGTGTCTTCCTTTCCTGTGGCGGTCCTCATGAGAGCCAGTTTCATCATAGGGCTTGATGGGTTTTGCGACTGCACTTGAAGAAACTTTCAAAGTTCTTGAAATTTTACGGATTGACTGACCTTCATGTCTTAAAGTAATGATGGACTGTCGTTTCTCTTTGCTTATTTGAGCTGTTCTTGCCATAATATGGACTTGGTCTTTTACCAAATAGGGCTATCTTCTGTATACCACCCCTACCGTGTCACAACACATTGAGGAAAGAAATTCTAATAATGAACTTTTAACAAGGCACACCTATTAATTGAAATGCATTCCAGGTGACTACCTCATGAAGCTGGTTGAGAGAATGCCAAGAGTCTGCAAAGCTGTTATCAAGGCAAAGGGTGGCTACTTTGAAGAAACTCAAATATAAAATATACACTTTTTTGGTTACTACATGATTCCATGTGTTATTTCATAGTTTTGATGTCTTCACTATTATTTTACAATGTAGAAAATAGTACAAATAAAGAAAAACCCTGTAATGAGTAGTTGAGTCCAACTTTTGACTGGTACTGTATATAAACAAAAAACGAATCTAATAACACTAATCTATTGCTACACTATACAGCTCTCTTCTCTTCCGGCTCAGCAATGGCAGAGATCGGGAGATAGTCACTTTAGGCCGTCTTGGGTCCATTATCCTCTAAGGAAGGCTGGGTTTCACCCCATCTGGGTTCTGTTCAAAGGTCCTGACATAAATGTAGTTATACTAGACCTTCACCCTCCGGTTTGATCCCATCCCACACAGAGGGGCTATGGCTTGGGTTCTCGACTGTTCTACGTGGTTCCCTCCGGGTTCCCCCAGAGGTCAGAGGGTTATTATTGCACTGTTTTCCCTTTGTCCTGTGGGGTTGTGGTGGTTCCACATGTGGCTTCTTTTAAGGGTCAGATTTCATAAGTTGATAGTTCAGAGGTCACAGTTGACGGTGCTGAAGCCAGGGAGGGTGACGCGGCCCTTCCTCTTCAGGTCTCGCTCGGGGCCTGTGTTGATGCGCTGCACCAGGCTCTTCTCGTAAAGCAGTGGGTGGTACGCCCCCAGGGTGCAGGCTGCATCGTAGTAGCGCTCGTGGTAGTGGCACAGGTCTGTCTGTCGCAGCGAGGGGATGTACTCGTACACGTGGACCTCTTCACACAGCGCCATCATCAGAAGGATGCCTGTCATTACAACGACAAAGAAGAGAAAAAGGGGTTAGATAGTCTAGCGTAGTGGTTCTCAACTAGTTTTTCCTCTGGACCCAAATTGAAGCAGGTTGTCTCAGTTGTGACCCAATATTCGCATCGCAATTTTTGGGGTCTGAAATGCTGAAAACTATTTTGAATGCTCTATTGACAGTAAATGTAGCAATTATATTAAATAAGGGAACAACATTCCCACCTTTTCCCATTTTCAATCATTCCATATTGCTCATATTCTTGAAGAATGTTGGCAAGCTCGCTTGTTTGAGACCACAAAATCTACTAAATAGCGCTGCTAATAGCTCTATATTGAAAATACTGTGATTAAAGGACAATTCCAAAACAATCAAAAAAACATCTTTAGGTATTTGTTTCATTTATCCATTGTTGATAGTCCCAAAATGTTTTGAATGTCAGTAATCAAGTTAAACAGAACTACACGTGATGCAAAATACTGAGTGTACAAAACATTATGAACACCTGCTAATTCCATGACAGACTGACCAGGTGAAAGCTATGATTCCTTATTGATGTCACTTGTTAAATCCACTTCAATCAGTGTAGATGAGGGGGAGGAGACAGGTTAAAAATATTTTTTTAACCTTGAGACAATTGAGACATGGATTGTGTATGTGTGGCATTCAGAGGGTGTTTGGGAAAGACAAAATATTTAAGTGCCTTTGAACGGGGTATGGTAGTAGGTGCCAGTCGCACCGGTTTGAGTGTGTCAAGAACGGCAACGCTGCTGGGTTTTCACACAACAGTTTCTCATGTGTATCAAGAATGGTCCACCACCCAAAGGACACCCAGCCAACTTGACACAATGGTGGGAAGCATTGGAGTCAGCATGGGCCAGCATCGCTTTCAACACCTTGTAAAGTCCATGCCTGACGATTTGAGGCTGTTCTGAGAGAAAAAGGGGTGCAACTAAATATTAGGAAGGTGTTCTTAATGTTTTGTACACTCCGTGTAATGTATGTATGTATATGTGTATATATATATATATATATATATATAGTGCTCAAAAAAATAAAGGGAACACTTAAACAACACAAGTCAATCACACTTCTGTGAAATCAAACTGTCCACTTAGGAAGCAACACTGATTGACAATAAATTTCACATGCTGTTGTGCAAATGGAATAGACAAAAGGTGGAAATTATAGGCAATTAGCAAGACACCCCCAATAAAGGAGTGGTTCTGCAGGTGGTGACCACAGACCACTTCTCAGTTCCTATGCTTCCTGGCTGATGTTTTGGTCACTTTTGAATGCTGGCGGTGCTTTCACTCTAGTGGTAGCATGAGACGGAGTCTACAACCCACACAAGTGGCTCAGGTAGTGCAGCTCATCCAGGATGGCACATCAATGCGAGCTGTGGCAAGAAGGTTTGCTGTGTCTGTCAGCGTAGTGTCCAGAGCATGGAGGCGCTACCAGGAGACAGGCCAGTACATCAGGAGACGTGGAGGAGGCCGTAGGAGGGCAACAACCCAGCAGCAGGACCGCTACCTCCGCCTTTGTGCAAGGAGGAGCAATGCCAGAGCCCTGCAAAATGACCTCCAGCAGGCCACAAATGTGCATGTGTCTGCTCAAACGGTCAGAAACAGACTCCATGAGGGTGGTATGAGGGCCCGACGTCCACAGGTGGGGGTTGTGCTTACAGCCCAACACCGTGCAGGACGTTTGGCATTTGCCAGAGAACACCAAGATTGGCAAATTCGCCACTGGCGCCCTGTGCTCTTCACAGATGAAAGCAGGTTCACACTGAGCACATGAGTCTGGAGACGCCGTGGAGTACGTTCTGCTGCCTGCAACATCCTCCAGCATGACCGGTTTGGCGGTGGGTCAGTCATGGTGTGGGGTGGCATTTCTTTGGGGGGCCGCACAGCCCTCCATGTGCTCGCCAGAGGTAGCCTGACTGCCATTAGGTACCGAGATGCGATCCTCAGACCCCTTGTGAGACCATATGCTAGTGCGGTTGGCCCTGGGTTCCTCCTAATGCAAGACAATGCTAGACCTCATGTGGCTGGAGTGTGTCAGCAGTTCCTGCAAGAGGAAGGCATTGATGCTATGGACTGGCCCGCCCGTTCCCCAGACCTGAATCCAATTGAGCACATCTGGGACATCATGTCTCGCTCCATCCACCAACGCCACGTTGCACCACAGACTGTCCAGGAGTTGGCGGATGCTTTAGTCCAGGTCTGGGAGGAGATCCCTCAGGAGACCATCCGCCACCTCATCAGGAGCATGCCCAGGCGTTGTAGGGAGGTCATACAGGCACGTGGAGGCCACACACTACTGAGCCTCATTTTGACTTGTTCTAAGGACATTACATCAAAGTTGGATCAGCCTGTAGTGTGGTTTTCCACTTTAATTTTGAGTGTGACTCCAAATCCAGACCTCCATGGGTTGATAAATTTGATTTCCATTGATCATTTTTGTGTGATTTTGTTGTCAGCACATTCAACTATGTAAAGAAAAAAGTATTTAATAAGAATATTTCATTCATTCAGATCTAGGATGTGTTATTTTAGTGTTCCCTTTATTTTTTTGAGCAGTGTATATACACACACACACACACATTCAAAACCTCCCGTGACCAAAATTGAGAACCACTGGTCTAGTATAGACAGTTGAGAACCCGTTGAGAACCACTGGTCTAGTATAGACAGTTGAGAACCCATTGAGAACCACTGGTCTAGTATAGACAGTTGAGAACCACTGGTCTAGTATAGACAGTTGAGAACCACTGGTCTAGTATAGACAGTTGAGAACCCGTTGAGAACCACTGGTCTTGTATAGACAGTTGAGAACCAGTTGAGAACCACTGGTCTAGTATAGACAGTTGAGAACCCATTGAGAACCACTGGTCTAGTATAGACAGTTGAGAACCACTGGTTAGTATAGACAGTTGAGAACCACTGGTCTAGTATAGACAGTTGAGAACCACTGGTCTAGTATAGACAGTTGAGAACCCGTTGAGAACCACTGGTCTAGTATAGACAGTTGAGAACCACTGGTCTAGTATAGACAGTTGAGAACCACTGGTCTAGTATAGACAGTTGAGAACCACTGGTCTAGTATAGACAGTTGAGAACCACTGGTCTAGTATAGACAGTTGAGAACCACTGGTCTAGTATAGACAGTTGAGAACCACTGGTCTAGTATAGACAGTTGAGAACCACTGGTCTAGTATAGACAGTTGAGAACCACTGGTCTAGTATAGACAGTTGAGAACCCGTTGAGAACCACTGGTCTAGTATAGACAGTTGAGAACCACTGGTCTAGTATAGACAGTTGAGAACCCGTTGAGAACCACTGGTCTAGTATAGACAGTTGAGAACCACTGGTCTAGTATAGACAGTTGAGAACCACTGGTCTAGTACGAGTTATACATTCCATAAAACACACACACAATCCTTACATTGAATTATGTGATTATGAAGTTGCCTCGTATCCAAGCTCTGTTGCACTATTGTTTCTCTTAACTACAGTTAAACAGAACATACATTCAGTTAGGATACCAACCAATTATGAATCACCCAGTACACAATGTTTACATAAATACACATCCAAACACACCTACAACATACAGAGACTAACCATGTGTCTCTTACACATAAACACCCTAAATTCACCCCCAAATCCATTGTTATTCATAAACACACACACACACACCCTGCAAAAACATCTGTTTATACCCTCTCTGTGCTGTGCCAGCCAGGACTAAACAGGCAGAGTAAGTAGCAGCTTCTTTACCCATTCTACCGCCACTCCAAAATAATGTACACAGTTATTTGGAAATGTTTCAACCACAAAAGGGTCTTCATCAAAGTTTAGAGTAAACATTGCTAAAGGAACTACAGGATCATCTAAACAGTGTACGGGTACTCTGCCTGCCTGATGTACACTATGTTATCTCTCAGTGGGTCAGTCAACCATGAGAAATAGGAATACAGGAAGAGAGCCGAGGTGACATAATGTGCATGGCTCTGGGGGCAGCTGTGTTAGTGTGATGTACTACTGTATGTAGCATGCTTAATGGCCTGTGAGGTCACACTAAACATGGCAAGAACATGCTACTCTGCTGATGAACTGAAGTCCTTAAAGGGCCATTCCCTCTCTTCCACCTCACTTCCTGTTGACCTTTGTGACAGAGAGAAATGTGACAGGTCAAACTCAGGAAACGGATACATTTGTCCAACCTCTCAAAGGAGACTGAACACGAGTGTGCAAGTGTGTGTGTGTTGTGGTTATAGACAATCAAGCGAGGCGGCCACCAAATAATAAGTGCAGTTGAAGTGTTAAAACATTATTGACCAAGAATGGAATTGACGTCATATTAGCACTCCTGAATGACCCTGTTCATACAACCCAGAGATAGCAGGCTAGAGCCTATAGAATCGTCAGCTACCATGGAACAATACCGGCAGATAAATAAATGTATGAATGCTAGTTTGCGCATGCGACCTATTAGCAAAAAGAGAACATGAATAATGATGTTTTCGCTTGTCTTTGCTGTAGCAACACCTTCCACATGCAGGTTTTATGCTACCACCAAGCAGTAAATACAAACAGCCTTTTCCTCCACCTCTTCCTTTTGTATTCCTCACCCCATTCTTCAATTTCTGCCCTGCCATGTTTCTCCCCTATAACTTCTCCCTCCCCTATAACTTCTCCCTCCCCTCAGTTCTACAGGTGTTTCCTGATCCTGATCCGGTGTGAACGGCCCTCCGCAGAGAAGGGCCAATCCTCCATGCCCTCCAAGACCACCGCCATCCAGCTTAGCCGTCGCGTCTACAGCAACACGGTGGCGTGCACCGTCCGGATCTCCCCGGGTATCCAGAACCATGGCTGCAGCACCCCGGTCACCGAGCATACCAACCCGCCCGAGGTCACTCTCTCATGAGCAGGCACGCCGGGAAGGCCTGGTGGATGTTGATGGATGGCTCAGCTAGCTAGCTACTGTACTGTGCCGAACAATAGGCTCCAAGGCCCATGCGCTCGTCTGTTCCAGCCCAACCCCTTCCATTTGTTTACTGAATGCTGTGTTTATATGTAGGAGTGAAATTGTGTATGCTGTGTATGTATACATGAGGGGGGGGGGGGGGGCTGTAGAGTGAGCATGTGTGCTGCATTCAAAGGGGAGAGAGGGTGTGTGTGGTTATGAACTATGTGTACCATTTGATCTCACTCGGCCTGTTCTCTCTGGCTCAGTCTGCTTGTCTCTGTGTAGGTGTAAAAACCATTGCTCGATACACTTGCTTCTCTAAACACACCGACTACCCAAGTGAAAAGGAGTATCTCTGTCACATTTCACCCCCTCCCCCCAACACACACACACCTACCCCACCTCTCTAACACACACACACACCCAGCCAGTGGTTACGCTACTCCCAGCCTCTGTGTTGTCCTGACTGTGAAGACAGATTAGAAGGTATGTGTCTGCATCTCAAATCGCACCCTATTCCCCAACGTAGTGCACTACATAGGGCACGGGAAAGAAGTAAGGGTAATAGGGCGCGATTTGAGATGCATCCAATGACTGGTGCAATAAGCTATGGGATGTCCAGTAAAGAGCTGATAAAGACTATAAAAGTTCATCGAGAACAAATACTGAGCAGTACAGCTCTGAAGGATACTGGTACACTGGTGACTGTGGGTGATCTCGGACTGAAGCTCTGATCTTGGACTTTTCTATTGTGGAACTACATGGATCTCACAGATTGAGAATGTGACTTTTGCCAGACCTGCCAGCATTTTGTTTGGGGAGAAGTGGCTTTGAACTCATGTGTGATGTTTGGGGTACCTACCACCCCCCTCCCAAACTTCTTCCCCCCTGACCTCTCCCCCTTCATCAGAACCTGTACAAAGAAAGTCTAACATGTCTCTGTGTGTTTGTGTGATTTTTAATTTCACTGGTCTACAGAGCAATTGAAATGTACTTTCTTATAATATTATAATTACGCAAACAATTTGTAATATCACACTGCAATACACCACCACACTTTATTATTAGGGACAAAGATAGTCCTTCAATAAAATATCTGTGAGACATCGTTCTCCCCAAATTGGACATATGGGGGTCTGACTCAACGACTACCGTATACCTAAACACCCCAAATCCTACTGCAACACAGCCTTGTACTACTTGATGCATGTCCCAGGAAGAGGTCTAGAGAAGGGGAGGATGCCAACGGCAACTGGAACCCGGCGTTGAAGTCAAGGTGACCTGAAGAAGAGGTGGGTTATAGGCTAGGTTTTAATAGCCCAGTGAGTGTTGCTATAGGTCCTGTAGTGCTGTTATATTATAATAATAATACAATAACATGACGCCGAGCCCAAGCACTGCATTACACAACATGGAGGGGTCGACTGGCTGCATATCAGACTCTCTGATGTTAACATTACAACCACAGAGCCTGCTTTATAGAACACTTGAGTAAGTGCGTGCGTGCGTGTGTGTTTGCTTGTACGTGTGTATACACATGTATGCATATGTGGGTACACACAGTCTCACCTATGAACCCTGAGGAGGGTGGGTTGGGCTGGATGGTCTCCTGGGTGTTGCCCTGGATGACATCCCAGAGCTGCCACACATATTTGGGGTGGAGGACGTAGAAGGGCTGGGTGGGGTGGAACCGCCGGTGCTCCACATATGGACTGAACAGGTTATAGTCTGGACTGGCATACCACTGTCAGAGAGAGAGAGAGTAGGGGGCGAGCGAGAGAAAGGGGGTTTAAGAGAGAGAGGGGGACAAATAAAGAGGGAAAGTGATTGAGAGAGGGGGAGGGGTAATAGTTATAGTCTACTCTAGACTGGCATACCACAGAGAAACAGACATAGACAAAGAGTTAAACAAAGAGACAGATTGAAGGAAGTTGATTCCTGTAGTTATTCCTAGAATATGTTAAGACATTTTGCAACCTATTCCTGGACCAACTACATATTGCATCATATTCTCCTATCACAGTGGTAATCACGGCTTCTTCCTTTTCCCCTGGACTTGTTACTGAGCATGCACCTCTACTAAAAGAGAGAGGGCGAGCACGCGCGAGAGAGAGCGCGCCTGCGAGAGAGAGAGAGAGGGCGCGAGCACGAGAGAGAGAGAGGGCGCGAGCACGAGAGAGAGAGAGGGCGCGAGCACGAGAGAGAGAGGGAACGCGCGGAAGAGAGGGTGGTGATAAAGTGGAACCCAGATGAGATTAAGAACACAAAATATAAATAAAGGAAGTGGAGAGAACAGGTAGGAAGACAAGAGGAAAGAAGAGGAGAGAACAGGGAGGAAGGCCAGAGGGAAGAAGAGGAGAGAACAGGGAGAAAGGCCAGAGGAAAGAAGAGGAGAGAACAGGGAGGAAGGCCAGAAGAAAGAAGAGGAGAGAACAGGGAGGAAGGCCAGAGGAAAGAAGAGGAGAGAACAGGGAGGAAGTCCAGAAGAAAGAAGAGGAGAGAACAGGGAGGAAGGCCAGAAGAAAGAAGAGGAGAGAACAGGGAGGAAGGCCAGAGGAAAGAAGAGGAGAGAACAGGGAGGAAGGCCAGAGGAAAGAAGAGGAGAGAACAGGGAGGAAGGCCAGAGGAAAGAAGAGGAGAGAACAGGGAGGAAGGCCAGAGGGAAGAAGAGGAGAGAACAGGGAGGAAGGCCAGAGGGAAGAAGAGGAGAGAACAGGGAGGAAGGACAGAGGGAAGAAGAGGAGAGAACAGGGAGGAAGGACAGAGGGAAGAAGAGGAGAGAACAGGGAGGAAGGACAGAGGGAAGAAGAGGAGAAAAATATGGAAGCGAAGATAAAGGAAGAGATGAATAAGAAACAGGAGAAAAAGAGGATAAGAAATAAATAAGAATGGTATAAGAAGTGGAGGTGATAAAGGAGAGTGTCAGAGGACTGGAGAGAGAAGGAGGAGTGCAGGGTATATAAAGCTGATATGTAATAAATCTGCATTGATGCCGTCAGTGTGTTGGTGTATATGATGTAGCACCCTGTCCCTGAGAGCCGTGAGTTAAACAGACAAGCAAGGCTAACTTTTCCACATGGGGCCTTCCACTAAGCAGGTCCTCATTAGCATTGCTTGCGTAACCATGGTAACCATAGCCCATCTTCCACCAATTCAACATGAGCCATGGGCTCTGGTGAGCAACTCTCTTTAAATATCACCATTTAGGTGCCATTACTGGGCCTCTCAAAGAGAGTGGGCAAGGTTTGAGTAGAGTGCAGGGTTTCCTCTATATGTATTTAGCAGCGGCACATGGTAAAACCTTTTCAGTGTAAACTTAAACGACTAAAACCAGATATAAAGTATGTAAAAAAAAAAAACATAATGGAGTAATATATATTTAACTAACAATCACCAAAATAAAAACTAGACAGTCAAGGAGAATCTAAAATTCACACACTCCCACACACCTTGTGCAGGTTGACAGCGTACGGAGCAGGGTCCCAGGCCACCAGAGTCACCTTCTTATACAGGGAGCTGGTGTTGAAGCGGTTCTTGGGATTGGCCAGGATCTGTAAAGGGCAGGGGTCAAAGGTTACACATGAAACTAGATGCAGCACTGCAGTGCCCACACACATGAAAACAAACACACTCGCTCTCTTCCTCTCTCTCCATGGGAGCTGTGGGTCCACAGTAGAATGAGCTCTGCAGTTGCTTTGATTGTTAATGTGACAGTAGTAGAATGCGCTAGTGTGTGTGTGTGTCTTTACTGCATGTTCTCTGTGCTGAGTGGGAGAAGATGGCTTCTTCACTGGGAGAAGATGACTGAACTGGAACTGTGGTGAAGACCCAAAATGCAAAATGGGTAAGGGTGATCACTCACTGCCTACCTAATACTGGAGGACACACACACACACACACACACACACACACACACACACACACACACACACACACACACACACACACACACACACACACACACACACACACACACACACACACACACACACACACACACACACACACACACACACACACACACACACACATACACACACACGTGTGCCTGTGTGCCTGCTTTGAATGAACCACATTCTTATTTATATGCAAATCAGGCTCATGTGTTTGGATGCATGTTGTTTGTTTGAATGAGTAATGGTCTATTCAAAATGCTGAACCACTTACTCAGCCGTGGCACTTGATTGCAGGCACATATTGATGCGGAGTCGTGAAGCCTGTTGTAGTGACTCTTAGCTTGTGACGTGCATGTTAGTCTTATGACACACACCTGTGAGTTGATGATGCGGATGGTGGTCTTGTTCCCCACATCTCTCACGTAGCCCTCTGTAGGCGCAGCGTTGAACCGCAGAACTGCATCATGGGAATCTGGGGGGCGGGACAGACAAAGAAAACACGTCAGAAATAAAGTCAGTCAAAGTGTCATTCGAGGAAAAAATGTAAATGTCACTCTACATCAATCAGCTGTTACTTAACTAAGACAATCAAGTTGGCAGCCAAATATCAAAAGGCCACCTCAGAAATAGAAAATCAATCAAGTGCTCATAAACGACAAGTCCCTAGATGACATCCAATAGTCTGTCTTTTGGGCAGTGTTCACTTGGTCCAGGCGCCCAGTCTGCCTACCTGCCTCTTCTTAACCTCTAGTGATACCCTGAGAGTCTGGTAGTGAAATTCTTCACTTTTAACTCTCCTTGAGCTTTTCCACTTCACCCTGACTGCACTCGTTCAGCCATAGTCCAAACACTTGACCTGGATAACCGATCACCGTGAATGGCCATTTGACATGGACAATCTGGTAAATGAGAAACCTAGTACAGGATTCAGCTCTGTGCTTTGATGCAATAGTACATGAATGTATCACTACTCATAGAGAGAGAAAGAGTATTCTCTAGTGGTCAACGTGTGTAACTGAAGGGAGTTTCACAGGCACCTGCTCTACTCGTATTTGTTCTATGATCATCATCAAACATCACCAGGAAACAAAGCCTTCAAACTGAGCCCAGTTGGTAGCATAGATGCTACCAACGGGCTAGTACTTAACAGGCACAGGCAGTGTGTCCTTCTGCTGGCCTTCACACACGAAGTGTACACATACACTTAGTGTACAAAACATTAGGAACACCTTAATATTGAGTTGCACCTATTTTGCACTCAGAACAGCCTCAAATTGTCAAGGCATGGAGTCTACAAGGTGTCGAAAGCGTCCAACAGGGATGTCCAACAGGGATGTTGACTCCAATGCCTACCACCGTTGTTTCAAGTTGGCTGGGTGTCCTTTGGCTGGTGGACCATTCTTGATACACATGAGAAACCGTTGAGTGTGAAAAAACCAGCAGTGTTGCAGTTCTTGACACACTCAAACCGGTGTGACTGGCACCTACTACCATACCCCGTTCAAAGGCACTTAAATCTTTGTCTTGCCCATTCACCCTCTGAATGGCCCACATACACAATCCATGTCTCAACTGTCTCAAGGCTTAAAAATAATTTTAACCTGTCTCCTCCCCTTTATATACAATGATTGAAGTGGATTTAACAAGTCACATCAAAAAGGGATCAATGCTTTCACCTGGTCAGTTTGTCATGGAAAGAGCATGTTCCTAATGTTTTGTACACTCAGTGTACATGGTCTCACACACAATCTTATGATTAATGGTCTCAATCATGGACACTATTACTGACAATTGTGGCTGCTTTGCGTGATGTATTGTTGTCTTTACCTTCTTGCTCTTTGTGCTGTCTGTGCCCAATAATGTTTGTACCATGTTTTGTGCTGCTACCAGTTGTGTTGCTACAATGTTGCTGTCATGTGTTGCTACCATCCAATGTTGTTGTCTTAGGTCTCTTTATGTAGTGTTGTCTCTTGTCGTGATGTGTGGTTTGTCCTATATTTTAAATTTACTCCCAGCACCCGTCCCCGCAGGAGGACTTTTTCCTTTTTGTAGGCCGTCATTGTAAAAAAGAATGTGTTCTTAACTGACTTGCCTAGTTAAATAAAGGTTAAATTAAAAAAACTATTTTAAAATGGTTAAGCTCAGACACTTAAAATCAGTCCCTCTCCACTGGTCGATCAGTCATTTAGACTTCAGCAGGGCTACATGATACACGGATGTATGATCCTCTATGGTTGATCTGACACTTCCACAGCAAAGCTACCCGACACTTCATCAATGACACCAGTCAACCATCAGTTTGTGTATTGGCATTCAATAGATCAACACACCAAGTTCTCACTGACATTGAATTGGTAGGTTTTCGTTCTTGCCACTAGCTAGTATGGCTGATGTACAGGACCATTTATTCCTCAGAGCACCAATATTGTTTAAGTACTATTACTGGATCCACAGGCAGCCCCCCCACCCCCATCTCATTTCCCAGGTCAAAATTAACAGTCAAGTACAAGCAATATGGGCATTTCCATGAAAAGCCCCATGAGCACCAGGTCATGTCTATGTAAAAGGCCCCATGAGCACTAATGTGAAGATCATAAGGACACATTACATTTGGTGTCAAATGAAAGCTAACAATATGGAAGAAAGTTAAACGTACAGTGGCTTGCGAAAGTATTCACCCCTTTGGCATTTTTCATATTTTGTTGCCTTACAACCTGGAATTAAAATAAATTTGGGGGGGATTTGTATAATTTGATTTACACAACATGCCTACCACTTTGAAGATGCAATATATTTTTGATTGTGAAACTAACAACAAATAAGACAAAAAAACAGACAACTTGAGCGTGCATACCTATTCACCCCCCCAAAGTCAATACTTTGTAGAGTCACCTTTTGCAGAAATTACAGCTGCAAGTCTCTTGGGGTATGTCTCTATAAGCTTTGCACATCTAGCCACCGGGATTTTTGCCCATTCTTCAAGGCAAAACTGCTCCAGCTCCTTCAAGTTGGATGGGTTCCACTGGTATACAGCAATCTTTAAGTCATACCACAGATTCTCAATTGGATTGAGGTCTGGGCTTTGACTAGGCCATTCCAAGACATATAATGTTTTCCCTTAAACCAGTGTTGCTTTAGCAGCATGCTTAGGGTCATTGTCCTGCTGGAAGGTGACCCTCCATCCCAGTCTCAAATCTCTGGAAGACTGAAACAGGTTTCCATCAAGAATTTCCCTGCATTTAGCGCCATCCATCATTCCTTCAATTCAGACCAGTTTCCCAGTCCCTGCCAGTGAAAAACATCCCCACAGCATGATGCTGCCACCACCATGCTTCACTGTGGGGATGGTGTTCTCGGGGTGATGAGAGGTGTTGGATTTGCCAGACATAGGGTTTTCCTTGATGGCCAAAAAGCTCAATTTTAGTGTAATCTGACCAGAGAACCTTCTTCCATATGTTTGAGGAGTCTCCCACATGCCTTTTGGCGAAGACAAAACATGTTTGCTTATTTTTTTCTGGTCACTCTTCCGTAAAGCCAAGCTCTGTGGAATGTAAGGCTTAAAAAGTGGTCCTATGGACATATACTCCAATCTCCACTGTGGAGCTTTGCAGCTCCTTCAGGGTTATCTTTAGTCTCGTTGTTGCCTCTCTGATTAATGCCCTCCTGGTCTGTGAGTTTTGGTGGGCAGCCCTCTCTTGGCAGTTTAATTGTGGTGCCATATTCTTACAATTTTTTAATAATGGATTTAAAATGGTGTTCCGTGGGATGTTAAACGTTTCTGATATTTTTTTATAACCCAACCCTGATCTGTACTTCTCCACAACTTTGTCCCTGACCTGTTCGGAGAGCTCCTTGGTCTTCATAGTGCCGCTTGTTTGGTGGTGCCCCTTGCTTAGTGGTGTTGCAGACTCTGGGGCTTTTCAGAACAGGTGTATATATACTGAGATCATGTGACAGATCATGTGACACTTAAAGTCCATCTGTGTGCAATCTATTTAACTAATTATGTGACTTCTGAAGGTAATTGGTTGCACCAGATCTTATTTAGGGGCTTCATAGCAAAAGGGGGTGAAACAAGTACATTTTTCATTTCAAGTTCTTTTTCTTCTAGATGATTCCAATGTGTACTTAACCATAAACATCAATGCCTTTCTTAAAATCAATACACAAGTATATATTTTTAAACCTGCATATTTAGCTAAAAGAAATCCAGGTTAGCAGGCAATATTAACCAGGTGAAATTGTGTCATTTCTCTTGCGTTCATTGCACGCAGAGTCAGGGTATATGCAACAGTTTGGGCCGCCTGGCTCTTTGCGAACTAATTTGCCAGAATTTTACGTAATTATGACAACATTGAAGGTTGTGCAATGTAACAGGAATATTTAGACTCATGGATGCCTCCCGTTAGATAAAATACGGAACGGAATAAACGTTTTGTTTTCGAGGTGATAGTTTCCGGATTAGTCAAAGGTATATGGTTTAGAGAGAAATAGTCGCCGCGTTATAATTCCAGTAATAACTTGCGGCTGAACTTGAAAGGGGTTCCTTCGTTATTTTACCGTTCATGTCTTCCATAGAGAATGTCTTGATCTACTTCAAATAAGGTCTGTGTTTCGTGCAGGCTTAAACCGCCTCGACGTTTTGATACCCGTGTAAATCTCACTAGGATAAGGTAACGTTTGTCAACATATTTTCATAAATCCACTCTACAAAAAAATGTATCTTTGCTTATATTTAGCCAATATTGATCAGAGTTACCTTGTCCTATGGATATCTACACAGTTATAAAATTGGCATGGTGGTGTAAGCCTACACAAAACACAGACCTTATTTTAAGTGAATCTAAAAATATCCTATGGAATAAATGAAGGAACCGCTTTTCAGATTTTGCTAGAAGGTGTCATGGGAATTATGACTCGCACTTTGGTTGTCAATTCTTACCATGCCCATTATTAAAATAGGATTTCCTGCATATAGAAATTAAAGTTTTTGTTTTCAACATTCATCACAGGCAACTTAAACTCTATTTTTATTCAAACAGTTGAGAGTATTTGTCTCCTAAGCAGACTCTTCAGTATCATTGTCACTTCAGAGCTGTGTGTGTGTGTGTGTGTGTGTGTGTGTGTGTGTGTGTGTGTGTGTGTGTGTGTGTGTGTGTGTGTGTGTGTGTGTGTGTGTGTGTGTGTGTGTATTTATGTATTATATTAAGTTAAAATAAAAGTGTTCATTGTTCATTCAGTATTGTTGCAATTGTCATTATTACAAAAATGTGTGTGTGTGTGTATGATATATATATATATATTTAAAAAATCTAATAAAATCGGCCGATTGTTCGGTATCAGCTTTTTTTGTCCTCCAATAATCGGTATCGGTATCGGCGTTGAAAAATCATAATCGATCGACCTCTAGTATTAATCCACTTCACTTACTGTAGTTCAATGACCAAAATAAACTTTTTCTTCCAGCAGACATCTTTGAATCTTAATTTCGGGGTAGATATTTAAACACAGTTTTGAAAAACTTGATCACGTAAAAAACTATGGGAGATTTTACTGTCATCCTGTAACCCAACTTTACATCTGCTCTGTTCAAGTAAATGCGTTTCTGTTCAAATGTCAGTAGAAGTTGTTAAAAGTAGTCCTGGTGCATAGAGTTGAATCATTTGTTTAACTTTGCAATTAATGTTTTTTGTTTGGCATACATTTTAAAAAGAAAATCGAAATCTCAGCGTCTTGCTGTTACCGTGGAAATGCCAATGTGGTAATAGCGCCATCTTGTGCTCTGGTTAGGAAAAGGTGTCATTTTCACCATCTGGATACACCTATCAGATACCATCTTGGATACACCTATCAGATACCATCTTGGATACACCTATCAGATCTACACAAAGGCCTAAGCTAAGGGATAGCCAAGGGGTGGGGGTCTATTTGGAATTCAGAAGGAGAGTGTGTGGATAGGGGGGGGTGGATGTGGAGAGATATGGCGGGAGAGAGCAGTGAGGCGATGAGAGGACTAGACCGTAGAAGGCCGTTGAGGATGTTATTCAGCCAATTCACCACACGGTGGCAGTGAAACATTAGTCTGGTACAGATGTCCAACTACAGATTCACAAACCTCTCATCTTATTGACTATAATGTCAAACATATATTCACATGCTCGTACACACACACACACACACTTTGACATGAAGGAAAGGATGGGAAGACAGGAAGGTATTTCCAGAAACACCTCAGCATTGGACAGATGAGGAGTATCTAAGTGAGATCAATATGGTTTGATTTCCTGCTAATCTATACAATTAAACAAGTGAGCCATCTGTCCCCGAGTACACACTCTCCCCATGCCCACATAGAGCCGCCAACGCAGAGAACGGAACACACACACAAAGACAAGCTGCAATGCAGTCAACCAAAGTATTCTAGAGGTACAGTATATAGAATATCTCCAAATTAACTGCTCAAGACCCTTCGGGAAATATGACTTATGCCAAAGCCCTTTCAGCCAATCATAGAAATTGTTACTTCTGGGTGATAGATGTCTACTACTTGGTGTGTGAGACAGTTTAGAGCCCAAGACCAAATGTCACGTCACTGTGCTACGGTAAGCTAACACTATGCTGTGGGGCGAATTGGGAAGTCGATAGCTTTACACGACAAATGTACTTTCCAATCAACGCTGTGGATGTCACTTCGTAAAGAGACATTCTCCCCTCACATAAACAGACTGGGTTGTCACGGAGAAATCTGCTCAGGATCAATGCTGTATTTCACACTCTGATAGACACAGGCACATATAGGCAAGACCAGGGTCCTGTTTATCAGGGCATTAGGTAAAACGGAAAACAAAGTGTTTGTTTTTTCAATTTGCTGTACCAATAAAAGCGTCAAGTTTCAGCCATCGTATCCCAGTTCTCCTTCAATCCCTTCATCCCATTTAACCTGCATACCTCCCTCCCCTTGCCCTCCATCTCCTTTTCTTCCTTCCCTCTCCCCCTCTACCATCCCCTGTCCACTCGCCTCTCTACCCTTCACTCACCGATCTCCTTCCCCAGGCCTGAGTGCAGAATAGCCCCAGCAGAGGTCACCACAGCACAGCTCCTGAAGCCCCTCTGGCCCCCCTGTCTGTAGAGTTGCTCCAGGGCCAGGCTCGGCACCAGATGGGCCCAGCCCAGTGAGGAGAAGGGCTGCTCGGACCCGTCCAGTGTTCTCAGCCTGGCCTGGTCCTTCAGCTCACACAGCAGTTCCCTGGAGCTCTGGGCGGCCCGTCTGCCTCCTTTATAGGTCACGTGGTGTTTGTTGGCGCTCAGGTAGTCACGCATAGCGCGCTGCAGCCGCGGGGACAGCATTCCAGAGGAGACACTTCCCCGCCAAAGTCGCTGCACCACCGAGGCCGACTTGGAGAAGTAGTACTCCTCTAAATCATCCTCTTTTCCCCACCCATCTCTCTTCCCCCTACGCCCCCACACTGTGGTCCTCCTCCTGTGGCTGTTATTCGTCTGAACCCCCTCCTCCTCCTCTTCGTCCTCACGTGAGGATCTGCGCTTGGTTCGGTTGGGCCCCCAGTCAGCATCGGAGGGGGTCCAGGCGGTTCTCTCACGGCTGCGGGTCACCGCCTGGTCGGAGTGGGAACCCACATTCTCCGTGCCAAAGGAGGACCATGCAGCCAGGGTCTGGGGGTCCAGGTAGTCCTGCTGCTGTCGGCTGCCCCCCTCCCCCTCATGGCTGGTCCCGTAGGGACCGCTGTCTGAGCTCTGGCTCAGCTCCAGGCCAGGCTCTGGGGTGGTGAAAGTGGGGCTAGGCTCTGCTTCGGAGTCTGGGTAATGGTTAGAGTTAGGGTCTGGGTAGATGGTGCTAAAGGTGGTGTAGGCGGGTTCGGGTCGGGAGCCCATAATGGAGTGGTGCTGCTGGTGGGAGGCGGCTTGGATGGAAGACAAGCGCCGTGTGTCAGGATGCTGGGAGAGCGAGGAGCCGGCGGAGGTCAGGGCCACGTTGTCCACGCGGGCATCTAGGAAGTAGGATAGCAGAACCAGGAAGAGGAGGGCCCATGCCAACATGCCCACCAACACCAGCCTCCGCCACTGACGCATACTGGACTTCATCTCCTCACACACACCTATACGAACACCAGGCCGGCTCCAATCAGCAGTCAGGTCTCAGCAGAGAGGACAGCCAGAGGGCCTGCAGGGGTGAGAGGTCAAAGGTGACAGTCTTAACCTAAAGTGGACCTGAGGGTTTTGATTTTGGTTAAAAGGATAAATCCCATGTCTTTTCAAAAGGTTTTTGTATTGGTGTGTGTGTTTATCTTATTGTCTTTTCCAAGACTTACCTCACCTGGTGCCCCTATTTCTTTTAGTCCATGTGTCTTCTAGAATAGAACGGGATCCTGGGAAATAAAAAGGTAAAAATTAGTTAGAACAACACACACACAGCAAGATTAAATGAACTTGCCTGACACCTCAATGACACAGTTCTAGAAACCCCTTCTAATTATGTATTTATGTGGCTGTATTGTTGGAACAAATCTCTAGAGATGGGTGGGGGGCTCCGAGCTGAGGAGGAGCGGTCTCAGGAGAGTCCCTGTGGTTGTCCTGACCTCCAGACGTCCCACACTGGGAAGCCAAGAGAAACCACTGGGCTAAACGGAGTCAGGAAAGGGGGTCAGGCTGGGTTATGGCCCAAGGGAAGACAGAGAGAGGAAAAGGTACATGCACACCCTGGAATATGAAATCCAAGGGAAAGGACATATACACAGAGAGGGAGAGAAGAAACACATCCATATCAAAAACGACACTCAAAGAGCGGAAAACTATGCAAATGGCATCTTATATGTGATAAGATTCCATTTGCATACGTTTTGATTCTGAGTATAGTTTTTGATATTGAAGTGGGAATGTGGGTCTTCCCTCCCACTCTCTCTGAGCGTTTACAACCCTGCCCACAAGAGCTGTGACTGCTGTGAGTCTCTGTGGTGCAGCTCAGACCTTTCAGGTTAGAGGTCAACCTGTGTAAATGTGCCATCTGACCTCCGGGGCAGTAACAACAGTGAGAAGCAGCCTTCATTAAGACTCACCAGCCAGACAAAAACAAAAAGGTTCCTCATGGCAAAGTCATACTGTGTGCTCCACTGGGGCCCGATGTGTGGGAGTGATAAACATGCACAAATCCCTGTGTGTGTGTGTGTGTGTGTGTGTGTGTGTGTGTGTGTGTGTGTGTGTGTGTGTGTGTGTGTGTGTGTGTGTGTGTGTGTGTGTGTGTGTGTGTGTGTGTGTGTGTGTGTGTGTGGAAGGGGGAGCATTTCACATGGCAGCAATCAGGATCTGTGCATCAGTAACTTCAGTCAAAAAACACAAATGTGTACCACAGATTGAAGGACAGGAGGGCAAGGGAAATAGAGAGAGACAAAGTGAATGATATAATTGTAAACCGTAAAGATGGAAAAGAGAGAAATAAAAACGTATGAAGCAGATGACAGAGAGAGATAGGAAGTGTGAAGGGGAGAGAGGGAAACCGTGATGCATAGAAATGTAGAGAGTGAGTAAGAGATGGAGACAGGAGGCAGGGAGAGAATGGGTGGTCTTTGTCATCTTGTGGTGGAGAAGAGTAGGATTGATGGGGAAGAAAGTGGGGGAAGAGCAGGAGGAAAAGGACAAAGAGGAGACTGAGTTAAGCGTTAGCAGGCCTTTACCCCTAGGAGGTTCATTACGTGGTCGTGATTTTACATGGCAGAGAAAACCACACAGAGAGAGTGTGAGATGTGCTAGTTCTATTGAACAATGTGCCCTCTAGATACAGAGAGCTTTTGAACAATGGAAGAGGGGATGAAAAAGGAGGAATGTCAATGTGGCTTTGATTGGATTGTTGCCGGGAACGTTATATTTATGACAATTTGCAAAGGAAGACAGAATTGATCTACCTGTTGGAGACCGATGGCTTAAACATTCACACTCAATACAATGTATACTGAACAAAAATATAAAACGCAAAATGCAACAATTTCAAAGATTTTACTGAGTTACAGTTCATATAAGGAAATTAGCTAATTGAAATCAATTATTTAGGCTTTAATCTATGGATTTCACATGACTGGACAGTGGTGCAGCCATGGTGCTCCTTGGAGGGCATGTGCCCACCCACTTGGCAGCCAGGACCACCCACTGGGGAGCCAGGCCCATCCAATCAGAATTAGTTTTTCCCCCACAAAGGGCTTTATTACAGACAGAAATACTCGTCAGTTTCATCAGCTGTCTGGGTGGCTTGTCTCAGACGATCCCACAGGTGATGAAGCTGCATGTGGAGGTCCTGAGCTGGTCTGCAGATGTGAGGCCGGTTGGACGTACTGCCAAATTCTCTAAAATGATGTTGGAGGCGGCTTATGGTCGAGAATTTAACAATAAATTCCCTGGCAACAGCTCTGTTGGACATTCCTGCAGTCAGCATGCCAATTGCACGCTCCCTCAAGACTTGAGACATCTGTGGCATTGTGTTGTGTGACAAAACTGCACATTTTAAACTGGCCTTTTATTGTCCCTAGCACAAGATGCACCTGTGTAATGATCATACTGTTTAATCAGCTTCTTGATATGCCACACCTGTCAGGTGGATGGATTATCTTGGCAAATGAGAAAAGATCGCTAACGGGGATATAAACAAATATGCCAACAAACTTTGAGCGAAATAAGATTTTTGTGCACGGGACCAACGCTTTACATGTTGTGTTTATCTTTTTGTTCAGTATATATGCATGATATACTGTATTAGCCTATGAATTATTTATGTATATAAACATCAATACAAGTCTCATAAAAAGGTTGTAATTTGTTTGAAGTGGGTCCCAAATATTGTATGCAGAAAACATTTCAAAAGGTTTAACTCAGGGCACAAAACTGCAACCAAAACACTCACATTTTTGCGACCCTTAGACTTGGCAGTGCGACACTTATTTTTCAATAAAGTCATCAGCCTTTCCCAAAAAACCTTTAAACCAATTAAACTGTTGCCTGCAAAGTAGGCCTCCCTGGCAGAATATCATGATGATTTGCATCAATCGCGAGGGTATTTGTCTCGCAAAACTCTGCCATCACATGTAGTTTACACAGCACATTGGCTAGTGCTGTTTTTGTAATGTACAAACACAGTCTCTTGCTAGGCACGCAATTTAATTAAAAGGGTGATTTTGAGAGTGAAACCCTGAAAAAAACTGAAAAACTGAATTTTAGGTCCCTACAATTGTAGAGTGAATGATAAAAATTGCTAACAATAACACCCTTTTTGAGAATCCGCAAACATTTTTTCCCCCTCCAAACAATCAATGTAAATAAGATAGTCAAGTTAAAATGCATTTGTGTATTAACCGTATGTCATTATAGGCTATACGCTACTTGCACAGCCTGCAAATGAAAGATAACATTTAAGGTGAGGCACCACAGGCTGAAATTAAATTTTTGCATCAATTTATCAATTTAGATTTTGGGGTATTTTGTCCTTTAATATTAGTACAAATAAGTGGCAAAAACTGAATTTTGACCACATTCAAATGGACATAAATCCATCATTTCAAAGCTCACTACATGTAAATCATACATAATTTAAAAGCCCAATTCATAGAGAATATTACAAACTGGACTATATGTAGTAACTTACTTTGAAGAGATAGTGATTGGGTCTAAATATGAATTTGATGATCGGTAGGTTTAATTCATTGTAGGCTACTCCTCTTTAACTGAAAGTTAAAGTTTCCTGAAAGTCACTCTTCTCACATGCCAACACATTTTTCTTAGCTTCAGAAGCATTTGCATTCACCAAATTTGTTTGTGGTTATTCTTACATATACAGACTTATATACCAGGGAATTGTTTATTTGTTGTGAAAATGTTATTCTAGATAACATTTTTTCTAGGAAAATATGCACTAAACAGATGCAGTTTATGTACATGTCTTTAGTATTTTACAGATAGAAAGATAGTCCAGTTTGTCCACAATCTGCTCTACACAAGTTTGATCCTGGAGTGTCTTAACAAAATGAAACCAAAATGGTTAAAGGCTAACTTCATCCAGTGTCCAGAAAAATGGAATTGCGGTACATGAAATATGTGCATATTAAATGATATATTGCCTAATTTGTATATTTTAAAACAACATTTCAAAAAAGTTGTTATACAAAAAAATTATTATATTGGTGTCTAAAAGTTCATTGTGATTAAGGGAAAAAAATACCCTATTAGGGTGTGGTGCCTTGCCTTAAATGATGCGTGCATCATCCGCTTTCCCAGGCCAGTATTCTTTTCATTTAGGCCAGTAGCTTTCAGTTGGCACTGGCCCGGTGTGCCACTGGCAAATTTACCTGAATGTCAAGCCCTGCAAGGGCATTCACATTTAAAAGATGTCTAGTCATTACTAGCCTGGTTCTATATGGAATGCAGGTACATTATGGTACATCGGTCAGGTCATTAAATTGGTGCGACCAAATCATGTGCTGGTGCCATAAACTGAAAAAGTTGGTAGCCCCAGTGCCACCAGTGGAAAAAGTTAGTCTAGAGCCCTGTAACATGGATTACAATATTTTCTCTGAGTGGCAATCCTCCCTCATCAGTGAGTTCATCTATCCTATGCTGAGTGGGTAGTGGGAGATGTGCGGTGATTTATAAATTAGTGAAAAAATAATAATTAGGTCTCAGGAGGTTTGGGTTTCTCATTAAAAACACAAACTTCAACCAGACAGGAAGGAGAGGAAGAAAGAAGAAGTGTACAAGAGTATAATGTATGAGTGAGTTCAGTAGTAGAGGGGCAAAGAGAGACCAAAATACTTTCCTGTAGAGTATAATTCCTTCTACTATGTACAGGGATGGGCAACTTTGATGGGGGACACAAAAAAATCTGAAATTATCATGAGGGGATGCAGATGCTTGCGGGCCTGTGTTTTACTGCTCATTTCCTACAATTCTACACATTTTGCCGTAGGGTGGAGAGAAATGTTTGCCGTTTTTAATATGATATTTGAGTGAGCCTGACGAACAAAATCAAGTGTGGCCTCCCGGGCGGTAACTCGACCATGATAAGTTTAGATTGCTAAGTTAGTTTTGCAACCAGCTATCAAAAAAATGCTAGCTGACATGGGCTAACACGAAAAACTGCTGCTGCCGAGGGCCTTCAAAAGGGGGGCCAAGGGCCACCAGTTGCCCATCCCTGATGTACACCAATGGGACAACCCTAAAATGTGTGTACTGCATGTGTGTACTGTACACACAGGTAAAGCACAGGCTAAGCATTTTGTTCCTCATAAATAATTAAGTGTTCCAGAGTGAAGGTGTACATGGTGTTCTGTCCAAAACATCAAGTCCTTCTCTTCTCGAAGCATGTTGTTGGATGCTCAATTCCAAATCCACTCCTAGCCCATTCCTTTTGATCAAAGAGGATCCGGTCTGTTTAAACAATAAGGTCATTTCTTCACCTTGTCTTCTAATATGCCGGGTGAAATGTCACCATATCACTTACAATTAATATGCAATTGTTTCAAATCTACAGCAGCATTCTCACCATTCATAAAGGCCCTATAGATCTATACACTCAAGACTATCTGTTTTAGTCTATACACTATACAATCATTGAGAGAAAAAGAGAGAGAGAGTTAAGACTGAGTTAGCCTAAGCGTTAGCAGGCCCTTTACCCTGAGGAGGTTCATTATGTGGTCATGAATTTACATGGCAGAGAAAACCACATACTGCGAGAGAAAGGGGGCGGAGGAAGAGTTCTAGCTCTATTGTAAAATGTGACCTCTAGGTACACAACACAGAGCTTTTGAACAGTGGAAGAGGTGATGAAAAAAGGAGGAATAACAGCCAGTAAGACTGGGGGAAAAAAGAGAGAATGATCGGAGGAGGAGAATGGGGAGGGAGGTGTAGTGCAGAACCATGTAATACAGCGCAAATACTCTATAATTCATCAGCTCTGCAGCCTAACACATACACAAGCTGCCCTCAGTTAGTCTGATCAAACAGAAGACAGACGGACGAGGATCTCAGTTGGCGTGCTGTTTGATAAGACTTACTAAAACCTTCCCGATCTCATATAGAGAATCATGAAATATAACTATAACTAAAGCCAGATAGAGCCCTAAGGAAAAGATAAGGGAAATAAATGGCAAATAATATAGTTTACAGTCCTACTTAAACGCCACAGCTGCTAAAGCTAAACTGTGAATAGAGATATACCCAATCATCACATTCTCTTAACGCATTATTTGTATATACACATCAGCATATTTGTCACTTGGATAAGGCTGTCGAAACATCAATTGACCCAGTGTGCACTTCATTGAACTTTCGAACTATCATATTGGTTCCATTATGTCAGGCGGCAAGGCTAAATAAAGCACACCTTAAGTATTGAAAACCAAAATACTATTTCGACCCAGGTCTGAACAGCCACTGTCATAAGAGCTGCTACTGAAACCAAAGAGCGTTCTACAACCAATTGCGGCCTTGAACTAAAACTATTATGCGGTCTATGGCACTGCATCTCAGTGCTAGAGGCGTCACTACAGACCTGGTTCGATTCCAGGCGGTATCACAACCGGCCGTGATTGGGAGTCCCACAGGGCGGCGCACAATTGGCCCAGCGTCGTCCGGGTTAGGGCGTCATTGTAAATAAGAATTTGTTCTTAACTGACTTGCCTAGTTAAATAAAATATAAATACAAATCTTTCGTCTCTCTGTTTCATAATTTTCCTTCAATTCGCAAGAGGCTGAATGTATCTCAATGAAGAAAGCATCCGAGCGAGTGAAACAGCCCCCCTCTGTCTCTGTAGACCATCTGATGCGGTCTGGTCCAAAAGAGTATGACATTGTTGCTGCCCGTAGCATTAAATGCAAGGGAAGACAGCGAGCATTTGGTCTCCCGTGATCATTTTTTTCTATAAAATAATAGCCAATCAGCGTTGAGCTAAACTGTGAATGGTCCTGGTGCACCAAACAAAAGTGTTAAGGGAAGCCAGTTTGGATTTGGCTTCCCTCCAATCACTTCGAGAGCATACGTCATTGACAGAAACTCGTAGTGCATCTCAATGTAATGTTGTCCTTCAGTGGCTAGCTAACTAAAATTGTCCCTTTCCTAAATTAGCTATGGATGGAGATAAAGATTTGGAATTGTGGATTTACTTAATTTTCCATACCCGCCAATGATTATAATGGCAATTCTGATCCACCATAAATTCATACATTGTTGTGCTCCTGGCCTGAGAGGATGGAAGTTCAATATGTAGCTAGACGTAGAAGGCTAATGTTAACTAGCTAAAGTTGCCCATGAAATTAAGCATTTTAGCCAGGTAGGATGGCTAAAGGAGGATGGCTTTGGCGTTTCTCTACAAGTAGGGTGAGTAAACATGTTTTTTCTACTTGCACAAATGTGCGCACACACACACACACACAATCAGAACCAGGGACAGACACATATTCAGCTTAGGTTGATTGGATTAAATTGTTTTTAGTATCTTTTAGTTGTCACTGTACTAGACTAAACATGGGTGATTTGATAATGTTGGAAAATGGTGAAATGGTGCTGGAATAGTGGAGGCAGCTCCTGTTTTCATTGCAACTTGCAGTAACTCTCTGTGGTTCTAAATCAAGTTGTTTAGTGGTCCAAAAATGTCAGAAACATTAACTTGCTTGACCAGTAGGTCATGTAACTCTTTGTTACATGCAATATGCTTTGTGGAGGTTGCTCTCCGGTTTTGTGATTTAAAAAAAAGGTGTGGTTGAATTTATTCTGCCACTGTCTTCTTATTGTCTCGGCCTTAGTTCATATGCCTTGTGACATTGATATATAGACCTAACAGGTTATAGAGCAAAGAAAGCAATCATCACAATACATAGGTTGTTATATGGCTTTTTCCCCCCCTGGCTTGGCTTGCCCACGGATTTTACACAAGCACCACTACTGCTTTCATTAGACCAAAAGCATTTATATGAGTATCAAATCCCTCACAGTTTATGACAGCAGAGCAGACACCCGAGCCGCTTGGATATTACAAAATCACAGTGAGAAAAGGATGGAATAAATCCTCAGAGGAAGAGGAGAGAAATATGGTGGTGGGGAGAGAAAGGGAGTAAGGAGAGAAAGAGGGAGAAAATTAAAGAGGAGAGAGGAAGAGATGCAGATAAAGGGCAAGATGAACAGGAAGAATAAAAATCAATGAGCTCATATCATGCTTGCCAGACCATATGAACAGTGGATCCTCTCCACTTTCTTCCTGTGTAGACCCTGCAAACCTGCCCCTCACCTACAGGTTCACCCTGCTCCACTCGCAGGGGTCAGAGAGGTGATATTATCAATGGAAGCAAATGAATCATAGTGGGTAGAACAAGCAAGAAGATGGACAGAGCCAAGCGAGATCCTTCGCACCTTCTAGCATTTACTTGCATATTTCCGTTAGGGAACGCCTACTCTGTGAATTGCACATGTGCAATAACTCAATTCGCTCTTGCACTCCTAAACAAGGCAATTTTTACAAACATTGGCAAAGGGTCTACAAAACGTAGTTACCTGTTACAGATTATAGTTCTGGAAACAGAAAACTGTATTGATACCAAATGTTTAAATCGAGGAAATGTTTTTGCAGAATGTCGGCCAAAATCCATCTGGCTTCCTCTCTTCACCATATTTGGTAGTGAGTGGAAACGGCAACCGGATGCGTCACATTTATACATCTGGTGAAATATCTGGCTCATTGTTCTATCTGTGATATTAATCTCTAAAGATACCTAATACTGTAGCTAATAACAGTTAGTCTGCAAGTGAAGGGAAAGGCTAGCTCAGAAGGTTGCTATGCTACCCCCTAGTTTGGCCTGGAGGTATTCAGGAATATTCTTGAATGAAATATAACATAACTGAAACGTAAACATGTTAAAAGGGATTCCATCATCTCTAGGATCGAGTTTGATCTGAGTTGGCAACCCTGCTAGCGCCTATTAGCAT